>NC_141720.1:9966745-10566745 GCF_971803275.1 Cyanistes caeruleus
TGGCTCTCTCCCTAGAAGGTAATAAAATCAAATATCTCAAGAGTAAAATGCTATCTGATCCATAAATGGCAGCAGCAGATGCTTAATGTAATAGTTAAAGACTATGCTGCATTCTTGGCACCTTCCACATGTTTTCCACACTCACTGTACTAAAGTGACACTCAATAACTTGCTAGTTACAAAAAGTTTAGTAAATTTGTTGGCACCACATCAGCCTAAATGAAGGCTTTAGTGTCAAGGAATGATGTTACATGGACAAAGTGGATATTCCCTGCTGCTCCATGAGTAGAGCTCCTTCAGGTTTTCCAAATGGAGATTCCATAGCAGAAGACAAAAGCTCTTCATGTCCCTCCTGCTTCCTGAATCCCAGTGGATGGTGAAGAATTCTGTGGGAAAAGCTCCTGAAATGGCAGAGGGGCTCCTCCAGACTGACAGCTGTCCAACCTGTTTGAGGGATTTAAGGCTCTGCAGATGCTTCTGGGAGCCATTTGCAGAAGAAACCCTCAAAACGAAGTTGAATCCACCCAACATTTCAAGTAAAAAAGAAATATCAAAGTTCTCTGCAGAATGAAATGCCGAACAATGTTGACAACTACTCAGCTGTTTAGATCAATTATTCTCAATATGGTAAAAAAGCTGCCCAACTGCTCCAAACCAAGACTAACTGGATTGATGCATTTTGGCTTTTAATCCCTATTGCGGTTGGATTTGCCTTCTCTCACAAAGGACTTCTGATTGGCAGAGCTGTCTCCTCCAGCAGGAAAGCGTTCCATGCATTTTTCCAGTGCTGCAGGTCTATTGGACCTGCCATGCTCCAGCTTTTCCTAGAAGGCACTGGGGAGTGCCCCAGCCCAGAGCTCACACAGTGGCTCTCCAGGGCCTTGTTGTCTGATGGAGCACAAGTCTGAAGCCGTAATTCCCTGCAGTTGACCCAAGGACACAGTGTTCCTGTGAGTGACCCCACATTGCTGCCTCTCACTCTCTGCTGAAGGGCCTCTGCGGAGGCCAGGGGATGTTCTGTTGTCCAGGAGATGCTCAAGCTGCCAGGTGCTGGGGTGGGATTGGGAGCCCCCTCACATCAATAGATCCGCTGGGCAGTGGCAGCTGACTGTGTCCCCTGAGTGTCACAGCCCCTCGCACAGACCCATGCCAGCAGCTCCTGCCTGAGGAGCACTGGGAGCTGCACATGCGCTCTGGCAGTGTCCCTGAATCTCACTGGCATGGCAGGAGTGGGGGCTTAGCAGCACCTCAAGCACATTTGGGCATTCCCCAGCTTGTAATCAGAGTGCCCAGCTAGTGTTCTGCATCCACAGTCGCACAAGAAGGCCTGTTGTTGCTTCCCTAAGAGTTATTACTTTACTGTTCTTACTAAAAGATGCAATTTAAGTGAATGTGAACGTGCCCTCCCGTGTACTCAGAACCAGCTGCCAACAGCCCTGCACTCTTGTTCTTCTTCCATCACCTCTTGTCCCAGACAGGTGGAATGGGATGACTGCCATTGCAGGGAAGTCATAAAGTATAAAATGCTTCATTTGTTCATGAAATGGAAATTTGAATGGCCTTGCAGTGTGTGCTGCCTCACAGCCAGCACTGGGATGGGCATTGTCCTGCTGCCTGCAGAGATGCCCCACCAGGGACCTGCTCCAAGGCGTGCAGGGGCTCCACACAGGTTCCTGCCCTGTGGGCTTGGAAGGGAAAGGAGAAGGCAGGAGGATTCAGGTTTTAGGAGGCACTTGAAACATGATTCCTGGCAGGAGAGGGCCCTGATGCCACAACCTGCATGCTGAGCCCCAGACCCCACCAGGCTCAGTGTGGAGCCACCGACCCTTGGTCATGCTCCCTGGGCAGAGGTGGGTGAGCATGTCCTGGCTGGGGTGCAGAGCCCACAGCCCCATCTGGAATATGCAATGTGGAGACAATAGAGCAAAGTGTAACCACTGTTTACAGAAAAAATTGTCAAGGATTTATTTATTGGAAGTGACTGAGGAATATGAATTCTACACTCCATTTAAAATGCTTTTTATTTCTCTCAGCCTTGGGGCTCTGAGTACATCTAATTTCACCCATAGCTATAATTCTCCACCAAACAGTTCCTGCTTCTCCTCTGGGTTCCTGAGGAGTCATTTTGGTTTATGTCCGCTCCCAGTGCAGCTCATGCTGTGGCTGGAGACAGTTACACGCCGGTGAACTTTCCCAACACCCCCTCCCCAATGGGGGCACACACACATGCAGTGTGAGCGAGTGGCATGCACTGGGAACAGCTTGACACCTCACTATATATTTATTTAAAAAAATAAAGCTCCAAATGTTTTTATCATGTAGGGGTTTCTCCTGAGGAGCCTTGTATTTCACTGCAGACACTTTGATTGTCCCTACCTTGCAGCTAACAAACTATTAGTTTTGTTAGTATATTTATTCCACTAAAATTGGAGCCTGTGATTACAAATCCAATGCTGTGATTGAGTCAGGATTTGAAAATAAATCTGTCTGGGGCTCATCTGGCATTTTGGTGCTGGGAGAGGCAGCATCAGGCACTGCTCCTGCAGCCCAGCTGTGGGCTGGACCATCCAGCTGGGGGACCACTGACCATGGCTGTGGGCACGGGCACTGCTGGCTCTGCTGGGTCACTGATCAGGGATTGGGTTCTGGGAGTGGGACCCATTTCCTCAGGTGAGCCAGCAGTGGCTGCGGGGTCTGGCTCTTCAAACAGTGACTGTGTTGGGGCAGAGGCTGCTACGCTGCCACAGTTTGCTCCATCTCCCAGCCCTCCCAGGACTTGCTGCTCCTCAAGTCTTGTGGCACTTGAGCAGTGTCTTGGTGACATGACAACCTTTCTGCCAGGGCAGGAGATGCCCCTTCCCAGGATGGTGCTGTGAGCTGGGGTGGCTGCTGAGCTCCAGGATGGGGAGAAGGATGCTCTCCTTCCCCATGGACAGAAGGATGCAGGGGAAGGACAAGGTAAGCATATGGATGTGTGTCAGAGCAGGAATTAAACTCCCATTCTTTGTATTTTTTAGGAAAAGCTTGTTCTTTCCCACTATTTCAGTTTCTTCTCCAAAAGCAAGGATGGCAGCTCATCCTCTGGGCTGGGAGCTCTGTGGCAGGGCCTCTCTCTGCACATGGGCACACAGATTCCCAGGGACTCAGTGCCAGCCTGGCCCCCCAGGATGGCTGTGCTCAGAAGGATAGTGCCAGCTGGAGGACCCCTGACTGAGACCAGGCTAAGGAGAGAGGTTGGGAGTGGGTCAGGAGAGGGACAAGGTGGTGCTCTTGCCATTCAGATGTCCCTCCAGATTATTTCCCAGAAAGCTGCTTTGCTGTGGAGTTTTGCTTGCTTTGAAATAAATGAGCTATTCTGTTTCTGCAGGTAGGCAGTGACAGCATTTTCACTGCCTGGGTATCACTCCTTGCAAGCTCTCAGGGGAGGAACCAGCAAGACAGAAACCACAGCATTCACACAGGTAGTGGCAGACTCCCCTTGTGCCACATGGCTCAGGGGGACAATGACCTTGCCCCCAGGCAGGGCTGCCTGGATTCCTTCATGTCCCTCTGGCCACCTTCAATGGCCCTGTTCACAAGAGCCACTGCTTCCCTCCCTGGCTACAGCAGCACAGAGCTGGGTGATGCAGAGGCTGTCCCTGCACCGTTCTTGGCTGCTGCCCACCTGAACCCCAGCCATGGGGTCCCCCTCCTGCACCCCAGCCTGGCACCCCTGGCTGTGCCACCTGTGGCTCCCAGTCCCCAAACAGGAACGCATGCACTGCCTTATGTACATAGGGAAAAAACCTGTCAGGGAAGATTAAAACCCCAGACAGTCTTTATTGTAAGATTGTTTTTTCCATTTATTTATCCCTTTTTTCCCTTTTAGCAAGAGTAGTCAGGGTTTGATATGATTAGAATTGCAAATCTTGCATGTTAAAAGGGAAGCACTGAAGTAAAAGGATGCTGCCTGTGTAATGAGACACGTTTTAAATCCAGGCTAGGTAAATTTGGTGTTGAGCATAAAGGGTATGAAATAAACTCACAGTGAGCTCAGCAAATGCCCCAAGGCGCGTCCCCATTAGTATTCCCATTTGTGAGCTCACTTCATAAGACTAATGGAGTTGCTACCTGGGGACATTAATTGTGCATGACACCATTGCCGAGCCTTTGTGCACTCTTACTAATATCACAGTGCCTCCTTGACAAAACGCCTGCAAAGATTACAAACATACCTAAAATAACTGCCACATTCACACTCATATTTGACAGGGATCTTCGAGTTCAGTTACAATAGAATTACCATCATTTCTTACACCTCTGGCTTTTTATTACATTAAACAATGGTTGATATTGCTTCCTTAAACCAGTGTCAGATTGTGTAAAATCTCTCTATCTCAGGCTTTTCTATTAAGCCTCCCATTTATCAGGGGAATGTATAGCTTCCATACTTGACTCTTACTACAAATATTATATATTATATACTTAAGCACGCGTGCACACGCACACATCACCCTTCTTCTGTGTTAAAGGCACAGCAACATTTTTGAGTCCTTGCAATTAATACTGAAAGGCTCTGCTATCGCGTGAGGTGCTAGCAGGTCTTCCACCATTAATTATAACATCACCTCTGGGGAAAAGCCTTCCTGGGTCTGGACTCCCTGTTTTGAATCCCAGTGTCCAGGATTAAGATGATGGATGAGAAGATTTGCTATAGTCACAGCGACCAGGACAAGATTCTGTTGAGGAAAGCAGATGAATTGGGATCTCCTGGAGCTCTGACACACCAGGCTTGGCCTTTCCAGGGCTCTGTGATGCTCCCCAGCAGCATGTCCCCTGGCCAGTCCTATGGAGCTCCCCTCCAGCCCCAGGGACTGTGTCCATTGCTCCCCCACAGCTGCCAGGGCTCCAGGGGCCTCCCACAGCTGCACTGAGAGGGATCTGTGGGACACCAGGGCAGATCTCATCTTTGAAAAGAGATGTTCAAACAAGGTATCAAAATGAATTGATGTAAAACCACTGAGGATTCAATGATCAGATGCTTGGAGAAGGGGTCCAGTACTTCACAAATCAAATTTATAAAAAAATCTAAGTGTTTGCATTTTTTTCTGCCACTGGCACCATTTATGCCCCAACAGCCTTTGATTTTGCTCTTTCCCCTCTGCACTAGAGCCTTCTCCGAGGTTTCCTCTTGCAGAAGAGCCTTGCCAAGCTACAGGTAAGGGAAAATTCATTGGTATGCATTAGAAAGCACTTCATGCCTTCCCTATCCCAGAGGTGGCCATGGCTTTGCCGTCAGCTGCCCAAGGACATCCTGACTTTACCATGTGGCAGCATTAAATGCCCAAAAGAAAAGTCCAGTTCCATATTCACCAGACAACAAAACACTTTGTCTAGAGAAGGACATCAGTGTTTACTTCAGATTCCTGATCTTTGAGATGGACCAGGTAAAGACCTGTGGAGACATGAGACAGAAGCCATGGTTCTGCTCTTGGGGTTACAGCTGGGAGAGACTGGGGTTGGGTCTCTGCTGCAGCTGGAAAGGATGACACTTCAGGAATGGCTATTTCTATTATTTCTATTATTTCTATTATTTCTATTATTTCTATTTCTATTGACAGGATTTATTGGAATTAATATTAATTATTAGTTTGCAGTGGTGCCTGTCAGCAGTCAATCCCATATTTTTTTGCAAACTTGTTCTACAACTTGCTGCAGCAAGAAAAGACACAAGGTGATAATGGGCAAAGCTGCCTCCAGGGTTTGGGGACTCTTCCTTCCTCGGGCTGGTCCTGTCCCACACGTCCTAACCCCAAAGAAACAAATGCTGATGCCCAGGCAAGAGGAGCCCTCAGGGCACAGCAGGGCTTTGTACTGGGCATTTCAGAGGAGCCCTGAAGAAATGAGCTTGAGCTGAGAAACACAGTGCATGCATACGGCTGATCCGCCCCGTGGAGCTGGCACGCAGTCTTTTCCTGCTGTCTCATTGACTTCTTGCCAAAAATGGTTAAAATGCTGGAGTTTTCTCTGGAATTCTGAAGTTGGGACTTAAAAATACTTCAAACACTTGGTTTAATAGACCTTCACATCAGCGTATTCCCAGTTTCACACAGCTCCCTAGTGACACGGGACCTTTTGTCAAGCACATATGAAATTAAGTGAAATAAAAATCATATTAAAAATTATTACCATCTAACAGCCATTAGTCTGCACATTGCTGTCACGTCTTGATGGATTTCTCACTTAGTTCAATGAATGTTCTAACGACAGTGATAAAATCACTCAGAAAAAAATATAATAAACTGTTAACCCTTCACGTGGCTGCTTGTTTTTCAAATCCCTTTAAGGACTGTTCAGCAGTGAGTTGCTCCCCAGGGTACTCGCCTGTAGATGAAAACCTGCCTCTGCCTGACTTGGGCACGATGGAGAGGGTGGAAATCCTGTTCTAAGTGTCCCCAGTGAGGGACACGGCACAGCTGGGGACCGTCCTGGCAGCACAGGTGTCCTGGGACACTGCTGGAGTGACACAATCCTTTGTCCTTTCAGAGCAAGCCCAGGAATCCGGGGGCTGTAGCTGCCTTGAGAAGTACTGAACAAGCTCTAGGACAATGATTCCATGGTGCCCAGCACTTCATGGTGCAGGAAAGAAATCACTCTGCTCCCCAACAGCCCCGAGGGTGCCAGAGGCTCAGCCCCTGGCATGGGGACCGCCACAGGGATCCCAAGGCAAGCATGAGAGAGGAGAGGTGGTGCCTTGGGTCCCAAGAACAGGGGGATGGTGACTTCGGGTGCTCTAGCCTGATGGAGCAGCTGTGGCAGTACAGCATGGCACCCCGAGAAGGGCATCTGCAGTGGGCTATTAACACAGAGCTACTTAAGGGGCAATCAGCACGGCCTCGTTAATAAAATACATCCATTTGAATGCCATTAATTACTCTGTGTGCTGCTGGAGTTCTCTGGCTAATAGCAGCCTCGGCAGCCTGGCGTTGCTACGTTTGTTGTGTCCTGCAAATTTAATGCACGCTTACTGCTATGGAGAATAGTGGGTAAGATGTAAATGACAGACTGCAGGAGCAGACGTGGTGATATAATAAACTCAGTTGGCACTTCTCCTGAGTTGTATTTAGCCTACCACGTTCCGTGGAAGCCTGGCAGTAGGCCGGCATGTGGAGCGCTCGAGCGCGGGACGTGCCCAGCACACGCACGAGGGGCAGCAGGACCCTCACGCTCTTGCAGATGATGTTGGCTGTTGTCACAACATCTCCTCTCCGCTGGTGCTGCCTGTCAGAATCCATTCGACACAGAACAGAAGCCAGTGTTTAACTCCCCCAGTGTTAAACCTTTGCTCTCTGAACAGGAGGGTCCCGAGCCCTGAGGGCATTTCTGGCTGCTGGAGCTGGAGGGAAGTGAACACCTTTTTGTGACTGTTGTCACTCAGCAAATTGTTCTGCAAGACACCTGATTGTGGTATTAGAAAGACAGATTGATGTTCTCAGGAAGATCAATGAACTTGCCAGGCTTTATGATGACACACAGCTCGCCTCCCTCTCACTGTAGTGACAGCCCAACATCCCACTGAGAGGACACCGAGGGTGCTCCCGACACTCGCACCCTGGGACCAGCTTCCCGGCACCGAGGCACCGCAGGACCCTGCTGATGGTGGGAGGAAGCTTGTAGAAAAGCAGCAAAAATTAGCAGCAGTTTGGGGGAACCAGAGATAGAGATAGATGCGCCCCAGGCAGCTTGGGCAGACTGTGTTAGGAAGAAGGCAAGCTCTGGGCAGGGGAGCCACCAGCCTGGTAACTGCTGTGAGCATGGCAAGAGATGGCAAGTGTGAGCTCCCCCTGCAGCTACCGAGAGTGAAAACCCTTGGGATGCTGGAGAAGAGGAAGGGCTCTTCCTGGTGCCTCGGGGGAGGTGGTGAGGAGGCCATGCAGAGGCTGGGCTGGCAGAGACTGGGCTGGCTGACTGAGCCTACACAGACCTTGCCCTCCGTGTGAAGCTGCCGGGCACCGCCAATGCAGAGACTGTGGTAGCGCGGCCAGGCCGGAGCCTGCTCGGGAGCAGCTCAGCCATGGAACAGCCAGGTACTAAATGGGAAATCTGATTGTTCATCCTTTGTTTTCCTCCTTCCATGCCGAGAGCGAATTAAGTCAAAGCCAATTCTGAGGAAAAGCGGATCTCTTCTACCATCCATCATGAGCGAGAGCACGGCTGGGCAGATCTACAGGCCTCTGAAGGCCTGTACAGATATGTTGTCCCAAATCTCATCTCCATGGCTCACGGTGATTGATCTCGGCTATTCAGACCTGTGGAAGTCAATGATTTCTCTCTCCTAACCTCTACCTGGTTCCTGCTGTATTTCATATGGAGAAGATTCTTGTAGAAGTGTTATGTTTTGAAAAGAAACCTGGTCAGGTCTGAAACAATGGGACTGAATCCTTTCGCTGCTGTAGTTCCAGTGTGGATGCCAGAGTTGCCCATGGTTATACTGTGCTCCCTGTGTGAGCTGCTGGGTGAAAGGCCTCTGTTTCCTGCACCCTCACGTTTGTAGGACATGAAGGAATTGTCTCCCTGAGCTGGGGTATTCATCCATTAGCATTTTTATGCAAAGAATTACAGACATGTAGGCATGGAACAGACCTCACCTAATCTGTCTCTGCAGTGAGGCAAGATCACAGACTCCTTGTTTCTCTGCCCAGTGAGTAAAACCCCTCAGTGATCTTCCACAGCCTGTATTTCCTCTAGAGTATAACCTGCAATATAAAGTATAATGGTTTGGGAGTTGCTAACCTAGGTTTTCCTTTCTGCAAGGACAGCACAGTATTTCTGTATTATTCAAGAAAAAAAGGACAACCATCCTTTTTGTCCTAAATTTTTGTGTCCTCAAAGACGTTAATGGTCACTGCTCCTCTGCTCCACAATAAGTAATTCCAGCACCACTAGCTTCCATTATAATTCACTGCATTTTCTTAACCTGCTGAGTTTCTGTTGCCTCTTTCCCATTTTCTGTTCACTTAAAAGAGAAAGCTGAGGATGTCCCTGGAAAGACCAAAGTTGAATTTTCTCTCAGGCTACAAATGTGGGATATGTTTTCCCTGCATTTTATCAGAGCATCACATTCCTGACAGATGCCATGGTTATTGCAGACCCTGGATCCTCCCCAGCTTCTGCTTACTCAAGCAGTAATCCCTACTCTGCATTGTGTGATTTTTTCTCTCCCACGTAGAAGTACTCTGTGCTTGTCTCTGCCAAATTGCACCTCGCTGGTTTCAGACTATGGCCAGTGACATGCGGATGAGTTTAAATCCTGCTCCTGCTTCTGAATTGCTCACAAACCTTTTTGCTCGGTCACCTGCAGGATGTGGCTCAGACTAAATGTTGGAGGCCTGGGCAGCCACATGGGCTCCTCCTGGGGGCTGCTCAGGGTGCTGCCAGGCAGGGGACACTTATCCCTGGAGCATGGGCCTGTGGGGCGAAGGCACTGCCCGCAGAGTGCATGCCTGCTGTGCCCTGGGACTGGCACAAGGCATGTGCAAGGGATGCTGCATCTCCTGCCATGGGAGGGACTTCATGGGCACAGCCTGGGTGGGAAAAGGCAGAGGAAAGGGGAAGAACGAGCTCCAAGCGTATTGCCAGTGTAAATTATCTCAGCCTGTTACTGCTGCCTATAAAGAGGTCTGTGTAACTGCAAGTGCACCACTCCAGAGACAACTGCAGGGAGCTTTATCATTGCAAACCAAAGAGGATGCCCTGCTTAGTGTAAGAGGTTCCAGAGGCCAGGCTACAGCAGTGAACAGGTTACAGGGCAATGAAAGCAAAAGGACACAGGGACAAGACAGTTTAAGCTCTTCCTCCCTGTGTGAGTCTGCAAAGAACAGAATCTGGCATCATTAGCTATGCCCAAATTCTGCTGAATGACCTGCAAGCAATGCCTTCCCCTTCCTCTTCATGCCTGAACACATCTTGTTTGCCAGTGGAAAAGTTTCCTCCTAATGAATTTGCCACAGAAAAGAGAAAAATGGCCATGGCCTCAACATGGAGAAAAAGGCAAATCTGATGGTGGCAATTAAGCAGAAAATGAGACAGGGATCTGCAGGCAGCCTGGAGAGAAGGGGTTAAATTGCCATGGAAACAACCATGCATTATTTACATGGCCTAATGAATAAAACATTTAAGTAGTAGGCTAATAAATTTCAGAACACAAAGCAAAGTAAGCTATGATTTAAATATATGCCTCTGATGAATATAACTTGAGTTATAGAGCTGAAGCAGTGGGAGACCCAGCTCAGTTTTACACCCTCATCTCACTAACATGAAGGTATATCTTCTTTTTAATAAATGATTTTTCCAACGAGCACACAAATTGGCATGAAATTCTCTCCTGTCAGGCATCCTGAAGCCTTTTCTAATAGCTTTTCTTGTGAATTTCTGTTGAGGTAGGAATGCTTTTGTTTTGGTTTTTTTCCCCTCCTGCACATTCTGCCAGATTTCCGAGCAGGATAACATTAGCAATCAATTTGTTAAACTGTTAGCAGAACATATGTCGGAAGGTTTCAAACAGACCCAGACTGAAAGATGTGTTGTTTATTGTGTATCAGATATACGTGTGATCCATATGGCTCCAAGTGCAGGATCCCTTTGTTTTCCACCCACTGCAGATTTCCACCCGTGTTCTCCACGTGGAGCTGGGGAAAGAGGATCTGTCAGGGACACCATCTCAATAGGAAAGACCACGGCACCTCACAGGTCCTGTTCCAGAAGTGCTGGTGCTTGCGGGGCACAAGTGGTGGCTCAGGTGGGGAGGGTGTCTGGCAGCCTGGGAGGGCTCTCTGTGTGCTGGTGGGACGTGGTGCTGAGTGCCAGAATGGCAGAGTGGCCTGTGCAGAGCAGGCCTGGCTATCTCTGACATGGGCTGTACCAGCTGCTGAACAGCCCAGCCACTCCGGGAGAGGAGAGGGTAATGTACCACGGGTGAGGCACAGCAGGTCCCCAGACCGCTCTTGGGAGCATCCCTTTCACGTTTCCCTCTGCTCCAATGCTCGTGAGAAGCCAGGCTGGTGCACGTGCCGGGGAACAACGCACAAGCCCAACAGTGACAGCTTTCCACCCTTTTGGAGCCATTTCCACCCCTGCTTTCTGCTGCAGAACCAGCCCTGATAGGCGCAGCCCCACTGGTGGCAGTGGTGATGGTGGAGACAGGGCTGGGCAGCTCCAGGCAGCGCAGGGCAGGGGGCAGGAGCTGGGCAGTTCTGGACAAGCTTCCAGTGATCTCCCAGCAAACAGGGCAGCCCTGAGGCTCCTCTGCCAGGGGGGTGACAGAGTGGCTGTGCTCACAGTGCTGAGGCTTGGCCACCTGCCTGGTAGCCAGGTGGGACACTTCTATTTCTTGCACCATTTTCCGTCCATAGGCAGGTTGAAATCTACTATGAGTATTTTTAGAAGGATGGTATCTATCAATCCATGGAGAAGATTGCTGACCACAAAGAGAGATGAAACAACAGCTGGTGCTTCGGAGAGGGATCAGGACAGTGGAAAAGCTGCTGCTTGCTGAGCCCACATACTCCGGTGTCAGTGGCCAATTTGAATGTGGGAGCACAGCGAGCCTAGAGGCCCCACGGCCTTCCTTCCTTCCTTCCTTCCTTCCTTCCTTCCTTCCTTCCTTCCTTCCTTCCTTCCTTCCTTCCTTCCTTCCTTCCTTCCTTCCTTCCTTCCTTCCTTCCTTCCTTCCTTCCTTCCTTCCTTCCTTCCTTCCTTCCTTCCTTCCTTCCTTCCTTCCTTCCTTCCTTCCTTCCTTCCTTCCTTCCTTCCTTCCTTCCTTCCTTCCTTCCTTCCTTCCTTCCTTCCTTCCTTCCTTCCTTCCTTCCTTCCTTCCTTCCTTCCTTCCTTCCTTCCTTCCTTCCTTCCTTCCTTCCTTCCTTCCTTCCTTCCTTCCTTCCTTCCTTCCTTCCTTCCTTCCTTCCTTCCTTCCTTCCTTCCTTCCTTCCTTCCTTCCTTCCTTCCTTCCTTCCTTCCTTCCTTCCTTCCTTCCTTCCTTCCTTCCTTCCTTCCTTCCTTCCTTCCTTCCTTCCTTCCTTCCTTCCTTCCTTCCTTCCTTCCTTCCTTCCTTCCTTCCTTCCTTCCTTCCTTCCTTCCTTCCTTCCTTCCTTCCTTCCTTCCTTCCTTCCTTCCTTCCTTCCTTCCTTCCTTCCTTCCTTCCTTCCTTCCTTCCTTCCTTCCTTCCTTCCTTCCTTCCTTCCTTCCTTCCTTCCTTCCTTCCTTCCTTCCTTCCTTCCTTCCTTCCTTCCTTCCTTCCTTCCTTCCTTCCTTCCTTCCTTCCTTCCTTCCTTCCTTCCTTCCTTCCTTCCTTCCTTCCTTCCTTCCTTCCTTCCTTCCTTCCTTCCTTCCTTCCTTCCTTCCTTCCTTCCTTCCTTCCTTCCTTCCTTCCTTCCTTCCTTCCTTCCTTCCTTCCTTCCTTCCTTCCTTCCTTCCTTCCTTCCTTCCTTCCTTCCTTCCTTCCTTCCTTCCTTCCTTCCTTCCTTCCTTCCTTCCTTCCTTCCTTCCTTCCTTCCTTCCTTCTTAATGATAAATTAATAATTACATTAAATTAAATAAATTAATCTCCTTGAAAAAATGGCTTTTAGTCTTATAAAGTGAAGCCTGAAAGGAGAGGCCTGAAAGACCAAGCAGTGTTGCTGACAAAGCTTCAGAGACACAGTCTGTACTTCAGGTCAGGATGTGCCCAAAAGTAAGTTCATCTTTAACAACTACTCAGCTAGTAAATAAAAGAGAGTTTAGCCTTTGTCTTGATCATCAGGACCATGATAGTTTTGGTTCAGAAAGAATTATTTTCTGGATAAATCCAGGAGTTAAAAAAAAATATATAAAAGAATGAAGGATCACATTGCTGACTGGTAGACAGGAGATGTGGTGGGGGAAGAAACCAGATGAATTGTGTTGTCTAAACAATTTGTTATGAATTATCCAGTCAACTGTAATGAAAACATATGGACAAAAATCACAAGAAACTCCTCCAATGTTTGAAAATGTGAGTGATGCTGATATTGACTGTGGCCTCTGTGTGTTAGGGTCGCAAAAGAGGACACTGGAAAGAACTGGGGGGACCCAATTTCCAAAGGGGAAATGTAGGAGTTCCAGCATTCCAGCAAAAGCAAAGCACTGCTCTCATGGTATGGGGAGGTTTAGAAATATTTTGTTTTGTTCTGATTTTGAGAAAAAACATAGGAGCCATCAGAATTTCCCCCAAAAAAGAGGACTCTGAGCCCTGCCAGCAGGCAGCATCTCTTCAGTGGGCTTTGCCCTGAGGGGCCAGGGATGGGTGGGAGCCCCCCAGCTGCACCGAGAGCCCTGTGCTGAGCTCCCTGCTCCCCTGGGCCCTCCTCAGTGCTGGGATGCCTTTCCTCACCACCGAGGAGCAGGGACAGAGCAGCCATGCCAGCACTTCTCCCAGCCCACTCCCTTCTGTGCCCATTAATACCTGCACAAATGAAACGACAGCCATGCAAAGCGTGGGGAGCGCTGCTGCTGCCTAACGGCCCTCACCACATCCCTCTCTCTCCTCCAGGTAATTAATTGCCCTGTAAAGTGCTGGGAGATACCCTGGATGAAAAATGCTGTATAAAAGGGAGTGATACAATACAGCTGTTGGTACTTAAACTGGTAAAAGCCAAGATAGGATGACTGAGGCAAATACATTTTTAGTGACTCTTTAAATTAGGAAGGTGCATCAATGGAAACTTGGGCAATTCATTGCCCCTCTCTGCTGCCATGCTGGGTTTAAGGTACACACATAGACAGGCCAAAATCACAATCTCCATATGAAACAGTTATTTATAACTACTGACAGGAGGAATTATGTGAAATAAACATAATTTACAGTTATTCTGGGAAAAGCCATCAGAATGAAAACTAATAAGGATTTCTTTCAGCTAAAAAGGTGTCAATTTGTTAAAAACCAATGGCCAATGTTAGTGCAGATGACAGAATTATTGATATATTTCCAAATAATGTACACGTTTTTATGCAGTCCACTTCTCTGGGCTGGGGATGCAGTGGAGAATCCAAGGGCTGGATTCATTGAGACATCTCTTCTTCTTTAAATTTGCGACTCTCTTTTTTTATAGCAAACACTAAAAGCATAGCAGGCATGAACTGCTGGACAGAGGCTGGAATGGAGGTGGCAAGTGGGGCATCATCAGGAAGCTGAGAGCTATCAGACCTCCCCAGATCAGGAACAGGGAGCTCGGGGTGACTCATTCTCTTTTCTCCTGAGTGATTCCCCAGAACGCTGCAGGCATGCAGCCACATCCTCTGTGGCGCTGCTCAGAACCTGCCTGCAAAGGCTTCCTAGAGCATTTCACTTGCTGCTTTTGCAGTTCGAGGGCTCCCACCTGTGTTTCTTATTATTTTGTTTTGACATGAGATTGGAGACAGCAATTGCAAATTCAGAAGACAAATGAGCAAAGAGAGATTCCTGATCAGCAGCACATTTTTGCCTGTAACACAGGAATGGCCAGGCTGCTGAGAAGGCACCCCTGGCGTGAGGAAGTTCTCGCTGGCAGTATTGGGCTGGCCGTACTCCAGGGCTCTTCTGGCCACGCTCCCTCTGCCAATGCTCATGCTGGAAGTCCAGCAGTATTCCCATGGTTGTGCTGCTCCCTGGGAGCAGCAGGGGAGATCCCCATGCCCACAGCAGTCGGGCCACCTGGGCAGAGGGGCTCTGGCTCCTGCTGCTGGGACTGATGCTGGTACAACCCACACCAGGCTCCCTTTCTACATCCTCACAAGGCTGGATGAGTTGGAAGTAGCCAAGCCCAGCTGGGACAGTGTTGTCCAACAAGATAGATCCCAAAAGACTCATATTTTAGCCCTGATTTGGGATCTGTTCTCACACTGTTGGGTCTTTGTCACTTGATGCTGCTGCTCAAGGTATCCCCTCGGATCCTCATGTGAGCAGCTTGCTTGGCTTATCTGATGCTGCTCTCAGTCGGTTCAAATCTTATTTATCAAATAGACAGCATTTTGTTTCGATGGGTGATTTTTCATCTTCCATTAGTGAAGTTGTTTCCAAGGTTCCCCAGGGCTCTATATTGGGCCCGTTGTTATTTTGTGTTTATATGCTGCCACTGGGTTATATTATTCATCAGCGTGGAGTAGCTTTCCATTTCTATGCAGATGATTCTCAAATTTATTTGTCTGCTAACCCTCATGCTGTCTCAGCTGTCTCTGCACTATCAGCCTGTCTCTCTGACATCACAAGATAGATGTGGCAAAACTTTTTGCTGTTAAATTCAGACAGAAGAGGTGAGGCCTGCCTCGATGCCAGCATTTTATTTCCTGGGATGACATTTCCAATACGATCACTTCCAGGATCTCATCACCGTGTTGCCCCTCGTGCGCTCCTGCTTTACCTCGCTGCTCCCTCCATGATTTGTTGCCCTGGCTCAGCTCTCACCTCTGTCTGCAGTGGGATTTGTGGCTGGTCTTGGCATGGCTGTTCTGATGCAGATGGAGGCGGTGGGCTGGGGACCAGCCTCCTCAGCTCTCACTTGCTGGCACCCCATGATGGCCTTTGTTTTTTGTGAGTGCCGGCAGAGGGGACATCCCATCACACAGAGCCACGTGGGTGCTCAGCACACTGATGTCAGCAAAGCAGAGTGGTTTATAAATGTTTCTCAGAATGTTTGTAAGGTTTTTGATGTTTACAATTTGGTGGGATTTAAAAAACATGACAGCAGACAAAAGCCCCACATAGCATCATGCACAGTGTTCATGCTTGGGGTGTTTCTCTGGTAAAATACAATGGACACTCCTGAACTGCTGCTGGGGAGCGGGGCCAGACCCCTCTGTGGGGAGCCAGCATCTCCTCTGGGACCCTGTCTGGGTTTGTTTCTCGCCATGGCAGCGTGGTGGCACAGCCCTGCCAGCACTCAGGGCCCCTGAGCTCATCCTTCTCTGAGTGATCCTCCCAAGCAGCCCAGGCTTCCTTCCCTGGTGCTGCCCACAACTTTAAAATCTTTCAAAAATAGTCAATTTGTTCCTATAAGGATGCACCAACTAGTACTCACAGAGACATCAAATAAATCTACTTCATACATTATTTGTTAACTTCATCAAATAAAGTACAATTTTATGGCTTAAATGTCAATCTCCACAGCTCATTGAGTTCTTTAAAACAGCAGAGACTTGTCTGTTTACAGAAGCAAAAATTAGGCAGGCGGCTTTCAGCTAGTGCAGGGATCCCATTGGCTCATGTACAAGGAAGAATCATAAAATACATTTGATGTGGAGAGCGTGCAATTTGACAAAGACAATTTGATTTGTCCATGGCTTTTAAAATATTCATCCCACTTTGATGGACTATAGTTTTATAAATATGGATTACCATTAACTGGCACAGGCAGTCGCTGCCTACAGAGTGTTCTTTGAAGCTTGTTGGGAATGAAGGTTTCCGATAAAAAAAATCATTATCTCTGCCTAAAAACGCTAATCAGTAATGTTTGGTTCATTTGCAGCTCAGAGGTCAGTAATTCACTTTAACTGCTTCTGTGTTTGCAATGTTTGGGAGGAAAAAGAGTTCCCAGTTTTACTGCTCAGATGTAGAAGTGGCTGCTGCCAAAGGGGAACTGCTGAGGCAGGTCAAGAGGACGTGCAAAATTTAACTGCTGCTTCTGTCAGACAACTAAACTGCTTTTTTTTCTTAAGACAATGAAAAAATAAGAAGTTCATAATAAAAGAAATAAAAAATAAATTTGAAATACAGGGAAAACAATTATAAGATTCGAGAAGGCTTTTGTTTGCTTCAGATCCAAACTGAAGTCTGAGTGTCCAGGTGAGGAGCACATTATGCACTGTTTCAGACCCATAACAAGCTCGTTCTTGGAGCAAAGTACTTTGTCTGTAGCATGTCCACATAGCCAAGCACTCACAGCAAAGGTGGGGAGTCCAGCGTGCAGCCCAGGGACCTAAGCAAACAAAAAGCTTTGAGTTTCTAACAGTAATCCAACAGTAATTCAACTTGTGAAGTCGATTCAACTTCCAGCTTAAAAGTTTATTCAAGTTAAGAAAACACATCCTCAGATTAAAAAGAGTATTGCACCACTGTCAATTTTCAGACGTTGCCATCAGGAAAAAAAAATTACATTTCAGGCTGACGAGCGACTAATCAAGGCAAGTGAAACGGTGCTGCAATAAATTACTCCGCAGCGAAATAAACCACACAAACAGACCGATGATAATAAATGTAAATTATTTCTCTGAAGAAATTTTCTTGGTATATGAGTAATACGAACCATCAGGAAGGAGTCTTCCTTAACATTAATTACAGAAAATGACAAGTGAGCTGATGACTGCGAAGGCTCATTATCTGAGAACATATTCACAACTTTGCAATTTGCGCGAGATGTACTCGGGCTAAATTAATCTCCCTTCTTTGCATGAGCCTCTTCTAATTTTCATGTTATTAACAGGTTTGCAGTATCACTCAGTGCTTGTCACTCTAATCAGGTTTCGGCATGTTCGCAAAAGCGAAGTGTCATTTATAAGGATAAGCCCTCATAATGGCGCTCTCTTTCATGTGGAGAATTCTACAAGGTTGCTTTTAATAAGGTCCTTTAATCATCTCCCTTTGCTCAACTTTTGGCCCCTCTGTTTTTTCATGAAGAGTCATTAAAAGACTTTGAAGTTCATCAAGGATGAAAAATTCATGGCATTGTGGCAGGAAAAAGGCCAAGGGATGGAGGGACATGCTGGGCAGGGGATGGGGACGGGACGGGATGGGACGGGATGGGATTGATGGGACAGGATGGGACGGGATGGGATGGGACGGGACGGGACGGGACGGGATGGGATGGGACGGGATGGGATTGATGGGACGGGATGGGACGGGATGGGATGGGACGGGACGGGACGGGACGGGACGGGACGGGACGGGATGGGATGGGATGGGATGGGACGGGACGGGACGGGACGGGACGGGACGGGACGGGACGGGACGGGACGGGACGGGATGGGATGGGACGGGATGGGATTGATGGGACGGGATGGGACGGGATGGGATGGGACGGGACGGGACGGGACGGGACGGGACGGGACGGGATGGGATGGGATGGGATGGGACGGGACGGGACGGGACGGGACGGGACGGGACGGGACGGGACGGGATGGGATGGGATGGGATGGGATGGGATGGGATGGGATGGGATGGGCACTCCAGGTTTTGCTGGGTATCCCTTCAGTGGAGACCGTTCTGAGGCAGCCCAGGCACCCTCGGGTGCTGTCCTGTTCCAAGACTGCTGTGTTCAAAGCTGGAGGAGAGCGAGGGGCCCTCAGCAGCTGCTCCTCCCTGCACTGCCGGCGGCAGGGCAGCAGCATCCTCGCTCCGTTCCTCGGCCAAGTGGCGGCGCAGACTCTGTGCTGGCTCTGGCAGTGAGGTGCCTGATGCCTGTCGCTGTTCCTGCTCATGGTGCCCGGCCCGATCCCTGTCCCTGTCCCTGCCCGGCCCGATCCCTGTCCCTGTCCCTGTCCCTGTCCCTGTCCCTGTCCCTGTCCCTGTCCCTGTCCCTGTCCCTGTCCCTGTCCCTGCCCGGCCCGATCCCTGTCCCTGTCCCTGTCCCTGTCCCTGCCCGGCCCGATCCCTGTCCCTGTCCCTGTCCCTGTCCCTGTCCCTGTCCCTGTCCCTGCCCGGCCCGATCCCTGTCCCTGTCCCTGTCCCTGTCCCTGTCCCTGTCCCTGTCCCTGTCCCTGTCCCTGCCCGGCCCGATCCCTGTCCCTGTCCCTGTCCCTGTCCCTGTCCCTGTCCCTGTCCCTGTCCCTGTCCGGCCCGATCCCTGTCCCTGTCCCTGTCCCTGTCCCTGTCCCTGACCCTGTCCCTGTCCCTGTCCCTGTCCCTGCCCGGCCCGATCCCTGTCCCTGTCCCTGTCCCTGTCCCTGTCCCTGTCCCTGTCCCTGTCCCTGTCCCTGTCCCTGTCCCTGCCCGGCCCGATCCCTGTCCCTGTCCCTGTCCCTGTCCCTGTCCCTGCCCGGCCCGATCCCTGTCCCTGCCCGCAGCAGCCCAGGGGACACGTGCGGCTTTAGAGAGCAGCGCTGATCAGAGGCGACATTTCTCGGGGTCTGCGGCATGGCTGGGCTGTTCGAGGTTAACCTTGTTCTTCTTCTGTGATTTGATAACACTGGACTGGTGTTTATGCTGGAGCTTTTGAACACAATGGAAGGAGGGGGAGAACTTTATTAAATTTTTGAAATTCATTTAAGCGGGGCCAGCATAATGAATTGCCAGATCTTCTGTGCACATTGTCCCCGGAAGCAACAATAATTTAGGTGGACATAAACCAATATGTAGATTAAAAATGTTTAAGCCAAGTGTCGTAAAATATATAAAAACATAAGGCAGAATTAACATATCAAAGTTTAGCATTATAAGTAATGACGGGTCAGATATAAGGTTATGTCTGCAAAATTGCATTTCAATATAATAAATCCATTCAAACTCTGTCCAGAGACACAAATTGAATCTATAGACAAAGCAACTGCAATCCATTGAATGCTATGAAGTATTCAAGTGAAAACAATGCATTTAGGAAAGGAAATTGAGTGTATTTTAAATATACAGGTGCTTGGAACTTCCATATCGCTTTATGCTCCTGCAGATTTGTATACACTGCATACACAGCCTACTTTTGACAAAGTCCTCAAAATGATGAATTTCTGATGGAATACTTGATATTGCAGCAGATCTGTTATGCACCGCTTATCCTGTAACACAAACCATTAATAACAATCACGCTCCCGCTGCACTGAGCTCTCTTGTTAAGATTTCAAAGCTTCTGCAACTCTGCATGCCCCGCAAGGATGTGGCTGCGGCTGGACGAGGGCTAGCCCAGCCCCGGGCATCCCCTCGCTGTCTCCCTGGCAGCTGCTTGGCTCTTTGGGCAGCCAGGGGCTCCCAGCCCTGCACCCCAGGACCTCCATCCTCCACCTCTGCCTCACTGCTGCTGAGTGGCATTTTCCCCCCCCACGCCTTCCTGCAGCCAGACTGTCCCATGGGCAGTGCCCCGTCCTCCCAGTCACAGTGCCAGGCTGTGGCGAGGGTGCTGTGGGAGCAGCAATCCCCAGTGCTTTGTCAGTATTTGGTAGGTACAGCCCTTCCTGGGCGTCGTTGGCCCGTGCTGGCACTGATGCTGTGCTGCAAGAGGTGAGTTGGGTGGCAGGACAGAGAGGGAACCCTCCTGCCTGAACTCCTGCTCGCTTTGCGGGCAGGGGAAAAATGCCTGGACACCCACCCCGTGCTGGGGGTGAACACAGGTGATGTGTTTGCCTGTGGGAGCGTGGGGAGGGAGAGCCCTGCTGGGCCCCCTGCACGTTTGCTGGGCGCTGCCAGAGCCAGGAGGGAGCTGTGGCTGCATGTCCCAGGCACCCACGCTTGCAGGAGCCTTGGGGGCTGGAGCAGGGACGGGTACCCCCTGGCACAGGCAGGCTCTGGCAGCAGGCCTTGGGAGCAGAGATGGAAGGTGCTTTTGGGAGCTGGCGTGATGGGGAGCACAGGCTTTAATAGACATGTTCATCTTTCAGCAGTGTGTTTTGCATGTAATAATGTCAGCACACTTCTCACTCTGGCAGAAATTCCACAGATAATTGGAAAGAAGTAAAAATGAAAACATTAGAATTTGCCATGTCATATGTTAACTTTTTATTATTGTATGATGCCAATGGTCCACTGACAGATGCTGTGTTATTAACATTTGATTAAAAATCACTTCAGGTCTAAAGCAGCCTGTTCAGAAGAGAACATCTTGACAAGCCTGGTGGTTTGTGATTGACAATTAATAACATTCTGTGTGTCACAACACAGATAGTGTGACTTATTGGTGCTGGTGTAATGCAACACTTTTCATCTGAGCTCTTCAAATTGGTACATAGAAATAGGAGAGAAAGAGCCTAATTCAGCTGACTTTGATTACAAACACACCAGCCAGAGCAGAGCTCTCCATCCCAGAGCAGACCAGCAGTGCTTGACAAGACAGACCCTCATCCCAGACCTGCACTGCACTGGAAAGGACTTCCCATTTCACCACCAAACTTCCCTGCATGAGCTCAGTATTCAATACATGGTTACAGCAGTTACTTGTAGCAAAAAACTACAAATCTTATTTCACCAAAGCTTAGAAGGGAAACAACATTCATTTACTTAGATATTAAAATAATTTGTAACTGGAAAGATGAATGGTCAGTCCTTCACAGTTTGGTCAGGAATTTGTAATTGCACACCACTGCCAGTGAAGTCTGATGTCCATGTGTTAATAGGGAAATTCATTAAAAACATGTAAATTACGTTCTTTGGGTGACAGTTGGAACGTGCCATTTCAATTGTCTTTGCTCTAGCAAAGGGGAAATGTGACAAACTTTGCTCATGCTCTTCCTGCTTTGAAATAAAAGCTTCGGCAGCACTAGGCATATTTCTGCCAGAAAAAGTGCTAAAAATGCTGCTGTGGATTCACACACTGCATTATGGCCACCAGAAGTCTAAGCAGCCCTACATGTGAGCAGGCTGGACCTCTGCAAATCCAGCCAACCACAGTCAAATGGGTCCTTGCCATCCTCAATTTAGTATTTATTGGAAACCCCTTTCCTGTGCCACGGTGTCTGCCCGCTGCTGCCCTGTCCCACGTGTGGCTGCACCCATCCCTGCCCCTGCTGCTCTGGCACCTCTCCAGGCCAGGGCTTGCTGTGCTGCACCCTGTGCAAACCTTGTGCTGGAGCAATGCAAACACTTCCCAGCCCTAATGCAGTAAGCAGGGGAAATAATTACAGATTTCCAAGGTTCAACAGGGAATACTTCTGAGAAATGCGTCCTCCACTGGGAGTTTCATAACCATTTAATCTAATTTTTCTTGATGTTTTGATCTTCCTTTTAAACAAGGCATTTGTCATTAGCTTTCAAGGAGACAAGTTGCTAATACATTACACTCTTAAAAGGCCCACAGTTAGTGTCAGTGTCTTCTGATGGCTGTTCACTAACAGTACATGAAAGAATTGCCAGTGTCAGTTCCTTTCCACTTGGATTCAACCGTGATGGCAGGACAGTCCTGTCCCAGCAGTGCTGGCAAGGACACTGGGCTGGGGGCACTGGGTTTGAACTCAGCCTTCTTCCCTCCACCTTCCTGTCCAGGCCACTTATTGGGATGTTTTTACCACCTGGCTCATGCTCAGATGATTGAATTCCTCCTGATATTTCCAGGCAGACATAAAGCAAAGATATATCAGGAAAAGTAAACACATGAACCTCACCACAGCGATTCCTGCCCCCAGCAAGGTCTCTTGCTGCCAGTACAGGAGTGCTTGGAAAACCCAAGGCACGTGTTGTGCCCTCCCACCAGAAAGCCAGAGAAACCCCGGACTGCCTGGACCCACCTGGAGTCTCTGCTCCTTCTGCTCTTCCAACAGTGTCAACAAAGCAGGTGGAAAACGTATTTTTTTAACTTCTTGGATGACATAACTTCCATATTAAATAATAATGAACCAATAAATTACAAGAAACTAAACAACCATAAGAATATGTATGTGAAGTTTGGAGTATTTATAAACGAATAAATCATTCATGATGCATAAACTCTGTATAGCTAAATGCATCATTTAGTGAACTCCATCACCTTTCACAACATCCCCACCTCTACCTGACTGGTTTCAAAGCAGCTGTGAATCTCTGCAGAGAGGTTGGTGATCTACAGAGATTGGCAGGATTTAGGCACTAGCAGGAGGCGCACCTCCAAATGACATTTTTTGTTTTAACATCACTGTAAAACTCCTGGTTTTCTGGGCAATTCGGGAGCTGTGACTGGTGTCTGCAGGGCTTCAGGAACAACGCTCTGGGAACTCAGAGGGCTCCCAACCTCCCTTCTCATCACTCTTCTCGCCGCTGAGGCTCCCTATTAACACCCCAATATACTTCTGCAGAAGCTGGGGAATGGGAAGCGTGTTTGAACACCAGATTCTTATAGAAGTCATCACGATGAATTTAAAAGTCTGATTTTAGGCATCTCTGCCAATGCCCCTGAGCCGTGCTCCCCTGAAGAGGCAGGGCAGAGGCTGCAGGTGTCCCTCATGGTGTGCCACCACTCCTGACACGGTGTCACTGCTCCTTGCCTGCACGACTTCTTTTCTAAACAAGGTAATGGTGAATAATGCATAGCAGGTACAAGTTTTTTGACAAAGAGCCACTCCACTAAGGTGTTTTTTACTTGGGAGGCACCACAACCATTTCCAGCAGCTGCCGGAATTCCCAGCGCCGGTGTAGAAAGTGTAGAAATTCTCAAGTGTAGAAAGGCTGCTGCACCCGGGTTCTCTCTCGATAGCTCAGCTGCTCAGTGCAGCAATGTCCCGGATTGCTGCCGCCTCCTCCCTGCTCCAGAGGCCGGTCCGAGCCCCTGGAGGAGCGAGCTTTGCTCCCCGAGAGAAGCTGGACACCGCCGGAGCCTCCCCGGCCTGGCTCCGTTCCCCCAGGGCCGCTCCTGCCGGGCTCCAGGCTCAGCTCCCCGCTCCTGCCGGGCTCCAGGCTCAGCTCCTGCCGGGCTCCAGGCTCAGCTCCCCGCTCCTGCCGGGCTCAGGCTCCAGGCTCAGGCTCCAGGCTCGGGCTCCAGGCTCGGGCTCCAGGCTCAGGCTCCAGGCTCGGGCTCCAGGCTCAGGCTCCAGGCTCAGCTCCCCGCTCCTGCCGGGCTCCAGGCTCCAGGCTCCAGGCTCCAGGCTCCAGGCTCGGGCTCCAGGCTCCAGGCTCCAGGCTCCAGGCTCCAGGCTCGGGCTCCAGGCTCGGGCTCCAGGCTCGGGCTCCAGGCTCAGGCTCCAGGCTCAGGCTCCAGGCTCCAGGCTCCAGGCTCCAGGCTCCAGGCTCGGGCTCCAGGCTCAGGCTCCAGGCTCGGGCTCCAGGCTCAGGCTCCAGGCTCCAGGCTCAGGCTCCAGGCTCGGGCTCCAGGCTCAGGCTCCAGGCTCGGGCTCCAGGCTCAGCTCCCCGCTCCTGCCGGGCTCCAGGCTCCAGGCTCGGGCTCCAGGCTCCAGGCTCCAGGCTCGGGCTCCAGGCTCGGGCTCCAGGCTCCAGGCTCGGGCTCCAGGCTCAGGCTCCAGGCTCGGGCTCCAGGCTCAGGCTCCAGGCTCGGGCTCCAGGCTCAGGCTCCAGGCTCGGGCTCCAGGCTCGGTCTCCAGGCTCAGGCTCCAGGCTCAGGCTCCAGGCTCAGGCTCAGGCTCCAGGCTCGGGCTCCAGGCTCGGGCTCCAGGCTCAGGCTCCAGGCTCAGGCTCCAGGCTCCAGGCTCAGGCTCCAGGCTCGGGCTCCAGGCTCAGGCTCCAGGCTCCAGGCTCCAGGCTCAGCTCCCCGCTCCTGCCGGGCTCCAGGCTCCAGGCTCGGGCTCCAGGCTCCAGGCTCGGGCTCCAGGCTCAGGCTCCAGGCTCGGGCTCCAGGCTCAGGCTCCGGCTCCAGGCTCAGGCTCCAGGCTCAGGCTCCAGGCTCAGCTCCCCGCTCCTGCCGGGCTCGCCCGGGCCGGTGGCACCAGCCACGGAGGAGCCCGGTGGCCGATGCGATGTGCTTGGCGCCTGCACCTGTCACACGGTAATTAATGGGTGGGGGATTGCTTTTGACAGGAATTCAATGGCCTGGAACAGACTTTGTGCCAGTCTTTTGTGCCTGAGGCGAAGTGCTTACTAAGTAATTTTATGGATACCAAGCTCAAGCGTTCTACAATTAGCACTTTGTGCGCATTAGTTGGTGAGAGGGACAGGGAGGGCCTTTCTGCTGCCCTGCCCTCCCGGCCGAGCAGCTGCTGTCCCCAAAATCGCTTCTCCGGGGTATTAACCTGAGCAGCAGAAGCAGGCACAGGAGGGCGGCAGGCAGGGAGAAGCCCCGAGGATGTCGTGGGGCCGTGCTGCTCCTGAAGCACCCACAGGGGCCCCAGGGCAGCAGAATGGTCAACAGGCAGCTTCTGTTTCCATGCTCCCAGCTGGAATTGCCAGCAGGCAGATGCGGTGCCCCCCGTGGGGCTGGCATTGCCCCGTGCTCTATTGCATGGGGACCCTGCCCAGCCTCCAGGAGCAGAGCTGCCCACCCTGCCGACCCTCTGAGGCCACCCCACGGCGGGTCCTGCTGACCCCCAGGAATGACTGGCAAGTGCAGGGTGTGTTCAGCTGAGAGATATCTTACTGTAAACAGAGTATTGTTTTATATGAAACCATTAAAAAGGTCCCTGAGGGCAGCCCTAAGTATATATTTTATTTTACTCTGAATCCCTGTTTTGACTTGGCTTTACAACAAAAACGTGTTTTCCGTATTTAAGCAGATGCAGTAAAGGAAAGGTCGTGACTGGTGCTGACATGGAAATCTCATTTGGCTCATGGGTCCCCTTAGGGCCTTTATGCTGTGTGGTACTTCAAACATATTTCAAAGTACAACACTAAATGTCACTCTTTAATAGACAGAGGCATTCCAAGTGTTTCTTGAATTTCCTTGGAAAGTGCTTCCCTGAAGCCAAAGGCTCGGCCCCAGTCTGATTCACACCCAGCACAGCAGGGACAGCTCCATCGCAGCCGAGAATGGCACTGGGGTGGCACAGGGGTGGCACAGGGGTGGCACAGGGGTGGCACAGGGGTGGCACAGGGGTGGCACTGGGGTGGCACTGGGGTGGCACAGGGGTGGCACTGGGGTGGCACAGGAGGGTGGAGCCTGGCAGCTGCTCATTGCAGTAGCCAAGAATCTGGAAGAACTGCAGAAAAGGAAAAAAGAAAATAACCCAAATCCCTTTGAAACATATACCATATTTTGAATTAATTTCCATTTTCCCCTTTCCTCATCCAATTCTTCACACTTGCTCAGAAGCTCTTTTGGGATCTGAAAGTTATTTTAATTTTATTTTGAAGTGTTTTACATCTTACACAATCCTCACAAGTCACTACAACCCAATCCCCAGTCCTGAAGACTCTTGAAAGCAGCTGGATCTTTTCCTGCTGCCAGGTTCAGGCTGTAGTGAGGATGAGTAGCCAGCCAGATGGCCTGGAAATTTATTTAGCTAATTCCTTCAACAAATAAGGAATTTACTGATGAGTCATAGGGATTGACACTGGTCAGGAAGACCTGAACTTAGTGAATAATTTCTGCTTTAAAATGTAGCTAAAGCATTGAAAAATTTTAATTTCCTTTTGATGGTTAAATCTGACTTAGTTTGAAAACGGACATTTTCATTTGCAGTTTAATCTATACAAGGGAGAGACAAACACTCTACAGAGCCTCAGAGACCCAGTGACTCCTGCTTAGCCAGGCTGACCCCAAAGCAAGGGTCTGTTTCCCTCTTTTCCTCATTTCTAGTTTGGGCAAGGAAAACCAGGAGAAACCTGGCGGCTCCAGCTTTGACTCCAGAGCCATCAACTCTGACACCTCTGCCAACAGCCTGGATGAGGGAAATCAGCAGCTTCTTGCTGGGGCACTCCACAGGGCTGGGATTTAGTCAGTTTATGCCATGTGTACTGTATGCAAGCTTATTTTTCTCTTAGCTGCTATAAAAATTAAAGATTTAGCTATATACTGCAAAAGGTACTTCCAATTTTACGTAGTAGCATTTCTCTCCTACGGTCAGGGCATAAATCAAGCTTTTTCATTATGTCTATAAATTACTCCATATCAACAGGGCAGCTGCAGGTCACTTTAGCAAGGGCAGATAAACTCATATAACTTCTGACTGCACTGCTAACATTGAATTTCTCACACACTTTGGGACTACCTTGTGTCTTTTCTCACTATCGAACACAGCTGTAGGAAAGGGCTCTTCTAACACTAATTTCTTACTCCTGAATATTTACCAAAGGCTGCCCAGGGCAGTGGTGGACTCACTGTCCGAGGAATGATTTAAATGTACATGTGGCACCTGGGGACATGGGTTAGCGGTGGCCTTGGCAGCACTGGGTTAGCGGCTGGATTTGATTCTCTCAGAGGGCTTTTCCAACCTAAACAATTCTACAGTTCTATCCTTATCCTGTCTGTCCTCACAAATCTCATTTACTGTCATCATTGTGAAAAAAAAAAATTTTGTAGTGTAAATGGAAGCAAATATTTGATGTCACATGGAGTTTTCTTTGCATTAATTAGCAATTTGCTGAATAAATATTGCTGTGCAAACCAACAATCAGTATCTTATAATTAAAAGCTTGTTCATGTTTATCTCCAATCTTTCCTCAAAGTTAAAACCCTGTGAAAACCAGAGGCTACAGATGTTTCCAAAATGGGAGAAGTGTCAGTGTAAAGAACCTCCCTGGAATCCAAACGCTGTTGTGCGTGTGAAGTCGGAGAGCCACGCGCTGGGGGCTGCGCTGCCGCGGGCACGGCCAGGGCTCTGTGGGCCCTCAGCAGGGCCAGCCTCAGCAGCTCACAGCTCTGGGGTTGCTCCATCTCAGTGCTTGTGCAATTAGACAAACAGCTGCCCTAAAAGCATTCCGTGTTGTTTCCAGCACAGGATCTCCATCCCACGCTGTTTCCTCGCTGCTTTCCTTCCTGGGCACTCGTGTTCTACCAGTTAATGTTTTGCAGAGTCAAACTGTAAAATCCTCACATTCTGCAGAAGTCATACATCAATAAAAATAGACACTTGAGTCCAGACCCCTTTGTGTCTGACCTAGTGCCTGTTGCCAAAGCCCACAAAGATCTTTAGCCTCTAGATTTCCCATGGTCAAACAAAATAAGGGCTGAGTGGCACTAAATATCACTTTTGCATTACACACATTTTTCTCTCACACAGAGTGTCATAAGTGGATAAAGAACCTGATATTGTGGGTACCTAAAGCCCAACACAGCTTCTGCTGAGGGACCTTCAGGGATAAGAGGCCAGTGCTCTGTTAAAGATTAAAACCCAACCGTCTGCTTTTATGCTTGAGAGTCCTTCGTGACTCCCTGGTGACATCACATTCATCTCACTGTATTTGAAAAATGCATTTAAATGTCAAAACTAAAGTACCCAAACAAGGGCTCCTTAGCACACTAACTGTTAACACATTGCTGAGCCAAACGCCTTCCCCAAGACATATGGGGCTGACTCTATCCATAAAATATACCACAAGTAACACACAAAGTCCCAGAGGAAATAAATACTCTCCGCTCTAGTCTGACCTGGTTTTTCCTCCCAAAACACACTTGAAGACATGTTTCACTGCAGGAGTGGACATCAATTTCAAATACCTTCGTACAGCACTGCACCTCCTCATGGCTAAGGAGACAGTCTGGGCCCCACAGTGGGGCTGTGGAGATGGGGCTACTGCCAAGGCCACTCACTGGTATCCTTCACCCCAGTTGAAATAAAGCTGTTCAGATCAATGAACTCAGTAATTTACTTCAGACAGACCTAATCAGTGCAAGGTAAAAGAGAGGCAACTTTGCAAAATGTAAATGAACCCGATGCCAGAGACACAAGTAATGGGAATCCAATGGCAGCTGGTGCCAGAGTAGCAGAACCATGAGCTGTCCTCAATTCCAGCTGCTTGGAATACAGAAAAGGTGGCAGAGGAATAAGGTCCTTCCTCTTGCCCTACAAAACTGTGGCAGCAGGATGTTCAGCCAGGGAGTGAGAAGCAGCTCTGCCCTGCCCTGGGGCTCGTTGATGCCCTGAACCCTCAGAACACAGGGGTAACCAACCTGCTGGGATTTTCCTCCTCCCTGTACAAGTCCCAGCCTCTGAAAGTGCAGAAGGAAACTGGCCCAGACCATCTGAACCCCAGAGAGGAAAGAGAAACTGCCCACAGCCAGCGGCTCTTGGAGAGTCAGGATCAGTGGGAAGGGCAGAGGCAAGGGAACTCCATGGAGCCCTCATGTGCCACCAGCCCCATTCTCCTGCTGGAGCAGAGCCGGCCCCTGGCCAGCCCCAGGGCTGGGGGGCTGCAGGAGCAGCCATGGAAAGGAACAAAATGCTTGTCTGCTCAGGGGAGCCCAGTTTTCCTTGGGCAATGTGGGAATGAAGCCAGGGCACGCAGTGCTCATATCACAGTGCTGGCACCACTGAGGCAGCAGCAGCTTTTTCAGAGAAGAGCAGTTAGGTCTTCATAATGGACTGCAACTTTCTAGAATAATTTAATTTTTTCCTACTGTTACGATGCCAGAATTTCAATCAGACAAAACTGTATAATGGATTTCTTTTGCTGGGCATGTTACATAAATTGCATATTCAAGTACTATAAAATATTTGTAACAGACAGGTACTTTTCTAAATTGGGTCTGACAGTAAGCGATAGTGACTGGAATATTTATGTGATGGCACCTATGCAACGAGGCAAAATGCAGGGTGTGGGACTAGGAACACGGCAGCAGGAATCCCACACAGGGTTTCCAGTTTTCTGCCTTGCTGCACCAAGCTCCCCAGCCAGTTGAGCCTGAGCTCGGTGCCTTCGGGGAGCAGTGGCGGAGCCATCATGCAGAGAGCCCTAGAGCAGAGATTTGGACAGATTCTCCCTTCCTCCTCCCTCCTAAGGCTTAAAGGAGAGTTACCTTGACTCTGTGCTGCCCAGGTGCAGCAGCCCTCACTGCCGAGGAAGCCCAGCAGAATGGGGACCAGGACCTGCCCAAGGGCTGCTCTTGGCTGCAGGAGCAGGTCTGGAAGGGAGCTCCTTGTCTAGGGCAGCTGCTCCCGGCTCTTGCACAAGTCCTGCTCTGTTGCCAGAGCCTCTCTGAGACTGAGCTCTCATTTTGGTAACATTTCCCTGACAATCACAGTTGGCAGGACCATACTTCGCTATTTACAATTAAAATATTGTATTGATACAAATAGGCTTTGGCAGGCGCTTCAAGAGGTTTTTAATTGAATGATTATTGTATTAAATAACTGGTTTTAATGGAGCATGAACTTGCTTAAATTATGACTGTAGAGCTACTGAAGGTCCAACAAATTTCCCAGGTACTTCCAGCTTTTCACAAACAAGTATATCTTGCCAGCAAAAGAATTTTCTGGCTGATCGTGGAGGGTGGCAAGGTAGAAGCTGCCAGTTTTGGGCCAAGCTCTGGAACTGTGGCTGGCAGTTTCTCAGGCTGCTGGGGCAGCTCAGCACGGCAGTGCCCACGGTACAGCTCTGGGAGTGCAGGTGCTGGGAGGGCAGGAGGGTGAAGGGAAGGAAAGCTGGGCTTCGTTACCCTGGTCACAGGTCAGCTGCAGCACCAGCACCCCGAGAGCCCTTGAACCACCCAGCCTGAACACACCCTGACCCCCAGCCTTGTGGGGGTTTGACTGCTGCCAGGACATTTCTAGTCATTTCAGCCTGTCACGAGAAAGCTCTGTGGCACAGACACCTCCGTCTGCCTCCCTTCCACAGCAGCTCACGTCAATTCGCATTACGCACGAAGAGCACGAGCAAACATGAAGATGAACCCTCTGAAAAAGGCTTGCACAGCTCTTCAGCATGGGCAGGATTAATCACAAATAATAATTACCATACCAAGAGATAATACTTCAGCAGCTCAGCCTTGCCTCAGCTGCTGGGCACGTAGGACCCATCCAGACTGTGGGAAGCAGCAGCCATGGCACATCCTAGCGTGAACCCCCTCCCCCCAACCCCTCACTCCATTTATTAAATCATCACTCACAATAATTCTGGATTTTGTGATGTATCAGATCGGAAAAGCAGCACCAAGCCAGCAAACCCCATCCTTGTGCAGTGCTCAGCACACCTTTAACCTTCTGCTCCCACTCACAGCAGCACCTCTGCTGCCTCAAGACCAAATGCTCCCTGGCCCTGGGGTCACCACAGAGGTGGCCACCACCAGCCTCCTTCTGTGTGCCAGGGAGGCTTCCAGCTGATGCAGCCACATGACAGCAATGGGCACAATTAGTTTATTGCCTCCATTAAGGCTCCAATAACTTAACATCAGATCAATAAACCATTATTAGCCTCCAGCCTTGAAAACCCAGTCACCCCAAACCCACCCAGCTCTGACAAGCTCGCAGTTTCTCATTGTGAGGAGCCAAGACAGCTTGTTTACAGAGTCTGGCTGCACAAACACTCCTTCCTTCTCTCCCCCACTTCTCCCAAGGTGGCAGGGACTGATGGCAGGTAGAGGTGTTCCTCTGTGGGGGAGAGTGCCCCTCTGCAAAGCCCTGTGCCCACAGCTTCCTTCCCCCAGGGCTGCCCCACCATGGGCACACAGCTGGGTCCTCACCAGGGCACGACACTGTCCCCCAGATCACACACCCCAGCCTTTCCTGATCTCTGTAACAGAATAACCAATATTGCTCCCTTAGCTTTGAAACACCTGTATGGATCTCCCTGTAAGAGAGAATTTGTGGTTTGAAGTGCTAATGATTTACTTTGCTAAAAAATTAATTCAGCAATTTTCCATAAATTATATGCAGCTCAATAATAAAAAATATTTCTACATCTGGAAGCTTTCCATTACTGGTCTTGCCTCCTCTGCAGAAGAAAATCGCTTTTCAGAAACAGAACTATCTGAAAGTATTTTCTAAGAAGTGATATTGAATTGATACATTAGAGGAGAAAGTTGGACTCCTTTGTAAGAATCATACATTTCACAATAGTCTGAACAAAGGAAGTTGTCTCTGAATGCCATAATTCAGTTCTGAAAAAGTGACAAACAAATAATTCCAACTAAACTAGGGAAAGAAAAGTAGTGACTTTTAATTATATAATCTTTTTTGATGAATTTATTTCTGACAGTTTTATAGGCTGACAAGAGAAAGTGTTTTATATGCAAAAAACATTATTCACTCTCAGCTGTTAAAGCATAAAAATTGTCAAATGATTTTAATACAGTTTTAAGTTTAATGTTTATTGTCAGAAAAAAAGTCCACAGCAATTACTGAGTCACATGGCCCTTAATTCTTTGTTTCTGACAGCAAAAACAATAAAGTATGCTTTTGCCCAAACATTTTACTGTACAGATTTATGAGGTTTAAAAGACAGCTGTTTTTCATATTTCTTTACATTTAAGGAACTAAACTTCCCGGCGTTTCCAGCACGAGATCCTCCTTAACCTGAGCAGGTTCTTACACAGGGGGTTACCCTGTCTGTGTGCACACCCAGGGCTCCTGTGCAAACACCTGCCCCTCCATCCATGCTGACATTTGGGAAGTCCCTCAGTGAAAAAAAAGCTGCTGCACTTCCTAGCAAGGAGTCCCACTTATTTTCCCCAAACCTGTGTCCTTCAACAGAATAAGGAAATTTAACTCTGTCCCCAGTCCATAGAAAATTCAAATATCTTTCAAGGAGATAGAGGACAACATTGAAACCTAGCATCTCTCCTTTGCCAGGGGTGAGATGCTCTGGCATTTAACGGGCTTTGATATGCTCTCTGCAGCTCCAGACCTGGAATGCAGAGGAGAGGCAGGAGTGGGCACAGTCATCTGTGGGACTTTAGCAGCAGCTCCTTTCTCTTCACCTAGAGCATTGTCAGTCACACGGATGTATCACACCCCTGGGTGCAGCCAGACATGCTGGAGAGAGCAGACCCTGTGGCCAAGGTGCCACCAGGTGCTTTCCCACACCCGCTGTCCCTGGGGCTCTGGCCCCTGCCTCAGGAGAGCTGCTGCCCTAAAGGGCACGTCACGGCCTGAGAGGGCTGGGAAATGCTACATAACTGATGGTTTTTAATAGCAGAATAATGAAACCAAGCTGAGAAATATTAATCTTTTTTAAAATGTAAAGAACCAGGGCTCTGTTTCCATGGCAAACCACATCCTGCACATTATCTATCACCTGGGGATTACAGTGGCATGGTAAATAGAGGGGTAAATACAGGAGAGAGGCACTGTTCTGCTCTCGGCAGACACAGGCCGTGCTGCCACTATAAAGCATAATAGTATTTTCTAGATCAGACTCCTCAAAGCAACCACCTTTCTGTGCTTTTTCCTACATTTTCCATGCCGGTTTCCCCTACCCCTTGGCTGTGCCTTCAGCCCCAAGAAACCCCTAAATCCCCAGGTCAGCTCCAGAACCAGTATCCCTCTGCAGCAACCAGGCTGGTCCATCACAGGGACTGGTTTGTGTCAGCAGCACAGGTTGTTCAGATCGGTTTTCATGTCCTCATACCCTCCCTATCCAAGCAGAAAGCAAATATCCTACCCAAACCCCTCCCAACTTCCAGGAGTTTGCAAACCCCTGCTATAAATAGACCTCTAATAGGAGCTGTAATAGGATACAATTTATTTCCAGATCTGTTGGGCTGACCTTCATCATCACTCGAGGCTCTACTTGTCATGAATTATGGGCAATTCACTCACTAGTGGAAATAAATTGTATTACCAGTGCTCAGTATCATGTCCTCCACACACAGCTCAAGGGGGTGGCAGCTCCTCCCTGTGCTGCTGGGACCAGAGCCCCTCTCTGGGGAGCCCCTGGCTGGTGGGGCTGGGCACTGATCCCCAGCTGGGGCGGCTTTGGAGGCTGCTCTGCCAGGGCACCAAGCAGGGGCTGCTGTCCATGTCCCCATGTCCCTATGTCCCTGTGTCCCCATGTCCCCATGTCCCCATAACCCCATGTGCCCATGTCCCTGTGTACCCATGTCCCCATAACCCCATGTCCCCATGTCCCTGTGTCTCCATGTACCCATGTCCCCATAACCCCATGTCCCCATGTTCCCATAACCCCATGTCCCCATGTCCCTGTGTCCCCATGTCCCCATAACCCCATGTCCCCATGTCCCTGTGTCTCCATGTCCCCATGTCCCCATGTCCCCATGTTCCCATGTCCCCATGTCCCCATAACCCCATGTCCCTATGTCCCTGTGTCCCCATGTCCCTGTGTCCCCAGGTCCCTGTGTCCCCATTGTCCCCATGTCCTCATATCCCTATAACCCCGTGTCCCCAAGCAGGGACAAGCCCGAGCCATCACTGCCCTGCAGGGTCACCATCGGCCCCCAGGCTGCTCCTCACTGCTCCAGCACAGACCCGCTGTTCAGAAGGAAATGAACAACGTGCTGGGACCTGCTGGAGCAAGCCGGGTCCTTCTCCTGCTACCTCTGATCCTCAGCTGGTCAGAGCCTGGCTGGCACCAGAGCAGCAGCAGCTGCAGCCTCCTGCCCTGCTCACCGCACTCTGCTCAGCCTGCTGCTCACAGGTAATGAGATCAGGAATCGCGAGAAAAGGGGTCACCGCCTTAATCGAGTGCAGTTAAGATCAATATAAGCAAAAGCAGTAAATACCAAAAAGAGCCATTGTAAGTGTTATAAGCTGAGGCTCCAGTGCCACTGGGGAACACAGCCCCTGTGCCAGCCTGTCCCCCCCAACCACCCCCTTGCACTCCAGCATCTGCTCATTCTGCCAGGCCTTGCTTAGTGGGGGAAACACATGTGCAGAGCTACTCAACATGCACCAAACGCTGAACAGAAACAGGTCTGTGAGAAAACAGCCTGTTCCCTGCAGGCTGGGCTGTGCAGAGCCCTCATGAGCTGCCCAGCTCCCAGGACTGCTCCCCGGGGCTGGGAGCTGCCCCCAGCCTGTGCCCTGCAGCCCTGTGCCACTGATGTGCTTGTCCTCTGTGCATGATAAGGGCTCCTTGGGCACTGATGAGCTCCTGCACAGCTCACTCAGAGATGAACTCGTGGTTAGTGTTACACAGGGAACACATCAGGCAGGAATTCTTTATTTCATAGTAGAAAATGTATACCTGGAATTCTCCCTAAAAACATGAACAAGCAGCTCAGAGTTGCTGAAAACAGCAATCCCACTCTTCGCCACTCCCTTTTTCCCCTGCACATCCTCATCCCTGCCTACATCACAAAAATTCACTGATGGCAACAGTCTGTATCAGCGTTTATCAACTGGTCTTCAAGGCCCAATGCAACCAGTGGTCATGCACAAGATAAATTATAATTTATAAATTTATATACATATATTATAATTATATATTATATTATACATATAAATATAAAGGTATCTTGTATATATAAATATCATATATATAATTTATAATATAATATATAATGTATATAAGATAAATTATATTCCATGGCATTAAAGAATAAGCCATCCACTAACACAGAAGGCCCCGTGGCCCTGATGGGATGTGGAGATTTGAGGTGTTTTATTTGTTTTGAAAGTGGCTCCAAACATGCAAACTACAGTCACCTTTTAGGGTAACATTCTTGTACAACCTAGTTCAGGCTTACACGAGAGTTGAATTCCAGGTAAAACCAATTTGCTGTTTCTTCAGGAGATTAATTGAGATTTTTCCACACAGCACAGAGAGCAGCAGCAAAAAAATGCCACATGAACTAGCACAGAGAGCAGCTCCAACACTGAGCTTCGTCCCATGCAGCCCCACCCTGGCAGGGTGCGGGGAAGCTGAATGAGGGGGTGGTGGTGTCCCCTATCAGGGGAAGGGATCCCTTGAGCCTGCAGCCCCTCTGGCCTCTGAGCAGCCAAGCCATGCCCTGAGAGCCACGGGGAGCCCTTTGTGGGGACTCTGCTGGTTTCTCATCAAAGAGAATGAGGATTCTCTGAACCCTTTCCTGGGGCTCTGCAGGGTGCACCTCGCTCTGTGGCACACAGGTGATTTTCTAGGAAAAGGATATTGATATGGGGGCTGCAGAGATCAGCAAGAGACTCTGAGGATCCCCTGGGCACCCATGTTGCAGTCAGAGGGGACACAAAGGACACTGTAGGCAGATTAATTTCCAAATGTTTCATGTTTTCCTAGGAGCTGGCGTGGCCATGCTGGGTGATAGTGCCCCTGTTCCCATGCCAAACAGGCAAGAACTCCAGGTCTTTGTTGCAAAAATCTCCCTTTGTTTGGAATGATTTACATAGAGTAAAAAGAAGTTTATTTTTAATAATAGATGATTATGGTTCATAAATTAAAAATGTATCACAATTATTTTTGCAGAAAGCTCTTTACCCAATGTGTGTTTTTCAAGCAGGAAGATAGTACCAGGGTATTTCTTGTATTTCTCCTGTTTTCCCAGCTGCAGATGCACAGCGAATCCTAATTAAAACCTTTAAGTCTTATTCCATTTACAAGAAGGAGTGTATCATTTTTCTTTTAGCTTTTTTTAATACAGGGTCTCAATGCCCATTACAAAAATTCCAATGCATCTTTGAAGTTAGCAGCTAATTACATTTCTCCAAGTTATATATCTGGAGTTCTAGATGGGGAAAAGGCAATTACTTTTTCTCTCATTTAGCATAACAATCTCTGAAGCTTTACTGGCGCTCCAGTGAGTCATGCTATAGATCAGAGCTGGGGCTGGAAAGAGGAGGAATTTGGGGGGAAGGCAGGATGCTAGCTCAGCTCTTCCAGGCTCTTTCCCTTGTTAGCAAGCTCTCCCCACCAGGACACTCACTAATTGTTTGTCCAACGACCGCGGTGCTTTTTGCCTGGGCAACTTTGCGCGGAGGTCACTCAGCACATTCATTACGGGGCACCTGCTCACACTGCTGGAGCAAAGGGTCTGTCAGCATTTTCCAGGAGTTTATAACTTGGCTGCAAATGTTTGTGTGGAGCTGAAAATTGTTGCATGATTTCTCCCAGGCAGAAACCGGCTGGTTTGGGCCGTTTGTTCCTGTGTCATTTCGCCCAGGTGCTGCTGGCAGTGCTGCTGGCACCTGGGAGCCGGTGCCCGCCAGGCTCGGGGAGCTGGACACTGATTGCTCCGTGCTCTGGAGGGAGAAAATCACCCTCTGGCTCTTCATCTCAGCAGAGCAGGGAGAAGTGAGTGGCTTCTGGGGCACAGGACTGTGGGACACCAGGGGAGTGGCAGTGACACTGGGCAGCCCAAGTGTAGGTGGAGTGCTGGCCACAGGAGCCTTGGTCCTTGTTAGCTGAATTGCCGTGAGCTCTGTTTTCACAGCCCTCAGCCACCTGTTCTGGAAGACCTATTATGCTCCGAGCATCTTGCCTTTTCCTCAAAACTGAACTTTAAAATGCTTCCAGAAATAGGTGAGGAATTTGTCCATAAGCCCAGAGATGTGTGTTTGGCCAAGCTGTGGTACCGTAATTGTCCCTGAATGACCAGGAGTTTTGTAGGTCTCCTGCTCAGCAAGGCTGCACCTGTGATTATGGGAGGAAAACAAACCAAAATGAAACACCAAAATGAAAACAAAACAAAGCAAAACCCAGAAAAAAATAATTCCCTTGCACATGCTGGAACAGGGAGCAGGGGGAGACACCAAAGCTGGTTCCCAGCTGGTTTCCAGCTCAGTGCCATATTTCTACCCTATCCAGGTGACACCACACCGGTCCACAGCAGCAGACAGCGCCCTCACTCTCCCTGGCAGCTGATTTATTCCTTCTGCTTCTGGATATGTTTTGTTTTGGGGCAGTCCTAGACCACTGACTGTTCTTTCAGACACTGACACCAGAAGTGGTTTTGGAGCAAAAGGATGGAAAAGCGTAGGAATTAAAGGAGCCCAGAATCGGTGCAGATAGCTCTGTTGGCATTAGGACTGCTCTGATTTCCTGCAAACCCTCACCATCCTTACGAACTGGAGAAATGCTGGTGGCCTCAGGAGCAGGACACTGGCTTTCCTTGCCCTGGCTGCAGCACGGGCAGCCGCTGCCTGGCGCAGGGTGATGCTGAGCTCGGGCGCCGCGACTCTGAGCCTCTGCTGCTGGGAACCTGCGCGAAATTAAATTCTCCACTTGGCTGGGCCGGGTGACTTGGCTTTGCTCTGCTGACTTGTTCCTTCATTATTTTTTTGGCCGATAACTGACTGCAAGCTTGTCTTGTCTGTTTAATACCAGCACAGCAGCTCCAGAAGAGGCTCAAGCTTGTCAGTCTCGGCGAGCGCGCACTGTATTGCTCTCCCCACTTCATTTACTTCATGGACAGGAGGGGAAAAGCCTCGAGGCACTGCAGGCTTGGCAGCTGGGATGGAGGGGCTCTTATGGACTGGGTGCAGCCCCCAGAGCAGCCCTGGGCAGGGCAGGCTGGGGCACAGAGAGACCTGCACGTTTCCAGGGACAGCTTGGATGGGGCTAGAAGAGCTAAGGACAGTAATTATTAAGATTAATCTCTCCCTCACACCGTGGAGCATGCCGAGGAAATCTCCAGGCAGCCTTGCAGCCAGGTTTGCAATGGACTTGGCTGTTCTTGCTCTGAGCACCTGGTGCAGAAGCACCTGTGGCTGGGGTGGGAGGTGGGAGCAGGGTCTGGCGTTTCCCCTGGACAGATGAGACGTCGCTTCTGAAGGAGATCTCCCCGTGCCCATACTGTCCAACGTGGACTGATGCATTTAAGGGAGCACAAGGGTCCTGAGCCATGTGCCCAGGCAGATGCAGCCACGCCTATCCTGGTGTTTTTGCAGCAGGGACAGAAGAGGGATCAGCCCAGTGCCTCAAGACAGGTCTTTGCCTGGAGGACAGGCTGCCTGTACTCAGCTGCAGACCCGGGGCAGCTGGGTCCTTGGAGTAAGGCTTAGCAAACACAGTTGGTTTTTGTTTAATTAAGAGCAAGCAGAGAATTTAAAGACTGGGTTTTCTCCAACCTGTGATAAATTAACCTGCTCCTTGCTCAGGAGGACAGGAATGCTCCAGATCAATGATCTTACTGATGCCTGGCTTCTCCTCCTTCAGAGGAAGAAAGGGACAGAGAGCATCAGCCCCTGCCCCTGTCACTGCCTTTGGGGCAGTGAGTAGAGTGACTGTGGGTAATGATGATGAATGGCATGATTAAAGCTGGAACTCAGACCTACAGCTGGAATTTTAGACCCTATTCACAGAATAATCCAGCTCCTGCTGTGCCATTTGGGGCACTTAGAGTGCAGCTGAAGGCAGTGGGGTGCTCCAGGCCTGACAGACACACACCCCTGCCTCATGCTGTGTCCAAGGGATCAGAGGGCTCCTGTTCCCATGTCAGGTTTGGTGCACAGCTACTCCAGCGTGGCCGTGGTTGTGCCAAGAGGTGCCAGCATCCTGTGACAGCCACCGGAGGACATGTGGGCACCCATGGGTGGCATGTCCCAAATAGGGACTGCTGGATTGTGGCTTTTGTCCCTCTGGATCCTGGGCAGAAAATAAATCACTGATTTTTATTTTTTAAAAAATTTTGTGCATTTAATAAAAAAATGGTAGATTTATAAATTTCTTAGAAATCACACATATAGACACAACATCTACGGCTCTGCCTGAGCAATGCTGGGCCTTGGCTGTAGTTTTTGCTTTTCTAAACTCCTTCTTTAAATGTATTTTTATACAGCAGTGTTGACCTTTTCTGCCAGCCCCTGTGGAGCGAGGTTGTATCTTGTGTAAAAGTCATATCAAATGGGCCACAAAAAATCACTCTTGCCTGATTAAAATGAATAGTCTAGACAACGTGTGCATTTTCCTTCTGTGTCGTTAGCTTTGTGTGAGAGCTTGCAGCAATCAGGGCTTTTATGGGAGAAACACAGCTACAGGTACCACGAGCTGCCTTAGCGGATACTAATTACAATCCCTGTAAGGATTGATTTGCAAAGAAAATTTCTATTGCCTCAAGGACAAACGTTTGTGCAAATCATATTATTGTGTATGAGAAATTGGTAACGCTTTATGAAATGGTTCGTTTATAAATACTTTACTATTTATTAAATTAAATGGTCTTATAACAATCCTTTTGCTAAGTTAAAATATCCTAAGTGTTCTGGTTTTGCATTATTTCTGTGCTATAAAGCTGGCTGTTCGGGTTTGGTTGGCATCACCTGTTAAGACTATTGTTGCTGCAGTTTGTAACATGCCATGCCTGACACTGTGCTGCCCACACACAGTGCTGGTGTCAGAGTAGCAGCTCCCCTGAGCATCTCCTCTCCCCTTCTTCATTTGGACCTGAAATTCAAGAACAGCATCATTTTGAAGTTGCCTGTTTCCTTGCGTGGGGGTTTGACTGTGGCAAATAACACAAACCATCCTTGTTGCATGTTTGGCTCATCCAGCATGGCTCATGCCACGAGAAGAGGGTGCCCAGCCCTCACCTGTGGTGCCAGCAGATCCCCGATCCACCAGGAGATCCAGCTGCTGCGTAGAGCAGGATAAGACAGTTTCTGTGCTTCCTGCATCCCCACATCTAGACCTTTCCAGAGCAGGTGGGGAGCATTCTGTGCTGCCTCCAAGCCATTAGGCCCATTCAGACACTGTTCTTGTGGACAAGCCAACTGTATCCCAAGGTGTGGGGGCTGCACTTCGCTCCTGGTTTAGATCTTCAAGACCCAGTGGGTCAAGAGCTGCTTTCCCATTTTCCTGTGGGAGCACTGTTTGCAGTCCCACAGTGACTGTTGCTGTATCCAGGCTGCCCACTGTCCACCTGACCCCGCTTCCAACAGTGCGGTTGTTCCGTTCCTGTCACGCATTCTACCTGGAGGAGTTAGAAGAGGGAGAAGCGTTGCCTTGCCGTGAGGTGTGTGAGGTGGCAGTGCTCGCCCTGGGTGGCGCCTGCAGCCAGGGAGATGGACAGGAGCAGTGGTCACTCCTGTCAGGAATCAAATACGTGCTAGTCCTGCATGATACCGGTGCTGTGCCAGCACTCCCAGGTTGACCAGGTTCATTCCTACTTCAAGAAGGTGCCCTTGCTTTCCAAAATTCTTGTCTGTTCTGGAAAGCAAGCAGACAAGACATCTTTACTGAGCTTGAAATTTCTCTTGAATGTCTTCCCTCTAATTTATGTTCCCTCTCACTTCGCTGCCTGCAGCAAAGCCCATTAATGGTGGCAGTTTGTGACACAACTGAAGGCTCCTCTAAGGGGCAGCTCTCCGCGATTCCACCGCGTGCTGGCTTTGGAGGCGTTTGCTGGCGTGGTGAGGCTCAGCTTCCCCCTCTGTTTCCCAGGCTCCAGAGACTAATCCTTCCTTTGGCTGGCTCTGCTGCTGCTATGGCAATATTTTCTCCCCCATCGTGGTAATCACGCAATGGTCTCTGAGAACAGCAGGAGAAGCTGTGCCTGGTAGATGCATAAAAGGTAAGATGAACTACATGTCATAAAACTTTTAAAAGTTCCTTTTTTGTGTTTGTGCGGGGGTTATTTTATATGGCTTTTGATATGAAGCTAAAATTGCACATCAAAAAGGATAATGCATCTTTAAGCTGTTACAATGACTTCTAAATTTTTCATTTAATGTCAGTGAGGAAAAAACCCCTCAGTTGGCTGAGTTACGTTGGTGAGATGGCTGTTTCATTCCATAAAGTGTCTGCAGTGGATTTGAACAGTAGGAAATCCAAGGGTGATAAATAGCTATTTCTAAGTAAATTTCATGCAATTGCCCTTTGGTTAAAGTCTTTCCTCTCAGCACTTTCCTGTGCACATAGCCCAACTAATAATATTCAGGAGCAAGTGCTTTCCAGTGTGACAACTGATTGCACTTTGAAGCAGTAAATGGCTGATTTCATAATTGGTATAATTTTTCACAAGTACCTGAATGTCATATACAGAAAGAATAAGCAACCTGGACTTAATACGGGAGCTTTTTCAATTCTCCTAAAAATCAATAATGTATTAAACCCCTCTAACTGATTAAAATAATGTGAACCCTGAGTAGGTTTTGTGAGGAAGGCAGGTTTCTTCAAGGGTGGCAGATTTATGGCAAAAGGGTTAATACATGGGGAGAACAGGGATACGTTACAGATGGAGTCCGTTTTCCTAATTAAACTTTTATCAAGATTTTCCCGGTTTGAATTGTTTCACTTAGCATGATGGGAAGGAGCATTTCCTTTGGTGTGCAGGGCAGCTACTGCTGTTCGCGCAACACCAAGATCTCTGTCCTCATGGAAGGGGTGAGGATTATCAGGAGAAGAAAACTGGGATCCATTCTGAAAACATCACGCTGGCTCTGGAGGCTCCTGCAGCAGGAGTGGGCACGGGGTGGATTTCGGGGCGAGCTGCACAGATGGGGGTGCTGGCTGGGTCAGGACCCGAGCCTGGGGCACAGGACAGGGCTGGCTTGGGGAGGAAGCTGCTGTGGGGGCTATCCTGGGGTGTGGGGGGCACCTTCATGCCCAGGGGCCTCTTTGCATGGAAGAGTTCAGTTGGTGTTAGAGAGGTGAACGTGACTGCAGAGTTACAGAAGACAGAGCCTCTCACCAGGAGGCAAGCAGGAAGTTATTTTTTTCCCCAGGATCTCATGATTTCTTGAAATCCTTTCATGCTATTGTGGGAAAATGTCTGAGGATGTTTTGAGAGAATATTTATAAAGCTACAGCAAAGGTGCAGCCTGATGGCAGGGATATGCAGGTGGCCTGGGAACAGGTGGGGACGAGGCTGTGGAGGGCAGGTGAGGGGAGCAGGCAGCTGGCACCTGGCTGGGTGTCCTGGGTACAGCAAGAGCCAGCAGCCCTTGCTGGCAGCACTGCTGTGGGTGTGGGGGGTCAGAGCAGTGGGATGTGCACGAATGCATCGAGGGATGATTGAGAAACAAGATCACTCATGCTAAAGCCTGGGCAAGCTGCTGGAGCCCACGGAATCGGGTCAGTCCCCAGCACCGTGGGCAGCCCCCTGGCCTGGCCAGCAGCACCAAGGCCCCTCTGCCTTGTCCCCACTTGCTCCCACACTGGCTGGGGGGAGTGCAGGTCACTGCCAGACCTGACCTGGCATTTTCCCCAAGAAGAGTGCACTCCTTCCCAGGGGATCACAGGCAGGTAGACTGAGGAATCTGTTTAAACTTCTCCCCTCAAGATCATGATCAGACATCTTAAGCTCTGCATTATTCACGTTTGTCTGTTGTTTTTAACTCGTTTCCTATTTTCCAGCTGAGGGACTCTGCCAGAAGCACTCTTTGCCAGAGATTAAAACAATTTAGGAAGCAGACACCCAATTCCTGTCTTCGGATAGTAGGCAAATTGGATATCTGTGAGAAGCAAGCAAATTTTATTATCAACAGATAGTTTGCTACTTAACTATCCTTAAGAATCCCCCTATACTTGCAGGTGTTTGTTATCTGTCCCGAGCCGAAAGGATGCATGGCACATGCCCAGCCTGTGCCCAGTGCCCGCTGCCCCTGCAGGACACTGGCAGCCCAGGAGGGCAGTGTGGGGAGCAGGTATTTCATGGCAGCAAAGGTCCTGGGAAGAAAATGTACCTGATGCAGGAGGAAGAGCCCGACACAACGAGCTACTTGGGAGCTCTGGCTCCATGGACTGTGCCCTCCCAGCTCCAGTGTTTATACTGAGGCCATGAGACACAGGAAATCACATTTATGTCATTAGCTGTGGCTCTCCTAGGTTTGTATCAAAGTAGCTGTTTTAAATGTAATTATCACTAATCTGGGAAAACGCACCATTAGATATGTAAATTTATTGGTTAATGGATGCGCACGGCAGCTCGCAGTGGATGGGATGTGGGATAACCAAACTGGAACCATTTCTCAGCTTGCTAAGCAGGTTCCCAGGGGTGGGCTTCATATCTGACAGTCTCCCAGGTGCCTTCCCTATAGGCCACCTGGGACCTGGAGCTTCCTCCCATGGAAGGTGCACATCCTGCCTTCCCCAGCATGTTTGGGGTGGTGCAGAAACTTCTGTAGGAGCCCAGGAAGACAAAGGGGATGGCTCTTAAAATTATACAAGGTCTAAAAAAAAAACCCCATGGAGTCATTCATCAGGATTGCAGTAGTTCTTGACCACATAGTCAATGATTTATGTAATCTTAATATATTCCACAAAGAGTCCCCATATTTCCATAAATATGTCATATCTACCTAATACATAGTAATGAACCTGCTCCAAGGGTAAATAAATAAGATCTAAGCTCAGAAAGCCAATGTTTATCAAAGGGAGGTATAGAGATATTGAGTCCTTTAAAGTACCATTCTTCACAGCAATCACAACCAAGTTTGGCAATTTATAACGTGTCGAGTCAATTAGAAATCCCGGGGCAGTGCAGCGGGGCTGGGCACGCGCGAGGGCTCGCAGGGCACAGACACAGATGTGCCACACCCTGTGGGGAGCCCCCAGCACTGCCCCTCCACGGGCACTGAGAGCTGGCAGCACGTCTGAGAGATTGATCCAGAAGGAGCCGTGGAATCACTGGGGCTGGAAAAACCCTCTGAGATCACCCAGTGCAACCCAGCACTGCCAACGCGACCACAAACCCACGTCCCCAAGTGCCACATCTGCACAGCTTTTAAATCCCTGCACCACTTCCCTGGGCAGCCTCTCACTGCCTGACCCTCCTCTTTCCCTGAATAAATTGTTCCAAATATCCAATCTGAACCACTCTGGCACAACTTGAGGCTGCTTCCTCTTGTCCCGTCCCTTGTTCCTGGGGAGCAGAGCCCGACCCCTCACCTGCCAGGGAGTTGTGCAGAGCCAGAAGGGCCCCCTGAGCCTCCTTTTCTCCAGGCTGAGCCCCTCACAGCTCCCTCAGCCCCTCCTGGTGCTCCCGACCCCTCCCCAGCTCCATTGCCTGACTCTGGACATGCAGAGTCTTGTTTACAGCTCCTGCTCTCAGGTAGGGGTTTCATAAGAGGGAAATAGTTTTAAGCAGAAAATTTGACTTGGACTGTTTTATTTTATCTTATTCCATTTATCCATGGAGTTGCATACAACTGTGCATAACATGATGTAATATGCTAATGTAAATATTTCCATAAAAATACATTGAAAATACCTAAAAATGTAGCTGCAAAGGGAAATAACTATTTTTTTAGAGGTTGCACCTTCTTAATCTTATTTTCTACAGCGAAGTATTTCATGCCATTTTATAATTAGTTTGATGAAGTCAATAATAATAGAATATTCTGATCATGTCAATATGACATGTAATATTATGCACTTCCCTACTATTATGCATATTATGACATGACTTGACATGATATGACAGGTCACATTATGCATTACTACTGATGTCATAAAATAATGTAAAAGTAATGAAAACAAATTTTGCAATGAAAAATTTTTAAAGGAATTAATGACTTTTCCTGCGAGAAATTCCAAAGCAAATCTTCTTCCTTTTCAGTTTTAAGTTTGCTTCATTGTGTTACTCCACTCTCTCCCCAGGTAAAACCTTTCATTCCTCGTCCTCTGCTTTGCTGCCTGCTTGTTGCTTTGTTCCCCACAGCAGCTGGGCTCAGTGCTGGCTTTTAAAGCCTCCCAGGAGCAGTGTCAGGACACAGAAACCTGGAGCTGGGGGATGTGTCCTGGCACACGAGAGGACGCGGGTGACAAGGACACCGCCTGCCACCAGACTGGCACTTGCCAACTCCCATGTGAAGCACACAGCGTGCTGATCCTGGTCCGTATCCGTGTCTGCAGGGGTGCAGTGATAGTTCCCACCTCCCAGGAAATACAGAAGAGTTTGGAAAATGTTTATGGCAGGTTGGTGGTGAGCTGGGCGCTTGTGAGCCCGAGCCTGTCCTGTGGCTGTGGCTGATGCGACTGCGAAGGTGCAGAATCCCCACGCAAATCGTGAATCCCCACGCGGCAATGGTGGCAGGCAGGTGGGAGTTCGGGTGGCCTGGGGACTAAAGCAGGAATCCGACACGGGCACTGGGGACTGCAGGCTGTGCGCGATCTTCTCCCACAGCGGCTGCGATCCGGAGTCATTTGGAATGAAACGCTTTTTGCTACAATCCTACAGCAGCCCCAAATGGTGGCAGACAAGAGGACGCCAGGTGGAAGATGCGCTCCCTCCTCGCCTGATTCCCCAGTCCCTGTCGGGGAAACGCCCTGCGCGGCCACGGGGACAGCGGGGACAGGGGGACAGGGGGACAGGGGACACAGCGGGGACAGGGGACACAGCGGGGACAGGGGGACACTGCGGGGACAGGGGACACAGGTGGGACAGGGGACACAGCGGGGACAGGGGACACAGGTGGGACAGGGGACACAGCGGGGACAGGGGGACACAGCGGGGACAGGGGACACAGTGGGGACAGGGGACACAGGTGGGACAGGGGACACAGCGGGGACAGGGGGACACAGCGGGGACAGGGGACACAGGTGGGACAGGGGGACACAGGAGGGACAGGGGGACACAGGTGGGACAGGGGGACACAGCAGGGACAGGGGACACAGCGGGGACAGGGGGACACAGCAGGGACAGGGGACACAGCGGGGACAGGGGACACAGCGGGGACAGGGGACACAGCAGGGACAGGGGACACAGCGGGTACAGCGGGGACAGGGGGACAGGGGACACAGCGGGGACAGGGGGACACAGCAGGGACAGGGGACACAGCGGGGACAGGGGACACAGCGGGGACAGGGGGACACAGCAGGGACAGGGGACACAGCGGGGACAGGGGACACAGGTGGGACAGGGGGACACAGCGGGGACAGGGGACACAGCGGGTACAGCGGGGACAGGGGGACAGGGGACACAGCGGGGACAGGGGACACAGCAGGGACAGGGGACACAGCAGGGACAGGGGACACAGCAGGGACAGGGGGACACAGCGGGGACAGGGTGCTGGGCAGGGACACGGGCAGGGGCGAGGCTGGTGGCGGGGTGGCCGCAGGGAGCAGTGGCAGCGCTGGCAGGTGGCGTGAGGCGCAGGAAGGGACAAGGGGCTGAGCTGGGGCGGGTCCCTGGAGCGCTGCCCGCGGGGTGGGGGCGCTGGGGTCGCTGTCTGTGCTTTACCAAACCATCCCTGCCCGGCGTGCGGGGCTGAGCTGGGGCTGCCAGCCCGTGGGACTGCCCCTGGCTGGCCGCACTGGGGGCACCGGGGGAGGCAGTGCCCCCTCCCCAGCACGTCGGGCCTCGCTGGGGGTGGGCGATGCTGCTGACACCCGGCTGCCCAGGTGAGAGACCTGGTGACACGGGCAAGGTCACCCGGGGACCTCCACAGTGTCATCCTCAAACGGAAATGTCATTTTTTATTGTTCAGAGCTGGGAGAGGGCTCAGAACAAAGGCAGCTGATGGCTGAGGCAGCTTCAGCTCGGATAGCCCGGCCCCAGCTCCCTCTCACGGGGGTCGGAGCCCCTCGGAGCCCCCTCCCCCTCCCCTCGATGGCTGCGGGGCTGCGGCCGCTGGCCGGGGGCTGCCGGTGCTGGGGGACCCCAGCGAGGGACCCTGGAGCGTGCGAGGGGTGGGAGCCCCAAATCCAGGGCTGCGATGGAGGCAGCCCCGGTTCAGGGGTGCGGGGGGGACAGCCCCGGTTCAGGGGTGCGGGGGACAGCCCCGGTTCAGGGGTGCGGGGGGGACAGCCCCAGTTCAGGGGTGCGGGGGACAGCCCCGGTTCAGGGGTGCGGGGGGGACAGCCCCGGTTCAGGGGTGCGGGGGACAGCCCCGGTTCAGGGGTGCGGGGGGACAGCCCCGGTTCAGGGGTGCGGGGGGTGCATCTCGGTGCGTGCCCGAGTGCCGGGAGCTGTGCAGGTGCTGCTCCTCGGCAGCCCCTCGCTTCCCCGGGCTGCAGGGGAGCCTGGGGGAGGGAGGGGGCCTGCGAGGACCCCCCAGCTGGGGAGCAAGGGCTGGGGGTCAGCTCTTTCCCCCCGGCCTCTCCACGGCCCGCTCCGGCCACAGCAGCACAGCCCCGGGGCTGAAGTCACTGATGTTCCGTGAAGGCAAATGAACGGGGTTCGGTCCAAATTGCATTTCCTCTCCTAGTATGGAGTATGACGGCACATTAAAGCCTATAAAATTCCGCTGCTGCTCCTTTGCATGATTTTTTAATTAAAAAACTATGGAGTAAACAAACATTCTGCTCTGGAGTAGCCCTGCAGAGACCCATCCAGAGGCACATTCACAGCCCTCCACTTTTTCAAGAAAGTTTATCTCTTAACAACAACAACAAAAAAAATAATAATATCATCCACCCTAACAGTTAGTATTGGGTAAAAGTTTGAGGTGAAAGGCAGCTGGCAACCTTCTCCAGCCCGTGAAATGATATTAACATTTTATTATTCTAAGGTGAGCTTTTTGAAACGGAATTTTAAATGTTACCCTGCTGTTCCAGAACACAAAAACCTTTAATTTTATGCAAATGAACAGCGAGGAGCTGAGCGCTTAATGTAAACGAACACTTTCTTTGTAGGAGAGGTTGGAAGGGAAAAAAAAAATTCCCAGGGATTCTTTAATTGCTGTCTGAAATTATGTAAATCCCAGCGCTAGGCAGAACGCAATTATCCCGTGCCCCTCTCTGCCAGCATTGCTAATGTCTAACAAAATATCGGTGGGTGACATTTAGTCGAGGTAATGCAAATGAGAATTAATTTTTTTTCCAAGACAAAGGGCAGCTAAAAGATCACCTCGTTCCTGAGCGGAGGGGGCAGAGCGGGGGCCAGGGCAGCCGGAGCTGGGCCGTGTGGTGCTGGGGGCAGCGGGACCCAGCCACAGCCCAGCAGCACTGCTCTCTTTTATTTCTTAGCGGGATGAGGCCTGGGGGGCAGACAGGGGTTATGGGGAGGGGGGGAGGTTGATTGTTTGTTTTTCTTTTTAATTCATGGTCATCCCGGCCCGAGGGCAGGGTGGGAACCATGATTGAAACCCACTAATGGCTCTGGCTGGTGGTGGGCAAAGGCGGCAGTGATTTATCACCTCCCTGTGCTGGTAACTAGCAATAATTCTATTAAATATTCAGAGTGAGGCTTTTGCAACATAATTATCAAACGGGGTTTGTTAGTGCAGATATGCTTCTCGAGCACAAAAAGGGGCTGCGGGTGCAGGGCTGGGACTCCTCTGTGGAGGGCAAAATCTGCCCACTGTGTCACCCCAGGCTGGGGACAGCTGGCCCTGCTTAGAGGCTGGGGGTGGCCCCAGTTTCTTCAGGATAAATCAGGGAAGTCATAAGGGGATTTTCCTCCTTTTCTCATTTTCTTTTCGTTCTTGCATTTCAGAGCTCCCTCTGCTTCAAAGGCTGTAAGAGCCTGTGACTCCACCAACCTTTTAAATGGAAAAGGGAATCCCCGTGGAAGCAGTCATGAGGCAGGGCAGGGCTGTGTGAGGAGGGATGAAGGACACGGATGCTCAGGAGGCTCCAGATCAGGGTAAGAAGTGCTCCTGGAATTATCCTTTGAAATGTACACTTTGCAGGAAGGCCCCAGGGATCATCAAACTGAGGAGCTGGGCTGAGTTGCACCATCTGCTTGGGATTTAGGACAGGCAGAGTTGTGAAAATATGAATTAAAAGTACAGAGTAGCAAGAAACAGTATCCCCTTGCCCCATCTTTTGAAAACTGTGCCCAGCAAAGCTGGGTGGCTTGGTGCCACTCTCAAGCTGTGGCTGTCCTGTGGCAGGGCTGGGTCAGTGGGGCGCAGCTGGCACCCCGAACACCAGGCCTGCACCGCGGGCTCTGCTGCCTGCCACCAGCCCCACCTGAGCAAGGCTGCTCTGGCAGAGCTCAGGCACAGCCCAGTTTTTGTATTCAGTTCTTGCTGCATCAGCTCCCTGCGGTCTGGCTACAGCAGCAGGCAAGGGGCTGATGCCCACATGGAGCCCTGCACCCTTGGGTTCTCCTGTCACAGCTGCCTGCTACTCGCTCCACGGTCCTGAGGAGGAGTTTAGGAGCTCCAGGAATGGATATATTACCTGCTTCTCCTTGCACTCCCTTTCCTGTGAACTGCTGTGCTGAGAAATGCATTCCCACAGCACACCATGAGCACCAGGCTGCCTGGCCCCTCCTCGGCCATGCCAGGCACCCACAGGGGCGGTGCTCTGGACAGGTGCAGCCAGGGGAGGAGGGTGAGGCAGTGCAAGAGCAGGCAGGAGCTGTCCTTCACCTGCAGGACCCTGTTCCATCCAGACAGAGGCTGTCCTTGTCCTCTGAAAATTTATAATCTTTATAATCCAAGATTCAGACTCTTCAAAGCTTTATGCCTGTCTTTAACCTGTAGCATATGCATAGTCTCAATGGGATTTCTCATCTGCTAAGAGTTAAGCACATACATAAATCTCTGCAGGCTGGGGCCCAAGGCATTCCCAGGCACATGCATTCCTGCACTCCTGTGCAATGGAACAGCACGGAGCAGCCGCTGCCAGGCAGGTGTGGGTCAGCACGGGGGGCACACCGAGCCCCTGACCCTGGTTCCAGCCTCCTGCACTACTCGAGCAACTTGGAGGCTGTGGGGGTGTTGAACTTCTGACTCCACCTTTGGCAAATGCAGCCCCTGTGCCAGCGTCTCTGGGAAGCAGGAAGGGGCTAACAGGCGGAGGTGAGCCAAGCGGGAGCGCCGTGCACAGCCGCAGACAGCATTTCAGAGCGAGGGCAGAACGGAGCTCAGGGCAGAACTGGTGTGCCAGGTACTTGGCATGGAAAGGGAAACGTGCTGAAGGCTCCTGGTGCAGCAGGGCTCTCCCTTGCCTCCCTCCCCATGGACTGCTTGCTCACAGATGTGGCCAGAGCAGAGTGTGAGAACCTGGAGCAGCGTGTGCAGCTGCTCCGCTCCACCTAGTGCAGCCTGCAGCCTCCTCTGCTCACACACTCCCATGTGGATTTGTCACCAGGTGCTATCGAATCAGCTTCATTTTCACCAATGAAAGCCAGTCCAGTGTGACCCAGAGTTAAGCTGATGTAAGAAACTACCAGATTTTTTGCAGACTGGTAGAACTGGTAAAGTGCATGCCAGCCACAGTACATCCTCCTGACAGACTGCGCTTATGAGGTGGTAGAATGTGGCAACACAGGTTTTTCAGGGCCTAGGCTATTCGATTCACTGTACAAATCTCCAAGCTTTCATTTCCATGTTGTAATTTCTGCCATCAAATGACAAAAAAGAGGGAATACACTTCACATTTTAAATCATGCCGGTGAAGCCCTTCTTTTCTCCTCACGTAACGCTATTTTAAGCTAGGTGATATGACCTTCAACTAAACTCTTTTACTTCATATCTGGTGTTTTCAATGGGAGCAGTTAAGACCTCTTTAATTTGGTGTTAGAAAATCATGGCAAAGCCATCAAGTGAGAAGCAGCATTTCATAAATGTCTTGCCTTCTACAGCATTCATGTTTTTGAGGGCAAAAAGGCATTCTTTTCCCTAAAGCCTCACCTGCCCAGCCAGGCAGCCGTGGCCATCAGCAGCCCCAGCGCCGCGGCTCGGCCGCACTCGCCGTGCTCGGGTCAGCTGCTATTTGTCAAAGCAGCCATGGCCACGGCCCCGGGCAAAGCGCTGAGCGCAGCACGGCACCGTCTGAACTGACCCGGGCACTTAGCCTTTCTGAGAAATATTTATGGAAAGGTCAGCAAATGCTTTGTGACAGGACGCTGGCACATCCCTAACCCCTCGTCTCCCACTGCCGGCCTCATCCGCGTGCCAGGCGCAGAGCAAGCCAGGGCTGGAGCTCCCTCACGCCCACGTTGTCCCCTCCAGGTCACACAAATGCCACTGTGAGCCCCTGCGCTGGGGCCACGTCCCGTCTGTTTCCAGAGGATGTTCCTGCATCAGCCAGATGATTTCCCTTGTGCACCCGCACCACCAGGGTGGTGCTGTGGGAAGCAAAGCCCTTCTTGCCGTATCCTGCCCGGCCTGGCACTGATGCACACTCCCCATCTCCACGTCAGCATCTTCCCTTGGAGCTGAGGTTTGGGAGCCGTGGGTGGACAGGAATGAGCAGAACCTGTTTCTGCAGAGCACTGGCGAGGAGGCAGCATGGTGTGGGGTGACGGCAGCGCGGCTCCGTGCACTGACCGTAGCAGCACCAGCTGCCTTTTCCTGATGGCACCAGGTACCTCAGGCTCCAGAGCCAGCTGCAGTTCTCCATCCTATTGCCAGTGGTTTCTGGATCAAAAGTGCTTTTGTTGTGCTTGCTGTGACAATGCCCAGGCAGCCCCAGCTCCCAGCACTGCTGCCTCGTCTGCTGGTCCCATCTTTGTCTCCCATTCCATTGCCAGCAGGGCCAATGGCCCAACCCGGCAGCTCCCACTTGTGGGGAAGCAGACAGACAGACAGACAGGCAGAGCAGCTGCAGGAACCAATCACTCTAAACAGATTTACCAGCTAGAAAGTTTCTTGTGAGAAAATAGAGCAGTGAGGAGCACATGGTCCTGAGAAGGAAACAGGCTTACATCCCTGAGCCCTCCTGCCCTGGAATGGCCCGGGCTGCTAAGCAGATCAGAGCAAAAACCTCCTGTAGCTGGGTAATTCCGCCTCTTCCTGATAATCCGGTAACACCATTAACGGGGAGTCTGGCAGGAGGGAGCTGTGATGGGAAAGCACTGCAGCTCCACACACATGGCAGATTAAAGAGGACTTAATAACAGAGCAGCCACAATGTGCACTATGTGACACTATTCCTCTGAAATAAAATTTTACATACAGCCTATCTGAGAGCAGCACAAAATAAATACATTAAAAATCTATGATTACTGTAGGTTTTTTTGGGTTTTTTTAAATTTTATTTTATATTGGTGGATGAGTTCTGCTCTTGCTCCAAAGGATTAGAGGGATAATTCCATTACAATTTAGTAACAAGATTAAAAGAGCCAGTTATCCATTTATGGGGGTCTATGGAAACGAGCAGTGGCTTCTGGAGGTCTCAGGCTCTGGGTAGGTGTATCACTCACATCAGACACATCCAAATCAGGTTTAGGAACAGGCAGGACATACTGAGGTGAAAAGGTCTCTGGGGCCACCTGTCCTGGCTTTACTGGGACAAGTGTTCAGGGCTTCATAGGGTGAAAGGACACAGATGGGGAGATGTCCTAGTGTGAAAGGTCACGGAGCAAAGGAGAAAGGCAGGAAGAATAAGGAGTGCTCTAGAGACAGAACCATTGGAGCAAGGTCTGGGACACCAGGGTTTTGGCATCTGTCCTACTGCCACAGCTGGGAGAGGAATTTGAGAACAGCTTCCATGGTAAATTTAGTTTTGTCCTTTTCGGAAGCAAATTCCAAAATTTTTGAACACTTTCTTCTCCAAATTCTCTGTGATTTTCTGTCTGAAAATGAGCATGGTAGAAGTTGCAAACATAGGAGATGTGGAGGAAGAGAGCTCTTTAGCTGTGTTCATGAGTGCCTGTGGGAATGCCCTGGAGTGCTGGCCCAGCTCTGCCCCACAGCTTGGAAATCCCAGTGTGAAACGCCCTCCCAAGAAAGCAACGTTCTGTCAAGCTGCATATGTGGGACTGGCATGAAACATCCAGGGTTAGAAACTGGCCATCATAGCCTTGTTGCGTGTATCCTCTGTACTGATTAACTGATTAATTGATATTTAATTGATTGCCCTGTCAGAGCAGGACTTTAGCATGTGCTGATTGTCTCAGTGGCTGTTGATAACAAGGCTGAAGAGCATTTAAGATAAATCCATAGGATTCATGCTTGCAAAAGATGCAGGAACTGCTTTGGAGGCCACAGAGACCCGAGTTCAAGATTCATGGAGCACAGTGACACGCTCAGCAAGGTCCTTCTCCTTGCTTTTAAAATAATTGTTGAGAGAAATTTAGCTGATAACTGGGAGTATCTTCGTTTGCCTGTCCCAGTATGGCACTGGACTCTGCACTCTTGGAAAGCTCCTCTGGAGCCCTGGTGCCGTTTTTGCCCTGTTCTGGTTGTCCCCAGGACATGAATGATCCAAGCACAGCAGATGATGGGCCCACCCCTGTGCCCTGGGTGGAGGAGGCAGGGCTGGGGCAGCAGCCGGGGGGAACACAGGCTTCAGCCCCTGATGGGTGGGTGAGCCCCATCCCTGAGGATGGTCCTGTGTCCACACGGTGCCAGTCTGCTTGCGCCAAGAGCTTCTTTAAGGCCTCTCGCTGTAGAGTTACAGCCTGGGGCAATCTGTCCTTTTCTCCTCAAACCAACCCTTTATGGTCTTGTTCTGGTGAAATGTATGGGTTGTTGGGTGAAATGATAGGAAATGTTACAACAGAAACAGAACCAGGGTCTGTGGCAGGTGCCGGCTGTGGGGACACGGCTCTGCCCGTGCTGTTCCGCGCAGAGCGGGGCTCCCGAGGCCTTGGAGCGGTGCTGGGAGGGGGAGAGCACCGGGTGCCCCTCCAGCTGTGTCAGGGTGACAGATCTGCAGTCAGGGCTGTAAAGATGCAGAACGCATCCGGGACCAGCCCGGGGTTTAAATACTCACATTGAGGAGCGAGGAGCTTCTGGAGGGGGGGATCTCCGTGAGGAGTTTGAAAGGATATGGAGGTCTCCAGGAGAGCCGCCAGACAGACATAACCACGTTGTTTCTCTGGATTAGTTTAACATGCACTTGAATCACTGACCTTACGGTCTGAAGAGGAATCTGGGAACGGATGGGTTTCCCTATGCAACGTGACAGCGGGGGTCGGGCCCGCGGTGAAATACGGGTTTAGGTTCACTTATGGAAGTGCGATTTTAGGATCACTTATCGAAATGCTATGGAAAAGAAACCGGTGGCTGAGCCCCGGGACGGGCAAAACCAGGGCGTCTCCAAGGGAGGCGGCAGGAGCAAAGGGACGGGAGCTGCAGGGGGTGAGGGGATAGAGAGGGACAGCCGGCAGCACCCGGCGTGCCGGGGGAGCGGGGGGAGGACGGGGGAGCGGGGGAACCGCAGGAGCCGGAGCAACGGGGGAGCGGGAGGAGCCGGGGGAGCCGGAGGAGCGGGAGGAGCGGGAGGAGCCGGGGGAGCGGGAGGAGCCGGGGGAGCGGGAGGAGCGGGAGGAGCGGGGGGAGCGGGAGGAGCGGGAGGAGCGGGGGGAGCGGGAGGAGCGGGAGGAGCGGGAGGAGCCGGGGGAGCGGGAGGAGCCGGGGGAGCGGGAGGAGCCGGAGGAGCCGGGGGAGCCGGAGGAGCCGGGGGAGCGGGAGGAGCCGGGGGAGCGGGAGGAGCGGGAGGAGCGGGAGGAGCCGGGGGAGCGGGAGGAGCGGGAGGAGCCGGGGGAGCGGGAGGAGCGGGAGGAGCCGGGGGAGCCGGAGGAGCCGGGGGAGCGGGAGGAGCCGGGGGAGCGGGAGGAGCGGGAGGAGCGGGAGGAGCCGGGGGAGCGGGAGGAGCGGGAGGAGCCGGGGGAGCGGGAGGAGCGGGGGGAGCGGGAGGAGCGGGAGGAGCGGGAGGAGCCGGGGGAGCGGGAGGAGCGGAGGAGCGGGAGGAGCCGGAGGAGCGGGAGGAGCGGGAGGAGCGGGAGGAGCCGGGGGAGCGGGAGGAGCGGGAGGAGCCGGGAGGAGCCGGAGGAGCGGGAGGAGCCGGAGGAGCGGGAGGAGCCGGGAGGAGCCGGAGGAGCGGGAGGAGCCGGAGGAGCGGGAGGAGCCGGGGGAGCGGGAGGAGCCGGGGGAGCGGGAGGAGCCGCGGTTCCGTGCAGCGGCTGCGGGGCCCACGGGTCGATGCTTCCCCCTGGTGACCGGCGCGGCGGCTCCGCGCGGCTCCGGGCCGGGCATGGGAGCCCCGGGGCCGGGAGAGCCTGTGGCCAGCACAGAGGGAAGGCCCGGGGGGCAGAGCCCGGGCAGGGGGCTCAGGCAGTGGTACCCTCGGGCCCGGGCAGGGGGCTCAGGCAGGGGTACCCCCGGGCCCGGGCAGGGGGCTCAGGCAGGGGTACCCCCGGGCCCGGGCAGGGGGCTCAGGCAGGGGTACCCTCGGGCCCGGTTCCCCCGCCTCGGATGCTCGGAGCGGGATCGGCCGGGCCAGCCCCGCTCCAGCCCCGCTCCCGCACGGCGCTGCCTTACGCTGCTCACTCTGTGCATCTTGTTAATGAAAAGCATGGATGTAATTTCAATTAAAGATAATTACATATTTAAACTTAACATTAAATTCTGCACTAAAACAAAATTACATGGAATCTCAGTGTGCAGCCGTGCTGCACGGCAGCGGGCGAAGGGAGCGGAGGAAGGAAACGCTGGAAATCCTTTCCACAGGATCTGCTGCTTGCACGATGTTCCCCTGTCCTCAAGTTAAATCCAGTGTGTTCCCACATTTCACCTTCGGAGGCAGCTGCTGTGTCCTGTCTGTGCCGGGCAGGCCCCACGTGCGCTCAGTTCTGCCCGTACAGTGCACAGAGCCGTGTGTAGGCAGGGCTGGCACAGGGCACGGGGCCCTGCAGTGATGCTGGCCCTGCAGTGATGCTGGCCCTGCAGTGATGCTGGCCCTGCACTGATGCTGGCCCTGCAGTGATGCTGGCCCTGCAGTGATGCTGGCCCTGCAGCCGGCACTGCCTCAGCCCCGCAGCCGGGCTCGGCAGGCTCTGACATCCGCGGGAGGCTGCTGAAACACGCTGCAGCTGGATAAACTCTGCTGTTAATCCTGGCTCAGGGTCCAGAGTAAAGTTTGAAAAAGTGTTTTCAATTAGTGATGAAAAACACAGTTCGCAGACTACTGATTTTTTTTTTTCATGAAAACCAAGAAACCTGTTGTGTCCAAAAACAATTTTTGAAAATTGAAAACTTTTTGATAATTTCCCCTCAAATCTCAAACGTGACATTGCATTGTTCCAAAGGCAAAAGCATTTATTTTCTGTACAACACACTTGCAGAGCCCTTTGCTTCTCTCCTTAGGCAGTTATTTTCCAGCCCTAGAAGATGCCACTGTTCCTCAGTGCACACCAGGAAGGGATGCTTTGCCGCTGGGAGGGAGGGAGCTGCAGGATTTGTTCGTTTCTGTGTGGACATGGCAAGCAGCAGCACAGAGGGCAGCACAGTGGGTACCACGTATGGCACAGCCAAGCTCCAACACTGGGACTCCTCCTCCTCTGCTAAATGATTGCAGTTACCAAAGACTGACAAGTGCCATTAAAATTTATTAGCCAGCATAAGGTTTTATTTAAGGCATGGCTGGAGATTTAGTGGGCTCTGCAAGTCCTTCCTCAGGCTGACTGTGTCACCTTTAATAATTACCTGTGGGCTGTGCGAGACTGGGGTGCCCTGGATGTCCCTGCTCCTGCTCCCCATCCCTGGGGCCCGCTCTGCAGCCCCCCACAACACTCATGCTCCAGTGGCCTAAATTCCAGCACTGCCAGTCCAGCCTTTGCCATCCTGCCAGGGGCACCCAGTGTTGTCAAAGGAGCTCCTCTGGCAAAGCTGCCATTAATCAGTTTGGCAATCGTGAAATACGCGACATGCGTACTGGAGTTTAAATCCCAGCCTCACTAATGGTTTACTACCCACTAAATCCCCCTTCATGTTCTTTAACTTTTAAACCCAAGGAATATTCCAAATCAAAGAGGCTCTGTGTCACGCTTAGTCCATCTCAAAGAGCCGGGAATTAACATCCCTTCATGGCTCAACAGTGCCTGCCACACAGAGTCACCACTTGCTCCTTATTAATATTTATGATGGAGGGAGAAAGTTGCATAAATCTTGGTTGATACTTAATTAAACCCCACTTCTTTTGATTTCTTCTCTCTCAGCTTCACTTCATGCAGACTGTGCAGTCATTAGATGCTCATCCCACAGCCTGGCACGTGCGGTGGGACCCACAGCCTGTGGCTGCCCCACTCCGTGTGTCAGTGCCACCCTGGCCAGCACAGCCGCAGGACAGCTTGCCAGGGCCCCAGGGGCCGTGTGAGCCAGAACTGGCACGGCACAGCTTGGCCCCAGCCCTTCTGCCTGGGCTTATCTGCATCTCGTGTCTGATCTGAGCAGGATCCATGAGAAGACAGTTAACCCACGGCTGACACATCTGTGATACGACGATCATAGCGAGGAAGCAGCTTGACCCCCAAAGGCTCCTGTGAACAGGCGGGATTGACACTTTACATTGACTTTGCTTCAGGCTTATCAACAAATCTCCGCCAGTTTTATTAAAGAGGCGCGTGTGGGACGCGCCAGGCTCAGACAACTTCATTCTCCATGGCTCAGGCACCAGCAAGTGCTCAGCTCGCTGCTCCTGCTTATGCTCTACTGTGTTTATGTGTTCGCTTTGCTGCTGAATTGAGCTTTACAAAAGCCACTTGTGGTTTCAGTAAAAGCCCATGGAGTTTCCTGGCCCTTTCACGAGGAGGAGAAGAACAGGTTGGGGCTGTGGCACCCAGGGACAGTGGTGAGTGCTGGCAGTGGGGCAGGGACATTCTGGCATTCCTGAGGGATGCATAATGCACTTGTGTCTCTGCAGATCTCTGAAACCTATCCTGAATTTCATCCCCAGGAAACACTGAATCCTAAAATCCCACTCAAAGCCCAGATAAAGCTGCTTGGGTAGGACTGACTTTTCTAAACTGGTTTCCTTGTTCTAGGCTCTATTTTTTTAGCTCAGTTAAATGTGTATGTCATATTTTTAGCAGGACAAGAGGATTGGGGCAGGTTCCACTGGAGGAGAATCAGGGCAGCAAGCAACCAGCAGGATATACTTCTCTAAGGCATCATTTGGTAATTATGTCTCTTTTTACTCATGCAAATTGTATCAATATTATTTATATATTCAAAGCCATTTATAAATAATATATACATTTATGCTAAGGTAATTGCCTCAACTAGATTATTTGTCCCAGTTTTTATTGTCTACCCAGATGCTGAATATTAAAAATATGTTTTCTGGTCTGCGTTGGTGGCTCAGCACTGGCTGTGTTCCCATGGGAAGAGAACTCTGCATCAGCGGGTCTGGTGGGAGGAAAAGGCAGAGGATGACGCTGAGAGAAAGGGCAAGGAGAGGGGAAGGATGACAGGATGACAGGGAGGGAGCTGGGAGCCGGTGCTGGTGCCAGCCCCTGTGCATGAGGTGCTGCAGTAACCCCAAGCCCCCTCAGTAGGGCAGCAGCCGGGGGTGGGCTCCTGTCAGGAAGGACAGGGCTCCGGGAGTGGCTCAGGAAGCTGGTCCCAGTATTGTTCACATCCCATCCCAGCTTCCACCTCTTCACTTACCAAAACTTGACATTGCAATGAAAAAAGATTAGGAGCATTGACAGGCCTGCAAAGGTGACAGCTACAAAGAAATATGGAGCAATCACGTTGTCAGAGTGCCTATTAGGAACCCAAAAACCTCGGCTCTCCTGCATAAGCGCAAGTGATTTATTGCCCAGCACAGTTCATGAACTCATCAGTGGTTTTGCATGGAGAAGAGATGGATTTTCTTTCAGCTGTTTATGGTGTGAGTAGACTGTCCTGGAAGTTATTGTTTGATTTTATCAGCCAGCAGTGCTTGCTGGGTGAGCTGAGGCTCCCCAGCAAGCAGCCAGAACTCTCCAGAGGGCTGAAGAAGTGCTGCACAGGCACTTCCTGGGAATTCCTGGCATGACCTTGCTGAACAGAGCAGCTCACACCTGGCTGGGATGCAGCCTGTCCAAAACGAGATCCTGTTCCTATGTAGCCCAGAAAGCCAACTTGTGCAGCATCTTCTGGCTGCTTCCAGAGCATGGTGCTGCCATCCCAGGGCCCTCAGTGCCCCTGTTCCCGCTGGCCACAGCTCTGAGGGCACCACTGCCTGCTGCTGGCTGCCACTTTTGACCACCTGGTGCACGAAAGGGTTTGAAGGCACGGATGCATCCTCAACTTTGTGACAGCCCTGTGTTTATGTTACACATGTATTTGCATCCTCTCCCCAGGATTGTGCCTTGGATGCCCTGGGAACAGCTGTGGTTTATGTCGATTTTAAAGGTGAACTTTCATGCTCAGTGAAATTTTAAAAGCAGCTGATTTACACATGAATCCACTTCTGGTGACAGTCGATGTAGCTGTTTCCCTTCCTTAATGGTTTGTGACTGAGGAGCTGGGCTGTAAACAAGTGGCTGCTGAGCAGAACAGGCCTGTGGGCTGCCCTGTGTCCACCTGCCCTGGCCAGAAGCTGCTGCCTGTGCCCACCTTGCTCCTGGGCCTGCAGACCCAGCTCCAGCAGGGCTGCCAGCACCTTGCAGAGCCCAGGCTGGGGCTGCCCAGGCAGATGGGCAGTGCCAGGTGAGCAGTGGTGGGAGCAGAGTGCCCGTGGGGTGCCCAAGGCACTGACACATCCTCTGCCCTCTGCTCTGTGGCAACATCCTGCCATGCCGTGCTGTGGGCTCACCCATCCACCACACCTGCAATCCCAGCCACATCCCAGCCCGCAGTGAGTCCCCAACCCTCTCCAGCCCTGACCCTTTAAAGACACTTGGTCTTTTTCCTTTAAAAACACAAACTTTAAATGGCTCTGAATAAAATAAAAGAGAGTAACTGAGCTGTGAAGGGTGATGATTGTATTTCTTTCACTTGTAAGAGAGACCTTTATAACTCTCTGGGGAGGAAAAAACAATAATGGCCCTTCATGGATGAAGTGTTCTAAATATGGTGTATATTTTTTAAAATACCAGTTCTACAGTTATTGAAACAAATTATTGTTAAATGCATTTGCAGCATAATAACTGTGCTAATTTGCTGATAAAAAGCATCCAGCGTTAAACCCCCCCATACATTATTTTGTCATTAGCATTTGTTAGCTCCTGTAGGTATTTTCAGACAGAAGGCTTTGTTCTGTATTTAGCACAAGGGCCTCGCTTCCGCTCTCCCCTCCCGCTGGGAATTGCATGTGCGCAGGATTGCAGCTCTTTTTTAAAACTTCATGTTCAAAAATGGAAAATTTATTTCATTTCATTAATGGGTGAGGGAGGAAAAGAGAGGAGGAAGGAAGGTGTGTGATTTAGTGAGCATCGTGTCAAGTGTGGTGTCAGCACCCACAGCTGCCGGAGCCGGGGTGACAGTGGGGCACTGACCCCCGGCACGGCCAGGTTCTGTCTGGGGGGACCCCCGGCAGCACCCGGCTGGAGAGCTGAGCCTTGTGCCGCACTGGTGCTTCTGGCCAGCCGCCGGCAGTCAGGGGCCAGCAGCCCTTGGGCAGCGGGCAGCGGTGGCTGCAGACACAGCGAAGCGGGACTCGGAGGAGTGGGGAGAGGAGAGGGCTGCTGTGGCCGGCGGGGGCAGGTGGGAAGGGGCTGCGGTGAGGGACCTGTCCCGTCCCATGGCGGCTGGCCGGAGCCCTTGGCAGCCCAGGGAGGCAGCGGGGCCGGGGCAGGGCTGTGCATGGGCGGGGGTCGCGCAGGGCTGGGGGGCAGGGGAGGCTCTGTGGGCGGGCGGTGGGTGCTGGGTGGGCACACCGCGGCTCGGGAGCAGCCAGCGGCGGTCGGGGGGTGTTTCTGGAGCCACTGTTGCCATAGCAACCCTGCTCCGATCTTATCATGGCCAGGAAAAAAGCAGCTTTATTATCAACACAGATCTTCCCAAATTAACCCTTGTGTGCCCACCTGGCTCCAACCTGGTGCTGGCCCAGCTGGGTGCTGCCAGCCGCCCGTGCCTTGCTTGGCTGGTGCAGGCTGCAGTGGGGCTGGGCTGGGCTCCCTGCTCTGCACGCACAGAACGCCATGGGAATGCTGGAGCATCCCTAGGGGCCTTTCCAATCACAAACATTTACTGTTGCCCATGAGAATACCAAAACTTCAGGGCATCCATCGAAGCAGGGACAGATGGAGCAGGTGGAGAGAGGAGCGGGCAGCTCAGCTCCCAGCCCACTTACCCCACCGAGCTCTGCAAAAAGCAGGAGATACGCATTTCTCCCCTGAAAAATTACTGCTACTTCTCTGTACAAATGTTCCCTGCCCCTTCCTGTGGCCTCCAGATGCATCCACGAGAGATAAATAATAAAGAGTAAAGAGCAGTGGGCAGGGGGTCAGAGTATGACACTGCAGGCACCCCAGGAGGAGTGTGATGGAGGTGTTTGGAAGGGGCCTGGAGCTGCCCCTCGCCTCGTGGGGACCTCATGCCTGCTCCCCACCTGCACACACAGCCCTGGCCCTCCTGATCACCAATGGCTGCAGATGGAAAGCCTTGGACAAATCAATTAGATTGCTACTGTATATTGATTAATAATACCCATGGCTATAAAAATATAATTGATTGCCTGAAGAAGAGCAGAGGTAATGTAGAGACCAGACAGAAAACCTGTCTGAAGAGTGATCAATACTTGCATTCAGGAAACTCACTCAGGAGTGTAATTGGACAAAGCAGAACTTGTGCCAAACCGAGCACCAAGAAAATGATTTTGCTAACAACCAGACCCCAGGAAGCTTGCAGGACTGGCTGCATCATTCCCAAGAGAGCTACAGCCATGTAGCTGTTTTCATGTCTTTTGGTGAAGGATGCAAAACTGCAAAACTTCTTTTCTCAACAAGCCTGAATGCTGCCACTGGACTGAGCCTCCTCCCAGTCAGGACATCCCCAGGACTCCTCCAGAACAAAACAATCCCAGGGACATTTCCCAGCTGCTTCTGAGTCCTGGCAGTGTTTCACTGCTAACACAGGGGTGCTCTGAGCTGGCCCTGCCCAGACCAAGCTGGTTGTTTGTTGTGGGAAGTGCTGTCCAGCCTGGTGCCAGGCATACCCCAGCCTCACAGAGGGCAGTGTGGTTAGCAAAGGCACACAGCCAGATTACAAAATGCAATGAAATACTTAAAAGCTGCCCTCCAGACTAAAGTAAATCAGACATGACTTTGACAAGGTGAAACCAAAGTGATGAAACCAATCCATTGTGCTTGGGGAATCGATCTCCCCGGCAGGGAGTAGAGAGGCCATCGATTCACAGCCTCAGCAGTCAGGAATGTCAAGCTGCCTGATCTAAATTTCTATATGCATCACTCCAGATTAAATGATGGAGGAGCACGTGTGCAGGCATCCACTTGCCCAGCCTAACCTCACCAAGTGGCACCAGCAGGGGCCCACCAGGCCAGGGCAGAAGCCTCGAGAGGTGACATGCAGCCACCTCTTGCCACTGCCTCACCTGGCAGCAGCAGCAGGTGCGTGGCTGGCTCTTCCTGGATCGCCACAGTTCAGACCCCAAAAAACACAGCGAGCCTGGGGGGCTGCCTGTGAGGGGAGCCCCCTCTGCAGTGGGGCCAGGCGGGTGCAAAGACCCCGACTGCCTACACCTGCAAGTGTGGGGAGGCTGCATTACAGTATCACTGTGCAAACCAGTGCAGTAATTAAGATTTCATTGTTAAAAATTAAATATTTATCTGCAAACATGATCTCAGGCTGCGGGAAGCCTGGGCCTGCATCAGCACGGGAGGTTGAGAGCTGTCCCCAGGCCAGGACGGGGGTCTGGCCCATCACGTGTGACACCGTCCTGGTGGGGCTGGCGCCGCCGGCCGCTTTGTCACTGTCAGACCCGGCGAGGCCGTTCGTTTTGTCAGTGTGAGAATAAAGAGCCGTCTCTGGGGAGAGATGGAAAAACTCGATCCAGCTCCCAGCAGCCCTGAGGGGGTTGTGTTTTACCATTTCTTTATGACTTACCAGCTGGAACATGAGCAGGCTGAGCCGACGCGAGTGGCAGGACCATTTTCTGCTTCCAGCTCCCACCGGGAGCCTGTGACAGAACATCAGGGACCAGTGCGGGAAGCTGAGAAGCTGAGGAACAGATTGAGGGAGGGTGGAGGGAGGGAGGGAGTGAAGGAGGGAGGGAAGTTGGTGATGCTCCATCGTGCCAAATCCAAAACACTTCTGGCACATGCCTGGCCCATCCCACCCCCATCCCACCCTGTGGGGGCTGCTGTGTGCCCCCAGCCTGGGCTGGGACAGGCTCTGCAGGAAAAGGGAGACTCATGGAAAAGGTCCCTCTGCTTGGGGTGCCCTGCAGCCACATTTGGGTGAGATCACCTCTCCAGGGTGATATACTGGCTCTTGAGCTGGTCTCAGACCAGTCCAGTGAGGGGTGGCAAGCTGCTCCTAGTGCCCAGCTGGGATGGCTGTGCTCATGTAATGCATGCAAATCTGTATGCAAATATATCCTGCCTCTGGACTCAGAAAAACACCAGGACTCATCAGAATAAATATGGCTCACCTCAACCACCTTTTTTTTCACCCACTCAAGGAGTGAATTGCTATTTTGCAGCAGTTATGACTCATGACGTATTTAACCCTTTCTGTAAAAGGACTGCACTGTATAGAGATGATGAGATGCAGCACAGCATGGCTGGGACCCCTGTTCCTAATGAAGCTGCAGGCATCCCCAGACCTTCTCCATGTCACCAAACCTCCTTTTCTTTATTTCCATCATTTTGCCCACTTTAACACACAGTTGCAACACAGCTCACAGAACACCTGTGTATATATCCTCTCCCAGGATGGTGCCACCAGGCTCTGGGACACACTGGCGACATTTCCAGGGCAGAACCAGGCATGGGACTTGTATTCCTGCCTGTGGGCTCAGCCTCTGGAAGGCTCTGCAGAAGTGGCTGGGGAGTCGTCTCCTGAGGAAATGTCCTTTTGGGGCCCTTTCTTACCAAAAGCCAAAAGGGTGGAATGGAGTGGTCAGGAGCAGCAGGCTGAGCAGCTGCCTGAGGTGGGGCTATAAAGCCACTTACAGAGTCTGAAACTCTTGGAGGGGAAACTGCGTGTGATGGACTGGGAAAGCAGGCTGATATCAGTCAAATAATCCCTCTCATTAGTCTTCTGTAAAGCAGGAGATAAGGCAGTGAAAGGGACAGCTGCTCCCTGGCTGAGCAGTGGGTGGGGGTCTCCTGCAGCAGATCTGTCAGTGCCACAGCACTTTCCCACGGGAGGGGTCCCGTGGGCCCACGCTCCATCACAGCGGGATGCTGTCCCTCGAGCCCCCACAGTGCCCAGAGCTCACCCCAGCTCCAGGACACACAGCTCTGTCTGCCTGGAGAGCCTGGGCTGCCCCTGAGCCCCCTCAGTGCCCAGAGCTCACCCACACACAGCTCTGCCTGGAGAGCCTGGGCTGCCCCTGAGACCGGCTCTGCCAGGCAAGGCCTGGGGAACGTGTTAAGCTGGTTCTACAAATAAACCAAGGTTTCTGTAAATAACAAGTTTCCAGGTTGGTAAGAGCTTCTAAATTATTTGCTTCTTTTTAACCTCACAAAATACATTTGCAGTTATTTGCAGCAATTCTGAGCAAAATGCACACTCCAAACGCCCCGGAAAAAGGAAGTAGTCCTGGCACATGGTAATTGTTTATGCAAAATGAACCTTCACAGCCAATTATTGGCAGCAGGATGCATCTTTGCCAACCTCATTTTAGCAATGTTCCCTTTTCTGTATGAATTACTGTATTTGCAGTTGTGAGAGAACAAATACTACCCATCACCCCTACCAACTTCAGCTTCCCATTCCCCCACATCACAAGCTTTATGTACTACATGAAAGCTAGTCTCAAAATTTCATGCTCATAGTTACAGATTAAGTAATATTAAACAGCATTACACTGGAAAGATTTGTTTCCAAGTAGCAAACAGATTCCCCATATTATTCTTTACTGTAAGTAGTTGTTGTTATATCTTATTCATCTGGAAAATAATTTCAAACAGCCATGAAAATAGCGGATTTCTCTCTGTTAAAATGATAGTCAGAGCCTGGGCTGCTGACATATAGTAACATGATTCACTTGGACAGTTACTGACTGCACATCCAATTCATTTCTTCTGTAGAGCACCAAGTTATTATCTGAAATGCACAAGGTGTCTGGGGGTAACATATGATCAGCCAGGGACGCTTTTGACGACTTGAAGAGCAATCAATAAAAATTGTCTCCAGCAGTTTTGTAGAGTATGGAAGTTGGTGGTGAAATGAAGTGATGGAGATTAACTGGTAGAAGTCAATGCCCTGGTGCTGTGAACCCTGTTTTTTAATTAAAGATCCAAAGCTGCTTTTCACAGGAATGGGGTGTTTTCCCAGATCCTGTGCAGAGGGATGAATCCCTTCCCTCTGCCTGCCCGAGGTGGCTGGTGCTGGCCCTGGGCATGTCTGCATGGCATCACTGGTGGCACCAGCCCTCATTGGCCTCTTGCTGCTGCACTGGGCAGTCACAGCTCTCCACTGTTTGGAAATACATTTTAAGGATAATCTTAATCATCACATTGACCAAATTAATATTCTCCATAACACAACTACACTCTTCATTGGCAGCTGTTATTTCATCCCCAGCACAAAGGTTCTGTGAGCTGTCTGTCCCATATGACACTCATTTCATCTGGGTATCATTTTTGGGGCTGCCTGAGCTCTCACAGAGGCTGAGGTAAGTTTTTCAATTAACATTAAGTGTGTAGTTGGATTTGTTCTCTCTGCAAGAAATGGAGTTTGGGTTGTGAGGACGTTTGTACAAAGGCTGCTGGTTCTTTATTGCTTCTATATGCCCTGAAGGAGGTTTGTATCACCAGTGTGGAGGTTGTGGCAATGTCCAGGGGGCACCTGATAGTTCCAGGGGCAGCCCCTGTCTGCCCTGGGAAATCCATTTGCATTTCTGTGTGGAGAGGGTTTCAAAACACTCTGTTAATTTTCTTCCATTAAACACAGTACAAAGCTGTATGGCTTTGATGGTGACACAGTAATAAACACTCAAAGACTTGTTTACAAAGAAATAGTTATTGTCTGCTAAGTAGTTTTAATGGAAAGCTCCCTGCTGGGGTTTAGTGGGGAGCTGTAGGTGCAGGGGGCAGGCCCTGAGCAGTGCTCCCTGTTCCTCACATACCCATTGCTTAAGTGCAGAGAAGGTTTTGTAAGAGCTCTAGTGCACACAGATGAGATGATTGCATGCTTTAGAGAAAATCTGTCCTCCCTCCTAGTCAAGTGCTTTCCTACTGTGTGCCATGTTCAAGTGCTTTCCTACTAGTACCATGTCTAATACTGGGATTTCTGTGGATGGCATCTTTCGAGCACACCAGGTGAGGCTGCCCTTCTGCTAAGGGTATGTGTGCCCAGCAGCTGCCAAAACAGATGCTGCTGGAGGGATCAGCCTTCCTGCCCCTGTCCCTGCATGGTGCTGGCAGCGCTGCCTGCTCCCGGTGTCAGCCCTCCTGTGCCATGGCACAGGGTCCCAGGGAACTGCTGGGCTTTGTGGTGTCTCAGAATCCCTTCCTGGGGGTCCACGTTTTGGTCCAGCAAAGGTGTTCACGTCAGACACTGTATGAGGTAAATGATGGAAGAGTAAAGGTGAATTGTGCTTTGATTGTAGCAGCTCTTGGAGCAGGTCTGCAAGCTGCCCTGCTGTGCCAATATCCCAATGGACAGAAGCAGCAAATGGGGAAACCTGCAGAGGTGCAGGAGAGCAGGATCTCTTTGCTGCTGTGAGCACGCACTGCTGCAGCCAGAGCCACTCACTGATGGTCCTGATGGAGAATTTCCAGCCCCACTGTGCCGATGCCGCAGCCCAGCCCTGCAGCATTCCCCACCAGCTCACACCTCTGTGATGTGGCAGCGAGGGCTGGGTGGCTGCATGGGCCTGAACTGCACCACTTGGCTTAATAAGAAATGTATAAAAATAATAAAAATGGAAACACATGGATATTATTTGTCAAGCGTGTGCCTAGCAAGTCCCTGTTATTTCACATATTGTTCTAGTGGGAACATAAGTAAAACACATTAGCAGTAATTTAAAGTTGCTATGTGCATTGATTATTTATACCCTTACATAAAACCCCAGCCTCTGTGTGCAGCACACCAGCCTTGATAAACTGTGTATGTTAAATCACAATCTCCAAATATGTGGACAGAATCTCCAGGCGAATATTGTAGGGTTTTTTAATATATATAGAGAGGGATAGATCCACTCTTTGGTAGTGACTTGCTTGGTTCAAGTGCATCTCTAAATCACACTATACATATAAATAATAAATAAGGGAGGCTCATATCCTTAATATTATTCGCATGTCTTATTAAACTAATATTTCAAAAAACTTTTATTTTTCTTTTAGTTGCAGGTCACTGTTAAAGTTTAAAAACAAATATTACAATCCAGCTCTGATGCTTCATGGGAAGAATACGAGAGTCCCTGTAAAGCACAGGCATGAATGATTATTCTAATTGCCTGGAGATGCCTTCTGAGAGATAGAATAATTAAGCAGTGGGATGATTGAGACCTTCAGCACCTCTGTCTGTGTTTCCCTTCTGGACCCACCCCCCCCAGTGGCAAAGAAAAGGACCATTTTCTTAAACTATGTTTTATTTTTCACTTCATCACTGCAAAGATTTTATTTGATTTCTTGCCCTGAAGATCTGTCACTGCAGCCAGGCGATTCCTTACGGCCCCTCACGCGCAGTTTTCCCGGCACAGAGGGAAGGCTGAGAGCATGAGCCAAGCCAGGGTGTTGGTCAGGGTCAGCTTGCCAGCACATCTGGGCGGCCAGGCCGGCTGCAGGCTGTGTCCAGCTGTGTCCAGCTGTGCCCAGCCCCTGTGGCACACCCTGGCTGCCCGCTGGCACCCCCGGGGCCCTGCACCCACCACAGCTGCCCAGAGCCGCGGCAAGCCCGGCATGTGCCCAGCACCGGCTGCCAGGGCCCCGCACAGGTGGCCAAGTGCTCTGGGGTGGGCACTGCCGCCTGGCCCTGCCATGGGGCAGCAGCTGGGCCCGGGCCGCTCGGGGCTCAGGGTGGGGATGCTGGCTGAGAGCAGCGTTGGGATTTGGCACCAACAGCGGCACCGCGATGGCATCACCAGGGAAACTGAAGCGGCTCATCTTGGCTGGGCAAGGTGCCAGGGGAGGCACTGACAGCGGGAGGTGATGCAGAAGCTCACCCGCAGGGATGGGCACGGCTCTGCCCGTCAGACCAGGAGTAAACACAATGCATCAACATTTCCTGGGAATGAGCATCCCAAACATCTGCTGGAGCAGGTTTGACAGGTGACTCGCAGGGAGGCTGTGGCAGAGGAGCCCCCCGTGGCCGTGGCTGAGTCGGGGCCCACGCAGGTGCCACTGCAAGGCACAGCGCTGGGCACGGGTTCTCAGAGCCGTGGGGCACTGGGCTCACGGCTGGGCAGGACAGGCTCAAACCTGTTGCTAAGCCAATTTACAAAATGTCCTGGGTTTGGGGTTCTGCTCTGGAGCAATGCTGGATGGCCGATGTTCTCCCTGAACCCTGATGATGCTCTGACTTGTCTGAGCCCACAGAGCCACTGCTGATGGGGATGTGACTGGCAATGGGTGACCCTCAGGGTGATAGCAAATCTGATGAGCCTCGCCCACCGCAGCACCAGTCCCGTGTGTCCCCCTCCCCAGCCTGGCATAGGTAAATAACTTCCAAGCAAGTTACTTTAATTAATGCAGGCAGTTCTGAGGGCAAAACCAAACAGCACTTGGCAGCAAGAACTTTTAATGAGAATGTCATTAAGAAATTCAGATGGTGAACACAGAGTGATCCATGATTCCTGGTGCACCCGCCTGACTTCTCTGCCTTCCCAGTTCTTCTTGTCCACTAAACACAAAAATGTCATTTGTTTTTATAACCCCAGAATCCAGGCTTTCTTTCTCCTTTTATTAACCAATTTATTAGCAGGACATGAGCAGCCAGCTGGAGTCAGAGGGTAGAGCCCTCTGATCCCTTTTCTTGCGATCGCCTAATTATTTATTGCTATTAGACATCAGAGTTTCTATAAATTAAACCTGCTCTTCCCAAAGTTGCCCCTGGGTTTAAATCAATACTGGGCATCTCACATAATATGTGATTATTAATAAGTGATGTTTGAGACTGTTCCACGTAACATCCTGAGTCTGGGGGGGCTAAACTGGAGAGGCAAGCTGGGGGCAGAGCATGCCCTGGCATGGGGATGTGCCACTGCCTGGGGCTGGGCTGGCCTCAGGAACCATGTCAGCCTAACAACCACCCTGAAACTGTGCTTTGGAATGGGCAGATACCCGTGCTCCTGGTCCGTGGGACCAGCACCGCAATATCCATTTTCCTCCACATTGGAACAAATCTTCAATATTCACCATACAGGAAAAAAACAAACTTTAATTTAGAAGCATGTGACCTTCCTTCTTTATATGATCAAATTTTTTGGGTATAAAAATATCTTGTGAAATACAACATAATGTAGATCATAATGTGAAATATTTAATATTATACACACTTAAGCAAAAGTAATTAAAGTAAGAACAGTGACTGTTTTTATATTGAATATTTCACCTCATCAACCAAATATTAAAAGGAAAAAGGTGATTTAATCTTTCTCCCATCAAAAGTGTCATCGAAGTTGACACCCGCCAGTGCTCCCATTCCAACGGAAACGCTTTCTGCCACGGAAAACTGCTTCTCGGAGGGAAAAAAATAAAAGAAGAGCTCTGGTGATGTTCGGGGGCTGCGGGCTGCAGGCTGGGGGCTCCGTTCCCCGCGGGGTTTGATCCCCTCTCTGTCCCCTCTCTGTCCCCGCTCTGTCCCCTCTCTGTCCCCGCTCTGTCCCCGCTCTGTCCCCGCTCTGTCCCCTCTCTGTCCCCGCTCTGTCCCCGCTCTGTCCCCGCTCTGTCCCCTCTCTGTCCCCGCTCTGTCCCCGCTCTGTCCCCGCTCTGTCCCCGCTCTCTCCCCGCTCTGTCCCCTCTCTGTCCCCGCTCTGTCCCCGCTCTGTCCCCTCTCTGTCCCCTCTCTGTCCCCGCTCTGTCCCCTCTCTCTCCCCGCTCTGTCCCCTCTGTCCCCTCTCTGTCCCCGCTCTGTCCCCTCTCTGTCCCCTCTCTGTCCCCGCTCTGTCCCCGCTCTGTCCCCGCTCTGTCCCCGCTCTGTCCCCTCTCTCTCCCCGCTCTGTCCCCGCTCTGTCCCCTCTCTGTCCCCTCTCTGTCCCCGCTCTCTCCCCGCTCTGTCCCCGCTCTGTCCCCGCTCTGTCCCCTCTCTGTCCCCTCTCTGTCCCCGCTCTGTCCCCGCTCTGTCCCCGCTCTGTCCCCTCTCTGTCCCCTCTCTGTCCCCGCTCTGTCCCCGCTCTGTCCCCGCTCTCTCCCCGCTCTGTCCCCGCTCTGTCCCCGCTCTGTCCCCTCTCTGTCCCCTCTCTCTCCCCGCTCTGTCCCCTCTCTGTCCCCTCTCTGTCCCCGCTCTGTCCCCTCTCTGTCCCCGCTCTGTCCCCTCTCTGTCCCCGCTCTGTCCCCTCTCTGTCCCCGCTCTGTCCCCTCTCTGTCCCCGCTCTCTTCCCGGACCCGTCCCGGGGCTCCTGGGGGCTGATGCCTCCGACAGCGCCACCTGGTGGGCAACAGGCGGCACGAGCCGTGCGGGGACACGGGGGGACACGGGGGGACACGGGGGGGACACGGGGGGACACGGGGGGGACACGGGGGGACACGGGGGGATACAGGGGACACGGGGGGACACGGGGGGGACACGGGGGGGACACGGGGGGACACGGGGGGACACGGGGGGATACAGGGGGATACAGGGGACACGGGGGGATACAGGGGACACGGGGGGACACGGGGGGACACGGGGGACACGGGGGGACACGGGGGGACACGGGGGACACGGGGGGACACGGGGGGATACAGGGGACACGGGGGGACACGGGGGACACGGGGGGACACGGGGGGGACACGGGGGGGACACGGGGGGACACGGGGGGATACAGGGGACACGGGGGGACACGGGGGGGACACGGGGGGATACAGGGGACACGGGGGGACACGGGGGGATACAGGGGGATACAGGGGACACGGGGGGATACAGGGGACACGGGGGGACACGGGGGACACGGGGGGACACGGGGGGATACAGGGGACACGGGCGGACACGGGGGGATACAGGGGACACGGGGGGATACGGGGGGACACGGGGGGACACGGGGAGACACGGGGGGGACACGGGGGGATACAGGGGACACGGGGGGACACGGGGGGACACGGGGAGACACGGGGGGGACACGGGGGGATACAGGGGACACGGGGGGATACGGGGGGACACGGGGAGACACGGGGGACACGGGGGGGACACGGGGGGATACAGGGGACACGGGGGGATACGGGGGGACACGGGGAGACACGGGGGACACGGGGGGACACGTGGGACATGGGGGCACCCGAGGGACACGGGGAAACACGGGAGGCACTGGGGACAGAGGGGAACAGGGACACACTCGGCTGGGCGGCACAGGGGACAGGAGAGGCACTGGGACCTCAGGGGGAATTTGTGCAGAGGGCTGCAGGGCACAGAGAGAGGCCAAAGCCTGAGACAGGCTCATGTGGATGGGATGTGCTGCAGGGGGGCACTTCCCTTTTGCCCTCCTTTCTACAGCTCCTGTTCCCGTTTCCACCGCGCCTCCCACAGCTCCCCTGCCCTCTCCAGGGTCACCACGAGCACCAGGAGGGTCTCGAGGGTCTCTCTGGCAGGCACCAGGCTCTGCCTGGCACTCCTCGGCCAGCCTGCTCCATCCCCAGCAGCCCCAAGAGCAGGCGGGCAAGCGCCACGGTGGGACCTGGGCAGGTGCTGCACGGTGACAGCAGGGTCTGTTCAAGGACAGCCTCAGAGTCTCAAATGTCAGCACAAAAAAGGCATGCAAATAGCGAAGGAACCACCACAGCTCAGCACAGTGTGCTGCAGGATCACTGTTTGGGAATAGCCCCACATTCATAAACCAGCCAAAAAAACCAACCTTTTCTTGATGAAAATAATTACATCTTGTCAAGTTTGGTGGCATCTGCAAAATATCTGTTAATCTAAATTATATGATACTTAAAGAGCAGAACTGGGAGCTGTGCTAATGGTTGCTTCCTCAGACTTTTAGGAATGGAATTAATATGTTCACATAGTTGGCATTCCCTTACCGAGGGGCTGCCAGAGCTGCCAGAGCTGGAGGAGCCAACCTGTCCTGGAGCTTGGCACCTGCCCCTCTCCTTGGGTGACACCCATCAAAGCATCACCTTAAAAAGAGTCCTGTTCCTGCTGCACAGATGGGGCTGGGGATCCCTAGTTGTGCCCTTTGCAGAATGTCCCCCTGGCTGTCTCCCTGTCCCTTCTGCCCATGCTATCTGATCAAGGCTGTGCAGGAATGGAACAAAACACCAGCCCACAATCCCACAAAGTGTCCCTCTTGAGGGGCTCTGCTCAAGCTGTCAGGGTTGTATCAGATCATCCTCTACAGACTCAGGAGGTTAAACACCAATCTTCTGGATTTGCTGGCCAAGAAACCATAGACAACGGCTGAATTAATTCCTTCTCCTTTCTGCCATGAAGTAAATGCTGTTCCCTGCCCAGGGGCACTGCCTGGGTATCTGCTGGGGAGCGTCTAAATATTAAGGAGGGCTCCAGATATGAGGAGAATTCTTTAGGGAATCTGTCTCTTTCCCCTTCTGCCTCTGCTGACTGGGGAGTCCCTGTACATGTAAAGTTGGGGTCCCTGAAAGAAAAGGCTATGGTGATAGTAGGGATGGATGAAAATGCCTGGTACTGCATCGTGAGTCCTAATAAGCTTGTGCCCACGTGCCTGGGAAGCAGAGACTGGGAAGGGCCAGACAGGAATGTGGCAACAAGCAGATTAAAGGCACAAAGCCGCCTGAGCTGAGCTGTGCAGAGCAGCTCAGCTGCCCCAGCAGGCTGTGGCTGATCACCCGACGTGCCCCAGTGTGCCTCCACTGCTGCACAACGAGCCCTGGCACGGCCACCCGCCTCCTGGCACCTCTGCTCTACAGCCCTATCTGCACTCCACAGCTGTGCCACCCCGCTGCTGCTGCCAGCCCTGGGGACAGCCAGCCCTGGGGACAGCCAGCCCTGGGGACAGCCAGCCCTGCATCTCACAGCAGCCGCCGTCCTCCCAGGCTCCTGCGAGGCACAGCACTCTGCTTGGCAGCTGAGGCCAAGAGCTTTTGCTGGTCGGAGAGGATGGCAGAGCTCTTGGAGTGCAGCATGCCTGGCTGTGCCCCTGCCTGCGCTGTGGCACCCGGGAGGCCAGAGCCAGGGAGCGAGGGGGGCAGGGGGAGCGGGGCTGTGGCTCAGGTGAGCTCCTCATTACCAGAAGCAGTGAGACATTTGTTCACTTGTTAGCACTGTGGTGCTGGGCAGTTGTGGGGGCTGGTGCGAGGGCCTGGGACTGGGGCTGGGGCTGCTCTGACCCCCGCGATGCCGGCACTGCTGCCTGAAACTGAGCTGTCTTCCAGGCCCCACCAATCCCAAACCGCAAATCCAGCACCTGGCACTTGAGAGCTCCATTGGACCACCAGCAATCCCCTCATCTGTGAGAGCAGGGGCAGTGCAGGGTCAGAGGGAAGCACAAAGGAAAGAGGCACTGGGAAAGGCGTTGGGCAGCAAAGGGCGTGGGATGTCCATGGGACCGAAAGGCAGTCCCAGAGCCGTGGAACACTCCTGTCAAGTGGAGCTGCCTGGACTGTCACCTGCCCAAGGTGAGGAGAAACAGGTCCCCAAGGAGCGAGCACCAAGGTGCTGGCTTCAGCCATGGCCAGGCAGCAGCAGCAGCAGAGCTGCACCCGGAGCACCAGCAGCGAGCAGCAGCTGCCTGAGTCCCGCACGGCCGGCGTGGCTGAGTGACAGCAAACACCAGCACCGCACCAGAGGCAGAGCAGCCTGTGACAAACACTCACTAGAAAATAATAAAGTGGCAAAATAATTCTGCATCGGACACACTTACCAGAGCATAAAGAGTCTGAAAAGGAGACAACATCTTGTATCATCTATCTTCCTTAAATACCCAAGCTGTGACAAAGTGGAAAGCAAAATTATGATGAATGATCGGACATATTTAGTCTGTACCTGTGCTCTTTAACTAGGCCTGGTGAAATGGGTGCTAATGAAAAGCAGAACACCTACCAAAACCAGGAGATTTCATTGAAAACAAGTCTTTATTACAAATTGGCACTTCGTTTTCATAAAGTGCATAATGAAGGTGCATATTGTGACATAAATTAAAACAGGCAAGTGATGGGTCAGCACTGCAAAACATTACACAAAGACAAATCACCAGTGAGCCCTCGACAATGGCTGTATCTCATTTACAATTTTTCGAGTACATTTTCAGATTGTGAGGGAACATGGCGAGGTTTTGTTCATAAACGGCATGCCATCATTTATTTTACTGCCTCATTTGAATATGATGAATACTGTAGCCCTTTATTTGTTCACAACAACCAAATAATTGTAGATCCGTGGGTTTCTGGGCAATTAATCACATTTTTTTCCTCCAACAATCCACTATAAACATGACATTGAACAATAAAGTACATTAACCTCTGCTTTGCAGAAAAACTTTGCTTATTTAAACACTGCAAGGGTACCAGCTCCTGTTCTCCTTCCAAATGGACCCTGAGCTGCCGGATACTCCACCCTCGTGGCTCCCAGGATCTAGCAAAGGGATGAGCGTCCCACCTGTGCCAGCTCCTGGGGGATGGCAGCTCCTGGGCCAGGCTGTGTCACCCTGGCAGCACTGGCACGAAGGCCCAGCTGCCCGCACTGTGCTGGGTGTGAGCGGGGCTGGCACTGCAGCTCCTGGGGAGGCAGCAGGCACCGTGCGTGGGCACACGGAGCTGGCACCTGGGGTAGTGCTCCACACTCCTCCTGCTGCCCTGCCCGGCTGCCTCACGCTCCTTCCTGGCACTGGGCACGGGTGGCCGTGGCAGAGCTGCCAGCTGGCATCCACGTGCTTTCCTGGGAAGCAGGACAGCGGGATGGTGGTCCTTTTTGGGACAGAGAAGCTTGTGTGGTGGCCCTTTTGGGACAGAGGCTTTTCTCCTTGTGAAATGAAGGCTCTTCCTTTGGGTCAACTGGTTATGAGCAAGATCATTTCAGTGAATTTCACTAAGTTACCTTACTCCAAAGAAACTGGCAAAATGGTTGTCAGCGATTCAAGACACCTCTTTTTACAGAAAAATCCCTAAATTTTCCTGAAAGGAAAAGGCTTTGGGGGACAGCTGAGCCAGGGAGAGCCTGAGCAGCCCTGCCCACAGAGCCCATCTCACCCCAGGATGATCCATTGGGGCCATTCTCTCTGCAGCTGCTGCCTTGTCTGTACCTCCAAGTAACCATCAGTTCTGCTGGATTTTGGCCGACCCTCATCACACTCCAGCAGTGTCATGAGGGGCTCACCATGAGGGGGGGTGCCTGACATCCATCCACTCCAATATGTTAAACCAAAACATATTTTTCTTCCACAATGCTCTTATTTTCAACATTATGAAAAATCCTGTTTATGGTTTGTGTTTTGTCTATTTTTTTAATCTACCACTGGGGATAGATCCTGCCTGAAAAAAATGGGTGTGCAGCCACTGTTAAGCCATGAAAAGCAGCGACTGGACTGTTATCTAACACTGTTGTAAGGTTACTATTTATCTAGAGCAACTGAAGTTGGCACTCACATCTGGCGCCTGGTACTTAGTGCAATTATTTATGATTTCCACCAAGATTTAAAAGCTCATCGCCGGCCTTGTAATGCAGTAACTGATTGCACTGCTAATGTAATTAAGAAAAGATTATGATGTCCACGTGGCACACCAGATGGTGGCATTCACAGCAATCGGCACACACAACTGGCAGACAACTGCACAAGGGCAGTGAGGCACAGGCAGCTGGAGCTGCCATGCCCTCTGTGAATGCAAGTTGTGCACATGGGCTGCCCCATTCACCCCCACAAATACCACACAGGTGAACGGGGCAGCCCATGTGCGAGGAGTTCCCTCTTGGTGGGTGGATGCACCCTCAAGCATCCTTGCTAACCCTGGGAACCCATTTGGTGGAAGTATCTTCAGTTTGTCACTTGTTTCCATCCAACTCTCTTGGGAGCTGGTGGAAGAGGTAGTTTGGTCTTGCAATTCCAGCTGGGACTGGCCTAGGCCCAACTCACTGCAACAGTGAGTTGGATCCACAGCCTTGGATCTAAGCAAGACAGTTTGAAATTTGCTCCCACAATCTGTCAGATGGTTATGGGTTTAGGGAAAATTTTGCTTTCACATAAATGGAAGGTTTCTGGCTAATCATGAGGGTCTGTTTACTGAGGGAATTGTGCCTCTGCACATTTTGGGGGGCAGGGAAAGCTCTGCTGCTCTGTGCACTGCTGCCACAGTGGCAAAACTGGGTGGCAACTGCAGGTGCTCAAAGAGAAGATTCAGAAACTGGCAGGGAGCAGTGTCCTGTGGGAGCCTTTCCTCCCATCCATCCTCCTCTTGTGGGACAGGGGCTCTTCTCCCACCATGGAGCATAATTTAACTCTTTAACAGTTCTTCTGCACTGGTCCAAGTGCTGTTGTGGCCAGGGCCCTCCTGCCTTAGCTGGGGTTCTGCATTCTCCAGGAACAGGAGAAGTCTCTGACACCACTGGATCTGTCATTCAGGATCCATGCCCGTTTGCTCGTTGCACCTTTTGTTGTGGAAATGATGCTACAGCCTTGACTGGCTTCCAGCAGGGCAATGGTGAGAGTAGAGTTAATGCTGTGCCAGAGCAGGGAGAGGTTTCTCTTGGAATCAGTAATGTATGCAAGGAGCTGGTGTCACCCAAAGCCTGTTCAACACCCTGCTCCCCTCTTTGCCATGGCCTGTGTATTGAATAAAGCAGCTGTGACTCATCTGCTCGTGGTGCTGGAGCTGACACATGCCAATGTACAGGATGTAACCTCACTGGAGGTTTTTATACCATCTGTATTTGAAACATGAATATTTCAGCCAATCTGGCATTTTGGAGACTGGTGCCTTGCAGGTTTAGTTCTGCCAGTAGTGGGTCAGGAGTGCTGCAGGTTCAGCCGCAGCGTCCTGTCAGTAATTTACTGCTCGGGCGCTAAGCAGCACGGCCTGCAGCGCCGCAGGGTTTGTTGGCTCATTGAGCCCACATGGCTCTGGAGCAACAGAAAAACAGTTTTTGATCTCTTGCTGCTGGCCTCTGCCTGAAAAGCATAAAGCAGGAGGCAAACCCACGGCAGCTTTTCTGCCAGTGTCACTGTAATATGGATGGTGTTTACTGTGGTGAGATGAAGAGAGCAATACGTAGGGCTGGATGGGAAAAGGCATTTTGCCTTCAGTGAACTGTCACAGGCCTCTGTCCTGCTGAGAACAGGTCATCACACCTGTGGGAGTTGCAGGGTTTCTGGGAAGCTCCAGACAGAACTGAGGGCAATAACTGTCCTATACCAACCTTACACTCAGAGCTGCTCAGCAGCTGGGGCTTCTGCATGAACTGTTTGCCATGGTGGATTTAGGTTTTCCCATGATGACCCTATTTCTGAGCTCCTGACATCATCTCTGGCCATAAGAAATTGAAATTTATCAGTTCTGGGATTGATCAGGCTGGTTTCTGCCCTTGCATGTTCATTGTGATGCCATTGGGTCAGCGACCTTCTGTTTGGGGACAGCCAAGTGAGAATGGGGAACATCACCTTTCATTAAGGACATTTGGAATGCAATTTTTCTGGTCTCCCAGTGATACAGTAGTTGTCCAGTTATGACTGCCTTTGGCATCGTTATCCACACAGGGTCCTGTCAGGTGCTGGGGTGCTAATCTGTACAAGTTGCAGTAGCCAAGGAGCCAAAAAGCAGTGTCTAAAGATGCCAGCTGGCCTGGGAATTGCCATGGAGGGAGTCAATGTGCTCTTGAAGTAGGGGATGGGGCCCCTGGCATTCCCTGGCATTGCTGGACAGGGAGACAGCTTGGGGCTAGATAGGTGTGCAAAATCCCTGGCTGCTGCATTACAACCAGTGTGTGAATTACTTCTTTTGTTGAAGAGGACCAAGGGGTGCTGCCTGTGGTGCTGCTTTCAGGAGCTGGAAGAGTTGGGGTCCTGCACAGCTAAATGGGGAAGGGACTGCACCCAAAGTGTTGCAAAGGCAGCTGAACTGAGACAAACTTCCCAGTACCACTGCCAAATTGTCACCTATTAACTGACTGCCTGGAATTCCTTTATGCAAACCCCCAGCACTGGAATGCTGTTTGCTGCCAGCCTGTGTTCCTGGGACAGCAGCTTTGCAACCCTGATAGCTATGTCCATGTCCTTTCCCTGCACAAACCCACAGGGAAGGCCATGGACAGACAGTAAGCAGCGGATGTCTGGCTGGGCGCTGTGGGGACAGCATCCACCCCGAGTGAGAAAGCAAAGCAAGCAGTAGCATTTCATCAGAGGAGGTCTGCAAAGAAAACATTATTTCCACAAATGTGTTCATCATTCAAAATTGTTCAAGCAAAGGTTTCCATCGTGCTGTGGCCATTACTCATAATCTGAGGATCTGGATGCATGGCTCTCCTTGATAATTATTAGCTGCATGGCATTCTCTCTGCCCTCCATTCAGTGGAACAGCAGTTGTGCTTTAGTCCCAGGGTGTCTCCACAGAACAAACAGGGCTGGTCCTGGCTGTGGGGCCTTGAAACAGGACTCATGAGGCCAGCTTTCCTCTCTGTACCACTAAACAGTGGCTGTGCACCCTGGGCCAGAGGGTCCCTGGCAGGTCACGGGATGCTTTGGGCCCTACTTCCCTTGTGGAGGCAGCTGGTGACAGTCTCTCCTCTCCTCTCATCCTTCAGGTGAGGGATGCCCTGAACCTCTTTAGGGGCTGAACCCCTGTCCTGGCCAAAGCCACCACTGGGTGCTACATAAATCAGTTATCTCTGGCAGGATTGCTATATATTGGTCTCTTGTACATCATAACTGAAATACAAATGTGACAATTTACCTAGTGCTTAGGAACAAGTATGGGATAAAAAAGTTAATGGGAAAGAGATCAAGAAACTGCTTCTTCAAAATTGCTTCATCTGTTTCAGAGTGGGTGCCTGGGTTTAGGGATTAGGACCTTCTCACTTTTTTTAGAATAATCAAGGTGCAAAGTAGAAATATAGAAGGGAAGTTCTGGCTGCAAAGAGATATTTTGGTGCAACAAATTAGAGGCAGCAGGTTAAACCTACCTTCAAGAGCCCTTAAAACCAGGCAGCAGCTGATCCGTGACCTGCAGCAACTCCAGCATGAAATGAAACTCTGGGCTGATTTTCCTCCAAAGACAAGCATGGAAAACATGGAAGGTGCAGCACTATATCACTACTATGCTAAATGTGGCTATGGAGAGATGAATTCCTGCCCAAAGGATTTTAAAGGACTTTAGCTTACAGGCAGGATGAAGTTGTAGGATCCTTTACAGCTTGTTTCTCCCAGCAAACTGTGATCCTTTTTGATGGTAATCCCAGGACTTGCTGGGAGCTCCAGTGCTCCTTGGCATTTGCACATGCAGCAGCACTGGGCCAGAGTGCTTGTGCTAGCCACAGGAGTCTGCATATTATCTATTATATATATCAGCTGAAAGGGTAGAAACCTGTGCACTGTTATTCTTTAGAGGTGGTATCTGGGAACGGACAGATTTTGCCGTTACAAAATACTTGAAATGTAAAGAGAGTGGTGGGGACCAGCCACTGCTGGCTATCTCAGTCCAACCTCTGACTGAGGAGCAGATCTGGCTGCTCAGCTGAAGTGCTCTGGGGCTGGAGATGCCAGGACAGGGGCCCTGCCTTTCTGCATGGCCAGCCACAGCCCCTTCCTCGCTGGCTGTCCCCATGGAGAGCACGAGTGCAGTGTGGTGGGCAGGACCTCACCACAGCCAGCACTGGCAGCAGTGAGGTCTCTGGCCACAGCACTGAGCTTCCTCGGGAATGGCTCTGGGATTGGCTCCCCAGGCATCTTCTTCACCCCCACAAATGCTTCCAGCAAACCACTGTGAGGTGCAAAGCAGTGCTGTCACCAGTACTAAGCCCTGAGGAGTGGCACCAGCAGTTGCCACCCTTCCAGCCACGTTGTTCTGTGGCAGTCACAGAGCAGGGTGGCACAGACAGACCATGTCCTGCACAGCTGACAGAGCCAGCTTTGGAACAGTGCTCTGGAAGATCTGAGTTCTGGCAGCCATCCACCCAGGAATAAGCAAGCCATGTTTGTTCAGCCACAGCAACAGTATCGGAGCCAAGACTGATCCAAATTCCCCCCATTAGGTGTCCTGAAATGACAACACTGGTATGAACTGGCTAGCATGTACAGGACTGCAGAATTCATGAGGTATGTTCAAGATATGTTCTGAAATAAAGAGGAGCAAATAAATGGATCTTGAAAAAGATGGATGTAAAATATTCATAAGAAAGCATTATACTTGCAAATATTTATACTTTTGAGTAACTTTACACAGATAGATTAACCAACTCCAGCATAGCTATGATTCATGTACCCAACACCCAGCATTTGCTGATTCAGAGCCTGTGCCGTGCCCTGTGGAAGAGAACAACAGGGCTTTTCCCAGCCTCCTGTCCTGCCCAGGTTTAAAGGTGCCTGCAGGCAGAGGTGCCAGCACTTGCCCTGGGCTGTGCTGCTATCTGGCTGCAGTCACTCCAAGGGCAGCAGCTAAACCGTGCTGGGAAGTGACTCTCTTTGGAAAACATGTTATTGCAGATCATGCCACAGACACACTGGGATATATGCTTGCAGTGAATCTTTGAATATTTTGTGGATACTAAGCAGCAATTAGAGTCTTCCTTCATAATCAATTCATTTCCTACCATCAGGGTAGCAGGGAGGATCTTACTGAAACTCTCGGATTTTTAATATTATTACACTAAAGACTCTCTCAGTATCAGCATCTCCGTGGGGGAGCATTAGCACACTGTAATGTGTAACAACTTCTCCAGTTCAGGAAATCTTCTTGTATTTGTAATAGGACATTTGGGGCATATATTATGTATGGGACATATATTTCTCATTTCCACCAGGCATCATCTTTTCTTCTCTCTAAATTACTCTCCAAATCAAAAAAAAAAAAAAAAAAAAAAAAGCATTGTATTCCTTATCACTCAAAATATATAAAGATATTTTTAATCTTTGGATGCAGAAGCCACTAGCAGCCATCATGGCTGTACTCAGTAGGAGCCAGAGAGCCTTGGTCAAACAGAGGGAACTAAGTTGCCATTCAAAACACTCAGTTATTACCATGGTTCAGCAAACACCAGTCTAAAAAGCTTCACTGGAGAGAAGCACCAGTGAGGACAGAAGGAAGGTTTGGTCTCAGCCCAGGGTTGTGTCCAGGATGAAGCAGAACGCCAGTTTCTGCTGTTTGCTTTATGGACAGGAACACAAAACCACTAATGTGTACGTTGCCTTCCAGACAAACCTCTCAAACACTGACTAATCACAGCTCATAGTGTTTTGCTTGGTACTAAGTCTGACCACACCAAGATGAAGAGCAAGGAGCTGAAACAGCCCTGAGGATCAAACCCAAGAACTCCCCTGGCCCTCAGCTCTGCGGGTGCATCAGCACCTACAGCCCACTCATGGCTGGGCCAGTGGGAAACGCCTGGTCAGCCGAGCTCCTGTCCACCTCAGAGAGAGACAGAGGTGCAAAACCAGCCTGGAGACACCCATGAAAGGAAAGAGAAGGGCTTTTGGCTCAGCCACTCCTGCTCAGCTCAGATAGACTAAAGCAATATAAAGACGGTCCAAATAGGATGGAAGACACAAACCATTATCTAGGTGAGAAAAGAACAGGCTGGACAGAACTCCTCAAAAGATGGTCAAATCAAGCAAAAAGACGGGGGGGCGGGAGGGGGGGGGGAAGAAAAGAGGGGGGAAAATTAGTATTTTAGTTAAAGGCAGAATATCGGACAAAGAAACATCTTGTGACCATGGAGATGGACCCTCTGATAAATGCACCACACTGCCACATGGTACCCGATTTAGTCGATGGGAAGAAATCTGGGTGTTTTAGTGAGATCCTTCTCCTCTTCTAAGTCACAAAGGCCAGGTTCCCCACACAAAGCGGGAATGGAAAACGTCATGGAAAACGGAGTGAACCAGCTCTACAAAGGTTGGGGGAGACCATCTGCTCCGAGGGAATGGCTGAATATGTCTGATAAGAGCTTTCAGGAGGGCTTTCGACTTGACCATTAGCAAAAATTATGCAAGGTGTTCTTAACTCTTTTGTATTGTAGTTTTCACCGTTATCCTCACAGAATCTCTTGCTGCACTTCACACACATCACTTCTCAGCTTCTCACAAAGGGGAATAGGTTTCTGCCCTTCTCTATAATTTACATACACATTAACGTGCTTCCTTCCCTTCGTTATTTCGTGCTTCACCCCAGGATTTTTTTCCATTTGCTTTGGATTAGCAGCTCCAACTCTGTCTTGCACCAAAGGCTGCTGATGTCAGCCCCTACACCCATCTCGCTGCTCTCCAGACGACTGTTGTTGACCTTGCTTTAGGTAAAGTGCTCAAAAGCCAGTGCAGGACAGCTGCAGGATTGGTTCATGTAATGATGGCTGTGGACCATGCTGCTGTCCCACGATATGCATAGATTCACATAATCTGCTAATTCAATGAGTGTGCTGCCAGGTTCAACACTGGCATGTGTCAAGGTTGGGCAGAACCAGACTTTTGCAGACCCTCTGTTTGGGATGTTTTCTGTGCTGTGAGTGGACCCGAAGGCTGCTGGTCACCCAGCATATCTTTATATAGATATATATATATAGATATAGATATAGATATATAGATATATAGATATATAGATATATAAATAAATATATAAATATATGCTTTTGGAGCATATCTTTAATTTATTTGCCATAGTGAGACAGAGCATCAAATATCTTAATGAACTGAAGGTAGCTCCTGAAACCGCTCATCCCTCCCAACCCCAGGGACTTCTCAAGAAGATAACCAGCTTGTTTGACACCATTTGCCCTTCCTCAGCCGACAGCAGCCGCTGCCCATCTTCTGGACACGGCTCGTTTCAGAAGGGAGAAGGTTACATTGACCAAATCACAATTATTCAGACATTTCCACCAGGCACGTCCTGCGTGCTCCGGCTCGGGGAGGCTGTTCGGAGCACGCTGGGGAGCTCGGCCAGGCACTGCCCTGTTCCCGAAGAAGGGGGGCTTTGGCGAGGTGTGGCCCCGGGCGCCGCGGGGCCGTGACGGGGCCGAGGCGCGGTGTCCAGGGCCGGGCGGGGCCGGGCGGAGTGGCAGCGGAGCGCGGTGAGTGTCCCGCCGGCCGGGCCGCAGCGCGGGGGGCGCGGGGCGGTGCGGGGGCCGGGCCGGGCGGGGCGGGATCTGGGCCCTGCGCGCCGCGGTCCGGCCGCGGTGGGCTCGGAGCGGCGGCGGCGGGAGCCCGAGCCCCGCCGTGAGCCCCGGGCCCGGGCCTGGGCCTGCCTGTCCTCCGCTTCGCTCCCCGCCCCGCGCCGCTCCGCCCGGGCCCGCAGGCCGCTCCCCCGCCGCCGCTCCTCCCGCCGGGCCGCGCCGCGCCGGCTCCGCCGGGCGATGAGGAGCTGCTTCTGCCTGCGCCGGGGGAGCCGCGACCCGCCGCCCTCCGCACGGGCAACAGTTAAGTGTCCCTGCACCCGCCGCGGCTCTGCTGCCGGCCCGGGCCGGGCCCGCCGGGCTCCCGCGGCTCCTACGAGTGGGCCCGCCGGGCGGGAGGCGGCGGGGGCGCTCACACGGCCGCGGCGCCGGGCGAGACGGGCGGGCTGAGCCCCCGGGCCGGGGCTGCCGGGGGCTGCCGGGGGCTGCCGTGTCCGCCGGGGGCGGCCGTCGCGGGGACCTCACGCCTGGGCCCGGGCTGGAGCGCCCCCGTGGCCTCCGTGAGACCCGGCGATTCCTCCGAGGCTGGGGTAGCTGCAGGAACGGCCTCGGGTACCAGCCTTGGGGTAGAGCCCCGGTGACCTTGACCTGCTCCGGAATTTACTGTAAATTGTTCTTGGTGACAGAGGAAATGACAAAATACCCCGTTTCATGTGGTATTTTGCTGCGTTTGTAACACGGGCCTACCTGACTGCCCCTTTCTTACCTGTGCTCAGTGCCCAGTGACAACTGTCTGACTTCTTACGGCTTGGCTGGAGCAGCGACAGAGTGTGGTTTGTGTCTTAAGTACTTGTGCCTTGCATCATGGAGGTTTGCAAGCTTTCTCTGCAGTTCCTGGAGACATTTTCAAAGGTCCACCAGTCTTCAGTGTTATCTGCACATTCCCAGAGCTGGGGCATTCTCAGCTTGGTCACAGAGTTAACCCTGAAACTAGACAGGCCAGATGTCAGCAGGTGTGTAGCTTCTCGGGATAAAGCTTGGGTTTCTCTATTTTGTGTTTTAGTTTAACTATATTCTTTAGGGAGCCTGTGTGTTGTGCAGCAGGTTGGCAGCATCATTCCTATCATTTTTAGCCGAGATGGCCTTCCCTTCTAGATGAAGGCATAATTTGAGTTTCTGGAGGTGTGAGATAAAACAGACAGCATCTCACTCTTGTACCCCTTTTGTGCATCTCTGATAAAACAAATCCCAGGCTTAAGGGTGCCAGTAGCCCCCAGGGACCTGTTCATATCTCTGCCGAGATAGAAGTAACTGAACTGAATATCCTTTCAGTTTTGCTGCCCTGGTGCAAGGCCATCTGTGTATGGAAACCTATTTTGGTTTGAAACAGGACACTATGTGTGTCCATAGTTAGAAGTGCTGTGAAGCAATACGGGGTCTCAATTTTGCTCATTCTCTCACTTAAGTTCCTGTTTCCATCCCATTCAGTCACAAAGTATAGATTCTGCAGCTGGTGCAGGGCAGCTGTCCCTAGCCTGTGTGCAGGGGTGATTCCGGGCATGCCTTCGATGGTGGTGTAATGTGACACTGCAGTTCTTCCTGTTTGTGATGGTGGTCTCCAAGGCCCTGATGCTGATTGCCACTGCGGGCTCCTGTTTTTCTCATTGAAGATATGTCCTGTTCCATGAACAGGAATAGAAACAGGAATAGAAAGTTGTCTGGGGCCGTGTCCAGTGCCTGAGCGCGGGAGAGTTGAGGCGGTGTGCCCCCGGAGCAGTGCGGTGCCAGCAGTGCCACCCACCATCCTGCAGGGCTGGAGTGACAGGCTGCACAGGCAGCCAGGGTTTGAGCAGCGTGTCTGCTTTGGTTTGTGGGACCATTTCCCACAAACACAGTGAGGTAGTTGGGGTTTTTTTCCAGTTTTGGCTTAGCTCATACTTTCCTGCCTGTGGGAAGAGCAAGCCAGTGTCAAAGTGCAGGGCTTGTAGCTGGAGGAAGAAACAATAACACCATTCTCCCTCTTAAGGCCCTGGCTATTTAACTTCAGAGCTTGACCTGCTTTGCTAGCAGCATGATGCTTCTGTAGCAAATACATTGAAGGGCCTGGCTTGGTTATGTACCCACCAGATCTTGAACTTGTTCAAAAGGAACACTGAGTGCAGAAAATGGTCTAGAAACTCACATTAATGCCTTCATTTCTGAAAGTGGGTTCTTCTGCTTTATGTGTGTCCCAGCCAGAGCCCAGCAGCGTGTGTGGTCAGTCACCTCAGTGGAGCCAGCAGAAAAGTATGCCTAGGATAAACTAATAGAGGCGGATGAGCTAACAAGGAAATGGGAGAGAACAAGCAAAAAGGCTATAAACAGACAAATTTGGGAGTGCTGGCAAAAGGGGAAGTGTGTGTGACTGTGGGCATGGGTTGTGGGACGAAGGCTGTGCCAGAAACCAGTGGAGTCCCAAAAGGCCTCTGCTACAGCTGGGCATCGAGATCCCTGGGACACTATGCCTCCTGCCTTGAGGCATGTCTGGTTTGAGGCTTGAGAAGCATTTGGGATGGAGCCAGCAGCATGGTGGCTGCTTGTCCAAGACTGCATCCTGTCCATCTCGTCCTGCAACCGTCCCACCCTGCTCTGCTGCATGCTGCTTGGGGCTGGTGCTGGCCCCGCCAGCATGCACAGGGACTTTTTCTGTCAGAGACACATTCCTTCCCCACTGGCTTTGTCTGGGTGGCCCCACAGTGTTCTGAAGCATCTTCCTGCCCCAGAGCACACATCCGGCTTCCTTTGGCTGCTGGGGTGTGCTGGGGACTGGATGTGGCCCTACAGCTGAGAACAGCTTCCAGGGAGCACACTCACAACTAATGGGAAAAGTGTTCTTCTCATTGTTTTGGCCTGTTCCCGGAATAACCCTGCAGTGAGCAGTTCGGCACAGGCAGTTTACTGCAGGATGCTGACCAGGCCATATCCTGGGCTGAGCACTCAGCCACTGTGGTGGTAGGTGGGCATGCAGGTCAAACTCACATTGCTAAAGAGAATTAAAACAACAAGCTGCCTAATAGAGGTATTTAGGGAATCCTGCTCCTTAATTTAATCTCCTCTTTCACTGTTTGTTTTTTTCATTTTTGAGTTAAAAGGCGCAATAGAAAAGAAACTAAACCTTGTTGACACACTCGCGAAGTGCAGTGTAACTAATCATCTGTGTGATTGCCCAGCCGCAGATTCCCCTCTGACCTGTGCAGAGTTCACAGAAACATTTATCCCAGTGTGCAGCTGACTTGTACTGCTCCATATCTGTTCCAGATGCATCCTGAGTGCCCCTGCACAGCGGGCAGTTGTGCAGGGTGGCTGGCCTGGCGTGGCAGAGCCTGGCCGTGCTGCAGCAGGTGCTGCTCGGGCCCTGTGCCGCGTTAGCCCGCAGCATCCACCGTGGCCAGGCGGAAGGCCCACGCCCGGCGCTGCCGCCATAGAGGGGCTTTGTGTGAGCCGGCACAAAGTGAGGATTGATGCCGTCTCCCCTCCCCCTGCCGTGCCGAGCAGGGCCGCACACGGCTCCCACAAAGGTGCCCTTCTTCCTTCAGGCTGCGGGGGAGGCACGGCTCTGCGGGTTGGAGCATCCAGCTCTGCTGTGCCGGTGCCGGGGATCCCCTCGTCCTCAGCCTTGCCCAGGCTGACCTGGCAGCTGCTCAGGTTCCTGCCGGAGCAGCTGGGCCTCCCTGCAGCAGGCCCCAGCATGGCGAGACGGCCTGGGCAGCGTTCAGCAGCAGGCACTGCATCAGGGTGCGTTTGGTGGAGGCCGGAGGCACTGTGTGAGCAGATCTGCTTCCCTGCAGTGCAGCTGGGTGGGAGCCTGCCGTGTGGTGTTATTAACACGCTGTGGAGTATCATCACTTACCTGGATTTCAGTTCAGAATGGCCTAAGAGAAGCTTATGTCAGCATTCATTACCTCTCAGCTCCTCTCAATATGTAGTAACAAGTCGCTACACTATTGAGTGACTTGAAGAAGTTTCAGAAAGCGTTCATGAAGAGCAGATTCCAAGCTCTTTGTTAAATTCACATTATGTTTGTTCCATGCTGTATATCTGAGGTTCTGCATTACCGGCAAGGCGTCTAGGTGAGCTGTGGGTGGCACAGGCAGTGGTGCAGGGTTTGTCCTGGCTGTGCCGGTGCCTCCAGCTTTCCTGCAGTAGGGCCCCATGCTCCTCACCCACCCTGACAACAGAGAGCCTGCTGGGGGAGGAGGGTGAGCCCCTGTGGCTCCGGCTGCACTTGCCATCATGCTTTGGGGAGTGAAGAGGGTTTGCTTTGCTCTGTGTGCTGGATGTGTGTCCTGGTGCTAAAGCAGAGCTGTCCTCTCTGTTTGGTTCATCAGCAATAGTGTTTGCACCATTACTGGTCACTAGCACCTATTGTTTTGGACTCCTCAAGTGGTCTGGCTGTTCATGTGACATTATTATTATTTACATAGGGCCCAGACTTGCTCTTTTTTATTGCCTGCAGCACGATGTTTGTTCAGACTGGGCATTGTGAAGTGTAAACCCAGGTCCCACTGGCACCAGTACTCACCTCTGCCTTTTCTAGAAGCAGTAAGTAACCAGCCATCTAAATGGCTTAGAAATGCTGGGGTTTGATTGTTCTGAGGAGGGAATTGAATTAGGCAGCTCTGGTTCACGGCTTGTCTGTCTGTGCAGCAGTGATGCTTGTTTACACAAAGCACTGCCCTTTTGTCTTGGGGTGTTTGGGGGCGGTTTCCTGGGGCATTCCTGCCTGAAAGCCAGGGAAGACTTGCTTTAACTGGCTGCCTCTGCAGGAGATCACATGCTGAGGTAGTGGCACCTTTTCCCATCCTTCACCTCGGTTGTTTCAGCCCCTTTCTTGTCCTCTCCTCCTGCTTCCTGCAGCAGCATCCCTCCAAAATTATTTGGTCTTACCTGCTTCTGTCCTTTTTTGCATATCTCCTTCCGTTGATGTTCTCGGTGATGTGTCTCTTCTGGAAGATGCTCAGGCCTCTTCAAGGCCTCTCTGCTTTGCACCAGCCTACCCTGTGCTTCCTCTGTGTTCCCTGGTGATGAGGCTCCCTGCAGCCAGTGCAGTTCTGCATCCAGCGCCAGAGACATCTGTGCTGCTCCTTGAAATCAGTCTGGCTGAGGGGGGGGTGTGATGGAACTGAGGACTCACGGGGGAACCCCCAGCATGTCTTAACACCCGTAGTGGATGGGGAACCTCCCTCTAAAGCCATTAGGAGCAGATTTCTTGCTGTTTAAAATAACAGAGCTGCTTCAACCAGCCTGACCTGGGGATGAAATTTGTTCTCTTTTTGGGAGAGAAGGGATTGAGCTTTGGTTTTCCTGTCACTGCTAGATGGAGACCAGTCCATGGAAGCAACAAAATGAGTCTCAGAGGCTGCCAGCCCAAATTTCAAACCTATTTGGCATTGCACAAGTGTACTCTCTTATCAAAAACAAATGAAAGTGCAGAAGGTGTGTCTGGCCTAATCCTCTGTTTACCTTGGCCGTCTGTAGTGTGTCAGCACAGGCACTGTGGCATGCATGTGTGCTCTTGGTTCTCTGGCTTCTGCTGGGGTGTGGTGCCCAGCAGCCCTTTAATTCTGCTTCTTTCTTCCAGGATCAGTCCATAATGCCTGAGGTGCGAGACCTCACCGAGGCCTTGCCCGACCTGCCGATGGATCCCATCACGGGCGTTGGTGTGGTGGCATCCCGGAGCCGAGCACCCACTGGATATGATGTTGTAAGTAGAGCTGTTAGAGCTGCTGCAGTTAATTCTTTGGTTCTGCACTTTGTTTTGTTTGGAGCAGCATCTCTTCCAGAGAGAGCCTGCCTTGGAACTGTGCTGTGAGGAGTCATTTGGTTAGGGCTTTCCTTCAGCAGAGGGTTGTGGGTGCAAATGTGCCACTTCATCTTTGCCATTCCAGAGAAGCTTGATTTCCTGGGGGAGGGGTTTACAGAAATAGCTGGCCACTATGGCAAGCAAATTTAATAATCCTAGTAACATTCATCCTGAAGAAGTCCTAAGTATTGTACAAATTATATCTCTAAATAAATGGATCCCACATCAGCTGTTTAATCCCACATATCAGCACTGCACAATGATGATGAGAAGCTCCAGAAAGAGAATCAAAGAGTTTTGTATCCAGCTGAAATTGCAAGGATGATTTTGATGGGCAGAATGCAAACCTCTAAACTGAGGTTTGGCAGGAGACTGGCAGCAGGAAAAGGCTGCTGGATACAGCACAGATGAATGTGTGAATGGATAAAGGGAGGTCACTGTTCAACAGCTGCTTGTTCTTTGGATTAGCTGCTGTGTAACCAACAGCAGGATGTATCTTTTCATAGATCAGTGTCCCAAACTGTGAAATATAAAATACTGACCTTGCAGAGATCTGTAGAGAATGATTTGGTCTGCAGTTCATCTGCTCGCCTTTCTATGTGTCCTGCTCCAACTGTGCTACATCACACCTTGGGTTTCCAGAGCCACACAGCCTGTGTGGTGGGAGTGGAAGTCAGCTGACTTGAGGCTTTGCTCACACCTCTTCAGCTCTGAATCATTGTGTACCTTGTTCAGTGTGAAGAAACAAAATGGATCAGGCTGAAGTAAGGACACAAGGGGGGAATTGTGAAAAGGCTCCTTAAAGACCTGGGAGGTTTTTACATTTACTGTGGTTTTCCAAGTGCTCATTACCTGTGTGAGCCAGGCTGTGTAATTAGCTGCTTGCCCTGATAAAGAAGCACGGGACAGTGTGAGACTTCTGATATCAGAATTGCATTTTGCCTAAATGGCTGGGCAGAGAGAGCATTCACCCCAGATAGCCTGCCTGTGGCTTAATGGGGAGTTGCAGCACTAACGCAGTTTAAGCTAAACAAGATAAAAGAGTCTTCCTGTGGCTTAATCCAATTATGGTGGTGGTGTAATGCTGGTGAATGTGGGTCGCTGTCTCCTCAGGGCACAGTGAGAAGCTGCCTTTGCTCTGGCTCTGCTGCCTCACTGTTCACAAGGAGCACTGTCTGCCCTTGGAGCGGGCTGTGGGGCAGCGCCTGCTGTCTGCTGTCCTTCCCCCAGCACGGCTGTCCTTCCCCCAGCACGGCTCTCCTTCCCCCAGCACGGCTGCCACACGCTTACCGTGGCAGCCCCGCAGTGTGCATGGGTGCTTCCAGCCACACTTGGTGTCCTGTTCCCCGTGCAGCACCTGCTGTCAAGGGGCCATATTGGGTACCATGCTGATGTGACAGGGGACAGTGGCATGCAGGAGTGTGCTGCTCTTGCCTGGGTGTTTGTGAAGGTGGCTCGTCTGTGAGTCGGTGCACTGGAGCAGCGTGTGGTATGCCAGGTTGCCACTTCTCCATGACTCCTCTGGAACCTGGTCTGGCCCAGCTGAAAGCGTGAAGCTAAATGTGCACAAGTGCAGTGCTCAGCTCAGCAGAGAAATCATGTTCTGAGATATGGGCAGTGTGCAGGCCTGGCTGGTTTTGGGATCTGTGTTTCTGCAGGTAGGCAATTTCCTTAATGAGACATTGACAGCTGATTGCTGCAGTAAAGTCTTGAGGAAGGCAGCTGTGGCAGAAGTGTGCATGCTAGAGCCCTCATAATAAGAGGTGCACACTGTACCGTGGGAAGGAGAACCACAGTCATCTTTTGGGAAGTATTAAAAGCAGTGGTTTTTGGGATGTTGTAGTCCCATTAGGGATCCAGTGGCTTTGTGTGTCACTACTGCATCCTGCAGCACACAGTTCTACAGGTGGATTCAGAGTCACATGGGAAAGTATTTCCTCATGTAGTTTCACTGATGGTTTCATGTTTTGCAATGAAGTAACCAGCTCTTTCTGAGACACCTATGTTACAGGCTTTACCAGTTTCCCTTTCATTTTTATCCTTCTCCAATTGACAACTTCATTTTTCCTTTTGTTCTCTTTAAAAGAAATCTCCAGGAGCATGGATGCTTCATCCTAGGTATAGAGATGTCCAGGTCCATTTCTCAGGTTCAGATGGAGCCCCAGCCTGCTGCCCATCTGGAGCTGACAGGTGGAAGTGTCTGGGGGGGTGTCTTGGCAAATGGGCCAGAGGCCTTTTTTCCTCTGTTGTACTTTAGTTACTCCATAATCTCTATTGCCTTTGTGTCTGCTTAGAAAACAAATGTGCTACTGGCACTTGTAATAACTGGCAAGTCCTTTTCACAGCCAAAGCACCAAAGACCTGATTTTGCCGAAATATGCAGCGTGTGTCTGAACTTAGATTCCTGAAAATCCAGCCAAACTGGCAAGACTGAGTGTCTGGGTGGGGAGGAGAGGTGGGAGGCAGGAGCCTGGGATTGGAGGGATGTGTGGTTCCTATGCAGCCGTGTTCTTTGCTGCAGGCTGAACAGCAGCTCCATAGTGGGGTTTGCTCTGGGGCAGTGCCTGAGTGAGCTGCTCACCCAGCAGGAACAGCCCTGACTGCCAGAGGGGCAGCTCATCCTGTGGGGCAGGAGGTTTAAAGGGCTTGCCAAAGACCTGACTGTGGTAGCAGTAACCCCATTCTGACTGCTGTGCAGCAGGTAGATGGCTCTGTCCGTAGCGGGGTGTCACTTCCTTAGCGGGCGTCGCTCTGTCAAGTCCGTGTGTTTGTAGCACGGGTGAGAAGTGTTTCACCCCAGCTCATGAGGAGAACCATTCCTTGTGCCCACGGCCCCGTGTGCTCCGTGCCAGGCATCATATCCTCTGTCTCGCACATTCCTTGCCTCTCAGCCAAGGAAGGACTGGGCAAGCTGGGGCACTAGAGTGCCTGTCCTGCTGGCCAGGTCTGCTGCAGCCTCTCCCGCTTGGCTCTTGTCCTGAGGGCATGCTGATCAGGCACAGCTCTGCTTTGAGAGCTGCTGGGGCTTCTTTCTGCTTGCTGGAGCCCAGCAGGTGATGCAAGAGGTTTCCTCTTTATACTGCTCTGCTTTCTTTCCCCATGAGTTTTCTGACAAGTTCATTCATGCTTACATTTTCCAGGCTTGGAGTTCAAACTGAACATCCCTATATGCCAGCAGTTTTCCCAAGCAAACTGTTTCCTGAATGTCTTTTCACCAGGACTGACATTGTCACATTGTATTAGGAATGGCAATAGTGACGACACAGACTCTCAAGCTTAGTTGCAAAGAGACCTAGTTTTACTCTTCCAGATCTTCTTTTATAGACAGTTCTGAGAAGGTCTGAAAAGGTAAAACTTTAATTGGCCGTCAAACCAACACATCACCATTATTGGACAGTCAGGAACGACACCCCTTGACCGTTTCTTGCAAGTAAACAGCAAGGAGACAAAGAACACCTGCAGAGGTTGTTTTCCTTCTCCAAGGACTGTTTGAGTTCCTCCCTGCAATTTCTCAGGCCATGCTTTCTCAGGCCAGTGTGAGAAGGTTATATGACTTAGTTTCACACAGGCACTGTGCTACCTGCCTGATCTCTTGCATTCAGCATCCACACCCATCACAGAGGAATACGCATATGGATTTTACATAATCCTAAACTAGCAGTTCAGGAAAGGTTTGAATTCAAGGAATTCAAATAAGCAAAACTTTTCACCAAAATCCTGTTCTAAAATGTGTCTGTTTAAAAATCAGGCATGCAGAGGCCTGAACACAAAAGCTGTGTGTGTTGTACAATGGCTTCACCTGAGCTGGGGCTTGTGAGCAGCAGTTGCCAAAATTTGGGGAGCAGTCAGTGCACTCTGCTGCTTTGATCAGACTGTCTCTTGTCTCTTCTGCACTCAGGGTAATTGGAGCCTTGTCAGCACACAGCTCTTGCTTCCTGTGTCTGGCACAGTCTGTGCTCAACTAAACATGGGTGCAAAAGTGACAAGTGTCAGCTCTTTGTTATCAGGCTGCTCTGGGACCAAGGGCTCACTTGGTATGATTACAAGAGCTGCAGTGGAGCAGTCTGCCCCATCTGAGAAGCATAAGGCAGAAGTTCAGCTTCTGTGGAGCTTCAGACCGTGCTGGAGTCTCCTGTTGGAGATGCCAGTTGGGTGTAGTCTGATAAGGTAATCTTGTTTCTTCTGCCCTTCTTGTGTTTGCCTTCTTGCCTCCTCTCTTTGCAGCAAACATTTTGGGGCCAGGGCTCTTACCAGCTTGCTCTGGGCATGGTGAGTACTTAGCTGCTGAGAGAAGAGGCCTTCCCCAGTGCATGGTGCTGCCTCCTGCCCCCTCCTTGAATCAGCTTGAAGTGAGATTTTCTGCAGCTCAAGCTGTCTCTCCTGTGGCGGGTCCAGTCTGTTTCCATACCCAGGACCATCACGTGCCATTGGTTCGGTGGGATGCGGGGCTGCATTGGAGAGGGACATTTGCAGGGTGTGTCCTTGCATGCAGCACTGCTGCTAAAACCCACCAGTGACCAGGGATTCCCCCACCTGCTGGAAGCAGCTTTTTGATCTGGGAGCCAGAATTCCTTTCAGCTTTCCATGAAAATAGTCCTGAGACGAGTCAGTTTCTGTGCTCTGTCTTCACGGACCCTCCCAGCATGCCTGGTGTGCCCTTGTGTGTGGGGTGGTAATGAATCCCTCAATGTGCTGACTTTTCCAAACTACTGTTTGGAGACTATAACTGAAGTTGCAGTTTCCTCATTAGAGTAGCCTTTGTCAGGGCATCTTTAATCAAGGGTCTCCTGAGAGACAACATTTTTAGAACTTCTTTTTATACCTCCTCTTGAAAGTTCTTTGCACTGCACCTTGTGAAGAAACTAATGAGATGCTGTGAAAGTTTGGGCTGCTGTTAATTAGGAGAGGTCTGAGGAAGAAGTACTGCACATGTATTAACTTTATCTTGGCTCACATGTCTCCTCTCTCTCTCTCTCTGTCTCTTTGCAGGTTGCACAAACAGCAGATGGCTTGGATGCTGACCTGTGGAAAGATGGCTTATTTAAATCCAAGGTCACACGGTACCTGTGCTTCACCAGATCATTTTCGAAAGAAAATGTAAGTCCGTTTGCTGAGTGTCTGCATGATTTGCATCTGTGCCTGGTATGCTCTTACCCATAAGATGATTCATTTTATGGAGCCAATTATAATTCAAGCAGGCGTTTCACTGAGTTCGGGTGAGTAAGGAGGCAAAGTGCAATGGCAGAATATTTGCATTTTGTCTGTGTTTCTCATGGAAAGAAATTGCTGACAAAATCTTCTGCAATAAAAGAAGCACAAAAGGAAACGTTTGCATTTTAGCAGCGTCTTACACTCGTTTCCTGCTGCAGCAGTGGGTGCTGCACACTCATGCTCCTGATTGATGTCTAACCCAAATTCCTAAAGAAACAAACAATGCAGGTCAGTGAAGGAAATGTTGGTTTTTGAATCCAGGGGCATCACAGATATTTTATTGCAGGATTAGCTTGCTTGCTTTCTTGGTTTTGGTACTGATTCTTGAAAATGTGCCCACACTGTGCATATGCTACCACATTCTTGTAATCTGGTCTGACTATTAAGTATGAGTTACTTCGTGATTAGTGGCAGTTGTCTGCCCACACTTTCTGTGGAGGAGAGGAGACTGCAGCAAGAGCTTCATGCATTCTGCTGTGGTTTTGGTTGAGGCTACTGTGAAAACTTTATTTTTTCTGGAGGAATTGTTGACTTCTGCAATGAATGCACTCCATCTAGTGGGTAATCCTGCTTTTGGTTGCACTTTGGATATTCACGGTGACTCAATTGGCAGGGTCTGGAAGTACCATTTTGTACTTGTGCATTCACCACGATGGGAGCAGAAAAGTGATGGCAGCTTCAGGGGCTGCTCACAGGTCCTGACAGTAAAGCTGGGCATTGCCAATTCCCAGCATTTGACCTTTATTCCATCTACTTCCCTGCCTGCCTCTAGATTAAAGCAAAGCTCCAGAGCTATGGGAAATATCACTTCCTGGGGTGGATGGACAATAATTGTGCTTTTCATCCCCAAGTATGTACAGTTTCAGGAATAGCAGCCCTGGAAAAGGCAGGGAGGCTATTAAATAGGTTTGTGCTGATTGATCTGTGGCTGCCTGAAATGCAAAGTTATCAGAAATAATTACAGGACAGGAGCAGCTGCTGGCTGCAGAGACTGTGTAAATACCCTCAGGTGGTGCCTGTTGGACTTTGGGCAGGAACCCTGGGCTCGGCATGGTTTGCAAGTACCTTCTTCATATTGATGAGGCAAAAATGTTGATAAAAAGTTTCCCCTTCCCTCAGTCCTCTTGGCCGTATGGGATATATGGTGTACTTCCCTGTTGGGGCATCTGGGGGCTAAGGGGCCTCAGTTCCCTCATCTGGGAGGAAGGGAGGTGAGAGACTCTTCTCTCTCCCCTGGGCACTGATGTGTTGCTGCACTTTGGGTTAGAAGTTTTACCATTTGGGGGTTTCTTTTGTGTTTAACAAAATACTGGAAACTCTTTTCTCCTGAAGGGCATGTTGTAGTTAGTAGAGTTAATGGCTTCAGATATCTGTGCTAGAGCAGAGTCAGTTTGCAGTGCCTGTTTAGCAGAATCATCATTCTCAGCAGTTGACAGTATCTGACAATTATAAGGACATTGCTGTATCTGAGTGCAGGGAGGCCCTGGATGGTGGTCTCACAGACTTGGGGGCTTTGTCCCCTTTTCTCCTGTGTACCTGGCACAGCTGACTCCCAGGGTTCCAGCAGCTAACAAGCTCATTAGAGACACCTCTCCTATCTGTCTGCTGCTGATGGAAGAATGGTCAGTGGTTCAGCAGAAAGTTGCCACTGATGTAACACACAGACAGCTTAAATAAATAAAACATGAAAGATGAATCAGCAGCAACTACTTTGTCTGCTGTTTGCTGTGCCAGGACCATGTTAAGTGACACATTCAGGCTTGGCAGCATCCAGCGTTGCTTGCTCCAAGGTACTCTGGACATGGGTGGTCAGTGGCATGTGGGGGCTGCCTGGCTTTGACCTCTTCATGTGAGCAGTGGATGTGTGCCACACTTGTGTCTGGTGGGACAGGGCAGCAGGTCTTCTGAGCCTTCTGCTGAGGACCATAAAACGCAGGACCTCCCAAAAATAAACTCAGACCTGACCTCCCCTTATTTCAGAGCCTGCAAATTTAAATATTTTTAAGTAGTTCAGTGAAATAATCAGAGAGTACAGGTTTGTCTGAAAAACTTGCCAGATAAAAACCAAAGGAGGTATTTTGCAAACATTAACAGTAAAACTCAATGACATTGTTTTATGGCTTGGGATGAAATTTTAATTGTTCTGTGTTGTGTTTCTGTTTATAAAGGCTGTGCAGTACCTAAAATGTGTTCTTCTTTCATATGTGACTCCAGATTATTGACAGCAGTGCTGGTTTTATTGAAAACTGCAAAGAAAATCTAGTCTCTAAACCATTGTGGATGCTGTCACTCTGAATTGAGCACAGTGCTCTTCAAGCCTTGATTAATAGGACAAGGCATGAGTTCAGAATTCATATGGACTCTAAATGAAGTTTGTTGTTCCAAACGGCCTGTGCTTCTGGAGTGTGCTGCATTTGGAGCTAGAACCTTGTCTATTTAGTACTAATTAGTTATTGCATGTAATAACTTTGGCTATGTGTGCATAAGTCATCATCCTGTAATGCTTTCTGCTGTTACTGTCATGGAAATGTCATGTTCTTGCTCTTGTAGATGTAGAATGTGTAAGAACTGAGGCAACCTGCTCAGTGCATGGGTTGGTGAAAGTAGTAATTTGAACTGCAGTGCCTACAAAAGGAAAAATTTGGCTGTGCTTGCAAGGATCTGGAAGTATGGCAGTGGATGAGGTGTTAGAATTTTGAATGCTGGAAGTTGTCTGGTGTCTCCTAGTCAGTCATTGTTTGGTTCCTGCTGAGAGGACACTTGCAAGGGTGCCTTGGTACATTCTGAAGTTGTGGTCAGATACAATGACAAGGCCTCTCAGGCTTCAGCAGGTGGGAAGATCTGGGGTTTAATTTGGTGACATTTTCATAATCAACTGTTTCTTTTCTCTCTCCAAAGAGTCATTTAGGCAATGTCTTGGTTGATATGAAGCTCATTGATATCAAGGACACTTTACCTGTAGGCTTCATGCCCATCCAGGAGACCATTGATACACGTAAGTTGACATCTATTCCTCAGTCCCACTCTGCCAGTGCTTCTGTGGTCAGGCCATGCAGGGCTGTATCTCAGGCAGAGGGTCACCGTCACTCTTGGCACTTCCGCTCTCTGGTGTGGCATGTGCACATTTAGAGGCAGCTCTGGGCTGCAGTAAAACAGCCTTTGGTTTTCTTGTCCTCCTCAGGCTGTTTAGTGGGATGCCTGTCTGTATCCATTCACCTGCTAAAGTTCTATGTCTCAGGCAGGAAGGGAGAGTTTCTTTTTTCAGTTTGAAGAGTGGAGTGGGCCTAGCAGGAGGAGAGCTGCTGTGCCAAGGGGCGTTCAGAACTGCACTGAAAGGAAGGGCCTGTGGGTTTATGCCTGCCCACTGTACATCTCCCTGCTTGAGGAAGCAAGGGCTCCTGTCCTGCCAGGAAGTGCTGAGGGGGGTCAAGTATGTTTGTGCTAGCTGACACAAGGCACAAGTGCAGTGTCCAGAGGGAGTACCATCCTCGTTTCTGCAAGGTAGAACTGCTTCACTGCAACATGTGAATGAGCAGTTCCCAAACAGTGTGTTCAGCTCCCCTGGGACTTGTGCCAGCAGCAGCTGGAGCCATGTCTGGTGGCAGCCCTGTGTTGTGTGGAAGTCCTGGTGGAAAGATTGAAGGGGGCTTTGTCATTAATTTGAAATGCGTTGGGTTATGACTGTGACAGTCTTTAAAGCAAGGGCACTGCCTGTTGTAAGGAAGTGGTGTGAAAGAGAACACAGACAAAAGCAAATTTTCAGCTTTGTGCTTGCAGAAAAAGTCAAATAAGAGGCACTGCTTTTTTTTCAGTTAGCTTTGTGGTTACAGGTGTCTCTGTGCTCCTCTCAAAGTGGCAGCTGACTCGCAGTTAATACATTTAATACAGTACTCCTTAGTAGGTCCTGAGAAGATTTTCACAAGCCTTAAATCCTAGACTCCTAAAATCAGTTTTAGGCACTTCAAACAGAAGCCCTACTTTTTCAAAGCAGGGGAAGACTAGACTTCAGGGATGTATGTATTTACCATCTCTAAAAGCACCACTGTATCTGCAAGCTGCATGCACAGATGTTCTGTGCACACCTCACACTGTATGGTTATTGGTGCTAGTGCAGCAGTGCATTCCAGAGGTTGGAATGGATTGCTGTTTCCCAAGGTGTGGATTACGGAACAGGAGGAGCTTATGGAGACAGGGCTGCTTGCCATCTGTTGAAGTGACAGCATATTTTAAGTTGGAAGATATTTGTTCAAATTAAGAAGAAGGGTTTTTATTTTGCAGGCACTTTTTTGTAGTTGCTGGTTGTTTCCAGATTTTCATTCAGCGTCTGCCCTTTAGATTTTCAGTAGACTTCTGTCCTGCTTTCCAAGTGCCTGCATCCAAACAGGAGCCTCACCTTGCTCACCCTGAGACGCCTCAGGGTGAGATGGAGCATTGTTTCCCAAGCACCACAAATCTGTGTCTGTGTGCCAGTGCCAGCCGTGGTCACAGACAGCACCAGCGCTGGCTGTGGACTGTTGTCTGCATGCTGGTAAACAGCCTGAAGATCTGTGAATTCATTATACAGATAAGCCTCAACTCCTATGGGCTTGAGTTTTTCATGGTGGATAACATGGAAACAAGTGGAATTGCTCTGTGACACGTCGCAGGAAGGGCTGTGCAGTGCAATCATCCACCCTCAGAGTACAGGTCAGAGCAGCTGCGTCATGGGAGGTTCTGGCAATTACTGCTTTGTGAATCTGGTTTGTCCTTGGAAAGAACCAGGGCAAACATGGTAGGAGTGTCACTTCTGTGCCTGCTGACTTGATCAGATGTCACTAACACTTGGGATGTGTGAGATTTGGACAGACAGCTCTTACACTCAACCTCTGTATGGCAGGCTCTGCCTGCTCCTCCTCACAGTGGGTTGGAAGTGTCTGGTTGGAAGCACGTAGCAGAATGAACTGACTGGTTGTGTCAGAAGCTTTCAGGTACATTCCTAGAGGCAGTGCTTGTGGGAGGAATGTTTAGATACGGCTGTCCAGGCCAGTGAGGCGACTGCTACCTGGGAAAGAGCAAGGGAGTGTGAGTGGCATGTGGAACTGGCAGAGTCACCTGCTGTTTTGTGCTGTGGGGCAGCACCAGGGCACATGTGGGAGCTGATCTCTGCAGCAGGCAGGAGGAGATTGGTTATTGCAGTGCGAATAACACATCTGATAGAACATTCCTCTCTGAATGGCACTTCACTGACTAGTTTGTTGACATATGTCTGTTCTTTGGCACCAGTTCTGCCATAATTACCTGCCTTACATCTGGAGAGACTATAAATAACATTCATACTCTAATCTTGCATGAAACCCACCCTGTATTCTGGGTTGTTTTTGCAGAAGAAGTAGCTTTCAGAAAGAAGAGGCTGTGCATTAAATTCATCCCTCGAGATTCTACAGAGGCAGCGATCTGCGATATCCGAATCCTGGGGAGATCTAAGCAAGCCCCTCCTCAGTACACATTCATAGGGTAAGTACCCTTGACTGCAAAGTTGTTGTCATGGATGCAGTTATACCAAAGCAAGGGCCCTATGCTCCCATAATTACCAAGCAGTAGCTTGTAAGAGGCGATTAGAAAAGTCCAAGTAAGTACAAGTGTTACTGAGTTTGATGCAGGAATTAACTCACCCCTCCTGTTTTTTTTTAATTACACTTGTTCTCACTGAGCAAGGTGTTCCTGGAACACGTCAGTGCCTGCTGCTCGTGCCTGTGTTCAGTACTAGCATTGATGCTGTGTGTTGGTTCCCCAGGGAGCTGAACAGCATGGGTATCTGGTATCGGATGGGCAGAGTGCCGCGCAATCACGACTCCGCGCAGCCTGCGGCTCCTCCCGCCCAAGCACCAGCTTCAACACCCGCTCCCAACCTGCCAAGGTAGGTTTTCTGCATTCCAGCTCCTTCTGCTTGATGCTGCATGTCTTGTGGTTACTAACCTTGCCTGGGAAACCAAGACTAGGGTGCTGAATCTGTATGGAATGATTGTGTCACAGTCTGATAAGGGAAATGTGCTGCTTGTTGAAGTATTTGCCTGCTGGAAGTTCCTTTGCCTGTTGCTGTGTAAAGAAAAATGGTTGAAGAAGCCAGAAGAAAGGAAAAGCCTGCAGAGGAAGGGAAACAGTAAACTGTACCTTTCCTTTGCTTCAAACTATGCAGGACATTGTGGCTTCCAACACATTTGTGTGGGTCGGCTCAGAAGGGTGAGCCAGAGCTGCAGCCCAGCCAGCTGTTCTCCTTGACCAGAGGGAGGGAGAAGTGTCTCTACATACTTCAGAAAGAAAACAGGTTTTGCTCATCTCCAGGACCAGTCCATTCATGGTTTGAAGTGCTAGTCCTTGGTTTTTATTTTCTTGAAGCTAGTTGCTGAGCTCCAGTTATGCAGCTAACATGAGCATGCACAGCAACCTGCTCATCTTGTGGTGACTGATAGGAGCAGCACTGCTGGGCAGTGGTGTCGGTCCAGGCTGTTCTCCCTGTGTTGCAGGCAATATTTCTGTGTGTGTATCAACAGATGTTCTGGTGTGTACACTTTCATATACCAGTAGTGCTGTACTGACAGCTTACTTGCTGGATTTCTTTGGACAAAAACAGGTGTTGTTAAGCAACAAACCAGCCCAGACAGTGATTAAGCGAGAACTTTGCACTCCTGCCATTCGGTGTGAATTGTGCTCCTGCTGCTGAGGCTCATAGACTGGGCCAGGCCATTGCCAAGGGACAGCACACTCTCCTCAGGACCCTTTGTCCTTTTGCCTATATAAGTGTATGTGTATTTTTGCTCTAGGCATTTTCTACACTGCAGATACCTTTACAGTATTGCAATAACTAGTGAGAGCTAGAATTTCGAAGGAGACAGCAGAGAGGAATTACAAGGTCCAGGTTGTGTACAAAGGTCATTATATCATATGGGTGGAAATTGCTTACATCTGTAGAGTCTTGATTTACACGTCATTTCAGGGTTAGGCTTTTAAATTGCTGCAACATATTCCTCAAAAAGCTATCAGGCACCTCCTTAAGGCAGGTATGTACATTTGAGCCTTCACCCATGATCCAAACTGAAATCCACTGTCCTGGTGTGGCTCTTTGAGCTCTCCAAAGCATTTGGGTGTTTCTTTCTCTGAGTTTTGCTTGGTCAGCTGCCGTGCCCTGGCACAGTGCATGCTGTCCTGTACTGTCAGGTGTGCTGCAGGCAGATGTGCTGTCGTCTTCTCAGAGATGGAGGCAGAAGAGATGAAAAGCCAGCTGTTTTCTGGAGATTCAAGCCTGTCCTAGTAGGACCTGAGATGTTATTCTGAAGCTCTGCTGGACATAAGCTAGATGCCAGCTCAGGCCATGTGAGATCAGAGAGAAAGATGTCTTGATTTTAGAGCACAGATCTTCATTTTCTTTCTGCAAGAAATTCTGTCTGGGCAGATTTCCACAATAAAGAAAAAGAAAATTATCATAGCAAGAGAATGTCAGTGGCAGTGCTTAATCACTGAATGTGGAAGGATCACTTTATAGCTGACCAGAGAAGGCTGCAGAGCCATGTCAGAGCTGTTTGGAACAGGGCCAGAATTAGAGCTCAAAGCATCAGTGACAGTCTGAAAAGAAGTGTTTACAAGGCTTATATATTTTATAACCTCTTGTTGTGCAGTTTATGGTTTACAATGGCTGCAAGGAAATTGGATCAGTTTTGTTTTACTTGCCAAATAAAGCAAATGTCAAAATAGTCAATATAAAATGTATTCTAATTTGGCTGAGTTAAACCAGCCAGTATGCAGTGGAATAATTGAATGTTACATTAATGCCTTGTAGTAAAACCCACCTGTCTGTAGCCAGCTCCACTCTCCCACCCCATGTGTGATTTACAGGTAACTTTTACACCACCAGCCTGATCATTCAAAGCATCTTTCATGTCTGTTTTTTTACTCTGGTTATTTATTATCCAATATATTTTTTTAAGAAATAGAAATGTATATAAAGGTGCATCCTGCAAATATTTAATTATTACAGGGAACACAGACAACCTGAAGGCCTCTTCTAACACACTCAGCAGTGTCGTGAGTTACTCAACACAGTGTTTGTGGAAGATTGTAGCCACCAGTAATCTCTTATTTTCACATCACCATAGGGAGAGGAGATTGCACTGGCACCCAGTTTGCTGTTTTATTCCATGTGGATATGTCCTGACAGAAATAGCAGTGGGTTTTTCTGAAGCTCTCTCTGTAGTGAGGGAGAATTGGTGATACAATTGGACAACTGCTGCATGAGCACTGTGGAGAGTCTAGTGTTGGGCTGGTCAGATACTGGCTGCTCTCTTCACTTGATGTCTGCATTATAGAATAATTCTGAATCAACAGGGGGCTTCAAAACAGTTGCTAATGCTAGATGTAAACTAAACACTTCTGTACAACTAAACCTAATATGGAAGGACTTTTTACTGTGGGATATATTTATTTCTGCACCAGCCCCTCTGCTCTGTTGTGTGGATGGTGGCCCATCACACAGTTGTCATGTATCAGAGGTGTGACTTCGACAGGTAGGTGCACATCAGCAGTGCTGCTTCTGCCACTCGTGTCACAGAATTACGGCTCACAGTCAGGGCTGCACAAGAGGAGGCTTTGTTTGATAGTTGTGCTGGACTACAAGTGGTATTTTTCAGCCATTTCTTCTCCTTTGTGTTTTCTTCTACAGGCATCTGGCTTAATAGCCTCCAGCAGCAGCCCTGGCATGTCCCAGTGAGGGTGGCATGCTGTGCCATGGAGCATGGCCGTTCCCTTGTGCAGCTCATCAAGCTGCTTTACTGTCTTTTCTCTCCAACTCTTGCAACAGCTTCTTGGCAGTCTGAAGAAATGCTCTTGCAGGTTCCCATCCTGCTGCTGGAGGACTGACTTACATGGGGAACTTGATGTAACTTCCCTCTGTACCTCTGCTCTGAGCGTGAGGCCTGTGCTGTGTGGCAGCATCATTTTGGGGAGCAGGGAGGTAATCCTCCCCCAGAGGAGGTGGTGGTTACAGGTAACTCACCCGACCTTTGGCACACTCTTGCTTCACCCAGCCTGTCATGTCATTGCCAGTTCATGGGCTGGGGACTTGCAGAACAGCACATGTCATGAATGTTTGAGCACTGTCTCAGGGCCCAGCTCTGCCATGCCTCACACTGTTGGAGTAGGCTGCAACAGGATTTGTGGGTGACGTTCTCCTCTTGGAGTTTGGTTCCAGCCTTTTGGGAGCAGCTCCTTGACTGGTGTGAGTACGCGCAGAATCAGCTGTGAGCCGTTTTTCCTTGCAGATGCCTGTGTGGTGGCTCTGTCCCCGCTGTGGTGCTCTATGGGTGGCTTCTGCGGCTTGGGAGCACGTTCTGCATCCCTTCCCAAGGTGCAGCAGGAGCCTGTGCCACTGTCATTCAAGCAGCCCGCTCAGAGTTTGTCAGCTGCACACAAGATGTCAGTCAGTGCTGTGGAAGTGTGTTTTACAGTGACAGGCATAATTGCACTTAACTTTTTGCATGGATGTTATCAATCTGTGACGGATACTTTGGGGAAAGGAGCACTCTGATTGCAGATGATGTGTCACAGGTATTTAATCTTCCTCTTGGAGAGACTGGGATTCAGTCACAACTTTCACTTGTTGATGCGAGGTTTTGGAATCATAGGTTCTCACTGACCCTGGGAATTGTTCAGTCATTTGGTTTGTAAGGCTGTCATCCAAAAGGTTAATGATTTACCAGGAGAGGAAAGATGTGGCTGCAATCCACTTGCATTGCTGTGATGTTAGTGTAGCCGTCGATGTGCAGGCTCAGAGTGGCAGAACTCTGGCTGCCCTCCCGGGATGTCTGTACAGTAGGTGCTCCATTCCACGCTGGCCGGTCCCACTGCAGCTCCTGCGTGGCCACAGGGCCCTGTGGAGGCATCACCGGCCGGTCCCAGGGGATGTGCTGGTCCCTCTGTGCCCCAGCCCGGGCATGGTGGCCAGGACAGAGCAGGGTGTGCTCCTGTCCCTGCTGCTGTCCCATCCTGGGCCCTGCAGAGCAGCTGCACCACTCCAGAGCCAGGGCCAGCCTTGTGGCTGCTGCGCTGGGGCTCCGGCCTGACCCGTGCGTCTGAAAACCAACAGGGACAGCTCGTGTTTGCTGCAGCTCAGCCCTGGTACTGCTTGGAGCAGGTTGGTGTGTGCTACCAAGTGCTCAGGGCTCCAAACAGCACCTACAGAGCACTACACCAGGGAAGTGCAGCTCTAGCTTTGATACACAGGTTGCTCCTACTTAAGCACCTGGAATAAGAACAAGATGTGTGAATTTTCCTTCTGAGCTCCCAGTTACCTTTTCACTAGTTAAGCTGGCCCCTCCTTAGGAAAAGGAAACAATTTGTTCCTGTTCGCTGCTCCCGGTGGAGCTTCATGTTGAAGAATGTAGGAATTCCTTTGCAAGGCAGAGAAGTCTGATTTTTCAAATGGATTTATTAACAGTGTTTGAAATTGGTGGTGTAAGCTTGGGAAGGGATCAGTCTGTGCCTTTCTGCTGCAGGCTGATGATGTGCAATCGAGGCAGGTCATAAAGCAGCACCAGCAAGCCAGTGTGGAGACCCAAGCTGTGGCTGGGATACAGCAGCTTAACTGTGCAGTGCGGCAATGGACAGGAGGGCCTTCTGCCTTTACTATTTTATAAGTAGCTACCCTATTACTTAGAAATAGCTATAATACTTTATTTCTTTAAGTAATTTAAAATAGATTTTTATGAAGCATCTATAAGAGAAAAGGTTCCAGGGCTTCAGTGCTATTCTACTCTGGTGTAGAGAGAAACCAAATCCTGAGAAAGTTGCCATCGCCCAGGGGCAGCCAGTGCTGGAGGTGTGAGGGCCCGAATGCCTCCACAGAGCACTGGGAGTCTGTCTTAGATCCCCCAGCTGAACCAAATGCTGCCAGAGAAGGAGTATTTAGAGATAGATCTAGCTGGTATGACTGGAAACTGTTCTGAGAAATTATCCTTTCTGCAAAGTGGTGCTTTCTTGATGGAGTTACATTTTTTAATCTGTTTCATCAGGACAGCTCAAAGGTAAAATCACCTTCTCTGACTTGCATCTAATTGTAGAAGCTTTTGCATTGGAAAATACCTATAAGATTAAGTAAAAAAAATAGTTATTAATTATTATATTTTGAAAATATTATGTGTCTTGAATGTTCAAATCACTTGCATCGTGAAACACTGCACAATATTCCTAGTTTTCACATATTGACCAGAAGCCAAGGATGTCATAAGGGCTGAGGTCACATCTCAGCAGCAATGGATTAAAAGCCCTGTGAGGCTGAAACAGTAAGTTGAAGCCTGGAGGGAGTGTTTCCATGGATCCTCTCTGGTGAGGGTGGTAAGGAGCAAAATGTAAGGTTAAAAGCCCATGATGTGTATAGGCTGTGCAGATCTGTACATGATGGCTTGGGGTGGGTAAGGGGGGCTGGCACATGTTTCTCCAGAGTCTGGTTCCCATAAAGGATTTGTTATGAAACGGCACTGACCGTGTACACGGCTTGCATCCAGCTCAGCTGGATGAAGACGTGCAAAAATTGGTCACAGTCCAGTATGTTTTAGTGGTAGAAAATGATTATTAGGAAAAAATGTTTAAACAATATGGTTGGTTTCCAGGCACAAGTCTTGCAGCAGCCGAGAAGGAAAGCCGTGAACTGTAATTAGAAGGACCCTGATGGATTTGGCCGATTCTGAGTATGCATTGAAAAATTTGTGGAGTGCTCTGTGTGAAGAGGCTTCAATCTTCTTAGAGTAATTTTTCTTTATAGAGAGCCCTCTTCCTGCTATAACAGTATTTCTGGAGGCATGTTTTCTTTGGGGCATAGCATGGGGTTGTTAAGCCCAAACCGGAGGTATCCATTTGGAGAAGCTGTGCTCTGGGTGGTTAAATAAGCCCTGCAGGGAAACTGAGCTTTTTTTCCCTAAAACTTGTGTGTTGTCTGGTATTTAATATGATCTCTGCCACTGCTGATTTGTAATCTGTGCTTTCACCCTGAAGTGAATGTGGTTGTGTTCAGATATTTCCTTTAAATCAATCACTTTCACCATTTTCCAAAACACTTCTTGAGTTTATTGCTTTTAGTAAAGTGTTTGGACTGTCATTATTTATTACTGGCAAAGTGCTGACAGTGTGCTCTTCCCAAATGAGTCTTTATGTGGAATATTTGTTTAACAGGTTTTTCAGGGGCGGTGTCGATGTCCCTGTGGGCTGGGCTGTGCCTGCAGCACTCCAGGGCAGTGGGCTCTGCCTGGGCAGCAGCCCCCACCATCCCCACAGGGGCTCGGCTCTAAGAGGGGCTTTGCATCTGGCCTGGGAGCCTGGGCTTCGTTGTGCTGATTAATTTGACAGAATTTAAAATCCTAACCCAGGAAACTTACACCATGTGTAATTTATCTTTCTGGAGTATTTCTGCTGTTTGGCAATTTTCCCCTACTGCTTCATTATCTGAAAACTCCTGACTCTGGAGAGCAGCTCGTGAAGGATGTGGAAGCCGCATGCTTGCCGCCGCAGCCTCCTGAGACACGGCGCTGCTCAGCTGAGACAGCCACTTCATAAGCACTTCATGCTTAGGTCTCAGCTCTTTCATGCAGCCTCTGCCTGTAAGGACTTAATGGGCTGCAGCTCATACTTCCAAGTGGTGTAAATTAAACTTGTTGGGTTTTTTCCTGTTGTTTGGCAGCTGCTCTGTCCTAGTTACTCAAGTCCTCTGATCTGAATTAGTCCCCATGTAGAGGAAGCTGCAGGAGATTCATTCTGCATTAGGCCTTACATTTTGGTTGCTGGTCTGCAGCAGGTCACATGCCCTCGTGAGCATCACCGGCTGCTCTTGTTGGAGAGGGGGGCTCAGCATCGCTTCCCCCATGCTGCAGGCACCTGGGGAGGGGGCTGGCAGGGGTACCTGCTGGGCCCAGTGGAGTGTGTGCTGCCCTCCTCCCCTCCTACAGCTGGGAAAGCTAAACGGGCAGATCTGAATGTGGAAAGAATCGCTCACTCTTTTTCATTCTCTCCTGCCATTGGGCTTTTATAAAATCTGAATCTGGCACCCCCAGTTCTCATTGACCCCGAGGAAACAGGATATTTTAGTAGCTTGGAATGAGATGAAATGTGTGCAAAGCCCATATGTTGCTTGTTTTAGGGAAAGGGTCAGGAAGGTTTTAAAAAGTATTTAAACATTTGGTTTACACGATTAGAATAGATTGTCTGGAATGAAGTCCATTACCCGAGGTGATTCTTGCCTCACAGTTTAGGTTTTCATTGCAGTTCCTTGGAGTATGAGGTAGGTGTTCTGGCATCTCAGTGCCCCAACACAGTCAGAGTTAAGGGCTGTGAATAAATGCTGTAGCTGGGATCTAGCCACTGCTGGAACCACAGATACCTGCTGTGGCAGCGGCTGCAAGCTGCAGCCTGGGAGATGCCTCCTGGTAGAGGGGGTGGTTCCCTCAGAACCCCAGCAGCTTCTTTCTTAAAAATGTGCCTTTTCCAGTCTCCAAAGCTTTAATGTTGGGTTACATTTCTTGAGAGCTGCAGCCTGATATTAACTCACTTTAGGTATGTTTTCAGCTTTCTATAGGTTGAAATGTAATAGTTCTGTTCTTAGTTTTTCATGAGGAATGATCTTTGCATGATCATTGTTTATGGAAAGTAATCTGGAGTTTTTTTGAATTTTTTTGTTTTTTGAAAGATATTCCCTTGAGACTGCAGGTTTTGCAGCTCTGTTCTGAAGGTCACTGTGAAAAAATCAAACTTTACTACCTGACGGTTCAGATGCTGCTCTGGGTGTCACACTTGTACCACCCAGTCACTGCTGGGTCCAAAGCCCCACTTAGCATTAGGCTTTTGCTGTGCATTGTTGATGTTTTTATATGAATTATAAAGCATCCTTTGATATCTAGCACTTTCCCTTGTGATCCTCTGTTCCTTTTCATGACTACTTGCCCCCTCACTTCAAAAGCAGTTCATCACCTTCCTGCAGACAGTTCTTAATAACAGGTTTGGAACTGTCGGGCATTCCTGGGCCTGTTTTATGTGAGTTTCTCTCCAAAAATGTTCAAAAAGTGACCATAATGTGCACAGACCTCAAATCCCCTTTGCCTGCACGTGAAGGTTCTCCTCATCACATGCTGACTTGTTCTATGGATTTGCTGAATAAAAGAGCAACTGAAGTGAAGAGGGTTATTAAACTTGCTCTAAATTGTCTTGGAATTATCGTATGCTGGGGAAAAATACATTTGGTATTGGAGCAGTGCTGGAACAGCATGGGTTTGACTCCAGCTGTGGAAGGAAAGGCTGGAGCCCTGGGCCTGGCCTTGCCAGGACCGTCCATCCTCCTGCTGTGCCAAACTGCCTCATTGCTTTTGCTGGGGAGGAGGAAAGCTGCTTCTGCTGACAGTTCAAAAGGGAGATAATTGGCATGGGGATAGTCTTTGTGAGTTGCCATTCCTTAACATCAGAGATTCACTAAAGTACTAATAATTACTGTTAATATCTTTCAGTGGAAACTTTCTGAGTAAACGAGTGCTGGTTGAGGCAGCATTTAACGGCCGCTGCTGGCATGATCGGAATGCAAATAAGTGTTATTAGCCTAATGATTTTGCTGTCACCACGGTGTGCAGCAGTAGTGTTGTGAATATGTCATGCAGTACCCGTGAATTTGGAAAGTGTGTCAAAACACAACTTCAATTAGTTTGCTCTAATTATGACTCTAGAGAGTTCATAAGTATATCACTCCTCATTAAAAGAGATTTTCTTATATGGATTAGTACAGCACATAAAGTAGTGTTTGAGCGATTGGAGGCAGGGCTGCGTAGAGGGAGGATGCCCATGGTGTGCTGGAGGTACAGTAGGTCTGGAGCAGCACTGGGGCCCAGCCCCATCCCAGGAGCTCCAGGTGCAGGGCCAGGGCTGGAAAACCTCCCAGGCAGGAGCAAGTGGCTGTGCCAGGTCAGCTGTGGGCAGCAAGAGCGTGGTAGATGGTTCTGGGCAGGCTCTTCAATTAAAAATAGCCAAACCAACAACAAGCCCAAACCAAAAAAGCCCTGGAAGGAATCACACTTGATGCTGAAATAGAGATGTGGCCCAAAAGCTTTGCTCTGGTAAAGGTCAAGGAGCACAAGCAGTCAGAAGCACAAGGCTGTGCCAGCCTGGCCTCTCCAGAGAAGTCCTTTGGGATGCTGGGTAGGGTGTCTGTTCACCTTTCCCAGGATATTTGTAGTGCATTTTACATACTGTCTTGTCAGTTTACCTGATCATGTTCCAGCTTTGCAGAAGGAAGAGATTGTTGTGCTCACAGGTGAACAGTTGGGTAAGGGTTAAAGTAGTAATTGTTTAAATCTTTTAGGCTTTCCTCCCAGTTCTGTGATAATTTGATGAAGAACTTCACCCTAATTAAATATTCAAATTAGGAATAAGTGTCAATATGGCTTCCTGGTGCCTGGAATGATGATTAATTGTATTCAAAACTCTAGTGGCCGCTGTAATCTAAACCAAACCGTTGTTCTTGATTATTTGTGCAACACATTTACCATGTTTTTGTTTTAAAATTTAAACTAGTAATTGATTTGCCATATGCCGCAGAACTGCACATACTTTCACGATATGTGTTTAGGAACTTGGGGACTTTGTAATTGGGATTTTCTTGCTTTTCAATGGCAGCCTCTTTTTTTTGTCTTCTACAATGCAAAATAATTAGGCTCTCACAACACATAAGGAAAATGCATTATGCAATCAAGTTTGTAGGTATAAGCTATATTGATCCTGGCCAAAGTTTACATTAATTTAAAATAAATTAGGCATTGTTTCCCATTCCTCCCTACAATGTCATCTTTTATAAAAAGAAGTAGGGAAGGGGAGAGCTGATTTCCATCCAGCAGTCACTGCCCTGTCTTGTGCAGCTAATGTTCTTCCTGGAGACATCTCTCTGGCTGTCTGGAGCAGCTGGAGTGATGGAATGGCCAGTTGTCCTGCGTCAGGGATAGCAAGTGCCCGGAGCAGGCGGGCAGGCCATCCTTCCAATCGCCCTCGTTACAGCCACAGCCAAGACCGGTGTCGGGCAGGGCTGGTGCTCCTCACCAGCCCCACAAGCAGTGCTGGGAGTGGTGCCCATGGAGGGTGGCTCTGTCGGTGTTGTACACCTCCACGTGGCTTTTGTCAGCCCCTGCCACGGCAGGATTCCTTGTGCTGCCTCCAGTTGGATGCGTGTGAAGGGGAGAGCAGACGGGATCACTGTGGAGCGGGGCAGTGAGGGCTGGCCTGGTCTTGGTGTGTGCTCAGTGCCTGGCAGGCAGTGCTCCGTTCTCATTGCACACCTGGCACGGGCACACCCTGCACACCTGGCACAGGCCCACCTGGCACGGGCACACCCTGCACACCTGGCACAGGCCCACCTGGCACAGGCACACCCTGCACACCTGGCACAGGCACACCTGGCACGGGCACACCCTGCACACCTGGCACAGGCACACCTGGCATGGGCACACCCTGCATACCCTGCACAGGCACACCTGGCATGGGCACACCCTGCACAGGCACACCTGGCATGGGCACACCCTGCACAGGCACACCTGGCACAGGCACACCTGGCACACCCTGCACAGGCACACCTGGCACGGGCACACCCTGCACACCTGGCACAGGCACACCTGGCACAGGCACACCCTGCACACCCTGCACAGGCACACCTGGCACGGGCACACCTGGCACACCTGGCACGGGCACACCTGGCACAGGCACACCTGGCACGGGCAGACCCTGCACACCTGGCACAGGCACACCCTGCACAGGCACACCTGGCACGGGCACACCTGGCACACCCTGCACAGGCACACCTGGCACAGGCACACCTGGCACACCCTGCACAGGCACACCTGGCACGGGCACACCCTGCACACCTGGCACAGGCACACCTGGCACAGGCACCCCTGGCACACCCTGCACAGGCACACCTGGCACAGGCACACCTGGCACACCTGGCACGGGCACACCTGGCACAGGCACACCTGGCACGGGCAGACCCTGCACACCTGGCACAGGCACACCCTGCACAGGCACACCTGGCACGGGCACACCCGGCACACCCTGCACAGGCACACCTGGCACAGGCACACCTGGCACACCTGGCACGGGCGCACCCTGCATACCTGGCACGGGCACACCTGGCACAGGCGCTCCCTGCACACCTGGCACAGGCACACCTGACACAGGCACACCCTGCACACCTGGCATGGGCACACCCTGCACACCTGGCACAGGCACACCCTGCACACCTGGCACGGGCACACCTGGCACGGGCACACCTGGCACAGGCACACCCCGTACACCCTGCACAGGCACACCCTGCAGCACACCCAGCACGCCCGAGCTGCCTGCTTGCCCGGCTTACAGGGTTGTGCTGCAAGCCATGGTGTGAAGCTGTGCTGGAGGTCTGCTGCATGGCACTCGGGCAGTGCCCACCTTGAGCCAGCTGTGGGATGGTCCCTTTAGTGCCCTGGCTGAAAACATGTGTGCCATCTCCCTGCAGTGGTGGTGGGTGGTGCTGGAGGGCAGGGATCAGTCTCTCCTACAGCACAAGTTTGTACAAACTTCTGAAAAATACTCTCCTTAGAAATGGGCCTTTTAAGTACACCTGGTTTATTTACCTCTGGAATAATTTCTCCTGAGAGGAAAGCAGTTCCCCATAGAGGGCAGAGAAATTCAGTCTTTCTACTGGCTGCCTTTGGTGCCTTGGAAAATATTTTTGAATACATCTCTTAAAAATCAAACAAGAAGTGTGTCATGCCCACAGGCAGTGGTCTTCTATTTTAAAGTGTGTTCATAGCAAACATGCCTCTGCTCCAGAGACTCTCATGTGGATTGTGTTTTAAACAGCAAACCGATAGCCAAATTCAAATATATTTTCACACCATCTTTTTTTGGTTAAAAATAGCTTTGGAATGCACAAACAAACTCAGACTGATGTTTGCTTTTTCTTACTTTATTTGTGCTGTTCACCATCATCTGCATCAAGGGCTAAAAATACATTGTTCTTCCCAAAACGTGTCCTGTTTTTGAAGGCTGATAACTTGCAGATGATTCATGTGGTAGATAAACCTGCTGGCTGAGGACATGGATTTGATGCATTGCTGGAGAATACTCAGGGCCCTGTCTTACACATAGGGTGCCCAAGAGGGCACAAAAGTTGCTGGGTTCTCCTGGCAGGAGGGCGATGCTCAGTGTCTGCCCAGACTCAGGAGCTCTCACTCAGGTGGGGTGGGAGCTGCTACCTCTGCCTCATGCTGTACTGAGCCCCTCTGTGAAGAAGAAGCATCTTTTTTTCGTGTGGCAGTGTGGTCCAGAAGATTAATGATGACATTTTATTGAAATTCACACAGAGTGGGGATCTGCTTTAGAAAGGATTTAAATTAAAGGGGCAGAGCCATGCTGGCTGTTGGTGGGTGCTGGCTCTGTGCCTGGCTGGGGTGAGTGCCCTGCTGGGGGTGGGTGGCCACTCTTGCAGTCCTCGGTTGTTGGCCGAGCCCAGGGCTCCAGGGTGTGGAGGGGGCTGACACCGAGTGTAGACAGTTGGTAGACAGTTTTGGAAGCAATATTAAAATTGATGTTTGCTGCTTAACCTGACTGGAGTGAGCTGACAAGAGCAGCATCTTCTGCTCTGTGGTAACATTTCCCCATGTCCTCCCTTTCCCTCAGGCATATCTCGCTGACACTGCCAGCCAGCTTTCGGGGGAAGAGTCACAGCACCCGCCTGGACTTGGAGCACCAGCACTCCAACCTGTACGCCATCTCAGGTGAGCTGCCACGCTTCCCTGCTCTGTGCTTCACTCGCTACTGCTGGGCCTTTTCTTACAGTTTTCTGTGTGGTACTATTGCACCTGAACAAATATTGTCATAGGCATGGTAGAGTCACAGCACAAGTTGCACTCCATTACATTGTTTATGCAAGAGGAAAAACACTGCATTTAAACCTGACTCTGTCAAAGCCTAGTTAAAGTCTAGTCCCTTCATCTGGTTGAAGGAGATTTTAGGACAGTTTGGAAATCCAGCATAGGGTTCAGTGGGCTGTGCAGTTGAAACTGCTTATGCATGATCAGGGAAGAGAAGATGGCATAAATGTCCCATTCACAGGTTCCACCTATTAATAGTGAGTGACACTTGTAACATGGGAACATGGCATTAATTCATGTACCATAATCAAAGGGTTATTTAAAAAGGTAATCTCTGCCTGAAACTGCAGTTTCAGGTTCCGAAAGAGATAGAACATAATAATTGCATAATCCTTGTCAGTCCTTGTTTCTCTTGCTACTCTCCTACCCTAATACATTTGGAAATGTAAGGGAAGGTGTGTTCCTGTGTTTGCATGAGACAATTCTGCCTGGGGGTAGAAAGCTGTGCTTTCTCTCCTAGGAAAGCACCAAATACACCAACTGCAGCAGCTCTGTGTGGGTGTTAGTGGGACTGCCCTTGCTACAGGATGTGCTGGCCTCTGCTTGTGGTGCAGCCTGAGGAGGTGCCTGCTTTACAAAGAGCCTGAACGCTTTACCAGATCCTTACAGGCAAAACACAAAACAAGGCCTTGTGGAACCGGACAGGGCATTAGTTCTTCATGTCTGCTTCAGCACATTTTCAAGGATATAACTCTTTATTTTTCCTCTGATTGTACACTCTCCTCCAGAAACACTGTTATGAGTTGTGCATGTGTTGTAATGGCTATTACAGCTGTGAGCTCTTTCCAAAGAAAGGGTCTTGTCATATGACACATCCTGTGCATTGACAGGACTTTGTGCACAGCTCCTGACCACGGCTGCCTTGTCAGCAGCTGCAGTGAGGTGCTGCGACAGTTCTCTTTGTGTGCTTAAACCTTGCCGAGGCAGATTAGCCCCCAGACACGCTCTGGAAGCCATTCCCAAGTTTCCTGTTCCGTCGGTGTCGTGCGCAGCCAGTCTGGGCTGTCTGCAGTGCTGCTGCAGTGCCATGGCAACAGGAGATTTAGGAGCAGGCTGCCCCGGTTGGGCTGCTGCCAGGGCTGCTGTGCCGAGCTGTGGGTGCACAGAGGATGTGCGGTGGCGAGGGGAGCTGGGCCTGCAGCACACACAGCGTCCCTCTCTGCGTGTGGGCAGCCCTGTGGGCTCCCTCTCTTGGCTCCCAGCTCAGAACAGGGGTTCTTAGGGCTGCTGAGGGAAACAAAAGCCATTAGGAGCAGTTTCTTCCAGTTTTGGTATGGCCTCAGTCTGTCGTTGGCACAGGAGGAGCTGCTTGGGAAGGGAGGGCTCTAATGGGGGTAGAATGAAGAGCTGCAGTGTGGTCTCTCTTTGCTGTCTGCAGACACCCCAGATTTTCTCAGTATTCAGTTGAAAACAACACTTCCAGCTGTGGTTCAGCATGTTTGTGGAAGATTAAATGGATTTTGACTGTCAGTCCTACTTTGTATCGCAAATATATTTTGGCGGAATGACAGTATCCTCACTGGAACTGCCCGTTACCCCTTGGGCTGTGTAATGTAGTTGTTGTTTGCACAAAACTGGAGTCAAGGAAAAATTGGTCCTGAAAACAGCAATTGCAATCTTTAACCAGTCTTTTGTCATTGCCAGCCTTGGCTGTGACACCCTGGGTGACCAGAAAGTCAAAGAGACTTCTCTTGGCACACACTAACAAGTGAGTCCCTGGCAAGGTGCAGATAGGGAAGCACTGCCCAGAGCCTGTCACGAGCCACGGCAGCACAGCACTGGCACTGCTGGCATCATCCTCGTGCCCAGCAGCCTCCCTTGCCCCATGCCAGGCACCCAGACCAAAACACAGAATTAGTTCTACGCTGATGTGCAGAACATCTGTGGGTGCTGCTGGGAGCAGGATGCTGAGGAGCTGACAGGTTTAATGTGCATGCTGGGGCAGGCAGCTGCTGGAAGAAGAATGCCTCGCTCCAGACAGACCTGTTGACAGACATGGCTCAGTATTTCACAGTGCAGTCTTTCCTCGTGGCCTTCAGTTTAATTAAGATGTTGTGACTACATACTGCCTTCATTTCAGACTTAAGCATCTTCTGCCAGCATATTGCTTTGGCTTATCAGAGGCACAAGCACAGTGAGGGAGAAGCAGCCCTTGCGGGCAGGCATAGATAATAACATACAAGGAAAATTCCTCAATGAAGTGAAAAATTATTTATAATAATGGTACTCAAATAGAAGGGAAATAAGTCACTCTAAGGGTACATAAATTTTTATGATAGTGTATAAACAGCCATAGCCTGCCTTGTCTCCCATCTATTCCTGCAGAGAATGAGGGCAACATCTAGCATAAAGAAAAATACAATAAGAAAATGAAGAAATGAATGGGAAGAGCTGGAGGATTGATCACCCAGTGTATTTGTATATCCTGATGTAAAAGGTGCTGCTGACAGGTGGCCAGGTTTCTTCTGTATAAAACCATGTGTGTGCTGTCAGGGCAGTGTGAGCAGCCTTGTTTCGATTGATGAATTGCCTGCTTTCTTGATTAAACCTTCCGTCACTTACAAAACAAAAAGCCTGTGTTTCGAAGGCAGAGTGGGACATGTCAAAAAAATCTGTCTGCTTTACCTTTGTGCAGATGTTGGGCACAGACTGTAACATGTATTATTAAAATGAATGTGGCATTTACTGTGCATTATTTCTTTCCTGGGAGAAGGGACCTGTAAATTATATGCTAATAATAAGCTTTAACCCTTTCAGGAACCAAGAAAGGCAGGAGTGTAAATATTCTGCAGGCCTCACTTAATTGGATGGGCTGTAACACCACCACAGCACTGTGAAGTTACTACGTAGTGGGTTCCAGGTTGCTGCCGATGATCTGTGCATTCTGCTGAACAGAGCTGTCTTTTTCTTCCCCCTGAAATTTCCCTGTAGCCATTTTCAGCGTTACATTACAGACAGATGTGTTTTGGGGCAGCAGCAGACTTGTTTGTGTAATTTGACTCTGGGACAATCTCATCCACTCTCTTGGCCTGTTCTCAGATTAGGATAGAAATTGTGTTATATGGAGTCTGTCAGTCTGTACAGCCCCATCAGAATGTGTGCATAAAGCAATTAAAGCCTCTTTACACCAGTTTTGTACAGGAAGCAATTGTATGAACATCCAGATCCTGCTGCAGCTGGCAGTGTGTTGCCAGAAACCAACTTCAGTCATATGAACCTTTCCAAGGATATTTATTCTGGCAGAAATTTGGAGATAACAAGATGATCAGTTACCCTTGGGTAGGACCAAAGTTCATCTTTTGAACACATAAATATGGAAACTGTGCTGAGAAAGCAGTAGAACAAAAGCAGAACATACTTTGATATGTATTTGTTGGTAGTATTTTCAAATAACACTTGCCAGCTGTCAGCCTCAAACAGTCAAAATATTTGTGCAAATACCTTAAGAAATTATGTTAGCTGGACATACTAACATGTCATCCATAAGTTTGGGCATCCATCCTCAAGTCATATTAATCCATAGAAAGAAAACAGGATCCAGCACAGCATCTCTCACCACTTGGGGCATTTCAGTTCTGTTCAAGACCTCGGTGAGCTGCAGGTGAAGGTTTTCATTCTCTTGAAGAGGAGAAAAGCCATGTCCTCTGGAGTGGAGCTTAGATGTCAGATCCCAAAAATTAGCACACTTTGTCTTCTGATAAAGCAATGTCCGTGCTGTGACTGAGAGCGCAGCACTTGATGCTTGTTTTGCTGAGGAGCGGTGGCTTTTCCAGCAGTCATTTGATGCTGAAATGCCTTTGCATGTATTTTGTACCTTATAGGTACTGTTTAGTGGTCTTTAAACACTTTAATTGATCCATATCAAGTTACTTGTGTGAAATATTTTTGTGTGAGAAGCTAGGCTGAGCACCAGCGAAGGGAAGTGCGGCCGGCTGCCAGCGCAGCATTGGCTGCAGTGTGTTGCCAGTGTGCCATGAAGGAGGAGGTTTCTGTGTGCAGCTCTTACAGGTGCCAGTTTCTTCACAGCTTGTTTATTTTGTAGTCACACACCAATATTTATTACCTTAGGGAAGTAAATATTTACTTATATGGGCACTTATTATATTTTTATAGAAATAATTTTATGATATTTAAATATTTATTGTCCTCTTTAAGACACTTTCTGTAAAAGGTCAGAGGAAACTGTGGTCTGAGAGTTTGGAGAGGGAAACATTTGTGAGCAGAGGCTCCAGTCCAGATTGTAGCTGCTGGGTCACACAGGTGAGCGTTCCCAGCAGGAAGCCCAGGGCAGGGTTGGGGAGGGGCCGAGGGTCTCAGCCTGGTGCAGCCCGGCCAGGGCAAGGGGAGCCAGGCTCTGGCTCTGGCCACGGCACCAGCTCTTGCTGAGCTGGGCTTTCTCTGCAGAAGGATGAGCTGTTTCTGCAGGCACTGCAGCGACATTTGGCGTTCGCTCTGCGCAGATTTCTAATCCAGCTCTCTGGGGGCAGCAGAGAGCGTGGAAACTGATGTTAATGGTCTGGAAAAACATCAAAGCCAGTGGATTCCTGAAAAGGAAGCTGAGTTGCTTTTCCATACTGCAGGTGGGGGCAGGTGTCACCCGTGGGGGCAGTGGCATGGGAAGCGTTCGTTTCTGGATTCCTCCCGTTCAGGAGGGGCCCACTTGGAAATGCCTTGGGGTATCTACCCACCCCCCCGCCATGTTTTTTCTGTTTTTCTTTGGTAATAACAAAAGAAGTTTCTTTCAGAGGTCTTTCTAGATTTAGATTTTGTTATATTTCTGTGCCCATATGTCAACTTCCTTCTTGTTGCAAAATGCCAGGTTATCTGGCCACATGTGCCATTTCCTTAGTTGTCCGTTTCCTTTTAAAAGACACAGTAGCTCTTTATATAGGAGGGCAGGTGTTTAAATCAGAGATTAATAATTTATTTTTACAAACTATTGTTTTGTTCATTATTTTTGTAGATAATTAAATTATGTGCTTGTCACAGTGTGTTTACTAAAACAGGTAGTTTTGAAAAAAAAAGAGATTCTGTTTTTTGGATCAATGCACAAGGATGCTTTTATCTTCACCTTCTAGCACAGTTCTGGTGGTCCTGCAATTTCCTCTAATGTTCAAGGGTTTTGAGACCCTCAGACTCGGAAGGGGAGGTCCTGTGCTGCATGTTACTGTCAGTCCCCATCCCTTCACTTATGCTCTTGGTGCTTCTTAAGAGTAGAAGCGGAACTAAATATATATTTTGTGACACTGAATTTTAATCAGGATGGTCCAAAAGCCAGACAAGTTGTGACACAAGCTTTATTCTGCATCGAAACCTCTTTCTTGAAGCTGAGATTAAAGTCAGCCTGTTTTTTACCCTATTGCAATTTCCAGTCTTTGGACTAAGAGACCTGGATAATCTTCCAGCTATGAAAGGCTCTATTAATATCCAGCAGTTCAGGGAGGCTGGAGTCTCATGTAAAATGCTGCAGCTGCATATTTCAGAGAGGGAAGTGTGCTGCTTAATACTATACTAAATGAGATTCAAAAGTTTCTTATTAAATGATCCCATCCATGGTGTACAGACCCTTGGTGTGCTGTGTCAGCCTGCCCCACGTGTTACCCAGGCTGTGCTGGGGCAGCAGCCCAAAATGGGGATGATGAAGCCATGAGTTCTCTCACGGGTTACATTTTTAAGACAGTTTTTTGATGAAGCTGCCGTCACTCTGAGTTCCATTTGTTGTTTTCCTCTCCTCCAGTCATGTGCTGGTAGGGGAGGTGGAGGCCCTGGCTGGGTGCTGCCCTGCTCGAGTGGTCGCAGCTCCCTTGGGCGTGGGAGCTGTGTCCCCTCCTGCTCTGGCATGTGGGCTTCACCCGTGTTTCTCAGCTCACACCAGCTCTCACCAGCTCACACAGCACCTTCCAAGGAGGCTGCTCAGTCTCTGCTGAGAGGATTATCTGGCTGTAACCCTGGAGCCATGAGTTACGTACGAGCAGGTGTACTGGGCACAGCCTGGTGCCACATCCGCAGGCTGCAGCAGGGCTGATGGAGGGAAGGGCGATCCCTTGGAGCTCATGTGGACCTCTGGGACTGCAGCAGCAGATGAAGGCCAGTGCCTGATGGAGGGAAGAGTGGTCCCTTGGAGCTGACGTGGATCCCCAGGACAGCAGCAGCGGGTGAAGGCCGGTGCCTGATGGAGGACGATGAGCTTGTGAGACTGGCGCCGTTCCCGTGGAGCACAACCTTGGGGTGGCCTGCACTGTGTTTGTTTTGCTTTGCCGAGTGCCAGAGTTTAATTTTTTTTAAATAGGGAGCTGCTCAGAGGTTTGGATACTTAAGCAGTTATTAACCAAATGACAATTAACAGATTGCAGAGACAGATTTTCTTTTCAAAACCTCCAAAATTGAGTACAGTTTGCAAAACTATCACAGCATAGTAATGACAATGAATTTTGATTTCCCGGAACTGATATTAGACTCCTTATTAAACTATGTGCATCTGCTTTTAATTTACTCCAAATAATTGGAAAATGCAATGAAGCTTTCCAATTAAAGCTTGGCTTTATGCTGTTTAATAATACCCCCCATAATATTATAGCTTATGAAGTGACAGGTGAGTTGGTGTATGAATAAAACATAAAGGCAGCAATAAGGGACAGAAAACCAGAGACAGTTGTTGGGGATTTTAAATGCTGGATGTAATTTGCATATATTAATCTCTTCTTTTCAGCCTTATCAGGCGTTCTTCAGTATTTGAAGTTAAAATAGCATTGACAGGCGGGAGTACGCTTAGTTTTTTCAAGGATTTATTACTTGTATAATTTCTGATCTTTAATAAGCAGATATGACTGATCCTCATAGTTCTATAGAAATCAGTTAATTGTTCCAGATGGTGTGTACTGATTATGCAAAATTACTTTTCACACCATTTTTTTTTTTTTGATGGAGTTTGGAGTAAAATTAAATTTTTTATAGCCTTCTTATCATGCTGTTTTACAGTGGGTTTTGCACAGAAGTTGAATTTAATCTACTATATTACATTGACCGGCAGAGTTATTCTAATGTAGCATTCTGTGATTTGACAAAGAATAATAGAACACGTTGCTCATTGTGCATTTCTGTGCTGCTAATAAAAAGGAGTTGCAGTGCAGCAAACCAGGCTGTTATTTATGAAGAATGCTTAATTCGCACAGTTAAAAATGCAAAATTCTTACAATGAGATGTTCACTCTTTGTAGAGAAGGCTTGGGCAGAATAAATGTAAATAGTCTTGTTGCTGCAGATTCCATCAAATAAAGCAGGAGTTTGTAAATGCCTGGTGTGGCTGGGTGGGATGGGACTGGGAGGAGCAGCCATCCAGGCAGCACGCTCCAGCTCTGAGCAGGAGATGTCACTGGTGTTTTCCCTGATTATCACCATCCGGATATCTTAATGGCATCATTTCATAATTGAAAACATTTGTAAAGGTTGTTGGGCTTCATTTATCTAATGAAAAGCTGTTTATACAAAATAAACCACACATAAAGCCCTCTTGCTAATAAGTTTATTGCAGTTTGTTTTGGCAGTGACTCAGTTGTTTGGGGAGGTGTCCCGTGGCCTGACTGTCCGGGCTGTGCTGCAGCAGGGCCCAGGGTGGGTGCCCATGTGTGGGCATGCTTGCAGTTTGTCCAGAAGTCCTGGGTAATTTTGATAGGTCCCATCCCTCGCCGGGCCACAATCTGCCCTGGGGGCTTCACTGCCACCACGCCTCAACCCTCTGGGGACGGCCCAGAGGGCCACTCAGGGCCAAGCCCAAGGCATCTTACTGATCCTTGAAAAGCAGAACAGCAAATGTTTAAAAAATGACCTTATGGTTAATGGATAAGTGGGGGCACCATAAATGGACTTTTATGAAGAGTGCATATTTTTAACTCAATAGAAAAAAAGACAAGTAATTAACTCAGCCGTTAGAAAGCTCGGAATTTCTCCCATCTCCTCTTGAACTAGAAAATTGTTTTGCGTATACTTTTATATGTACATACAGGTACAAATGTGCAATGTATATGGAGACAACTAATGGCATGAATCAGAAATTATTAGAAAATATTTGTTCTAATGAAGTAATAATTTGGTGGTAATATATTTCATCAGTGTAGCTTAAGGCTAAATTAAATGGACAGACTATATGGATTCTCTAATTTTAATCTTCAAAATGCTATCTAATGTCTCATTAAGACTTTCATATAATGTATCTTAAGTACAGTCATTAAATATAGTTTAGGGAGATGTATGTTCAGATATTGCTTAAAGATGTTTTAATAGGCCCATTTACTCTGATGATATTAATGAGCTCTTAACACGTATTAAGCTTCTAAAACTAGTGGTGTCTCCTTGCAGTGAGCAAATCAAATAGGAATTGTGGAGGAGTTGGATACTCCAATAAAGCCAGTGTTCCAGGGACTCTCCAGGGCCTGGCTCCATCCCTTTAGCTGTGTCTGTATGGCATGGTGTCCCTGCTCCTGGGGTGGTGTCCCTGCTCCTGGGATGTTTCCAGGGCTCTGTGCAGGGGCTCTGTGCAGTGGCTCTGTGCAGTGACTCTGTGCAGTGACTCTGTGCAGTGGTTCTGTGCAGTGGGTGTGCAGTGACTCTGTGCAGTGGCTCTGTGTGGGTGGCTCCATGCAGGGGCTGCTGTGTCATCACATCCATGCTTCAGAGCTGTGCATTGGGAACTGGCCGGGCCCATCTCAGGGTCTGTGACATGTTATGTACATTTGGCTGCACATCTGTTAAAATAAATCGGATAGGTTAAGGGAAGAGCTAAATACAGGCCTGTATTTGATAAATTCTGCTTTTTGATCATCTAAAATGAAGATGCAAGAGTTGTAATTAAGATAATAAAAACTGCTCATTCTCTGTTGTCACTTCAGTTCCAACTCAGAAAGTTATTGCAAAGAAAATTCTGTGGTTTCATCACTCAGCTCTTCTTAACAAATCCTTCTGAGTTCAGAGACTTTTATAATTACTAAATTGGTTTGTTAGAGGGAGATAATAGCAAATTTCTTCTTTTCATAATTGGACATTTCTTCCCTGTAGGCTAATGCAGGCACAGCACTCACATACACGATGAGCTGTGCTTTTGAAAAACCATAACTGGCTAATAAGTGCCATGGTGTCATTGGAGAGTAATGGTGTGCTGATTAGCATAATTAATGACAAATGGTGGTGCAGAGTGGGTGGATTGGTTTAGCAGATGATGAATGCGCTGCGCCAAGGCCGAGCCCTGCCGCGGTGGCGTGGCAGGCTGGCGGTGCTGCCCCTCACACCTGCCACCACTGCCTGCCAGCCCAGGGCTCGGTGGCACCAGCCACGTGCTGGGGTGGCTCTGGGTGCTCCTCGACCTGGCTGGGTGGCACAGGGTGTCCCCAAGGGAGGCTGGTGGCTGGTCCCCACTGTGCTGGGGCAGGGAGCTCTGCAGTGCCAGCACCAGTGGAAAGGAGCCAAGGGGCCACGAGCAGCCCTCGTCCTCTGAGGGCTGCAGGACCACACCAGGCACTGGCCGTGCTACAAGATGGGCACATTAATCTGAGATTTGATTAATCAGGGCTAATTTACATTCACAAATGAGACTGATAAAAATGGAGTTGCCTTTTCACCTTTAGGGGGGAGGAGGGATTATTTCTAGGTTGTCTCTTTTTTAAGTGATAAGCAACTCTTACCAATAAGGATGAAAATACTTAATTTGCATTATCAAAAGAAGCTAATTATTATATAGTTAATTAGCATCTAGAAATGAGGATTATCTTAATTACAAAGCACAGTTTCCTCAATAGCTACAAAACTGTAAGTTTGATGTGTGCGGAGATTGGTGACTATTATTATGTAATTACTGGTCATATTAATGGTGCAGTGTGTTTAGATATAATTTGCATATGCAAATGAAATTTACCTGATAGAATTATGTGGCTCCTGTAATGATTCTGAGCACTTAAAAATTAAATCCCATTAGAAGATCTGGATCATACGTGGTGCAGTGGATCTCTTCCTGCAGAAGCACTTTTGGCTGGGCAGGGCTGTGGCTCTTTGCCTGGCAGGAGGAAGAGGATGAGGAGGGCACCTCCCCTGGCTTTCAGCTCCCCAGCCCACGGTGTCAGGGACCTTCCCCTGCAGCTGGGCAGTGCTGCGTGCCTGTGCCCTGTGCCATCCTCTCCAGCACTGAAGGCCTTAGCCTTCAGAGACCTGAAGGGTCTCTGTTGAGGCTCTTCTGGCTGGATGAATGCTTTGTGGGATGGTGGGAGCATGTTCTGTGCATCAGTGAGCTTCAGGGCAGAAGATGGGTATCCCCACATCCTTCCTAGTCATGCTCGTGATGAGTTTCTTCTCTCTAACATGCAGGCATGCTTACAGAACGGAGAGCACCGTGTTGTCAGGGCAGCTGATTTAGCTCCTTTCTCTTGCTTTTATTTGAAACACAAAGCTGCTGTGTGTTAAAAATAACTTGAGTACCTTAAATCAAAACCATGTAAAGAGAGGACCGTGCACCGTAGTCTCCCCTGGGAGTCCTGTGGGACAGATGTTGGTCACTCAGTGCACTGCTGGAGGGTGCTGCTGGGCCAGATCACAGCACCATTGCAAGTGTGAGCATCTGTTCCTGGCCAGTAACCTGGCTGCTGTCCAGAGAGTCTGGGGAGCCTAGGACAGTCACAGTGGCAGCAAGTCCCACCTCACACTATAGGTGGCTCAGCTAAGGAAAAAGCTTCCGGGGCCAGACACTGTAACAATATGTGTGGATTTAATACCCCCTGCTCCTACCCTGCAGCAGTGGAAGCCATGTGGATGTTTTTCTCATCAAGCAGCAGGAATTTACAGCTGCCGGCCAGGGAACACTGCAGCCATTGTGGGGCTGCCCGAGATGCTTTTTGCAAGTGCTGCTGCAGCCTGCGCTGCCCGGCTGCCGTGGCAGACAGACATTACATGTTTAATGACTTCCAAGGAGTCTGTCATTACAGCCAGAGCTGAAGGGAATGGAAAAGGTCTGGGTTTCTCTTCAGCACGCAGCCATGAACGGATGCTGGAGGATTACTTTGCCTTTGCCTTTGCCTTTGCCTTTGCCTTTGCCTTTGCCTTTGCCTTTGCCTTCGCCTTCGCCTTCGCCTTCGCCTTCGCCTTTGCATTTCCCTCCCCATCGCTAAGCGGGCCCTGTCCTGCCTCTGCCTCAGCCCCATGCGAGTGCCCTGGTTTGTATCTGCTCTGCTCTAATTAATTAAGGGTTGTGGTTTGGAAACAGCACATGCTAAGGTGTGATCTTTGAAGTTTAGTGTGGTGCAGAGACTTCAAAGGGGACATTTTATTAAAAAATAATAAAATCAAGAGCTCCTAAACACTTGAAATTTGAAAAGCTTGTTTGAAGTCTCTCCATGTTCTCTGGTGCTGATGGAGTCACAGTGCTGAGGTGCTCCTTAGGCGTCACCATGCAGTACTTAACCTTCACTTTATTTAAAAAAGAAAATAATCAAATCCAGGGGTATTTTTTCAAGTGTTTTTGTGGCTTGATCTTAGCAGTAAAGAACTAATTGTGCCATGTCATGAGTTATGCAGGAAGCGGAGAAAATCAAGGCTGACAATCAAATTAGCAAAAATGACAATTTAGTCCAGGACTGTTTTTTTAATCAAAGTAATTTTAAGACAAACAGGAAATCTGTAAACCTTTCCTAAAGCAGAAGTTCCTTCCCCAGCCCAGGAGGCCCCTGCTCTCCCACTCCCTGCACCAGCACTGGGTGGTTTGGTGCTGCTGCTGTCCTGCTACCTGGCCGTACCCATGCACAGGGCACAGGGCTGGCCATTCCCAGCTGGCCATGGCCCTGCTGCCTCACTGCCCCACAACAGCCCTGCAGAGAGCTCTTGCTGCCCAGGAGCCACAGGACCTGCAACACAGCTGCCCCTGGAGCCGCATGAAGTGCTCTGGGGCTCTCATGAGCTTGGGCTTGTGCCCTGGGCAAGCAGAGCTGAGCCCTGAGCCCCTGCCTGTGCCTCTGCCTGTGCCCCTGCCTGCACCTCTGTACTTCTTTGTATGACACAAAGAAGTTGTATGCATGTTGGGGTTGGTGTCTGCAGCTGGGAAACACAGCTGGGGCAGCTGCAGGTTCTCCATTGCAGACAGCTTAGCAGGAGCTTTCAGGAAAGGCTGCTTTTGGTTTTGGCCCCAGGGTTTTGCCATCAATGATTTGGTGTGGCTCCATCTGGGCCTTGGTGCACCATAGCACAAAGCACACACACATTTACTGTTCAAGCTGCTGTTTAAATCTCTGTGTATAGAAATACAGGAGGAGGAGGCTCAGCATCACAGAGAGCTGAATTTTGAATGGTTTCCCCTGTACAAGGGCACAGCATGCCTGCTTTGTACAGGTGTCCTGCTCTACCTTCCATGCATGGGTGCAGGAGAAGCTCAGAAGTGCAGAGCTCACACCGGGGCACTTGGTGGGAAGCAGAGGGCCATGGGTGGGAACCAGAGCTGTGTGCTTTGGCAGGGGCTGCCAGAGGGCACCAGGGGCAGGTGGCCTGGCTCCGGCCTGCCCTGGCCAGCACCACACTGCCTCCAGCTCCCCATGGCTGCTCAGCCCACCCAGGTAACAGCATGTCCTGTCTGCTGTGGGTCACTGCAGCTGAGCCCCAGCTTTGCCCCATGCAGGGCTCTGCTGCTGCTGGGGCACAGGCTGCTTGTGGCGCTTTCCTGCTTCAGTGGCATGGGGGCCCACCTGCCACTGGCTCAGTGCCTCTTCTGAGAGCCACCGTCCCTCCAGCCTGACCGTGGCTCCCCTCCAAGCACCACTGTGCCTGAGCTCTGTGCCAGCCTCTGGTTCTCAATCTGCTTTCAGATTCCTCTGGTGCCATTTAGCTGGAAAGCAAGTTTTCTCTAAGCAGGGGAGATCTGCTGGTTTTACACTGTTGCTGTAGGCTGGTTTATGAGATGCTCTTCTTGGTAAAGGATGAACACTCTATCAGCATTCAGGTCTGGGGAAAATGGGAACAGTTCTGCAGCTCTAGAGAAAGCCCTTTCTAAAATCTAAGGTCATTTAAATTTTAAAGTCGGCAGTAGTGCACTCGGTGCTGGGTTTTTTGTTGGTTTGGATTAACAGTTCTTCACTTTTGGTCATGCAGGAAAACGTTTTTCAAGGGATTTATTTATTTAAATATTTTTAATATCAGAAATTCAAAATTCAAGTGTAAAAGGCTATGCAAAAACAGCAATAAAGAAATGCAAAGCTATAAAAGCTTATGGTGAGAATTCAATGCAGAAACAGCTGTTATTTCCTTGGGAGTTAAGGCATATAAACTCTTCCATGGCTGTGTATCCCCACAATCGTGGTGTGAGGAATTAGCGCTCACTGCAGTGTGCAAACGGAGCCTGCCAGGCTCTGAGGCAGCGATTCATCTGTACCCAGGAGTTAAATATGACAATGTTAGCATTTTTCATTTCCCTGACGTTACCATTAATAAAGCAATGATCCAAAAGAAGCTTTGCTGAGTCTGTTCTTTATGCTTCCATCACTCACAACTAGATAATTTCACACAGGATCGTTTTTAAATTAAATGACGATAAAAGCGCTCTGCTGTCCTGTGCTCACTAGTTCATAGAAGTCTATCAAGTCATTAATGTGTCATGACAAACTGTGAGTTGGATACAAGAGTAATTAATTATTTGCATAAATAACAGGTTGAACTTGGTGCTTTCAGCCACAATGACACAAGCGTCACATCGTGGACATGCTGGAACCTCTGGCAGAGGTCATGGGAGGGTGAAGGCTGAGCTGGCGCACAGCTGATCCCACTCTCACGCGCTTCTAGCAGAGAGCAGCTTGGAAGCTTTTGTGTTTCCAAGTTCTTCACTGATGGTTGCTTCAAGACAGCATCTGATCTTTGGAGCTTTAGTGAACAATTATACAGATTTTCATAATCACCATTAATCACCACATATTTTTCAAGATAATTACAGCAACTATTATTTAGATTTCTCTTTTATGTGCACATTGTAGAAAAGAACAAGTGCTTATTATGCTGGGTAGTGTAGAGAACTACCGTCTGAACTACCGTTGTCATCCAGAAACTCATTATGTTAGCTGATGCTGCCTGTGAAAGTTCATCAGCATGTTTAAATTAGGGTAGCATTGGCAGGTCTGATCATTTAAATCTGGTAGCTTGGCTAAAAATACAGTTATTCAAGAAAGATGAATTACTAATTTGACAACTGAGATTTAGTTGGAGTCTGCAGCGCAGAAGGCAGCATCTCTCGAGTGCTTAGAGAAGGGTGACAATACTTTTACAGATTAAAGAGAGGATTTCTAAGTGAGCTAGCAAGATGAATTATAGAGCATGCTTTGGTGTCCCCCCACTAGAGCCTGAGAGCAAGTCTTGGTAAATTACAGAGAAATAGCCAGCAGGTAGTGTGTGTTCAGTGGTCCTGCACCGAGGAAGGGGCACTGAGGCACCCATCCCCTTCCTGCCTGCTGTCAGGGTTTCTTGGGAACACTGTCCTTTGGGGTTGTGCTTTGTGAGGTTGGTTTTAGCTGCAAGCTCCTTTCAACTCCTTTAACTAATTGCAGTGCCTGAGTGAATTAGCTGTGACCCTCAGGAAGGGGCTGATCCTGGGAGGCAGCAAACAGCCATTGGAAACAGTTTTCTGTCTGAAATCTGATTTTATTTAGCTCCATTTTGAGGAAGAAGGGCACGAGTGCCTCCCTGACCTGTCGCAGGTGCTGTGGATGTAGTAGCACGGAGAGAGCCTGCTGTGCTGGGCCCCTGAGGCTTGGAGGGGCAAGAGCAGCCTTGCCTGCCTGTGCAAGGAGGCTTTAATCTGCAAGGTGCAAGCATTTTATAGGTCTAGAAATATTTTTAAGTCACAACCTTTAAAGAAGTTGAAGCCTGTGTGGGTCAATGTGTGAGCTGCTCCTATGATATCATGAGTAATGCTATAAAATGGGGACCTTGCCCATTTTTATTTGAATCAGCATGTGTACCTTTGGAGAGAACTGTGCTTTGTCAAAACTGTTCCTTTATCCCCTGGTGTTACCGTCTGCTGATCTCAAATGTTGCACAGATTGACAAGGAGGAACCTGGTATAGCTTTTGGCCACACTAAAATGGGAGCTTCAGCTCAGGGTCTGTGAGTGTGACACTGCCCATGGAGGTGGTGACACAGGGCAGGATCTCAGCACAGCAGTCACTCTTCAGAGCCTGCCAGGAATGCTTTAAAGCCAAGAGGGGAAAAAAAAAAAAGGAAAAAGGGAGAAATCAGAGGCTGCTGCTGAAGCTTACATTTACATTACAACATGATGTTGTTGAGAACAACATCAAAACAAGGGACATGGAATTAAAATGTCCTCCTGGACTTGTGGTTTCATTTAATTTTCTTATGAAATTAGCTGCTACTGTGAGCAGCAGTTGTGTGCTGCCTCACAGTGTAGGTGGGAGCAATGGTCCCCATGCCCAGCCCCTTGTACTGGACACCCCAGTGTTGGACAACCTGTCAGGCTCCCGCAGAGCCATGGGAGCTCTTTCCTGGAGCTTGCTTGGCCCTGGAGATCATTGCAAGTCTCCATGAGCTTCTCTGGGAGGAGGGGGCTTCACCCTTGAAGTTCTCCCGAATGTGAAAAAGCCCACCTTAGGCAGCAGCAGCAGCTGTGGGTGTCTCACCCTGTGAGCAGAGCACCCCAGGGTGACAGGGGCACAGGAAGGTCCTTCCCCCAGAGCATCCACTTCATTCAGGCCATTTGCTCAGCCCAGGAGCGCTGCTCCCCATGCATCTTGTCTTGGGGGTCCCCCCTGCCTCTCTGCAGCCCCTTGGGTGGCCAAAGGGCTCCTGGAGCCCAGCTGAGCCCTGGGACGAAGGCTGGGGACTGCTGCCCTCCTGGTGCTGAGACAGGCAGTGGCAGTGGCCGCCCAGAGCTCAGTTTCTGTAAAGTTTCCAGAATTGGTGGTATTTAAACCCCCGTGACACCAGTGCCTGGCTGTGAAAGGAGACGCTGAATGAGCACCTTGTTTTCTGCTTTCTGCCTTTAATGCATTTTAGCAGCAGGCTGGTGACGGGCCTGACACGGCAGCTCCACACATGCGCCCGCGCTTGGGGAGCGCAGCATTAATAACACACTTCCATGCATCATGCCATTTTTAAGCATGATCGTTATGATAAAGGGCATATACTTAATTACAGGCCTGCTTAATTACAGCTCTGTTGAAGCTCGTTTGTTTAGGAGAGTGCTAATTGCGCTGTGGAGCCTTTGGCTCACCCTGCTTTTATCTGCTGCTTTGCTCCATAGTTGTGAGCTGGGGTGGGCTGGAGCGCGTGGCCGAGGGCCGGGGGGGCTCTGGGGCTGTGGGAATGTGCACACTCCGCCTTGCTCAGCCTTTAGATTACTTTGCAAAAGCTGGCGTGTGGCTGATCAAAGAGGGTTTCTGTCGGATAACAAGTGCAGATGGTCTTTCAGGTTTAAAACTTCCTGGATTTGGTGATGCTGCTTTTCATCTGTTTCCTTTTATTTCCTTTTGCACTGTGGCTGCTACACAGCACCTTTGATAACAAAATTACTCCTGTGGAGGGGGTTTTTAAATCTAAAATAGACAAAGCAAATGTAAAAGGCTGAGTGTTCTTAAATGACCCTTGTTTAATTACTAACATGGTAACTCAGTGGTGCTGTAGAAGTTAGAAACAGCATACAGAGGAGCACGGGGTTTGAGGGTGCAGATGCTTTCTGAAAGAAAACCCTATTTGAGGATCACTGGAGGGCCTCTCAGGGCTTAAATTTGCTCTAATTTGAAGTTTTTGTTTCTTTCAGAGTTGAAATTTAAAGACTTCAGATGTTAAAGGTGTAAGTGCAATAAAGGGGGTGTATCTGGGGTGTGTGCTGCCTTAGAAACATGCCCTTTCCAGTCTTGTGTGCAAATTGCTGAGTTACATGTTCTAAAAATAAGTGTCTCCCTTGTACTACCACATCTTGTGGGAGGCTTCCTGTGACATGGTGATAGCAAGGCACAAACACATCCTAGTGCATCATTGCACTGGGATGAATATACAAAATGGTATAAAGGCAAACAGTGCTCTGAGTACCATTAAGGTTACACTACAGAAAAAGCTGAGCCTTGTGACATGAGGCTGTGCCGTGTGTGTCATGTCCTCATGTCTGTCTTCATATTCCACTGGTTTACATCCTCCAGATGTGGTTTGCAAGTGTTCGAGCTCCACTTCTCACTGTTGAGTTTACACTGGCAACAGCTGGGCCAGGGAGGGTGCTTGGCCCCGGGTGTTTGTCATCATCCTGCCCAGGTGGTGACAACTTACTGCCTGGTACACAGGTGGTGGTGTTGACTGCTTTGGGGGCTACAAGTCCCCTGAACCAGCTGTTCCTTATTCTCTTGCTCAGACACCATCGAGTGTGCTGAAATGGTTTGGTGAGGAGGTAATAAACAGAAGTGTGTCCTCCTTCCAGTTTCAAATACTGTCCTGCTTTGCCAGCTGCACGAAATTGGAAAATGCAGAATTGAGGCCATGAAATGGTATATGGATAGAGCAAGGAGAATTTGTTGGATTCCTGGTTTGGTAGGGACTGACACAGCTATGTCTTAAATGGAAGGAAACCACTTGCAGTTTTGGGGGAGGAAAAGGCTGGTTTAAGAGCAATCAGTCATGTGTCAATGCTGTGAATACTTGATCTGTCACTGGGAATATGTGAAGTTGCATGTCAGAAGCCAGCTGGAAATGTCACATGATGTCTTGTCCCTTTCAGCAATGGATGGAGTGCCTTTTATGATTTCAGAGAAGTTTGCCTGTGCTCCTGAAGGGGTGAGTTGCCTTTGTTATTCTCCCAGTGTCTGAAATTCATTGTTTCATGGAGAGTGATCACAAAAGATAAAGACCAATTACCTGCTTCTGGGAGCTGTTCTGTTGTGGGGCCAAACACGTACACAGTGCTTGAGACAGGCTGAGGTTGCATGTCACAATAGCTTCATATTAGGTGGGAAAGGCTTTTGCCAGATTGCTTCTAAAACTGAATTCCCCTGGGATTTCAAGGTTTATTACCGTCAAAAATAGGAATGGCAATGGGACTCCGTGGTGCTGAAAGCCTTTCTAATTTCTCAGCGTAGATTGTAAAGGAAGCTGCAGATGCGGAGTTCTCCTGGATTTACTTGCTGTGAGGATGGCATAGTGCCAGCAGCTTTACTACTTCCTGTTGTCACTGCAGAAGTTCAGGGCAGTGGGGATGGCACAGTGCACTCCAGTGCCACCAGCTGCCACCAGGGTCCTGCCTGGCTGCGGGTGAGCTGCAGAGAGCTCTGGGTGGTGCCTGCTCCACACCGGGCACTGCAGGGCCACACTGGTGGAGCATGCTGCTGACAGCACAGGCAGGGCACGGCTGCTTCTCCCAAACAGAAACACTGCTACTGCTTCAGTGTGACCTCTGTGTGTCACTGGGCCATGCCTGTTAAAGTTGATGATCCAGAGCTCAAAGATTCAGTATCCCACTAACAGTTCCTGAATCCATCTGATCCTAAAGCAGCATCTTTTTAGAAATCAGTTTACAGGAAGCTGTTAAGGTAAACACTGGGCCATCAGCAGTGTCTGATTTTTCAGTAGTGGTCCAGCTTCGTGCTTTCTTTTTCGTGCTGACAGGGGTTTTTCACATCCCTTGCTTTCTGAGAGGGTTGTTTATGGGCCGTTATTCCCAGAAAGCTGAAGTCCCTGCTGTGAGGACAAATGCAGAGAGATTAGGTTGTGCTAATTCTCCCTGCGGATCCTTTAGACACCATTGCCACCATATGGTCAGTTTGGTCAGGGCTTCCCGCAGCTGGTGCTGCTCACACCTCGTGCTGCGGCCACAGAGTTCCATCCGGTGTTACAGACTCGTCCTGCACAGGGGAGGTGACAGATCCCCCTGAGCAGAGCAGCACCGAGCTGAGTGTCAGCTGTCGCGCTGAGGGAGAAGTGGTGAAGCTGGTAGCCCCAGCCCACCGTCTGCTGTTTCACTCTCCTCCTGGAATGAGGAACAGGATCATGCCTGTGTTTACCTCTAAATCTCTGGTGGTGGAGTGTTTGCTGACTTTAAACAGAACAAAATAACAAACAAACACACCCCCATTACCTGACCCTGAATTTGAAATTTTTGTTTCTTTCTTTCCAGATGCAGCCAGTTGATCTCTTGGGTATCACAATCAAAACACTTGCAGAAATTGAAAAAGAGGTAAGTAGCCAGCCAGGCACTGAGCAAATCACAAGGGCTGTGTTCACTTCTTTTTAAGAACCTTACCCTTGGGGAAAATACTTTTCTTGTATCTCTCAAGTCACAGAGAATGGATAAAGTCAAGCAGTAAGCCCAGGGTCAGGGATGCCCTCTATGATCCATGATGAGTGACAACACTCATGGTGGTGAATTTAACGGCAAAGTGTGGGGGCTTCTGTTTATCTCCAGATGTCTGCCTTGGTTAGCCTTTCTTTCTTGTGTATTAACAGTACATGGTACAGGCAGGACACTCTCAGGTGCCTCTTGCATGTTAGGGAGGCAAATGGACCTGACTCAGCACTGTCAGGTAAACACCTTCATCAGTTTTTAGTTTGCTGATGCTAGGAAGTTGTTGCTGGGAGAACTGGGCTGCACTTCAGTGGGAGTGAATGTTTGAGGAGTGCAGGGAGGAGGCAGCCACCAAAACAGGGTGGTTCTGGCACATGCGTAACGTGTATGGCACGGTGCTGAGGAGCTGCTCCGCTAGGGTCGCTTCACATCTAAAGCCTCAGATTAGGGAGGAAACTTGTCTTGGCAGCACCTGCTTCTTCAGGCACCATTGGTCACAAAGGCTTCCTCCTATGCCATCTAGCTGGGTTCAAGGGAGAGAGTAAGATGGCATTGCAAAGCTGCCAGGTTCTTCAAGACTTCTCCACTTTTTTATTCCAGTTGAGTCCAGTTGCCTAATCCACCCTCTTCTGCCTGAAAGTTTTGTCTGAGTACAAGGAGATGGTCAGGCCCAGTTGCCAGGGCTTTTGCAGGCACCCCGTGGGACTGCAGTGGCAGCAGTAGTGGATGTGAAGATGCTGCCTGACAGGGGCAATGGCTGACAGATGCACCCACAGCCTCAGGCACCGCAGTCTTCCTTATGCCACACATGCTATGTCTGTTTGGGACTGCCTGTGTCTGTCAGGAGGGACCCTGGGAGCAAGGGGTGCTCAGGGCTGGCAGCCCTTCTGCATGCCTGTCTGCTTTCCCACTCTTGCCCTGAGCTGGCCAGGGAGCAGATGGTCCCTTTGGCCAAAGGGAAATCCACGTGGTGCTGAATTTGCTTCTGCATCATTGCTGTGTGTTGCCTGTTGTGGGAGAGGTCTGACATCTCGGGGGTGCCTGGAGGGGGTGGGCTGCACAGCCCTCCTTGTGCCCTTGCAGGCCTGTGGAGTGTGGGGACGCCAGCACTGGAAGCATTTGTGTGGGCCAGGGAGGAGAGGCCAATACCTGCCTGCTCTCCCACAGCTCTGCTGTGTAGCAGGCTGTGTGCGTTCTAGCGTAATGAAAAGTATGATTATGCAGCCCATATTCCTTGATGAAGCATCTTGTCTGCACATAGAGAGCTACACATATAAATATTGTGAATTTCGGCATGGCTTTATTTCCCTTGTAAGCAATAGCACCATTACAGCAAATCTTCTGGATATCCAAAGCAGCCAGAACATTCTCCCTGGAGCAAGATGCCTTGCAAAAAATATTCCCAAAGAATTCCAAGAATTACTGCTCTCTGTCACCACATTTGCAGATGTATGCACCCATCCTCCAGGCTGCAGGCAGCTGAATTTCAGGACTCTACCCTGTCAGGAAAATGATGGAAATAGGTGCAAATCCTGGACTGCACCTGAACTGCTCTCGGTGTCCCAGGATGGCACAGCTGTGCCCAGGGGAGTGCACAGGAAGCTGGGCTGTGAAGAGGTGGTGAAGTGCAGGTGTAAGCAGCACATGCTGTCACTTCATGGCTAATTTGGTGGATGTAGGACAGAGAGGAGAGTGTAGGACGGACAGTGCTGCTGCCAGGTGTCCCAGCAGGGCTCTGGGGGTTTGTCCTTGCTACCCCTGCCTGTCCTGGGTAGGGTAGAGCCACTGAGCGTGCACCTGGGCAGGTGCAGGTGGTAGCAAAGGTGGCGGCACTACCACTGTTCACAGCTCTCTGGCAGTGAGGGCAGTGGTCTGGCCTCTGGCAGGGTGCACCCTCTCTTCATTTGTGCTTGGCGTGGTGTAAAATGTCAAGAGAGAGTCTAATTAGTAAAGGGAATATCCAGTATTCATCATTCCTTTTAAACTGATAAGGAAGGCAGTTCATTTAACCACTGAATTGCTACAAGTTTTCATGGGCTGCTCTTTCCAAATATATTTAATGAAGAACTTGTAAATCTAGAAGAGCTTAAAATTTTAATTTTACACAGAAATATTTTTCCTTGTTTGCATGTTTGTAGTCAATTCTCCTGAGTGCAGTCACAAGAAATGTTCTTTAAATGAACATATTTGCTAACTGGCATGATTTCAGATTTTAAAACATTGGTTCCAGCAATTAGGAGTTTCCTCAGTTCCCCAATGACTGGAGAGATTCGTCTTGATTATAATTGCTCTTAGCCACGCATATCTAATTTGTGTCTTTTTAAGTGTTAATTAGTAAACAGTTTGAGCTGACATCTTTATGCGTTTGGGTGTTGAAAAATGAGACCTATTGCGTGCTGGCGGCTATGGCATCATGACAGGGAGGTGAGGCTGCGGGGAGTAAAGGCCTGGTACAGCCTGGGTACAACCTGGTATAGCCCAAATATAGCCTGAGTACAGCCCGGGTACAGCCCCGGCGCAGCCCCGGCGCAGCCCGGGTACAGCCCGGGTACAACCCGGTACAGCCCCGGTACAGCCCGGGTACAGCCCCGGCGCAGCCCGGGTACAGCCCGGGTACAGCCCGGTACAGCCCCGGTACAGCCCGGGTACAGCCCGGGTACAGCCCCGGCGCAGCCCGGGTACAACCCGGGTACAGCCCGGGTACAACCCGGTACAGCCCCGGCGCAGCCCGGGTACAGCCCCGGCGCAGCCCGGGTACAACCCGGGTACAGCCCGGGTACAACCCGGGTACAACCCGGTACAGCCCCGGCGCAGCCCGGGTACAGCCCGGGTACAGCCCGGGTACAGCCCGGGTGCAGCCCCGGTGCAGCCCCGGTGCAGCCCCGGTACAGCCCCGGTAACTGCCCCGGTAACTGCCCCGGTAACTGCCCCGGTACAGCCCCGGTAACTGCCCCGGTACAGCCCCGGTACAGCCCCGGTAACTGCCCCGGTACAGCCCCGGTAACTGCCCCGGTAACTGCCCCGGTACAGCCCCGGTAACTGCCCCGGTACAGCCCCGGTAACTGCCCCGGTGCAGCTCCGGTACAGCCCCGGTAACTGCTCCGGTACAGCCCCGGTAACTGCCCCGGTACAGCCCCGGTACAGCCCCGGTACAGCCCCGGTACAGCCCCGGTACAGCCCCGGTACAGCCCCGGTACAGCCCGGGGATCCCAATCCCCGCCCCGCCCGGCACGAAGCCGCGGCGCCCCCTGCCGGCCCCTCGCCGCCTTGCCGGGGCTGCGCTCAGCGGGGCCGAGATCTCCCGGGATGGACTCACCGGGGCCGGCCCTGTGCGCTCGGCAGGAGCGGGACTCTCGCAGCTCCGGTGTCGCGCCGGTTCCTCCCGAAGCGGCAGCAAATGAGGTCGGCGTTGGGTGGAAGTGGTGCAGCCCTGGTAGCACCGGCCACGGTCCCGCTGCCCCTGCACAGCCGGCACAACCCCGGGCCAGCAGCGGCCTCGCTGGCAGCACGTCCCGTGCCCCGGTCCGGTGCGAGGAGCGCACCGGGGGATTTGTTTGCGACATTCCAAGAGCCACAAATGCGACACCGGGAGATGCTTGGGAGGAGAGCCCGTGTACGGGGTGTTGCAGTGGGTGTGCCAGGGTCGCGGGCGGCTCCCAGCCTGGCAGCCCCCACACGCGGTGTTGCTTTCACACCCACTTGCCACGGGAAAGCCACCGCTACCCCGGCCTGTCCTGGGCTGCCCTGGCGGCGGGCAGGGTCCCGCGGGCCGACACGGTGCGGCTCTCAGTGTGCCACGAGATGGCACTGCTACAGTGCACGCCAGGCTGCGAGGGATGTCCCTGAGCTGCAGGGGTGTCCCTTGTCTGCACTGACATCGTGGGGGCACAGGGATGTGTATATAGAGATTTTCACCCTCTTGCCAACCAAGAATGTTAGTTCTGATGGTAGTGGCTCGTGTAAACCTGCTAGGGGGAATGTTTCTGACCAGCTGATTTATGGGCAGGATGAGTGTGGTCATGTTTGTGTTAATGCAGGGTTTTTGGGGAGGGGGTGAGCCCTACCTGGGGAGGTCACTGATGTGGGGTCAGGCGGTACCAGCAGGTTCACCTGGCATGGCTCTGCCTGGGCCAGCTGTTGTTAGGGCTGATTTTTCTCTCATTCTCCTGCATTGTGTGTGGCTCAGCGCTCCACGATTCCCTCTCTCTGCTTTTCCCCACAGTATGACTACAGCTTCCGGACGGAGCAGAGCGCAGCGGCTCGCCTGCCGCCCAGCCCCACCCGCTGCCCACCGGGCCCGCCGTCCTGAGGGGCCACAGCACCAGGGCGTGTGTGCGTGCACACTACTGAGCAGGGACATGGGACACAGCCATGGAACCACCCTGGCAGGCCTCCCCGTGTCCAGCCACCGCCCTGCGCCACGCCACCCCCTGCATACACCGCTCCACTGTCGGGACCTGTTCCCCCTCCCCTGCTGCTGCAGACCCCTCTCCACGTGAGTACGGGATGGGAGCCTGACGCAGCCCCTCGCGCATCCCCACTTTGTAACCCCGCTGCAGGACACTCACAGAATCCAGAGCTGTAGCAAACCTCTGCGAACACAGCCGGGAGCTTGCGGAGCATCGAGAGATCTTAGCCCTGAAAGGAACAATAAAAGGCACAGCTGGGTGCTGCCACACGAGCTGTTGTGGAGCTGCTTGGCTCTCGACACCTTGCAGCAGGAGGCTCCTGCGGCACTCAGTCTAGCGCAGAACTCAGCTGAGTGAATGCCAATCCCTCTGCCAAGGCCTGGGCACGGAAGTTCCACTGTGGCTGGGATCAGTGTCAGATCCACTGTGGTCACTGGATTTGCTGTAGACTGGGGGAGCCAGGGCCACTGGCTCTCTCTCCATGGGCACTGGTAGGGCAGGCAGGGTGCCCACGGTGCACTGCAGCTCCTGAGATGAAGCACCTTTGCTTTGCACAGGGTGTCCATCTGTCCATATGGATCTAGGGCAGCAAGCATCCTGTGCTTCTTTCTGGATGGATGCTGGCAGTGACACCCTGGCAGACCCTGGCAGTGCACCACTGACCCTGGCCAAGCTGCTTATGGACCTGCTGACAGCTGGGATGCCATCACCTGCCCATCATTGAGACAGTTCTCTAACACGTTCCCCACTAGCTGCTAAAACAAGAGATGTGCCTGTTTCCTGGGCATTTGTTGGGGAGCACTGAACACTGGCGTGGCACAGGGTGAGTGGGATGCGTTAAACCCTGACCTCTGCCTCCCTGTGATCGCTGGCTGGGCTTGCTCCCAAGCCAAACGCATGTCTTGGAGAAGTCCATTGCTGTAATAAGTTATTTACAAGTGCCCATCTGACTCTGTGCTGCTCTTTCAAGTCTCTGCTGTAGAACAAAGATACGTCATGGCAGCAAAATGGCAATTTTGGAGTAAGAGTTAAAACGTACAATTTTTTTGTATTGTAAGATATGATTCCCTGACCCCACTGAAATGCAATTGCCATGGTAACAGTAAACAGTGTTGTTGCTCCCAGCCTGGGTCGTACATGTGCCCCGACGCACTTTGCACTCCCTTGGATTCATCTGGCATTTGCTAGTTGCACAGAGTGGTAACTAACAGCAGTGTTTGTACTGTTTGGTAATATTTTTTATTTGTACATAAGTAAAATAATTCTTGTCCAAAGATTCATTTCTGGTTTTAAGGCACCACACTGTACTGCTGGGATAAAGAGCACAAAATATCGTGACATTTGGGACAAACTGAGTCCAGATCTTTGCTTCAGCTTCTTCCAATCAGGTAAATAATTTTCTGGAGCTGCCCCTGTAGACTGGCCATGTGGTTGGAGAGCAGAAGCCAATTTGGTTGCATGTATGTTGTGTTTGGGAAAAAGAGTTAAAGCTGTGCGCCAGCTCTGGAGCCCTTGGTGACCTCCTGGAAGTGCTCGTTTACTTGGAGCTTGCACCACCATTTTTAGTTGTTATTTATCCTGCAGTAAAGAAAAGCCAGACCTCACTGCCAGGCTTCACAAAGGCCAGATTGATGATGCCGACATCGACAAATGAACATACCATGGCAGCTTGGTCATTCGGCTCAGGTTCACTTCAAGTTCAAATCCAGTCCACGCCGTAGTGCTGTGCCCATCTCATCCATCTTTTGTCTTTCTATTTTTCTGCTTGTAATTTGTTCTGTAGTTTTCTGTGACATCCATTTATAGCTTCTCCTGTGGCTCAGTGGTCACGGCAGGTAGGCAGGGGCCATCTGCAGCACTGCGTTCCTCATAGCTTTGGGATGAGAGCTGACCCTCCCTGGTGATGCTGGAGGAACGAGGGTTGCGGTATAGCACAGGGAACAGCACAGGCATCCCAGTGTGCAGAGCTCCAGGGGCAGTGCCTGCCACTTGGAGACTGAGAGCCGCTCCTCGAGCCACCTCTTCCCAGCAGGACAGGGTTGCCTGCACGGCAGACCGGGCTCAGCAGGGAGCAGGTTCTGAGAGCTGCCAAGCCCCACGCTCAGTGCCACACTCCCTGGCTATGTCTGGGAAAATGGGTGCAGAGCTTCAAGTCCCTTATGTAACACAAAATCAGTCCTTTAATATTTATACCAACTGCTAGGTTTGCTCACCCTTCTTGGAGAAGCTTGCTCTGCAGTGACCTACAGGAAACACTGGATACTTGAAACACTGGCAGGATAATGTGGCTGGGACATGCATCTACATCTTCAGGATATATTTGTATGCTTCTTCCTCTCTGACACTGGGCCAGCAAAGCTGCTTTAGGACTCACCTGCAAAGAACCTTGAGAGATGAGTTTGCTCTCCACGGTGTGGTCCTGCACCATAGCACTGTGGGGACAGCCTGTTCCAAGTGCACAGGCAGGACAGATGCAGTTCCTGTGGGGCAAACACAGTGAAGGTGTTTCGAATAAAAAGCTGCACCTGCTGAGAGCCAGCTGAGCTCTCAGCCCTGCTAACCACAGACTGGAAAACTAGGCCATTCCAAAAGAGAGAGGGCTCAGAGCCAGTGCTTGGAAGCACAGCAAGACGCAGTGCAGGGTGGTTGACTGTGTCAACTTCTCAGTCCACTGATCAGAGGAAGCTTTTTTTATTGCACTGCTGAATTCCCAAGACCGGGGGTGTCAGGTCAGCATTTCCAGGGGAAGGTTTTATTGGCTGTTCCATAACTTTTGCACTCACAGCAGCTCGTTGCAGGGCTGGTCCTTGCATCCTTACAGTGAGTCCTCCGTGCTGGCATGTGCCATGGCCAGTACCAGCATCTCTTTGCATCTTCCACTCTGCCCAAGAGGCGACTGTGGAAGAACTGGACCAGGCAATAAATGTTCAGGGAGTCTGATGCAGATGTTGTCTGGCTGTGGAGAAGCCTTCTGGAGCATAAGGGGAGGGGAGGAGTCAGTGGAAAGCAACAGAAGTGAATTTTCAGAGCTTCACCAGATGTTCTTGGCTACCTTGCCTGAATTTGTAGAACAAGATTGGTCTCTAGGTAGTTTAATCTTGTGGCTGATGTAGAAGTTAGTTTGCCAAATTATTATACATCTGCAACAGAGACAGAAAAGCAGCAGTGAGGGGTTTGCTTACTGTAAAATACGCCTTCTGATGTGAATTCATAGTGACACGCTGCCTCCTGGATTCCTCACAGCAAGAAGCTGGTCGTGTGCCGAGGTGACTCCTGGCCACCCAGGCCAGGCTGTGCTGTCTGCTGTGTTGATTTTGAAAGGCAAGAAGTTAGTCCAGAAAGTGATGTAGAGTGTGAACTTTGTGATAAAATTCAAGTGTGAATAGTTATAGCAGGTGTCTTCCCTTACGGGAGCACCTCATATCTGTAGTTCCATAGGAGTAAACTGTGTCAGACGTTTCCTGTGACTGTCCCTGCGTGTCCCTGCGTGTCCCTGCGTGTTTTTTGGAGGTTTCTTGGGAGCCTCCTGTGCAGTGAGAGGTTGTTGGTAGTCTGTAGCATTGGGCTTGTTTGGTTTCACACCCACCACTGCTTCCTCAGCGTCCTGAGCTCTCCAGACTGAACCCACATGCTATCATGCCCCTGTCATGGGCACTGCACGTGCCAGGTAGGTGCTAGTGGCAAGGATATGCCTCCATGGGCCTTGGCACCTCCTCTTCCGTGGGGCCCTGAAGTCTCCTGGGAGGAAGGGAAATGGGACAGAGCTGGCTGGTCCCGTGTTGACCCTCACCTGCCCGCTGCTCCCCAGGTGACACTGGGTCTGTCTCCCCAGATGTGCCCGTGGCCCTCTCCCACGGCAGCCCCAGGAGCCCAGAGAGCTGTTCCTGCTCCTCCCAAAGGGCAGGCACACCTCGCCACATCCAGATAATTACCTCAGCCTTGGAGCCTTGACCAACAGCTGGGAATCTCTCCCAGCAGCAGAAATCCCCCCAGCAGCGGAGCAGCCGAGTGTGCTGGTGTCAGTCCCCCCTGGGCCCCTTATCGCCCCGGCTGTGGCACTGACGGGGGACGGGCTGCTCCTCTGCTCACAAACAAGCTCAGTGAGATGCTGCTTGGTTCATTCGCCACAGGGAAACCAAACACTTTGGATGTTCTGGTAGTTTGTTGTGAAATTGTTTCCTAACAGCAACAAATTTCAATGTCATCATACAAATGGCAGAGAGAAACCTTTTATGCAATTGCAAAGTCATTTTCTAAGATGGTTGGGTTACTGAAAGTGATTTTATTGTGCATTAATCTTATGAATGTTACTATGTTTTATATTTATTTTAGATGACCCTCCTGTATTTTACAAAGGGAAGTTTCATTGTGTGATAACTCAGTCTGTATTCTTAATATAATTTGTTAAATGAAACTTGTTTTAATCAGGTAATTCTGTGTGCTTTTGTGTTTTAATTTTCTGACTGAAACAACTGCCTGGATCAGAATGGTGAACTACAGAGGTGGCAACATGATCCCCTATAGGGAACATGCTCTTGTTTGTGGGCTTTTTTCTTGGAAATTTGATTTAAAAAGCCTTGGTAAACATCTCCAAAACGTCTTGCTCTACAGGTATTGCTGCAAAGTGAAAACAAAGTCAGATGAGGTGTTTTCCGGGCAGGATGGGGCAAAGGCCGGCAGGAGCGATGGTCAGCACAGCGCTGGTGCTGGCAGCAGTGGGGGCAGCACTGTCTGGGGGCAGCACTCGCCACCTGGGCTCAGCAGTGGCCACAGGCTGAGGCTGCAGTGGCCACCCTGGCAGCGCTTTGGGCACTACCTGGGGGCTGGGGGCAGTGAGCCCTGAGGGGACAGGGCTGTTCTGCCAGGGGGAGGCTAATACTGCATCACACTGAAAATTGTTTTTCTTTGTGTTAAATTATTATTCTTCTGAACTTGACCCAAGCTAATGGTGCACAATCTGACCTCTGGCATCTTCTCACCCCAGACAGTATTTCTGTCTCGCTTATTTTGAGTGCTCTTTGAATTAAGAGAGATTAATACCCAAGTTCCCGACATTCTCTTCAGGCATATGTTTTTATAACCTTTTGAAAGCAGTACCACTTGTTCCACAAAAAACTCAGAAGCAGCATCTTGTGGCTGCCGTGGGAGCTGTCACCAGCACCTGATTGAATGTCCTGGCTGGAGAGGAGGCGGTGTGGGGAGGACATAAACCAGAGTGGGCCCATCCCACGGCTTCCCAGGCAGGCGTGGAGCTGGTGGGGCCTGCCGGCAGCTCTGTCACCTGCTGCCACTGGATGTGGGCTCGTGCTGTGGCACAGCACACCCAGTGCCTGGGAGTGCAGCTGAGCTTCCAGGCCTGGCCAGAAGAACCCTCATCCCCCCAGCACTGGGCTGGGACTGGAGCTGGCTTACATCCATCATTCATGGAATTTGGTTTTTAAGGAAAATTTCTAATTTCTTCTGCTCTGCTTAGTGCTTTGATATGTGGGAGCAGGCGTTTTTCTCTGGAGAGGTGTCTTGTAACCATTCCTGCCCTGAGGAGATCCCCCCCAGTGCCTGAGGGGAGCAGCAGGCACAGGGGCTGGAGGCGGCTGGCACTGTCCATGTGTCATCAGAGGTTCTTTTGGGCTTTGTGTGCTGTGGCTTTGGTGGTGTTTTGTTTTCTTTTCTCCTCTCCCTCCTACAGCTTTAAAAATTAACTTGCCTGGGGAGTTTCTCAAAATCCTTTCCTTTCTCTGGAATGATGGATAAGCCATGTAACTGATTGTCATGGCCCCAGGGAGGATAAACATCTTCTGCAGTTTAAAATAAAACCTCCTCACTCCTTGGTTAATAAGTGTTGAAAGAAGCACAAACAGAGCTAACACGGGATTTCCATGACTAACAAGATGACCACATCAGTGAATGTTGTTTGGGGTTAAAAATGACTCAGCTTTTGCTTCCCCTGGGTAAGATGCTTTATCCCAGTGCACGAAAAGCTGCCAACAGCACTTTGAAGCTCTTGCAAATGTGATGGAGCCAGGATTGTGAACTGGGAAGTGTTTGAATGCCAGATTAAAAAAACCCTCATAAACTCTGCTCCATGTGTGCGGATTTCTGGAAGATAAAGGAGCCCACAGCTTCATCCAGCTTGTGCTGACTCTTTTCTTTTCAAAAGCCTTTTCAGATGTTTTCACTTTTCTGCTGGCTTTGTTGAAAGATGTAAAAATTTAAGACAACCACAAAGTAAACATTTCAAAACTTTCTATTCTGAAAATTAGTGACATTTTCAAAATCCCTCAAATTCCATTTCAGCACTATCCAAAATGAAGATGTTTGGGTTTTTTTGATCAGCAGGTTTTCCATGCAGGTTTTTGTTTATTGATAACTTTTATTTTTCAAAGCAAATAGATTTATTATTCAGTAGAAACACTAGATAAGTAGATGTCTTGTCAAAATCAAGCAGGTTTTCTTTATTAGAGTGAAATAGTAATGAACTCATCTGCTTCCAATATTTATAAAGAGTAGGGAAGGCCATTAATTCTGCTGCTTGTGAATAAAACCATCTGTGATTTCTTTCCATTTGATGTGTTTTGGTTTTAATATACATTTTTCACAAATAAGTGTAGGGATTTTTTGTGAAAATGTCACATTCAGAATCTCATAAAGAAGGAACGCAAGGAGGGGGAAACGAAATGTTTTGTTAGCTCAGTAATTTCTCACCTTGCACAGAGAGTAAAATTCCTGCCAACTTTAACACATTAGGCGACAGAATTACATGTTCGGCTCTAATGCAATCCATGACATGGAACAAGGCAAACAGAGGATGTTTGGAAGTTTGTTTTCCTTTGGGAATCACACAGCACATTTAACTTAATCTGTCCTGACACTTGAATTATAACGTGAGCTTCTTTAGGGAAGCAAAATGGTAGATGCCTCTTTTAAAAGCAAAGCAGAAGTTAATAAAATGGGCAACATGTTGAGGAGAAAAAGCCTGAATGAACCATCATGCGATTCTCAGAGCAAATGGGGCTCCAACCTGGGGTTTTTCTTCCAGAAATGCTGTAAATCTTGTCACATCCTTCTGCTGAGGGTGAAATTCGACCTCCAGAATTTTACTCGATTAAAGCAAAAGCTACAAGAATGCCCCAAGTGAGGCCACTTTGTAGTTGGACTTGCGAGTGTTCGATCTTAAATTAAACTGAGTATTCATCCAGCTGATCTGCCAGGATTTATTTCACAATCTTCTCAGCAGCTCGTGCATTGGAGACCGTTCTGTGCTGCAGCTTCCTGAGCTGTACCTGTAGGGGGAAGGAGTGCTGCTGCTCCAGCCAACACAGCCCAAGCACCCAGGGCATCTCTCTGAGGGCCTTTGCTGGGACTGGGGCTGTAAATGCGCTCTGCTCCACTGAGTGTTGCTTGAAAAGGTTGCCTCCAGTTACAGATTTAAAGGTCCAAATTTAATGTCCATTGTCCAACAGGATCAAAGCAGATCCTTGGAGATTCCTCTGGGTGAAGAAACCTGAAATCAAACAGCAGATGTCCTCACCTGAAGCCCAGAACTCCAGGTGCTGCAGAGCAGGGCAGGTACTCCCCTGGGGAGGGAAAGGCAATGTCAGTTGTCACTGAAAGTATCAGTAAACTGGTTATTTCTCAACTGGAGAAACTGGTGGAGAAAGGAGAGGGCTGTGCTCTTCTCTCGGGGGAGTTTTCACACCTATGTCAAAAGCAAGTAAGTCTGCTCACTGGTTTGCTTATATTTTACAGTTTTTGTAATTTATAATTTATCATTTAATCTGGTGTGGAACAACAAAAATCCTAATTTGTCCCAAACATATTTTTCTCACGAAATTGAACAACACTGTCAATGGACAAAGAAACAAAATCTGAATTTCAGCTTTAAAAATCTTGAGCAAATAGTTTCCAAGCAGAGGGCTTGGGCCAGGTTTGGGTGGGTTTGCACAAGTTCCACATTGCTGGTCTGGGGGCTCTGGCCACGACAGGCGCTGGGGAGGGACTCAGTCCCCAGCAATGGATCCATGGCCCTCTGCGGGTCCCCCACCAAGACAGAAGCATCAAAATGAGGCTTTAAAGAGTAATAAGGAAAATTCACACTGGATATTAAGAAAACTTCCTAAAGGAGAAGCAGGTGAGGCCTGGGAGGTTGGACAGTCTCCATCAGTCTTTGCCAAATATGTGTTGGGAGGGGGAGGTGAGGCTGAACCTCAGCAGTGTCAGGGGGTGGGTCCTGTGGCTTTGCCCTTCCTCACGGAGCACACCAGGGACTGTTCCCACAGTCACGGCAAAGGCTTGGGATTTGGATTGTTTGGGAGCCCAGGAAGTCATCACACTCTAAGGTCACTTCTGTTTAATTCCCTGGCAGGGGAATGCTCCAGGAGTGTTTGAACATGGTCCTTATTCAAAAACAAGGCAAGAAGCCCATGGTGGTTATTCCCTATGGGTGTCCCCCAGGAGCGTGGGAGGGGGTGATTGGGATGCATCAGACCAAGAGCAGAGGGCATGGGGCGAGCAGAGTGAGGAGAGAGGGAGAGCAGGAGTTACCAGCATAGCCCTGTGCCAGAGATGATGGTGACTATTGTGCACTGACAAACAAGTTCTCCACTGGTCAGGGGAAAGTTGTCATGTCCATGGACTGGGCCAAGGGCTGGCAAAACCCAAGGGGTACAAACTTGGAGATACGTGAGGATCAGTTTCACGAGCTCTGGAGGCCACAGAGGTGGCTTCCTGTGACTGACTGTGCTCTGAATTACACAGAGACTTTCTGCTTTTCCCACCAATACATAACCCTATTCCCACAGTCCCCAGCAATGACCTGTCATGGGTGGCAGAAGCCAGTCAATGGACTCAAAGCCCTTTATGCAAGCATTTTCCCTGTTCTAACTCTAAATTCCTTTTTCTGTCCAAATTCCTACTCATAAGAACCTCTTAGGAACTTAATTATCCTTGAGACTTCTACCTCTCTGTGAAATCTGGTTTAAATCAGTAAAGAAAAGAGTTCAAAGTTATTGGGCAGGACAGGCAGACAGACAAGCACACAGGGATCACAGGAACCTTGTTTTCATACGAAACTAGATTAAAAAAATCCCACAGCAGTTACCAGCCCCTCTGGTGGCACGCCTGCCTCAGTCCCGTGCAGGGCGATGGTCGGGGGGTGCTGGGGCACAGGCAGCTGGGTTTGTGCTCTTTGGGAAGGGGAGGGGGCTGGTAATAGACCCTGCCTCCTTCAGCTGGGGTTGGCTGGGCAGTGGCGCTGGCAGCAGCCATCCCGCAGCCTGTCTGCTTCTCTCAGCTGGATGCAGATTCATGACACCCCTGCTCGCTTTGGCATGCAAACCTGTACCTAATTTCTTCTGAAATGGGCCCTGAGGAAGTCAGCAGATGTTATTATTAAAGTATTGAGCATCAGCAGCTCCTGAGATATTGTCAGTCTGTTAATGAGCTGATCAAACTGGGGAAGGCAAGGGCTTTCCCTACTTCTTAATAAGGAAAATAAGACCTCCTAGGTTAAAAGACTTCATTTAAACTGCGCCAAGTTTATAGGTTGCAAAATGTTCTTTAATCAGTTTATTCTTAGAAGCCCCTAACTGCCTGTGAACATGAGTGGACATTATCTTAAATGATCCCCCAATAACACAGCAGCTCTGTCTTGGTGGGGTTTTCTGGCATTTTGCTCCCTTGGTCTCCTTAACTTTTCCGTGCACCTTCTGCAATTCCTTTGTGAACAATCTGTGCAGCATTACCCACTGCTCTGCCCCAGGACTCCTGATCGTTTGTGAATTCTTAGGTTTTACTGTTTGAAAGTTAAACTAATTTTCCTAACAGTATATTTGTATTTGCAGTTTTGCAAATGTTAAATCCTAGAAGTTTCCCAAGGCTGCAGGAAACACCAGTTGTACAAGTGAGCCAGAAATATCCTGAATTATACATCTCCCTGCACCTTACTGTGTCCTCCCTCACTCTGAGCCTGTCCCTGTACCTGCAGACCCTCTAGATACTGTTCTCCTAGTAGCAGTGGCTAATAGGGATCTCACTTTGTTGGCTTTTCTCTTAATCCCATACAATCTGGAAGTCTACTTGGGGTTTTCCACCTGCAGGGACATTTAGAATTGGGACACCAGTGGTATTGATATTAGCTAAAAGTTTGAAAGAAAACATCTATTATTCCTATAGGAGCAGAGGAGCATGACATGCCTTAATGGTGCCACCACTAATCACTCCCCTGAGATAGGTCCAAGAACAAGCTGAAGAACCCTTGTCTTGAGTAGCTTCATTATATCCAAATTGCCAACAGGCAAACAGCTGCCAAGGAGTGATCAGAGGAGAATACAGAGAAGGCCCTTTTAATTCTCTCCATCTGCTCCTTGGTGCAAGTGGGAAGAACACAAAGGTGAGGCCCCATGTCCCCTGTCCTGCAGTCCCTCCCACAGGAGTCAGCTTTGTGTGGTTGTGGGCAGCCTACCCCATACCCAAGGGGGACTCCTGGGTACTCAGCAACACTTCCTCCTCACTGTGGATAGCTGAGCTCACACCCATGCCATGATTTATTCCAGCATGGACATATTTACACCATCTGATAAGCAGTGTCTGCTATAAATATGTTCATGCTCTCCCTTTTGCTATGCATCAGTGAGGAGGGGGCATGTTGTGACAAATTGACCCTGAAATATTGTGCATGTACATAGTTTAACAGACTGGAAGGATGGGGTCAGTTTGGTGTCTCTCTGTTGTGGTTCAATTAGTTATTTTTAAAGGTGTCTGCTGGACTGTGGCTTCCAGGGAACATTTGCAGCAGTACCGATATTTTTAACCCTAACGTGTGTCACTTGGCAAAACTTTATGGACACTAATACATAAAAAGGCCCTGAACTACATCTCAGCAACAAAGAAGGACATTCTTCCCCTGCTGCGGGCAGTGAGGGGCAGGGCTGTGCTCTGGAAGGGGAGACATCGGGTCAGCATCCACTGCTTTCCCCACAGGGAGAGCAGCATCCCAAGGGCAGCCGAGCCCAGGTCCACCAGCACCACCAGCACTTCTGGTGCTCAAGCACACCCTGCTCAAGGCCTCCAGAGAACCCATAACCTTTCTGACCAGGACCACTCACACGTTTGTAGTCTGCAAGCACCCTTTCACAATCCTGGGGAATTTTAAATGATAACATGGAACAGAGAAATAATAGACCTGAAAAAAGTCAGTGGGAAACAACTCCCACTGGATCAGACAACAGTCTAGAACTGGGTCTGCTGTGGGGAGGATGAAGGGCACTGACACCCAACGTGCTAGGAGTCACAGTGAAGCCAGTGTGACCAGGTGAAGCAGTCATGCTGCATGGTCAGATCCCAGCTGATGATCAAAGGAAGCACCTGTGCAGTGGCCCTTTCTCATCATTACCCTCAGATCTGGGGTCCATCACCAGGTCTGCCTCTGAGCTGCTGCTGCCTGCCTCTTCTCCCAAACTGAGCATCAGCTATATTTTTTCATCTTTCAGAGGAAGTTTATAATTAGGTTGGAATTCTCCAGGCAGAGGCAAAGGCTGTGCTGGTTTGGGTTAGATTGTTTTGTTAAATTTTGAGGAAAAACTGTTCTTCATTAAAGAATGTGTGCTGGTTTCCAGAGGAATGGCTGAGACCTTCCCCTCTCTAGTATTCTGAGTCTTGTTCAGTTCTAAATTTGAGTTTCTTTTATATTTAAATATTTAAAGATTGTCTTTGCTTTTGTTTTCATAAAACTTGAACTGAACTGGAGGGGTGCCACAGGCTGTGGAAGCACAAGCTGGGTCAGCCCGGTTTGAAGTGGCCGTGGCTGTACAAGCACTGACCATGTGCACAGCAGGGCTTGAGCAGCCCAGGAGGGGTTATCAAAAATGTTAGGAAGAGGAAGTTTGTTTCCTGAGGAGTTTTGAATAGTTGGCAGTCTCTGCACAGGGCAGAGCAAGAATCTGTGGGTGAGTTGGGTGAGCTGGCTCTGCTGCCTCCAGCGTGAGGAGTTGGCTGCCGTTTCTCTGCTGAGCCTTCCTCTGCCTGGACACCAGCCCTGGGAGCGTGGGGAGGCCGTGCCTGTCCTCAGAGCTGTCCCTGTGCTCCTGCAGCTCTGGGCAGCTGGGGCCAGACACCTCTGCTGGGAGCACCAGGGAAGTGCTGCCATGCCCCCCAAAACAGGGCAGTGGGGAAGGGTCCAGGCATTAATTCATCACAGTCATGTTCACAAAAAAAAATCTGAAAGGGTTAAAGCAGCCCTTGTGCACTCTTCTGATAAAATCCAGACTAACATGGTGCTGGTGGGGTGCAGGTTTGTTTGTTGAGTCACCAAAACTTTAGAAAACATGGAAGCAACCAAAAAGGATACTAGATACAGGCTTTATTTCTGTGCTTACAGAACTCTTTTGGAAGAAAAAAATGTTATTATAAAAAAAAAAATCAAGATAGAGTATTTTTTCATAGCATAACACCAAAAGGAAAGTAGTGCAGCTTTGGACAAATTAGAAACAGGCTTGAGTATTAGACTTTACATGGATGGTACTCGGGTATTAATCCATTAAAGTAATCAAAAGAGCTTAAATAAGAATCTGAAGGCTGCAATATATATGTCAATGAACAAGCTGTAAAACTTCCTGAAAAGGTGATTTCAAAGCCATATTGTCCAAGCTTGGCAAATTGCATATTTAATTATTTTGTCAGTCCCTCTTTCTACTCTAATCTTTTGGTGAAATACCTTTAGACATATGAAATCAGTTAAGATAATTAGGGTATGATGGAATTAGGTGTTACTTGATTTTTAAGAAAGATACCATCCTCTGCCTTGGTATAAAATGTGTGCAGACCCCAAAAGCTGGACTGTATTGTAATGTTTTCTTTTCTATAAAGATCAAAGGTCTCCAGCCCCTTTCAAGATGTTTGCAGAATTTGTTTCCTAATTATCCCACATTTACTTATTTGTGTGCTGGGACATCATAGTTAACTCTTTGATTGTAAAGATGAGATGGGACCTTCCTCCAGATGACTGCAGCCAGCAAAGCCTTGCAGCTCAAAATTGTTTTTCAGGTTACATGGCTGCTCCAGTTCTGAGGTTCTGGTGTGGTTTAGGATAGATGAGGTGTTGTGTTTGCTTGATTTTAATACCCCAGTCCTCTACAGCAAAGATTTCGTTTTCTGCAGTAAGAGTTTACACCTTCATTAATATCCTTTACAAGTTTACAAACTCTTGGTAAGCAACAGTAAACTATTAAGGCTTTGATTTGTCTGGGAGTTGGAACTGTTTTCACCAAACCTTTATGGTCTTTCCATGATGTGGTGCCTGAATTTCTTCAGCAGAATTTTCTATAAAAGTTTTGAAATTAGAATTTCTTGGCTCACTTCATTGACTTTATTTTTCCCCCATCTAGAGAGATATAAAAGACTGACAGGACACCCCAGAAATGTGAAAACAGCCTGTAAGTTTTGCAGTTTCAGTTGTGAAGTTACAAAAATAAAGTTGATTAGAATAGCATGAAATCTATAAAATAAAAAGTAAAATGTTTATAGGGGAAGTCTAATATGAAACATTTTTAAACAATGTGTTTTATTTACTTTTTATACATTTAATTTCTCATATTCTTTTGAACTTTTTTGAATCTTCTCATATGTTTCCTAATTACATTTGCCTCTCTGACTCCCGTCTGTATTTCCCTCAGCACAGAGGAGCTGTTTGTCTTGGTTTGTGTTTGTTTCTTGCCTTTGAAAAATCAACACAACTGCATCAAGATTTTCTGAGGGTGTGTTTGCAGCGGCAGCTCTGGGTTCAGTGCTCTCGGGGAGGCAGTGGGTGTTGTACCAGCAAGAGAAGGATGTCCCTGCCTGCACTGTCTCTGCCTGGGCCCCAGCACACCACAGACACCCCCGTGGCTGTTTTGGGGGACAAGCTGCTCACATGCTGCCTGCTGACAAACATCAGCTTTTCCCGTCCATGAAATCCTGCTGCCCGTGTCAGCTCCCGGCTCGGCCTGAGCTGGGCCCCTCACAGCCTGCGAGGAAGAGGAGGGCAGTGGGCTCTGCCGCTCATCACCTTGTGTTCCACCCCTGCCCGGGGTCCCTGTCCGTGTCTCGTTGTGCCCAGCACCTGCTGGCCGTGATTGCAGCCCCAGCAGCTTCTCTCCCTTCTCCCCACAGGGGCCGGCAGGGTCCCCAGCACAGCCCCAGCACCCCTGCGGTCCCTGGTGGGGCTGGGCATCCCTCCTGCCTCCTTCCCCATCCCCGTTATCCCCGTGTGCCCCACAGCCCATCCCCATCCCCGGTATCCCCGTGTGCCCCACAGCCTGTCCCCGGTATCCCCGTGTGCCCCACAGCCCATCCCCATCCCCGGTATCCCCGTGTGCCCCACAGCCCGTCCCCGTTATCCCCGTGTGCCCCACAGCCCATCCCCATCCCCGTGTGCCCCACAGCCCGTCCCCATCCCCGGTATCCCCGTGTGCCCCACAGCCCATCCCCGGTATCCCCGTGTGCCCCACAGCCCATCCCCGTTATCCCCGTGTGCCCCACAGCCCATCCCCATCCCCGTTATCCCCGTGTGCCCCACAGCCCATCCCCGTTATCCCCGTTATCCCCGTGTGCCCCACAGCCCATCCCCATCCCCGGTATCCCCGTGTGCCCCACAGCCCGGCCCCATCCCCGTTATCCCCGTGTGCCCCACAGCCCGGCCCCATCCCCGTTATCCCCGTGTGCCCCACAGCCCATCCCCGGTATCCCCGTGTGCCCCACAGCCCATCCCCATCCCCGGTATCCCCGTGTGCCCCACAGCCCGTCCCCATCCCCGGTATCCCCGTGTGCCCCACAGCCCATCCCCGTTATCCCCGTGTGCCCCACAGCCCGTCCCCGGTATCCCCGTGTGCCCCACAGCCCGTCCCCATCCCCGGTATCCCCGTGTGCCCCACAGCCCATCCCCGGTATCCCCGTGTGCCCCACAGCCCATCCCCGGTATCCCCGTGTGCCCCACAGCCCGTCCCCGGTATCCCCGTGTGCCCCACAGCCCGTCCCCATCCCCGTTATCCCCGTGTGCCCCACAGCCCATCCCCATCCCCGTTATCCCCGTGTGCCCCACAGCCCATCCCCGGTATCCCCGTGTGCCCCACAGCCCATCCCCGGTATCCCCGTGTGCCCCACAGCCCATCCCCATCCCCGTTATCCCCGTGTGCCCCACAGCCCATCCCCATCCCCGTTATCCCCGTGTGCCCCACAGCCCATCCCCATCCCCGTTATCCCCGTGTGCCCCACAGCCCATCCCCATCCCCGTTATCCCCGTGTGCCCCACAGCCCGGCCCCATCCCCGTTATCCCCGTGTGCCCCACAGCCCATCCCCGTTATCCCCGTGTGCCCCACAGCCCATCCCCATCCCCGTTATCCCCGTGTGCCCCACAGCCCATCCCCGTTATCCCCGTGTGCCCCACAGCCCATCCCCATCCCCGTTATCCCCGTGTGCCCCACAGCCCATCCCCGTTATCCCCGTGTGCCCCACAGCCCATCCCCGTTATCCCCGTGTGCCCCACAGCCCATCCCCGTTATCCCCGTGTGCCCCACAGCCCGTCCCTCCTGCCCTTCCCCGGCCGCTCGGCGAGCTCCTGGCTCCGGTGAAGCGGGCCAGAGGGCCCGGGATGGTCGCGGTGCCCCCAGCCCTGTGGAAGCCCCTAATGATCCCCTGGATGCCGTGTGCCATCCATCAGCCTCCCGGGCCGCTGTTCCGGCAGGGTCAGAGCGCGGAGAGCGCAGCCCTCTGAGCCTAATGCGTGACTGATGTCCTTAAATGCTTTCCTGACTTTTGCGGGGCTATTTATTTCTTTGCCATCTTAGCTCAGGTGTGAGGTTACTTATTGTGGTTTTTAACTCTGCTTTTAAAATTCGGGGAGATTTTCTTTAGAATTCACGATTTCAGTCTTTGCTCTTAAATTGGCATTTTGTTCATTTTTTCCACCTAATACTTATTATTTATCCTCATAGGATTCTAAATTTCTCTTTCACACACTTTGATAGGAATAGTTTTCTTTCTCCGTAATCAGTGTATGACTCGCCCCACAAGAAGTCAGTATTCATTTCAGTATTTAGTTTGCTATAATTCTTGACTTCAATAACATCACAGCTGATTTTTTTTACATTATGTAACCAACTCAGAAAAGTGTTGGGGGAAAGACAGGGGTTTTTTTAACTGAACATGCACGAAAATACATCTCAGATTCCAACAGCCATTAATAAATATTTCAGTTAATGCTCTGGATTGTGTGCATATCCTTCAATCTGAGCTGGGAAAAAGATTTAAGTTCTTAGTTTTGCATGAAGTTACAAATTTTTTTAAATGTCCAAATTTGAAATGAAAAAGCATCTTGGGTGTTTTAGTGATAGGCTTGATAAAGATCAAGAGGTCTCCTATGCACTTGGGTAAAAAATTTAACTAAACTTGAACTTCCAAATGTTTTTTATGGATCAAACAAATATCAATATATCAATAAAACAATGGAGTTTTTTAAACAGTTTATGCAGTGTTTGAACCAGAGGCTCATTGAGGGGATGTGTCAGCTGCTCCTGGTGCCTGCAGAAGACACACTGAGAGGTTTCAGATCAATTTGATACAATCTCATTTTGGAGATTTCTAATCTGAGCTGCTTGAGGTATCCAGAACTGTTTATTTGGCTTCTGGCTGCAATTTTGCCGTGATACTCTCTTGCTGGAAAATCACATTTAGAAAGGAGGGGGAAGGAAAAAGAAAAAAAAAAGTGTGTGTGGGAAAGGAAGGAAATACAAAGAGATTTTACTGAAGAACTTGTGTAAGTTCTGGATTTTGAAATTAACTCAGAAATTCCTCAAAGACACAAACTCTGTTGTATTGCCATGAATAGCAGCACAGAACATGAACTCCCAGCTCCTGAGACAACACAGGTAACTGGCAGAAGCAATTCTGGAGCAACAAACAGCTGCAGCACCCACGATGCTGCTGCTGGATGTGGAGGTTTCACTCCACAATTGTGTTAATTGCTGTGATGAGCAGAACAGTCCTCTGCAATCAGCATCCTTGGGAAACCATAGATACAGCTCTGTTCAGCTGGCTTTAAAAAAATAATTTTCAAAGCTATCCTCATTGAAAAAATTAAGGTATGTTATTACTGATAAGAATTAAGTTAAACTTTTTTTTTTTTTTTTTTACTTAATTCTAAACAGATTAATAAGATACATTAATTTCATGGAATGTCTTACCCAGCTAACTCCCTGCTGAGGAACAGGAGATGCCATGCTCCGTTCCCTGTCCTTTCACAGGCTTTTCATTCATTACAATTCATGCCGCAGTTTTAGCCAAAACAGCAATAAATCGATTTGAATATATATCTTCAATTCATCTCACATTTTTGGATTAAGCTGGTTAAACACAACTAGAAACAGGAGCATTTACCTTGCTGTGCCTAGAGGCAGCGGTGCCCTAGATGGGAGGCTCGGAGCAGTGTCTGGGCGCCGTCGAAGAAGCCCGTGGAGGATTAGGGTGTGCTCAGCCTCTCCTCAGACAGGTGCACAAACACTTCCCCCTTTTAGGTGCTACCTGCTCTTTACTGGACGTTTATTGCAAGTTGATGCAATTTCACAAAGCACCTGCATGCAATAAAACCCTATTACATGTGTGAGGCCTTAAGGAAATTAACGGTTCCTCCCTAGGGATGCATATTTTGTTAAGATGTTTATTACAGATGAAGTGGTCCTGGGGTAAAACATTAACAAGTTGTAGAGTGATAAAAGGAATTTTATCATTTCTCAGTGACATAAATAGGAAGAAACCTTTAACTAAATCTATAAAATTCCTGTTTCCTAATGAATTTGTTTTAACTATTTATTAACTGGATGAACTTATACAGGCTGCAATTTGGGTTTTTTTCTTCCTCATCCCTTCCCAAAACCCAAGCAGAAGGCATTGTCTATGAAATGATGTGAGCTCTGGTGTTCTAAAAACAAACTTCAGGTGAATAACATTTTTTAAAAAAAATTATTTTCCTTTGTGGGTTTAAGGCAGGTCCCTAAAACTCAGATCTTTCTTGCAATACTGATTTTAGTATTAAATGCAATATTAAAATTCTGTGTTATAATAACGCTAACTCATATTGCTGAAATTACATGTTATATTTTAGGATTCAGTCCCAGGAATTTATTTTTGGTTGCCATTTTTTTTTTTTTTAGCACCATATTAATGAAGTTTCCTCTTTACCATTATTAGAGATGAAAGCAGGAGCACTGCTTTGGACTGAGAATGCTCCATCTAATTGAATTATATGAATGTAGTTAAAAGTCTACTTCAGAAAGGCCATATTCACTTTCAAGATTAGTTACTCCAAGAGTTAATGGCCTATTTAAGCAACATAGTCCAAGAGCCAAACACAGGTGGGCTGTGTTAATAACTTTATTTAAACCGTTTTTTCCCCTTTTGAGAGGCACAAGCCATCCATTAATGCATTCATTAGAGTTTATGGCATAGTTCTGCTTTTCTCCTAATGACACTATCCAGACTCAAACTTGCTTGGCTAATTTAGCCCAGCTGCCCTTTGCCTCTCAGCAACAGGTCCCTTGTTCTTTGGTCATACAGGCTGAAGTGTCATGATGATTAGTTTTTGGTCATTGCTGCCCTTTGCAATATTGTTTTGTTTTCTCTGCATCAGAATTTACTTTTTCTTCAGCCGTTTTGCCGCGGGTTTGTGTGCAGCAGCTGTTGGAAGGGGCACGGCAGTGCAGAGGCATTGCCGCTCGCTGCAGCCCTCGCATTCCAATGTGATTGAACATTGTGGTTTATGACTTGACTGACCAAACAAGCTCACAGGTTTTAATATCCAGCTCTGCCAAAGGTATTTGTGGAAGTTCCTCACAACTGCAGCATCTGAGCTCGCCTGGACTTTTCAGTTTTAAGTCTGATCCAAATATACCTCTTACTGATGTCATTACAGCTGTAAAACGTGTGACTGTGTACAGAAGTGCCTGCTTCCTCCAGTAGCTGCAGTGGAGGTGAGCTGTGTGTGTTTAGCAATGAATTCCCCAGATACTAATGAACATCACAACAAATCAGAATGACCAATGCATCACTGGGAGAGGAAAAACCAGGGTGGGTCAGACTCTACACCAGCAGCTCCTGACACTTGCAGAGTTTATTTTGGAATATTTAATCACTTTGGATATGTATGTCTGATGTTCTGGGAGTCCTGTGTTAGCTGTTGGCTTCCAATCTGAAATAGCACCTCTGATAAACTTATACAAACAGCGGGGGAGGCCTTGACCATCATGAGATATTGGACCAGCCAGTCCTGAGCAGCCCACTGTGATCCTGGCCAGACCTCAGGATCACAGTGCCACTGAACTCCGGTGACCTCAGGGATGTGTTCCTGGGTGCCTCCTAGCAGATAGATTTGTGGGAAATAAGGGCTTGGAACGCTTCTGTACCTAGCGATCAGTAGCACAGCTGCAGCAGGATGGCAGCGATGCTGCAGGGATAACATGCTCACTTCTGCAGGAGCTGTGGGAATTCTCACTACAACTCTACACTTGCAAACTGCCACGTCAAGGTGTTGCCTTCTACTTATCTTTAAGGCTGCACACGTGCACCTAATCATCATCCTCATCGTCATCTTCACCATCTCTGCTGCCCATTGATGGCTCTCTTCATTGCCCGCTTGCGAGTGATGCTGAGGGGCACGTTCTGCCTGGCCAAACCCTGTGCCGGCCCTTCCCCGCGGGGAGCGGAGTGCTGCTCCGAGCCGTGCTGCTCCGAGCCGTGCTGCCCCGAGCCGTGCTGCTCCCAGCCGTGCTGCTCCGAGCCGTGCTGCCCCGAGCCGTGCTGCCCCGAGCCGTGCTGCTCCGAGCCGTGCTGCTCCGAGCCGTGCTGCCCCGAGCCGTGCTGCTCCGAGCTGTGCTGCTCCGAGCCGTGCTGCCCCGAGCCGTGCTGCCCCGAGCCGTGCTGCTCCGAGCCGTGCTGCTCCGAGCCGTGCTGCCACGAGCCGTGCTGCCCCGAGCCGTGCTGCTCCGAGCTGTCCCTCCGTGTCCGTCCGTGTCCGTCTGTGCCGAGCCGAGCCGAGCCGAGCCGAGCCGAGCCGAGCCGAGCCGAGCTGTGCCGCTCCGTTCCCTCCGTGCCGTGTCCCAGCGCGGTCGCAAGGGGGCGGGCGGGGGCGCGCGGCTGCGCTCGGGCGATGACACCCGCCCGGTACCGAAACAGATCCGTGCCGGGATACAGCCGCTGCAGCCGCCCGGTACCGAAACAGAAACAGATCCGTGCCGGGATACAGCCGCTGCAGCCGCCCGGTACCGAAACAGAAACAGATCCGTGCCGGGATACAGCCGCTGCACCCGCCCGGTACCGAAACAGAAACAGATCCGTGCCGGGATACAGCCGCTGCACCCGCCCGGTACCGAAACAGATCCGTGCCGGGATACAGCCGCTGCACCCGCCCGGTACCCAAACAGATCCGTGCCGGGATACAGCCGCTGCAGCCGCCCGGTACCGAAACAGAAACAGATCCGTGCCGGGATACAGCCGCTGCAGCCGCCCGGTACCCAAACAGATCCGTGCCGGGATACAGCCGCTGCACCCGCCCGGTACCGAAACAGAAACAGATCCGTGCCGGGATACAGCCGCTACACCCGCCCGGTACCGAAACAGATCCGTGCCGGGATAGCTGTTGCTGGCAGCGGGAGGGATGGGGTCGTTCTGTTCCCTTTCAGAACGCTGTGTGCCAGGCCTGTGGCACTGCAGGGTGCGGGTGGCAGGTGAGGAGTTACCCTGCCCTCATGGGCTGGCCCTGAGCAGCTGCTATCTGTACACACACCTATCTGTACAACAGCAGCACCAGTGCTCTTCAGAAGTACAAATTATAAAAGAATTAGCACTAGGGACAGATAGACAACTCTGATTCCCACCAGAAGCCCATGAGATGAATCTGGGCGAGCAGCGGGGCAGAGGAGCGCTGTTGGGGCATTCATGGGGTGCTCTCTGTCCTGCTGCAGCCTGAAGAACACTCAGAGCTCGAGGTGAGCTCTGTTCTGGCTGTGGCTCAGCTCCATTGTGGGGGGCCACAATTAGTGCTTGGTTCTGCAGGCTGTGGAAGCGGGGGCAGCACTTAGGATTCTCTCACTTGTGGTCATTTATCCCAGTAACACATTTAAAGACACCTTGGAGAGTACTGCAGGAGCTCGAGGAGTCCTGTGACATCACCGTTTAAGCAAAAAGCATTGAATTGTTGTCATAAATGACTTTTTTTTTAGCCTCTGTGCAAGTGCTGCATTTTGCCAGGCTGTGAGTTTTGTTATGAGAAATTACAAGTAATTCCTTTCCCTTGATCATTGCCTTCTTTATTTCATGTCTTTTTTACATAGGCACGTGAGTTATCTGTGTCTTCTTCAACACTCTAACAATTAACATTCTCAGCAACTTTGAATGTAAAATCTCACTCTGCAGAAAGGGTCCTACAAGCACCTACAGTATTTCTGGATGAATTGGAGCAGGATGTTGAAATTATAACATCTTGTGACCCCAATGCTTTTATCTGCAGGAAGCAGTGAAAGAGTTAATGCATTAGATAAAAAGATTTTTAGCACTGGTCTGAACTGAGGCTGACAATCCATTACTCATGGCTCCTTAGAAACCTAGCCCAGTTCTTTTCTCTTTCTTTTGTGATTGACAGATTTTTACACAGACTGTAAGCACTTTGCAGTTGGATTTTTATCGGAGACTCCAAAGTGAAGAGTTATGGTTTGGGATGCACAATGGGAAAAGCCTTTTCATCTCGCGTGTGCCCAGCCTGGCCCTGCTCAGAGCAGGAAGCCCCTGTATCTGCAGGGATGAGTGCTGGGCTGGCAGCTGGGCTGGGCTGTGTGGGGCCAGGCTCTGGGTACACCCAGGCACGGCTGGGAGCCCCTTGCACACTGCACCAAGCAGGCAGCTGGGCTTGCGGGACCTTCCGGCCGAGACTTGGGTTAGATAAGAGGAAAAATGTCTTCACAGAAAGGGTGGATCATCAGGCACAAGCTGCCCAGGGCAGTGGTGGAATCCCCATCCCTGGAGGGATTTAAAGGCCATATAGATGTGGCACTGGGGACATGGGTGTGCTGTGGCCTTGGCAGTGCTGTGGGAACAATTAGACGCGATGGTCTTAGAGGGCTTTTCCAACCTAAACAATTCTGTGATCTCGTGGCAGTGATGGAATGAAGAGCCTGAGTGCCTAGGCAGCCCTGAGCAGGGGTAGGTGTGAGTCTCAAGTGTGAGCCTCGCTAAAAGGCCTCATGAGGAATGCATTTTGGGATTGGTTGGAGACTAAAAAGCTCCCTCCTCCGTAGCAGCTGCACCAGGGCATGATGCCAGCATCCTGCCTCATGCTGGTGTCAGATGGAGCAGCTGCTCATTGCTGCTCCCATCAGCTCCTGGAAGAAAATAATTGGAAAGAAAGCTCTTGCAGCTATAGGAAGGCCTCTGTCCACAGGGTTTGTCAGTATGTCTGGGGGCTGCTGGGCAAACGTGGCTAAAGAGTGGTGCTCCATCCAAAAAGCATTTGGGTGCAGTTGCAGCTCTCCTTGGCTCTGAAAGGACAACTGCAACCAGAGACAATTTTTCATTATGGACAAGAGAATTATGAGGTACAAACGAGTGTGCACAAGAAAGTTCATAAATTACTGGGGATTAGCATCAGTGATGGGTAGATCTGCTGTGTGCAGCCTTCGCCTGGCAGAACAGGCAGGATCCTGCACAGTGTTTGTCACAGATCAGAAACAACAGCCCTTTGACAGATGCCACGTAGATCTTCATCTCCAAATTCACCCATCTGAGAAACATCTGTGTGCTTAGGCTGGCAAATCTCAGGGAATGCTCTGCCAAGCAGCCTCCTTCCGCTTTTATAGCTCCGTAATCCTCATTCCTCCTCTGAAAGGAACAGGAGTGTGAGAGGCTCTTCAGGAAAACTGTGTAGGTTCAGAAGTCTGTGAGGAAAAGATTCATGGCATGATCAAAAAGCACCCAGGCCTTTTACAGGCAAGGCTCAATAGGTGCTTTAAGCAGCTGTAAATAACAGTGAGGAGTGAGGGAGCAGATTAAAGGGCTGAGTGCTGAGATGGGTTAGAGTGGGGACAGGCAGCACAGGCTGCTCCCACATGGCAGGGATGGTCCTGGCCCCTGGGCAGAAGTGTCCCCAGCACTGTGGTCACAGCTGTCACAGGGCTTTGGTGCTTGGCTCAGGCATCTCGTGTTCCAACAGTATGGCTTTTTCCCTGGAAATCCATCACAAAAATCCCTCAGAGTGGACTCTGCCCCCAAACCTGCTCAGCCCCTCTGCTCACGTGTTGGCACAGCCCTGGGAGCTGCAGGGATGGTATCTGTGGGGAGGAGGAGTGGTATGACCATGGGCATAGGTTCTAGAGCAGGTCTGTTACAGCTTTCCTCCCCCCACCTCAGCCTGTGGGTGAATTCCCCCAACACCAGCTCCCTTCTGTGCCTCCACCCCTTTGGAGTCACCAGCTCCTACACTTGTTACGAAACAAGGCCCATTTCCCCAGGGAATTTTGAATTTGAAGTAATTCTGGGAAGTCCATGGATTTTGCATATAGTCTGCAGCAGTCACTAGGGATTATTTTATAGTTTTGTTTTTTGTTTTATTTTGAGAGAAACCTTTGGAGAAGTATTACTTGCCTAGGGGCTGCCTCAATTTTTTCCATTTGTGTAGGCAAAAGAATATTGATGGGGAGGGACATAGACACACAGCACCCTCAGGGCTAAAGATGTTTCATAGGAAATTGTTGCTTTCAGACAGATGAAAGCAGATCCCTTTAATTTTTCGTTAGTGCACACAAGGAACAAAGTGCTGCTCAGGTGTGCTGATGTTATCCCTTGGGTCCAGGCTTGGTCTCCGTGGAGCTGGCTTGGAGCTAGTCTGGAAATGAAATGTTAAAGAATAGCAGAAACGTTTTGTTTTTAAAGAAGTATCCCCTGTGAATGGGTCCCTGCAGGCTGAGGGCACAGCAGGGCTTTGGGCTGTCCTGGGGGGGCAGTGGTGACCATGGCAAGGTCTGGCCCCTCTGGTGGGCAGTGAGTGCCCAGCACTGGCTCACTGGGAGCTGCTGCCCATGCTGAGTTGCCAGCCCCTCCCTGTCCCAGCAGACCACCAGCTCTGGCTGGGGAACTTTGCCACAGCACCAGGGAATGCTCACCTGGTCCCTGCCCACGCCCATCCCTGCTGGCCCTTTCCTCCCCTCCTGCCAACAAGGAAGGCAGCATGTTTGCTTAACATTTGAGGGCATGATTTATAAACAACCCTTAATGCACCTTTTAACCTCTTTTTTTTATTGTTTAAATTTCAAATTTTTTTGGATGCAAACTCCTTAAATTAGTTCAATATGTTCTGAAGGGCTTTGCTAGAATTTGGGCTGAATTATTTCCAAATGGAAACACAGCTCCAAAAAAAAACATGTCAGTGATTTTAATTGACTCTCCACTGTGTGTGTACCCTTAAATAATTGAAGTGGTTCCAATACTCATAGATGCCTCCATTTGGCAGTTGTTTGGGTATAAGCATAAAAAAGGCAGAATGTAGAAGTATTATACCTTGGGCTTCACAAGGCATTCCCTCTGGATTTAATTGGGATTCCTGTAAAGCTATGCAGAACATTGCCAATGAAACTGGAAGCCAGGTGAGCTCTTGGTGAACCTGTGTGAGGTTTGGTATGACCCAAGTGGCTGGGAGGTTTTGGATGAGAAACAGGCAAAATTTGCTGATCTCACCTGACCCTTCTTTGTAATTTTGGAGGTTTTTTATTTGAAACACAAAACCAAACCCAAGGGCCCTCAATTTTTCTGTGTGGGGCTGTCTTGAAGATGGTAGATTGAGAGCCAGATTTGAGGATTAGGCTGTTTCTCCCTGGAGGATTTGTGATGTTTTCTGCTGGTTCGAGCCTCAAGCTGGCTTCTGCAGCCAGTCACACCAGGCAGGTGACATTTCTTCACTGTCCTGTATCAGCTCAGCACAGGCCTGAGTTCTGGTTGCAAACAAGAAAAAGTCATCAAGAAAACAGGAAATTCATACCTAAACACCACAACACTGCAAGATTTGCTCTCATCAGGTTTTACTGAAGTAAATTCCTCTTAATCCGTTTAATGTGACATTTCATAGGCATGATTTTTAACTTCTGGAATAAGAGGGACAAGGTGGTGTCTTGTACAAAAGCTGCTTTCTTGGGCAACGAAGTACTCTCAGCTGAACAGGTGCCTGTTTGCCTGGTCTGGCTGCTGGCCTTCCTTCTTGCTCTTCAAAGGCACCTGCCCCTGCACCCTGTGCAGAAAGACACTTTCCCAGGCCAAGGGGCTCTGGAGACAAAGAGAAAATGTAAGGAGGACTCTTTCTTGTGTCTTTCCTCTTTTCATAATGAAAAATGTGTGGTAAAAAAAGTAATTTTCTGTTGATTGTTTGCTTTAAACAATCAGGTAAATAGCAGCTGCTGTTTCATGTCTTTTCTCCTATTTTAGGCTACGTTACTAGAGTGGAAAAGGAGAACATGGATTTCTTTGTGCTTATGTTCAGTCAGAGAAATATCTGATATTCTTATTTTCCTCAGAGAAGGAAGCTGTGGTTTAGTAGTACAAACAGTGTAAGCATGCTAAAGAAGTGCCAAAAGCATTCAAAACACATGTATGACCCCGTGTTAGTTTAGTCTCAGTTGAAGTACATCAGGATGCTGCTCAGGGCACTTGCTGTGCCCATGGGTTTTACTCCTGGACACTCAGCTTCAAGGAAATGTTGAGGTCCTGGTAGCCACACTCCATGGCCAGGGAAGGGGCTGCTGGCGTTCCACACCCCTCGTGTTCTCACGCAACCCAGGCTCTGGGGGTGGTGGCCAGCATGTGCCCTGCAGCTGGCACTCAGGGGGTGGCCTAAGGCTGGAATTGCATCTGTGCCTCCAGCCTTAAATACCTCTGATATAAAATCCAGATTCCAGGCCAAAGTCAGCCAATCTCAACTATTTAATATCACAGCTTTCTCAGTGGGTTTCTATTATGGATAAAATAAGCAAAATTTGGTTTCTAAAGTGTGTTTTACTATACAAATCATACATCCCTCAATGGCAGTTATCTCCCACTCATCCTATCACAGCACTTCTCAAACTTGACTGCATGTTCAGATTTCAAACAGATTCCAGGCCTCAAATGACCAGGCAATAGAGGGATCTGGCCCACCATAATTGACTTAAGTGTTTCTTTCCTGGATACAAAAGGTGTATTTTACACACTATTTTGATAGTGTATAATATCAGTTTCCAACTTACATGCTGCTGCATCATGGCATGAGTGTGCACTGCAGGGAACAAAGGTACCCCACAGATTCTTCCATCATTCCTTGCTGAAAGGAAAGCACACTAGATGTGCTGTTCCAGAGCAAAACATACAGACGTGTATTTTGCTGGCCAAGGTCCAAAGCATCACCTGTTCTTTCAGTAGTTTGTCCTTGGGATCTCATTGTGCGCTGGTACATACTGTTCAATCTCTTCGTGTCCGGGAGCCAAACCATCAGGAAAGCATCTGGGTAGAGCTGCTCATCCCCTGGCATGCAAACTATTCACATGGGGAAAGATGCTGAGGAAAAAGAAGAAAGCTTGGAATTTCCACGGGCTGCAAGTAATGTCGCCCAAAGCAGTCTCAGAGGATGAGTGATCTAATGAAGCACAGAGCAGGCAACCTTTTCTGGGGCTCCCAGTCACCCCATCCTCTTGTCCAATTATTGGCTGCACAACATCACCTGAGGCTGCATCAGCAGGGCATCCACAGCAGATAAACTTGGGGGATTTGCTCCTTCTATTTCCTGTTGTTCCCTTCTCTGTGACCTTGTGCATTTTGTCTTTCCCCAGTCTCGTGTTTGGATCCTAACAGGTCCTAACAGGTCTCAGGTGGCCAAAGGGCCCAATTCAGTTGTGCTGGAGCAGCATTAATCAAACCAGTTACAAATGCTCCCCTCCCTGTGGTATGGTAAAGCAAATTTTAGGCAGAGATAAACTTCCAGGAGGGAGTCACCTCTGAGGCCTGGGAACAGCTTGGGAGCTCCTGCCCCCAGCACAAGCGCTGCCATGGCCCTGTGCTGTCCTGGGCAGGCTGGGAAGGAGAGGCAGCCAAAGCCTTTGCTGTTCTGGCTGCCAGTCATGCCCTCGATGTCTGCCTGTTCCCTGTTACTGCCCACTGCACCGAGAAGCTTTTTCCTGCAGCTTCATTGCCTTCCTTCTTCCTCCTGTGCCCTGAGCTTCAGGAACAGAGGAAGAGTCTGATCTTGGCCAGAAATTAATAGATAGCAAAGCTTCTCTGCTCTAGCTGCTGACATGTTTCCAACCTGGAATAATTAAGAAGTATCAAGCATTTTGGAAAGCAGTTGACTCCCATTAGATTTCCTGCCTGATCTCCAAGTCAAAGAAATCAGATAAGATGTGGTGATGTTGGGGAATGTTTATACAAACCAGACTCACCATTCTCACATGCTGCATCCATGAATCCATTACAGCACTCATCTTTCAGCAGACATCTCGATAAATAGCCTCTAATGTATAAAATAATTAAATCCTCCTCATCTCCCTGTTAAATCCTTGTGTTTTTTCTCCATTGTGCTGTTCTTTTCCTTCTGAGCTCTCTTGCTGACACCGGCAGAACTTCCGAGTGATGGTAATTCTTCCTATGTGTGGTGGGAGTGGGTGTGCCCATGTCCCCTGGGCTGTATCATCATTCTCCTCAGCCTTTGCACAGTGCTGGGTGTCTCTAGGCCAGGGGCTGGTGGGCAGCAGTACCAGCTGTGACCCCGGAGTCCTGGGAGAGCCCAGGCTGTGCTCTAAGATCTGTATCTGCTCCCTGGGCACTCTGTCTGTACCCTGAGCACTGTGCCTGTACCCTGGGCACTGTATCTGTTCCCTGGGCACCCTGTCTGTTCCCTGGGCACTGTATCTGTACCCTGGATGCTGTGCCTGTACCCTGGGCACTGTATCTGTACCCTGGATGCTGTGTCTGTACCCTGGGCACTGTATCTGTACCCTGGATGCTGTGTCTGTACCCTGGGCACTGTATCTGCTCCCTGGGCACTCTGTCTGTACCCTGAGCACTGTGCCTGTACCCTGGGCACTGTATCTGTTCCCTGGGCACTCTGTCTGTTCCCTGGGCACTCTGTACCCTGAGTGCTGTATCCCAGCTGTACCTGCCCATGAAGCCACAAGGGTGGCAGCAGGGTGCTCAGCAGCTGCTGAGGGTCCCCAGGGTCTGGGTGACGCTGTGGCCAGCACACACCGCAGGTGCCCAGCTGCCAGAAGCCTCTTGCTTGGTCCTGCACAGAGGGACCCATTCCACAGCCTCGGTACAAGGTGGGCACTCCAAGCAGTGCAGAGGTGGGCTTCGGGCTACAGCCAAAGTACCCCAAGCCCCGGACATTCTCCCCCTCCCTCTTTTTGTCTGTGCAGCCCAAGGCACAGAGGTGCAGGAGGGCTCAGCCCCTCCCCAGGCCTGTTGCAGCCTACCTGGAGTCAGCCCATCGTGGTTCTCACACCTTTCAGGCTGTGACAACAAATACAAGTGTTCTGAGGTTTCTCTGTGTCACACATATAGGACATTTGCACGATATAATTAATTGCACCCGCAGTGCAAATATCCAAGAGGAAATAGATAGTTTTAAAGGTGCATAATGTCTGGGAAGCGTGCGCTGATCTCTGGGGAGCAGATTGATTTCCTGAATGCATTTTGAAACTACCACTTCTGACAGGTCTCAGTGTTTCTACAAGCCATTTTCCCATCAGTTACAGAACCCACTTCAAGCCTGAAATAAGGTTACCAATGTTTTCTAGTATTTTTTTATTAACCACCTCCACCATCTTGTAATTTAAAGCACCTGTCCATTTAAATTTTCCTCCTGACCTACTAAATAACCCTGCATGATACATACAATGAAACTAATGGCTTTTGGATGATGTTGTTGAAAACTAGCTTATGAAAAGTGAGTTGAATGAACCACACTGCAGGAAATCCTTTTCATACCCCCTGGAAAACTAAGCTGGAACACCTTTCTGGTTCAGCATACGAGGCTGAATTCTTAAACAGTTATCACTCACTTTGCACTTGAAAAATGAGGACTGTCTTGTGATTTCTTGTGTTGTTAGTGTCACTGTGCAGCCCTTCCCATGGTATTTTGTGAGGAATGCCAGAGGCATGGACACTCAGGAGCACTTGCCCACTAAGGACAGCCATGCAAAGAGACTGTCTGCTGCCTTCTGCTTCACTTACTCTTGTTCTTACAAAAACAGAAAGCTTTGGCTTTTGTCGAGGATTGGTGAGTAAATTTTCTCCCAGCCAGAGAAAGAGCAGCTCTGTGCCTTCACTCCAGCTGCCACTTTAGGGTTTGTGCATCCTAAAGCATGAGCCTGGTGAGCCCCTGAGGGGGATGTGGGCAGGGAGGTGAGATGGCAAGTGGGTGGGGTGTTCCAGATGCTTGCAGAGGAGGTTTCTTGGGTCTCTTGAAGCTGGGAATGGCAGTGACAGCACAGGTGTGTGGGAGCCATAACTGCAGCCCCTTCCAGGAGGCCACAAAACCAGGTATTTCATTTTTTCATGGAAAGCCACCTCTCCTGACAGCCGGTCAGACATCGTTGTCTACATCCTGCAAGGGCTTGCCACTGGCCTCCAAGATTTGTCATGCAAGTAAGAAAAAGATAGCTCAAGAGTTAGGTAATGATGTGCACTGAGAATTGGAGACTGCAGAGATAAAAGGCAACTAGTAGCAAAGCATAAAGACTGACACCACTTAAAAGGGCAGGAGAAGTAAAATGGCTAGACACATCATAGCCCTAATGGGAAACACATGAGAGATGTTGATCAGAGAATGCTGGCAAACAGATGAGGTCTCTGAAAAAAAGGGGGGGAAAAAAAGGAGGAAACAGAAAACAAGATGGAAAGATAAAATTTCAAAGCAAGCTCTAAATGGATAGCAGCTCCAACTAATAGGAAGACCTACAGTGATATTGCCAAGTAGTACACAGAGGAGCTGATGATCATTAATATCTTGATAAATTTATTAACAGATAATTCAGTCGTGTCTATGTCAATTCCCTCCAAGAGATTAGAAGTGGTTAATGTGCGTAAAAGCAAGTGAATTCCTAAAACTACTGACCCTCCTTGTCTGCATCTCCATACACTGAATGCTCAGGAGCTAACAGTAAGACAGGCACAAGAGCAGTCACCACCAGCTTCAGGCCTGCAGTTCTGTCACCTCCCTCTGTCGTGTCCCAGCATCTCCTGTGTCCCCTCATGGGATGCCCACTGCACAGGGCTGCCCACTGGCTTCTGGCACAGATGGCAAATTAGAGAGTCAGTCCCTGCTCCATGACACAGCTTCCTACCTGCTGTAGCTTCTAGGAAAAGCCCTTTTTAACACCTACCCTGTGCATGTGGAGCTGGGAGGACACATCTGTGGGCCCCACTATTGCTGCAGGGAGATGCCAGCAGGGTTCAGGGAAGGTTCCCCCTGGGAGCACACGGGCTGTATGTGTGTGTGATGCTGACAGGTGTTATGCCATGCAAAAGCTGCATCTCCACAGCCCCATCTGAGCAGGGATGGCAGCCACTCTCCACACACACAGCCACCAAACCTCATGGAGAGAGAGAAAACTGAATTTCAACAGTCCTGTCTACTCCTGCCACCACCTGGAGAGCTACTCCTGCATTTTGCCCATTGCTTTCTGAAGGATATGTAGGCTCTGACCCTATTCTGAAGTCATTCACAGGGCAGGGAGTCACTTACTTTTAACTCACTTGCCAGTAACACACAATAAAGGCACAGAAGTTCAGTGAGAGCCAAGGACTTGGCTGTCCCACAGGCAGCACAGCTGTGACACTGTGCTCTGCACACTGGATACATCACAGCCAAGGCAGAGCTCTGGGGAGGATTCCCACATTTGCTTTATGGAGTTTGATATACCTTGATTTTTAAAAAAGTTAATTACTCGTGCCTTACACCATCTTTTGCAGCAAGACTGACAGACACATTTTAAAACTAAAAATACTCTTCTTACATTTTTAATCATTCATTATGAATGACAGATGCTTGAAACTAAAGTGAAAATCATCATCAGTTGTACTTATTGGCTAAATTCCTGCAACACTCAAAGCTTGAGAAAAATCAAACATGTTTGACAGCTGGTAGAATGAAAGGAAAGGATAAATCTCGCCCTGACAGCATAAGCTGTTAAACTCAGAGAGATATCAGCCTTCCACAGGAATACCATCAGTGCTGTAGCAGGGCCCCGAGTTCCTGAGCAGCTTCTGGGGCAGAGCAATCTCTGCAGGTGCTGGGAGCACCGTGGTGTGCCAGTGCAGCTCTGCCCAGGCCTGTGCTGTGCCCGCCAGGTGGGTGGGTGGGCAGGGGTCTGCGTCAGCTCTGGGCCCCAGCAGAGCTGCAGCTACTGCTGGACACTCCGGGGCAGCACCCAGGTCTCACTTGCCCTTCCTGAGCGCTGCTGGCCCTTCCTGAGCACTGCTGGCCCTTCCTGAGCGCTGCTGGCCCTTCCTGAGCGCTGCTGGCCCTTCCTGAGCACTGCTGGCCCTTCCTGAGCGCTGCTGGCCCTGCTGCACCAGCAGCCCGGGGGCGCTGGGAAGGTGGAGAGCTCCAGATTTCTCATCAGCCTCTCCCTTGGCAGCAAGCTACGTGCTGTGTGTAGCAGACGTGTGGCAGACACAATGGCTTAGGTGGCTTGGAGAGCAGAGGGGTGCTGCTTGCTGCAGCCCCAGGCCAGTGAGGTAGGAGCTGCCAGGCTCGAGTGTGCCAGGGCTGGGGGCTGAGGGCAGCCAGGACCGTGCAGCCACAGCTGCAGTGTCTGTCCTGGTCACTGTCTGTCTGTCCTGGCCACTGTCTGTCTGTCCTGGCCACTGTCTGTCTGTTCCTGGCCACTGTCTGTTCCTGGCCACTGTCTGTCTGTCCTGGCCACTGTCTGTCTGCTCCTGGCCACTGTCTGTCTGTCCTGGCCACTGTCTGTCTGTCCTGGCCACTGTCTGCTCCTGGCCACTGTCTGTCTGTCCTGGCCACTGTCTGTTCCTGGTCACTGTCTGTCTGTCCTGGCCACTGTCTGCTCCTGGCCACTCTCTGTCTGTCCTGGCCACTGTCTGTCTGTCCTGGCCACTGTCTGTTCCTGGTCACTGTCTGTCTGTCCTGGCCACTGTCTGCTCCTGGCCACTCTCTGTCTGTCCTGGCCACTCTCTGTCTGTCCTGGCCACTGTCTGTCTGTCCTGGCCACTGTCTGTCTGCTCCTGGCCACTGTCTGTCTGTCCTGGCCACTGTCTGTCTGTCCTGGCCACTGTCTGTTCCTGGTCACTGTCTGTCTGTCCTGGTCACTGTCTGCTCCTGGCCACTGTCTGTCTGTCCTGGCCACTGTCTGTCTGTCCTGGCCACTGTCTGCTCCTGGCCACTGTCTGCTCCTGGCCACTGTCTGTTCCTGGCCACTGTCTGTCTGTCCTGGCCACTGTCTGTCTGCTCCTGGCCACTGTCTGTCTGTCCTGGCCACTGTCTGTCTGTCCTGGCCACTGTCTGCTCCTGGCCACTGTCTGTCTGTCCTGGCCACTGTCTGTTCCTGGTCACTGTCTGTCTGTCCTGGCCACTGTCTGCTCCTGGCCACTGTCTGTCTGTCCTGGCCACTGTCTGTCTGTCCTGGCCACTGTCTGTTCCTGGTCACTGTCTGTCTGTCCTGGCCACTGTCTGCTCCTGGCCACTCTCTGTCTGTCCTGGCCACTGTCTGTCTGTCCTGGCCACTGTCTGTCTGTCCTGGCCACTGTCTGTTCCTGGTCACTGTCTGTCTGTCCTGGCCACTGTCTGTCTGTCCTGGCCACTGTCTGCTCCTGGCCACTGTCTGTCTGTCCTGGCCACTGTCTGTCTGTCCTGGCCACTGTCTGTTCCTGGCCACTCTCTGTCCTGGCCAGTGCCCAGCCCTGCAGCCCTTGGGAGAGCAGGGCATGATCCGTGTCTCCTCCATCAGGGCAGCAAGATCATTTCCCAGTAATTTAAGTTCAGAAAGATAAAGTTTCAGCTAACTTGTTAACCTGATTGGTGAGCACTAACTCCAGTGTCACATTTCACCTCCAAATAATCGAGGAATTGTGATTTGCATTCATTCCCTCTTCACCTGTGGGTCAGAGGTCCATGGCATGTCCTACAGCATTTGAACAGCTGGTTTGAGGTAATGGTAGTGCGTCAGTGCCTCAGAGCTGCCTGGGCAGGTTACAGCTCTGTGGGCGACCTCTCCAGCCCACCTCAAGAGCTCAGTGTGGCTCAGTGTTGATTCCTTATCACCAACACTTGTGTGACTCCAGAAGACATTTGCAAACTTTTTGTTGATACGTGTTTCATGTGCTAATATTGCTTGAATATTGCCTGTAAAATGTATTTCTAAAGAGAACACTGAAAAAACCTCTCTAAAATAGAAATGCATGTGTTACAGAAGCATCCCATTTAACTACCAAAAGTTTGCAGATTATTATTTAGGTCTGTTTTCATTTGATTTTACACGTTGCAGATTTATTAGGTTACAGTTAAATATTAGGGTAAAATAATTCTGCAAATGAGTGATTTACTGTGCTTAAACTGTGTCTATAGCAATTACTATGTTACAACTTAAGTATTATATTTAATTTCTACTGAATGTAACCAATCCCAAATCCTCTCATCTTTCATTAAATATACGTAGAAATACTGCAAAGGGCAGTAGAAGTGGCAAACTTTGTCTAATCCAAAAACGAACTACAACTTTGCACTACTAAGAATCAACCCAAATTTTCCAAGTAGAAACCACGTTGTTTTTCCAAGCACCAGCACTGATGAGTTTCCAGTGGGTTTAGGAGATGCAATCCACTAGAAACCCAGAAAGACCCATGTGAATTAGATTGACCCTGATTAAACATCAGTATGGGTGAGATAGGCTTCTTCCTGATCCCAGGACTCCTTTTCAGGAGTGGTAATTTCATGCCTGACTCTGTCTTTGCTGCTGCTGCCCTGCTGGGGGCCCAGAAAGGCAGAGGGGGCTCTGGCTGGGCGAGGTGCACAGCTGGTGCTCTGGGCTGGCACCTCTGCCCGCTGAGGCCAGGTTCCATGGGCAGGCACCCTGAGACCTGCTGGAGTCAGTCACCTGCTCTCTGAGCTAGGCTTGAGCTGTGCCCCCTACCCATGGAGCAGTGTAGGGGCCAGGTACAAGTGGGCTGGGTGGACCTCAGCAGCTGGGTCTCCCTGCCACTCTCCTGCTGGCAGTGCAGGGCTTTATGCAGAACCATAGCATAGACAATGTGTAAACTGTTGGGAAAGAAGAAAATTATTTGGGGTTGAGAGCCTTGTCTGAACTTTGTCCTTTTCTCAAGCAAAAGAAAATATTATTTCACCTTTTAAAGAGCCACACATAATAAGAGGCAAAATGTCAAGACCGGTGTTGATATAAACCCCCAAGGAAAACAAACTCTATGTGACTTCTCCAAAAGGTCTCACTTCCTCACCCTTCTCCCCTAGTTTAAACAGATTTAGTAACTGAGGAGGAAGGGGGGAGGGAAGGCTCTCCTCTGGTCACTGCTGAGGGTCCTGTGCATGGACACACTTCTGCAGCATCCTTGGCAGAATGCACATCCAAGGTGGGAAAATCTCTGGCTCTCCCAAGGGAACCTGGCTGCATGAGGCAGAGCAGGACAGAGCCACAGACCCATTTTAACACGTGGGGAAATGCAGACTGCCACAGCAAGGGCTCTGTGCTGCTGGGGAGGACCAGGGCTGTCTGGTGGCACTGCTTGTCCGGTGCTGGGGGAGATCTCACCAGCACAGCTGGGTGCACGAACACGCTCAGATTGTTTGGACCTCTTGGCTTCTCCAAGGAGGTACATGAGGTTAAAGCTGTTGGCAACTGGCACTAAGGAGTAAAAAATGGCTTGTATGTAGGGTTTCCTCTTCTTGTAGTGTCCTTAGCAAGAGGTACAGTGAGGTCTAAGCCCCCTGGGAAGGTGAAAGTGTGCAGAGCATGTTGCATCTGCTTCTGCTGCATGTCCTCACAGCTGCTGTGGGTCTCACCTTCCCTCTTGGGCTCTGCATTTCCCAGCATCCTGATCCTCCAAAAGGATCTTGTTTTGAATGGCATGGATCCACTTGCTGGGGACAGGTTAAAGTTCTTCCAAAGCCATTCAGCAGTTAGCCTGAAATATGAAATTCCCAATGACAGTGCCGTTACCGGGGAGCACAGACAGTAATTCCTACCCACAGCCCCAATAACTGTCACGTGGTGCAGCACAAAGTACAGAAATTAATAATTAATAGCCTTGAAGAGGCTTCAGAAGAGCTGTGCTATTACGTGCATCAGAACCAGGATAAATCACAAGCAATTCAGGAATATATTCCCAGGTTCACTCATAACCAGCATGGTATTTGGAGTCGCTTTGGGAGCAATAAATGACAGGGAGTCCACATTATAAAAATAAACATGAACTTAAGTGGCAAGGATTCATTTAAACCAAAAGGGAAAAGACTTCTCTACTTGCACTATCAGTTTAACATAAGTAGAGCAAGTTTTACCTTGGAGTATCTGCCCCATGCTGGGAGGAGGGGACCATAGTGGAGGGAACTGATTGGCACTGGCTGCTTCACTTCAAAGGTTTTTAACTGAATTCTCCAAAATATGAGCCTCAAAGTTCTTTCTAAAGTGAAAATAAAAAAGGCAAAACACAGCTTTTTGTCTCATGGCACTTTTACTCAGCCTTTTCTTAAATGTGACTATGACCCCCCTATATACACTCCTGGGGTTTTATCACAGACATCATGGTATTCAATCTAACCTTTAGAATTGCCACCAGGAACCCTCAGTGAGATTCCCTGCACTGAGATTCCAGTCCTTGCACTCACAGCTAGAGCTGACAGTGCCCCTTGTGCTGCTCTAAAGGCAGTAGGAACTCAAGGTTTATTTATTGACATTAATGGTTTTAAGCCCTCTGAGTGGATTTTAAGAACCTGGTTTGAAGCTTTTTTCTGAATAAGAATTTTGCCCAAAAATGCTTGTTGAAATTTATATGATGACAGGTTTTTCCAATCTGCCACTCCTTTTTTTTTTTTCCTTTGCTAAAATCAATCTTACGATGTCCTCCAGCACAGACCAAAAAATGCCAATCAAACGATTCCAATCCTTTGTTCAGTCCAGCCAAACGAGAAGTGCCATCACAGCTGTGCTCGGTGGTGCTGGGAAGGGGCACCACCAGCCACGCTCTCGGCACAACAGGGAACGCACGCAGAGGAAGCCGGAGCAGACAGAATGCCATCGCTGGTGGGAGCAGACCTGTATCACTGCTCAGGGAAATTACCCAGAGGCTTCAGCAAACAAACCTTCCCCTGACAAACCAGCTCCTGATGGCAGCCCACCCCACCCAGTGAGGGCACTGCCTGGCTGAGGGCTACCAGCCCTCACTGTTCACTCCTTCTGCCCACAAACACCGCCTGCCTCTGATCTTCACTGCATCTCGCTTTTGATGTCGGCTCCTCCTTACAGGCTCTGTTTCAATTAGCTCCCTAAATAAATACAATTTTGATGTTTGGTCTCATAGTGGGTTATTAAACCGGCTCCAAAATGCTTTTCAGCGAGAAGCAGCTCACTTTCCACTGGATTATCCTACTTCACACTTCTGATGTAAAAACCCCGCGGGGTAAACACACACAAGCACTTGTCTTTTCCTTCATAGCAGGTTTTTTCCTAATCTCTTGAAGAATTAGCCTTTAAAGGATTCTTGGTGGCAAGCAGAGCAGCGCCGGTGCCTCAGCTGTGTGCAATCTGCGATGGCAGCAGTAGATGGAGCCAAGCGAGAGAGGAAAGGTTTGAGCACTGCAGCATTTCTCCCACGGTGCAGGTTTAGCGCTTGACTTAACTCGATTAAGAAAAAAAATTTCATTTAGTTCCTGATGCTTTGAAGGTAATACAGGGAATAATTATGTGTAGCTCTGCCAGCACAATACCCAGTGGAAAACAGTGACTTTTGGAAAAATAACAAGTTGGAGGCAGTTTATCTTGAGGGATGAAGTATATAGCAGAAGGGAGAGAAGAGAGTTGTATTATTTTTGGGGGAAGTTGAGAGATGAGGAGAGTAATCTGGGAGGGTGGCAATAGGGTTTTGAGCACTGAAATATTCCTTCTTCTTCTGTGAGTCCTGAAAAGTTACTCGGCTGGGCAGGAGTTGTCCCCAGCATGCCCAAGGAGGCACTCAAAATGTTGGTGCTGGGCAGCAGGTTCAGAGTGGGTGTTGCATTGGTGCCACCACTCATTGTCCAGAGCTTCCCCAGAGAACTGTCCTCTTGTCAGCAGCAGCAGCAGGTACGTGGAAGGTGACATTCATGCTCTGTAGTGGGCTGGCACGAGCTTGTTCTGAGGCCCTCTGCTCTGAACAAACCATGGCTGTAAGGCTGCTCTCTCTAACCACAGGCCACACAGTTCCCCCAGCTGTGGAGGTGGTGTATGCTCAGCAAGCTCTGCTGCAATGGATGTTGGAACAATAACATTTTGCTCAAGGTACATTCTAGAATATGTGCTGGCGTGGTGTTTGTATTTGGTGTTTGTAAGAGGGTTTGTATTTGTGTTTTGGGGGAAAACACTTTGCTAACCAGGAGAAATGGAAAAAACCTCAAGTCAAGCGCTCACAGTCTGGTTTTGGTGCAGGATAGTTACCAGCTGAGCTGATGGCTCCTCAGAATTGTGCTGCTTGGGCTGTGCCTCATTGAGGGGGCAGAGCTGCCCCCACCCAGGGCTGTCCCATCTTGTGCTGGCTGCTCTGCCTCAGCCAGCTCTGGAGCTCTGGTACTGGGGTGGGGGAATGTCCCAGTGAGAGCTCAGCAAGACCAAGGAGAGCATTTACCCAATGTCCCAGTGACCCTGTGCCAGGTGGAATTTGTCTTGGCCCTGGGAGCAGGGGATGGCTGGTCAGAGCAGAGCGGGGACAACTGGCACCTGAACACCTCGAGCAGCTCAAGCAGTTGTTAAGGGGCAGTTACTGGATCTGAGACAGGAAAAGATGAATGAGACTACATTGAACCCTCCCTGCAATTCTCATAAACCATTCCCTTGTTTAATGTTTTCAATTGGGTTTAACTCATGCTGAATGTTGCTGTATGAAGATGCTGTTTGTGGTCAATGAATACATCTCTGTGTGCTCCAAGTTTCATTAAACATCACATGGAGAAAGGTGAGATGGAGAAAGACAAGATATAATCTAGTCCAGTTCTTTCTGTTTCTGTTTGTTTCACTTTCAGCATCTGATTTAAATCCTTGCCAGGAATACTTTGCATGGGAAGAATTGAGAAAGACAAATCACTTAACATTATTCCCCTCTTCCTCTGCTCTTACCTGTCTCTCCCCTCCCGAGGCTGCACTGGGCGTGACAAGGCCAGCATCGCTCTGCAGGCAGGGCACTGGAGGCAGAGTCTGGCAGGCAGCTCTGGATGCTCACACAACATTTTAGTACATATCCAAAGGTGCCAACAGATCCAAAAGAGATTAATCAGATGTTTTAAAGAGGTACAAAGGGCACTCAATCTGCAGAGTTTAACAAATACTTGAAGGAGTATTTGGGAGGGGGGGCGGGGGGGATGGGACCCCTTGGTTGCAGGAGGTCTGGGGGAGGAGAACTGTGGCAGCAGGAGGACTGAAGTGTGTTCTCCTGTCACAGACTCCTGGGCAGGTGTCTGGGAAGGGCTGGCCAGGCCTCCTCCTTCCCATGTCACTTCTCCATGTGCTGTCACCATGTAGAGATAGAAACAAATGAGTAAGTTCTTTTCATGCAAACAGGGAAAAAATATGAAAATATTCTGTTCCTCTAAAAGCATTCAGAAGATGAATAAAAAGCATAGAAACATAGTTTTTAAAAGATTTAAAACTCCAGCATTTTCTACAGTCCATTTCTACAAACACATTGTGCCCGTGGTGCTCCAATGTCAATCAGTCAATGCAACTGGCAAACAAAACAATGTTTTAGATTTGTAATTACCAAAATGTTCTACACTTAGCACATAAATATTAAATCCTCATAAATAATGTTGTCAGATCTATTTAATTTCAACTTTATTATATTGTTGTTAAATGAAACAAACACTATATTTAAATTTATTCCCCTTCCAATCCCATTGTTTTGCTTTATTTTGATTTCTTTTAAAAGACAAAGAGAAAAGCACGTCCATTCTATGTATTAGGCTACAGCCAAAACAAATGCACATCAAATAAGTTTGTTTAAGCAGATGTGCTCATAAAATGTTAACAAGACACAAGATAATTACAGGAAAAGGCTAAAGTCCAACTCAGTATGGAGTCCAAAGGTCTGAGTTTTATTTAAGAGTGAGATCAAATAAAATATGCACTGACAGTGTAACACCAAGTCTTCTATCAGTAGTGATGCAGCCATTGTTTTCAAGGCCAATAAACTTTAATGTACCAGCGGAGTTGTATCCAAATCACATAAAATGCCTAGCCATAGAACATGTAGAACAGGCTAAAATGGGGGTTACGGTTCAAAATATTTTCCTAGTGCAGATTTATTTATTACCACTCCCATTTTGACATGGGGCCTGTTTCTTACATCAAGGTGGTGCTTCAAATGTTGGTGTTTCTACTGCAAACACACCTCTGTTCTTCACAAACTGATTGTCTTCATTTCCCTAAATCAGCGCATGGGTGGCACAGACCCCTTGCTATCTCACTCAGGATTCCTCACCAGGCAGCTGATGTGACCTCTCACGGTCTTGGTGCAGCCCCAGCACACGCAGGGCTCAGGCTGAGGCCCTGGGGAGGGGCTGGCTGCAGGCTGGGGCTGCCTGTGCTGCCTGTCATCCCTGCACATCAGCCCTTCTCCTTGGGAGTGCCAGTGCATTCTGCTCTGCTCCTGTGCAAGACAGTGCCTTAACAATTGGTGGAAACTTCAGGACCAAAGAGGTTCTTTGACTGGAGGTCTTCAGGTTCTAAATAAATGGGTTGTCCTCTCTTTGTTTCCATCCTTTACTTCTGGAAAGAGTTTGAATGCTCTCCCCTCAGCAGAGAGCTCAGCTCTCCTCTCCCGCGGTCTGTGGGTGCTGCCGGAGCCTGGCAGAGCAGTGTGTGCTCTTCCCGGCACAGAGGGGAGAAGGTCCTGGCATCTCCATGCCTCTGGCTGTGCTGGGATGGGAGGTGCCCATGGCTGCAGGGCACGGGGCCCCTGCTAAAGCCAGAAGCCTGCCCTGGAAATGCAGGTATTAATGTTGGTTCTGTGGTTAGGGATGTCTCTGCTCAGTCTGTGCAGAATACACTTGAGATGCTCAGTGGGGAGAAGTTTGGCTTTTCCCTGCACACAGGCACATCCAGAGCAATGCTTTAAGGTTAAGAAAATTCTTTTTCTGGATGCAAGGGAAACTTACAAATGTGACCAGTAAGGACCCTCTGCTTTAGCCACTAGGAATGAAAATGCAGGGTAGCTTAAGATCCCATGCTTTTAAACTGCGCTTATATGCTCTCTAAGGCTAAGTGATGGATTTTGAGCACCTTGGCTTAGTGTTACTGGAACTGGCTTCCTCTTGCTGATTATTTTATTTCTATTAATTCACTAACAATGAGCAGCATTCCTGCCTCCACCTGCTGGAAACATGCAGGTCTCAGTGTGTCATGTGAGAGAAATTTGGGTAACATCTTTCGCTTCATTCCAAATTACAGATCCAACAGATACAATTTGTGTGTAGTAGCAACTGTTAATATTCCAGATTGGTGTTGTAGGATGCTGACCAAAATGTACGTGTTAGCAGCTGCTCCTTTTTAAGTGTTTCACTGTTGTGAAATTAATCTCCTTTCTTTTTTTATTTTTTTCAGATACCTCCTTGATTTTTATATAATTTTAGAATATATGAACAAACTTTAAATTGTTTTCCCTGGACACTGTCGGGATTGAAACAGCAGTCACAGAGGTGAAAGTCTTGTAATTAATACAGCATGTCAATCAAATCCCATCAGTGACACATATTTATTTAATATCTCTTTTTTTTTATTGTTGAGCTACATTATAAACATTTTAGCAGTTCACATCTGTCTCTCGTAGAACAATTGTAATTGAAATGAAAATGCCGTTTTTTCCAATGTGATTATATTTTAGAAGCATACATTCTTGCTTGAGGATACGATGCTTTCAGCTCCCTATCTCATAGTGCTGAAAACTCTGTTTAACCACCAATAGTAACTTTTCTGTATGTCTTTCACCTGCCACAAGGAAACAGAATGTTACCCTGAAAATTCCTCTTCATTCGTATCATGTTTTGCCCTCTATACCTCCTGCTCTGGCAGCAGAGATGCTTTAGGACTCCCCAACAAAATGATAATGTGCAACGTTTTTCTTCTTGTCTTCTTTGTGGAACTGAGCTTGAAAATCCAAAATCTTGCAAACCTCACACCTGTTTTTTCCTATTTAACAGTAGCATTTTAATATCTTACCAATAACTTAATGTATCTCATTCATGTCTTATTTAAATGTATTATTTTACTAATTAACTGCAGTTTTTCTTAGCGTTTTTGACTGCAATTCCTGCTTCCCACACAAAGGTAGGGAAAGGATTCTCCAGGGTAAAAGGTGTCAGAAACGAATTCTGAAGGTGCGGCAGGCTCTGTGTGTGCTGCGGCTCGGAGCCGGCTCGGGGGGAAACCGTGCCCTGTGCTCTGCAGCGAGATTCCCCGTGCGACAGAGCCTGACTGACCCCCCCGCATCTTCCCCTTCAGCAACTTCCACCAGCGGGGCTTGGGTGCCGCTCTAGCGGGTTGCACTGGCCCGGAGTAATCTTCTAACCCTCACACACAAAACCAGCCACACACTCGCTCTGCCCCTGCGTTTATGAGCAATGGGTTTATTCCTTGACACTTACAAAAATTAAGACCCAGGAACTCATGTGCTGTTGGTACTTAAAAATCTGATCTCGGTGTCTGCCCCAGCACACGCTGGCTCCGCTGCCGGGCCAGACCAGGAGCTGCCCGGGGTCCCGCACCTCTGCCCGGGGTCCCTCACACCTCTGCCCGGGGTCCCGCACCTCTGCCCGGGGTCCCGCACCTCTGCCCGGGGTCCCGCACCTCTGCCCGGGGTCCCTCACACCTCTGCCCGGGGTCCCGCACCTCTGCCCGGGGTCCCGCACCTCTGCCCGGGGTCCCGCACCTCTGCCCGGGGTCCCTCACACCTCTGCCCGGGGTCCCGCACCTCTGCCCGGGGTCCCGCACCTCTGCCCGGGGTCCCTCACACCTCTGCCCGGGGTCCCGCATCTCTGCCCGGGGTCCCGCATCTCTGCCCGGGGTCCGCACGCCGGGAGCCTCCACTGGCGGAAGGTGCGGAACCGCACGGGCAGCAGGGCAGACCGGCTCTCTCCTGCCTGTCCTGCTGTTAATTCTTCTTCTGAGCCGCCCAAGCCCCAGGCGAAACCGCGCGGAGCGGGGCTGGATCCGCTGCGGGGCTCGTCCGCGGCCGGAGAGCGCAGCCTGGGCTCGGCTGGGTGCCGCTCTGCCTCAGTCACACGAGGCACGAGAGCAAACGCGTCTATCGATCACATTATTTGATGGGCTGCTTGGGACTGAGGGGTTGGGATTTTGTTGTTTTCTAAATCGGGCTTAAGCAACGATGAGAAATTGAGTGCTCAAGGAACTGTTCTATGTGGGCAAGTGGTTGAACAAATCAGAGTTTTTGTAACGGAACTCGCTTCGTCTAAAGCATGAGATCATTCCCGCGGGGGTGGGATGCTGACCCCGACAGAGCTTTCAGGTGACCGCGACTGAAAACGCGAATGTGCTCATATCCACAGGGACCACATCGAAAATCACACTTTGGAGTTCTCGATCTGGTCTTTCAGTTCTGTCTTCATACTCGCTTTCACCCAGGCTGGAAGGATGCTCCAATCTGTAGTAAATGAGACCGTTCGGGCACATGTGTGTCACATAAACTCTCTGCTCCTGGGGAACATCTTTCCCAATCCGTTACGCAAATACTGAACTTCAGAAATACCCAGGGAATCCCTATGGAAAGAGCAAAGCCAAAACTGGTCTAGGGACGGGGACCCTGCTCCATTGCCCTGACTCTTTCTCCCCGTCTTCACATGCGGACCCCGAGACACAAAAACGCCTCGGTTAAGGCAGAATCGGTCACCGCGACTCCAACGAAAAAATATGCAGGTCCCTCGTTTTGAGATGAGCGAGTCTGTGTTGCGGGAAGTGCAGTCATATGGACTCATCTGTCCTTGACTAACTGAGGCTGAGGGTATTTATTGTCCATGATAAATTTTTAGCCGCAGGATCAGAGGGGTTCTTTCAGGAAAAGACCTTGGGGAAAGGATTCCTCAACAATTCGATTCCGCATCTGAGTTTACATAAATTTACGTCTAGAGAGGAATAGAAATAGTAAGAAATAAGCTGGGCATATTGATAATGGGAGGAAAAATTCACCGTGTTCCTCCATGCCCGCCGGCTGGGATGACGGCAGCCCTCCGGCCCTGGAGCGCTCCAAGAACCGCTCCAGGTTTCGCCATGCCAGCACCTAGCATGTCAGGTAACTCAGATGTGCAAGAAAAGGAGAGAGGACAAGGAAACTCTGTCAGAAGCGCCTGCAGCCTCACGTGCGTCTTCCGAGCGATCAGCTGGCAGCAGGTGAGGAATCCCACGCTGGGAATTGCATCACGCCCCGCTCGGCCCGACGAGCTGCCAGGCGCGAAGTGCTGGAGAGCAGGAGGGTCTGAGGGCAACGGGGCAGGAGCAGCCCCCGGGACCGGGCTCGACTCGGGGTTTAGGAGGGACGGTGTCCCCCGGCTGCCCCTTAGCCTCTCTCGAGGCTTGCTCAGCGTTATCCCCGCTTTCTGTGCGGCACACAGGATGCAGCGTTTAGCTTCTCTCTTGAACAGCGTGTGTTTCGAGTACCGAAGCAAATCCTTCCCTCTCTGCATTCCTTAATGACAGCACAATAATCGCTAATACAAACCAGAGCGGAGCGTTCCGCTCAGGGCAGTGCCGCTTATTCGCGCGGCTTCTGTTATTTCCCGTTGTACGTGATCGTTTTCTACTGACAAAGGCAGCTCCGGGGAGCCCTGGGAGCCGCTGCAGCGCCGTCACCCCTGACTGCAGCTCCCGCTGTTCATATCTTTACGTAAAAGCGACGTCCTCTGCAGACAGAGTCCTCTCCTCTCTTCTCTTCTCTTCCTCCCCAGCGCGGTTTTTTTTTTCATGTCTCTTTTCAAGAAGAGCCGGGGCAGCGGTGCTCAGAGAGCGCGGCGGCGAAGCGATGTGTGCGCTGTCCTGCCTGGCCCACGAGCTCCATTGGCTCTACGCGGAGCTCCGGCCGGCCCCGGTGGGAGAAGGAGAGCGGCTCGGGGCGGCCGCAGCCCGCGCTCCCCTCGGCACGGCGGGGGGAAACGTTATTCATAGAGGAGAGGCCTCCCAGAGCCAAAAGGAAACCATTTCTCGTTGCTGTTATTTTTTTCTCCGCTGAAAATCGAGCTATATTTAGGTTCATCAATTAAACCTACAGAAACGATCCCGTAGCACCTCGGAAAAGCAGAGGAGCGGCCAGCTCCCTCCTTCTCTGAGCAGCTGACCCTCTGACGAGAGCCCGCTTCCATCCGGCGAGCGGTCCCGCAGCTCTCGGCAGCCGAGTGGGTGCTCTCGCCTCCGCCCCGGCCCGACGGCTCCCAGCGCCGCTCGGCACGGGCAGCCCTGCTGCATCGGGAACCCTAGCTACTGCTCGGGGGGCGGCGGGTCCCGCGGTGCCGGGATCCTGCCGGACAGCCTGGCGCAGCAGCCGAACCGGCGGAGCGGGATCCCGCCCCGTTCTCGACATCGCCCGCCAGGCGCCGAGCGCTCGCCGTGCCCCGCGGACAGCCTTGGCCCGGTGCCCCCGCCCGGGCTACTCCACGCACCTGGAAATTCTCGGGAGAAAAAGCAGAACATTGGGGAGGCCTCGTCCTTTCCCGTCCCACTGCCCCGCTCACGCCAGCTCGGGAGATGCGGCTCTGCCGAGCGTGTCCCTGCGGGAGCTCGTCCCGCCGCCAGGGACAGTCCCGGGCCGGGCAGTGCGGGGCGGCTCGCTGCTCCTCTCGGCTGCCGCCCGCTCTCCTGGGGCACCTGCCGAGTGTCTGTGAGGGGAACGCCACCGGTGCGGGCACGGCCTCTGCCTCTCCGGCCCAGCCCGCTCCCCGGGGGCGGTGGGGCACCGCCAGACCCTCGGAAGCGCCTCGGACGCTGCCGAACCCGGCGGCCGCGGAGGGGCCCCGAGGGCAGCACGGGGGGGGGGCGGGGGCCGCAGCCCCATCCCGCTCCGGCCGGCGGGGCCGGTGCAGAGGCTACGCAGATGAAAGGCAGCGCTCGCAGGCGTTCCCCGTCAGGTCCTGTCGCCCCCCCCTCCCAACCCTCCCCGGTGCACATGTCAGAGTTCACAGACCTGGCTGCTGCCTTTTACAACACTGAGCTGTAAAAGAGCGGATATTAAACCCGTATAATGGATCCAGCTCCAAGGAGAGGTTGAATTTCCCAGTGAAACGAAGGTATTTGCCCTGAACTGGGAAAGGACCCCTCCCACATCCCCTGGGCTGGGAAACCCGCGGAACCGTCAGAGACCGGCCGTAAACTCTGCCCCCAGCCTCGCACCTGGCATCGGTCGCCGCGGGGGCACATGTGCACGACACGCTGCTGCCAGCCGGGCTCGTCAGGCCCGCCCCGTCGGGTCGCTACCCCCGGCGAGAGGCCGGACAGGTCGCTCGCGTTCGGCGCTAGCGGGACCCGAGCCCAGCGCCCCCCGCTGCTGTACGGGGCCTCGGCCGCCTGGCCGGCCCGCTCAGGGCGGGTGAGGGACAGGGCTGCCAGAGTCACACGGCCCGCGCTAGAGCTGTGCGAGCGGCCAGAGGGCGCCGGGGGCCTGACGAGGCTGAGGAGCAGCCTCCGGCTCGAGCGCAGCCCTTGCGGATCGTGCCCGGTGCCGAGTTAGTCGCGGGCACAGCGCGGAGCCGCAGGAGGGGCCTGGTGGTGGAGCTGCTCCACGTCGGGCCTTGGTGCCGAACCCGGTCCCGCGGCTCCTTGGGACGGGCGGGGGCCCGAGCCCTTCATTCCACGAGACCGTTCGGACGGGCGCTCCACCGGCGGAGGGAACGCGGAGCCCGAGCTTGTCTGCCTCGTTGCCCTCAAAAATCCACTTAGAGAAGATGAAGGCGCATGCAAATGCGTGGCGCCTCCTCGCCTGTGCCTTTAATCATGGTAAATTGGCTCCCGTTCCTCCAGACCCCCCGAAAAGGCACACGGCGGCACCGCACCGCGGCGGGGCTGGGATCCCAGCGCGGCGCAGCACCCGCCGCTCCCTGGGGCTTTCCGGCTTCCCGGCGCGGCCCCGACGCCCTGCCTGACCTGCCTCGCTCAGCAATTTTCCTACCCAAATGCTGTCGTGACGGGAACAGAGCGCAGAGATAGATAGCATCAAGCGGCCTATATCAAAGAGGTTAAAATTAAAATTAAATTAAAATTTAATTAAAATACCGGCTCGGTGCTCGCCGCTTTTCACGCGGCGCGGCCTCTGAGCGCATTCTGCCGGATACCTCCGGCACCACCTCCCCTATCGGCCATCCTGGCTGGCCCCGTCCCTGATCACTGGCCCTGTCACCTGGTCCGTGAGGCTGCCGGGCGAACAGGGTCGTTTCCCTGGGCCGGGGAACAGCCGCTCGTCAGACGGGCCGGTCCCGGTGGGGCTGCTGCGAGGCACCGGGAAACTCCACGCGGTTCACGAAACATTTGTTTGCATTTCTGAGCAACAGTCCGATAATTTATTGTTATTGTTATTAGTAACTACACTTAGTAGCTCGTTCACATCCATCCTTCCGAGGGGGGAGCGCGGGCTGAATCAGTCACCGTCGTGCGCCGCCGGCGGCGGCGGCTCCTCCCGGGCCGCGGCCGCTCCGCTAGGGCTACCGAGCCAACGCGGCCAGCTCCTGGGACGGTCCCGCACGTCGGCGGCCGAGGGAGAGGCCCGGAGACGTGGAGGCACCGGGAGCCGGGAGCCGCCGCCGGGGGCTCTGTTGGAGCTGCGGGCTTGCAGAGCCGGTCTGGGGAGCGCCCTGCTGTGGGAAGCATAGAGAGCTCCGTGGACAACCGGCAGCGAGGCCGCCCGAGGGGCGGCCGTCGGTCTCTGTGCCGGTGTCGAAGCTGGGCAGCTGTCGCTGTGCCGGCAGCCTGGTGCCCCGGCTCCCCGAAAGCTCCCGCCACGGGCGATTTTCTGCGCACCGACATCGGCCGCTGGCGAGCGGGAAAGGCCGGGGCTCCGCGGGGAGCGAGTTGCAGGGTCCGGCTGTGAGTGGAGAAAAACAGGACACAGTGAGGCGGCGGCACGCGGCTGCCCAGGGGCTCCCCCCAAGCCCCACCGCAGTGGTGCCGCAGAGCTGGGGCCGGTGGCTGCACATCGCTGGGCTGGAGGCCCGTCCGGCCCTCGCAGGGTGGGAAGCGCTGCCGTCTGCGCTCTGCACAGCACCCGCTGCGGCCGGCCCAGCGCTCCCTGGCTCCGCCGATCTCCCCGGCTGACCCCGAGCCCTTGGAGCCGTGCCGTGCCGCCGTGCGCCGGCAGAGGGCAGGCTGCGCCCGAGCCCCGCCGCACCGGGCACCGGGCCCGGCGAACCGGGGTCAGTCCGGCCGGGCCGCGCCCCCCGCCCCCGGCAGCCCTGCCCGCACGGCCCCGGCCGTACACCTCACGGGACAGCACTCGCCGTACGACCGGACCGTAGGGCCCGCAGCAAACCGCAGCCTGCGGGCTCCGGGCACCCCAATAGTCGTGCCCACCTCAGCAAGGGAGCGGGCGGGGCCCGTTGGTACTGGGGAAAATACGCGTCCAGGCAGCCGGGAATGTGCACAGACAGACTGCGCGGACACCCACGCGCCCGCCGGCACCGCCCGCTTATGCGGAGAAAGCCCGGCGCCCCCGTTCCCTCGTGCGGAGACGCCCGCGGTCCTCCCGGGATCCGCTCGGTTCTGTCCTGCTCCCGCTCCCCGCAGCTCCGGCGACCGCGGGCGTGAGCACCGAGCGGGACCGACGGGCCGCTGCGGGAGTCGGTGCAGAGGGCTCGGCCGTTTTTAGTTATCCCGATGGTTCCTTCCTCCTGCCTCGTTTGAGAAGGATTGGGACCGGCTGCGTTTCTTGTTCGACTCTCAAATTTAACTCACAACAAAGAGACTTGCCTTGCAAATAAAAGGACAATTCGAAGGAAGCCGCGGGGAGGTGGGGCTGCTTAGTCTGGTTTGGGTTTATTTCTGTGATGGTTTTGCGCGTGGGTGTTTTAATTGCATTTAGTTTTTCGTTAAAAGCATTATATAAACCTATATAACACCTCATCGAATTGTTCTCGGGGCAGGAGCGAGAATAACAATTTCCCGGCGCAGTGCTCGTATATACACACGGAGAGAAGCAACAAACCTTTAGTGTGATATTTGCGAGTAAAAGCCCACGAACAAAGCTGGAATTACTGCTGCGGGTGCAGGGCTAGGGACTTTCGCTCTGCTTCCCAGTCCCGCTGCTCAGCGCCGCCTTTTCGTTGGGTTTTGAGGAGTTGTGTTGTTGTTTTGGGGGTTTTTTTTCGTTTTGTTTTTTTTTATAGCGAGAATTTATGAAAACTCCCGCGGAAACGGGTTTTTTTGTAGAAGATAATTATTGAAGATAATTTGATGGAAGCCTTGTGTGATGGAGAACTCTCAATCCTTACGTGAAAATAGGAAGGGATCACAAAAAATTAATGTGAACGAGCAGCTTTTGCGCCACTGATTGAACTGTGAAATCTTAGCAGCCTTTATCTTGATCTCAGAATTAAATAACCATATATTATTTTTTCTGTATTAACGACAAAGATTTTCCGATTTCTACTGTCTAGAACAAAAACAAAGGAGCTCTATTACTGAAAACCTTTTCCAAAATAATTTACTAAAACACAGTGACGAATTTATTTAAAATATTTTTTCCGTACGAAAATGGCATAAAAATAAGTTTTATCTTAAGACCCACAAAATAGAAGCATTAAGTAATTCAAGTAAACACTCGTCCTGCTTATTAAGTATCAATATTTTGGGAGCATTACAAAATAAACTCTTTCTTTTGGCAGGGTCACGGCACATCACGGGTTACATTAAGAATCTTCGCAAAGAATCTTTCCTGGATTTTCCTTTCTTCATATTTAGATTTTTAAAGGTATCGGTTGAAAAAATCAAGCAAAAATACAAACAAAAACGAACAAATACAAAAATCACGAAAGGGCAGCCGGCTGCCTGGGGTCCGGCGCTCCATGCAGGATTGCCTTTCCCGTGGGTTTTTCCGTCAGAGGGAATCCCGATGCGGTGAGCTCGGACGGGGCTGTCCCGCACACGCACGTGCCGCACACCGCACCGAGCGCTGCGCCTTCAAAAGCGTCAGCGAGAAACCCGAGCGGGCAGCGCTGCTGCGGAGCGGCCACGGGCTCCGCCGCCACAGAAGCAGCCGCAGCCCTCGGGCCGCTGCTCCGCCCGAGCTTTGCCGCTGGCAGCCCCGGCCCGACGGCTCGGAGCCGTCCTTGGAAACAAGGGCGTTCGCGGCGCAGTCCTCGGTGCCCCGTCCCGCGTGCCCGCCGGGGCCGGTCGCGCCGCCGCCGCCCGCGGGTCAGGCCCGCATCCCCGCCGGAGCCGGGCGGCCCGAGGGAGGCTCCTGCCTCCACCTGCCCGCGGCCCGGCGCTGGACGCGCGCTGCTACCTACCCCGGACAGGGCAGGAGCCAAGAGCCGCCGTCGGGCCGGGAGCGGCGCGGGGCGCGGACCGGGGTGCCGAGCAGCCGGGGCCCCGCTCGTGCGTCACCCTCAGTAGCCAAGATCTCTCTCCCCGTCCGCGGCTCGCGGGGGCGCGACCCGGGCCCGCGCTGTCCGCACCGCTCGGCCGCCCCGGGGTGCACGGAGCCGGCCGCCCCGGGCGCCGCCGCGCTTCAGGGGCCGCGGGGGCCCGGCGGGGCCAGGGCACTATTTGACGTCGAGGAGACGGATCACCGCGGCGCAGCGATACGCCGCGCACCAATGGAGTTCAAATGTCAGCAAGTTTGAGGAGGGGTGAGGCGCCGGGGGGTGTGTTCCTCCGCCGCGGCCCCTGCTCTAAACGGCGCGGCTCCTCGGGCCGCCGCACGGCTCAGGGGCTGGGAGCGCCGGGAGCCCCGTGCCCCGCCCGGCCCGCCGCGCCCGCGCTCCGCCCGGCACGGCCCGCCCCGGGAGGGCCCTCCGCGCCAAGCAGGGCGTGGGTCCGGCGCTGCCGGCGAGCAGGTGACACCGCGGCTGCCCGGCGCCGTGTGCGCGGCATGTGCGCGCCCGTGTAGCGGGGCGGCCCCATGGGCGGCGGCGCCGGCTCCTGCCTCTGCCCCCCGTCTCTGGAAGCCCGGGCAGGAAACGCTCCTCATGTCTTCCAGATAAAAATAAAAGCGACTCCTTCCTCCCGGCCGCAGAGTGTCCCCGCGCCCGGCCCGACGCGGGGCTGAGCTGGCCCCGCCGCCCGGCAGCGCCTCTCCCCGCCGCCCGGAGCGCCGGGCCGCTCCGCCGCTCATGGACATCGCGACGGCTCCCGAATCCTTGGAGAGGTGCTTCCCGCGGGGCCCACCGGACTGCGCCAAGATGCTGGACGGCATTAAAATGGAAGACCACCCCTTGCGCTCGGGGCCGGCCACGCTGGGAGTGCTGCTGGGTGAGTTGCCGGTCGCTTCTCGACTACGCCGAAAGCGGCCCCGCGCACCGCTCGGTGCCCTGGGCTGCGCTCCGAGGGGCCCGGCCGATGCGATGCGGGCTGTGGCCGCTCAGCCCCTGACCGGTGCGGGGCGCGGGACCGGCGGCAGCCGTCGAGCTCGGTGTTACCAACCGGCTGGGCCGGGCGGACTTGCGCTGCCCGGGACGGGGACTGGATAGCGGGGCCGGGTCGTGTCGGGGCTGGGAGCGGGGCCAGGTGGGGCCAGGGCCGGCGCCTGACGCCGCCGTCTGCCGTTGCAGGGTCGGAGTGCCAGCACCAGGCCGTCTGCGAGGGCTGCCAGCGGCCCATCTCGGACCGGTTCCTGATGCGGGTGAACGAGTCCTCCTGGCATGAGGAGTGCCTACAGTGCGCCGCGTGCCAGCAGGCGCTCACCACCAGCTGCTACTTCCGGGACCGCAAGCTCTACTGCAAGCAGGACTACCAACAGTAAGGGCGCGGGGGGCGGCGGGGGTCCCGCCGGGGCGACCCGGCCCGGCCCGGGGCGAGCGGCGGACGCCGGGCGTGCTCCCGCTCGGGCCGCACCCCGTGCCCGGCGGAGCGGGGCAGCCCGGCACCGGGCTCACGGCTACGGGTGGCGGCCCCGGTGAGAGGGGACCCCGGCGTAGGCTGCGCGGCGGGCACGAACGGGACCGAAGACACCGAGCCGCGGCGTCCCACCAGGCAGGGCGCTGCCCCCCGCCCCGGGCCCGCCGCGGTCCGGTACCGTGCGGCGCCGTCGGACGGGACGGTGATGGGGCGGCCCGGCCCGGGCTGCTCAGGCGGCGCCGCGCTCAGAGCCGTCCCGAGGCGCTCTCCTGCCCGCCGCAAGTCCCGTCCCGCCGCCGCCCGCTGCCCCGGAGCCGCTCCGAGAGGCCCGAGGGCAGCCGCAGCGCCGGCCAGCCCGCAGAACGGCCGATGCCGCTGCCCGGCGGCGGGGCCGGGGCTCGCCGGGGCTGCGGGCCGGCCCGGTGGAGCGGCCGTCGGGCGCGGCGGGGCCCGGCCGAGGGAGCGGGGCAGCGGCGGGAGAAGCCCGGCTCTGAGCCTGGCCACGGCCCCGGCCCCGCCGTTGCCCGCGCTCTCTCTTATTCCGGCTTTATCCCCAAATGTCAGGCGCTGTTGGGAGCGGCCCCCGCCGCGTCGCGGCCCCGCGCAGGGACGGAGCCCGGCCCCGCGCCGGGCCGCCCTCCCCTGCAGAAGCCCACTTCATGCTTGTCACCTAAATTGAGGATCCTTTTTGTGCCGGGAGGGGGGCGAACATGGGCATTTCAATCACTAGGACATAATATGGCTCTGCTAGAAGTCTGGCAACAAACAAAGAACAACAACTATTGGTTTGCATCAACTTTTGTCAGGCATTCAGCAGGCATCCAGAAAGGCCTGAAGTGGCTTAGTGGCAACAATGTGCATTTCATAGCTACAGCATGAAAATCCATCTCCATGGAAACGGGTAGTAAATGCTAACATGACATGCTGAGTATAAATATTGTGAGGGTTATAACTCTTGTATAAATGGCGCAGATAAATGTCCCCCTGTTTAGGAATTACAACAAAACATGTTATTTCATGCTGCAGCTCTCACTAGCTCCCAGAGAGTCCTCCATAGCCCGGGCACGGTGTATGGGAATAACTCGAGGCTTGCCCGTGGGCTGCCGCCGTCCCGCCTTTGTGGGGCTGCGGCACCTTTAGGGTTTTCTCGTGCCCGGTTTAGGAAACCCGTCCACAGGCTTTGCCTTTCATTTTTACACAAAATAAACCACCCTGTGGTAGCCGTAGTTGTAAATTGATGAAACTTCTTTTTCTGTAGGTAGTAACACCTTATATATTTTTTTGTTAATTAGTAAAGGATATCGAATAGTCTTCAGGCTACCTAAAAAAAGCATTATTTGGCAATGTAAATATTTACATTAATTTCAAATAAATGTACCTTCTACAGCCCCAACTTTAGTTTCTGTAAAATAAAGAATTGTACTCAGCGACCTAAAAAGCAAGATCAGACACTATCGCTTTGTAAAACAAAAAATATTTTTCTGACTGAAAACAGAATTGTTACTGCTTCAGAACTTCCCGTGTTTCCAAAAGCCTCCAATTGTAGAGGGGAAAAATGGGGTAACCAGGCTGCCGAGCAATAAAAAGATATCAACATGTTGGCCTTTGTTGAATCCCAGCACCTAGTGTGACATGACATGGTGCCCTGCTGTGTGTGCCCCCGAGCACTGACAGCGGCAGCGGCTCACGGGAAGGGGAGGCGAGACACGCTAAATCAAAAATTGTTTTCTCTGAGATTTTATTAGTCCAAAAGAGCAAACATGTGAAACTGTGCTGACACGGATTGTGTGCCTTTTCAGAGCTGGAGACATATTCGTTTATGGTAGCTAGAGGATAAAAATAGCTGTGTGTCCGTGCAAGTGGCCCTGGGCTGTGCAGCACAGAGGGTCAGTTTTATCCATCAGACTGTGGGCAGTGAAGCCATGAGCGAGCTGTGAGAGACAGCTCCAGCGAGGGGACACAGCCAGTGCTGGAACACCGGCATGGGAAATGCCTGTGTGCTCAGTGAGAATGCCTTGGGGTAGTGAGATGGAACAGAACCGGTACAGATGAAGACATGGATCAGTAATATCAGATGCTTTTTGTTATCCTGAGTCCTATTTACAGATATCTGGGAAAAATAATTAAAAAAAAAAAAAAAAAAAGGAAAATAAAGTTTACTTAAATATCTCAGGTCCTGAAATTTGCCCTAAATAGATTTTTCTGTACGTAGTAATGTAATTTTAAAGGTCAGATTTCTCCAGAACTCCCAGGACTATAATCAAGTGCTGTGTATATATCTTTGGGAAAATGGTGTCTCATCTTTCTAATGAAAGCAAGCTTCTGATGGGTCAGATATCAGACCTTACACCTTTCCCTGGGTCAGGAATGATTGCTGCCCATCTTTGGATGAGGGCATTTCACATTAGGGGGAAGGGTGAAAGCAGTTTTTCTTTTTCTTATTTCTTTTTCTTTTTTTAAGAAAAATGTTGGCTGTATGAATCTACCCTTATGCTTGGAATGTTATAGCACGTCCTGGGGGAGGTGGATTAGTAGCCCAAGCCCAGTTTGAAGTACTCAGAGGTGCCTGATAAATGTAATTTATCACAAAAATATCATCAGTATGTCAGTGGGATAAGCTGGGCATGTATTTTGGTCTCTTTTTAAAGAAGGAATTCAACACATTCTTGCATGAGTACATTCTGATGTTTTAAGTTAATGCAAAGTACTTATTTTGCTAAAATTTAGGATTTTGAGGGTCAGGTGCATTTGATGGCAAGGATTTTAAGAAAAAAAAAATCCCAGAACAGTGGCATCAGGGAAGGCTGGCTTTCACAAACCCCAGTCAATCAGAATCTCTTTGATTTTAATTAGAACGTTGCCAAATTGGCGCACTTTTGGAACCTTACACTGTGGGTTTTTTTTCTTTAAAAGAAGTTTTCCTTCTGACAAACTAAAACCTTCAGAATTAATGTTTTGGTTTTTTTCAAAAATAGAAGGCTGTGGTAGTTGTATTTTGTTTCTTTGCTTCAGTGAATTTATTGTATCACTGATAACAGTGCTTTCTACTACAAAACATTAGTATTTAGAAATGCTACATTTCTTTTCCATTTGTGTATTTACTTTTTTTTTTTCTTGTGACTGTGCTTTTCTGGTTTGTATTTCTCTCACTGCTCAGTGTTATATAACAATTTGCCCTAGTTCTTGCTGATAGTAAAAAAAAATATATATGTTATGAAAAATAACTGTTCCAGGATATGTATTTCATATGTAAGCAATTAATATAATTTATAGAAAGATCTGTATTCCTGTTTTAGTTTTGGAAATAAAGGCTCTAAAAAAGGTTTGTATTCAAGGGACCAGACAGCAAACAGCCACAGCCGCTATTTCCTAATTTTTCATTAATGCGTTCTAAGTTTTGCTTAGGGTGAGAAAGAGAAATATTCAGGCTTTTGTTCTTTTAGACGTGTCAGGTATTGTTTTAGCATCACTTTTGGATGCTATTAAAAAAGACCCACTATGTATTTCTGTTGTTCATCTTTGAGTCCTTTCTTGTCGGTGGCTGGGCTCAGTTTTGCTGTGCAGGCAGCTCGGAGTAACACGTTCCTCTCAGGAAGGAAAGGAAACCCCATGGAGCCTCGGTGCTGCGGGGAAGCCTTGCCCTCTCCAGATTTTGGGAATGCTTTCACGTGAGCATAACACTGAGGCTGATGTTTCTCAGTTCAGTTGCCTTTTTGATCCAAAATATAACAAGAGCTTTCCGTCAGTGAGTGTCTCTCGGTTTTGTGGCTGTTATTTCTCGCAGAGCACGGGCTGTGGAATGTGGCAAGAGCCCGGTGCAGGAGGGAGCAGAGCTCCCGGATCCTGCTGCGTGCACAGTGGACAATAGCAATCTGCTAAAGGCAGGATTTGATGTGTTTCCAGCGTTCCTGTTTTATTTTTAACGGAGGAGCCGTTCTGCTCACGGGTGCAGTCGTGCAGCAGTGTGAGCTCGGCAGAACCGTGTGGCTCGGGGGATCCCTCCAGTTGCCTTCGCCCTGTGCTGGACGGGCGCTGGTCCTTGTGTGCTCGTCACTAGGGAACAACATAGAAACCAGGTGAAACTTAGAGACAGGAGCAGCCTAAGCACTTGCCCGGGACATGGAGCAATGACTGAAGTTATGTCATCCACTAAAAATGCTTTTCCAAGTCACTGGAATACTCTGGCATTTTTCTGAAAATCCCACCAGCCTTGCACCGTCGGTCTCATCGCCCCCCCCCCCCCCCCCCCCCATGGCTGTGTCCGATCAGATTTTGTGGCATCTCGAAGCAGTCCCCAGGGCGGGAGCCCGGAGGAAATGTGGCTGTTGTTTCAGGCGCTGACGTCAGGGGGTGGCCGCGCTGGCCCCGCGGCTCCCGCTGCCCGCAGAGCTCCGGCCCCGCCGCGCCTCGGCCGCGCTGCCCGCGGCCACCCGGGCCCGAGCCGTGCGAGGCGGGGGTCTGCCATGGAGCGTGTCTGGAGGATTTGGGGAGACATTTTGGTTTGCTGCTGCGATCACTATAACGTTGGATAAAATAATTGCGATGGAAAAATGCGATTTGCGCTGATCCGTGGCAGAAAAAGATAGGGAAAATCTTTGTGCGGTATAGGCAATATGCAGTTAAATTAACAGCAGTGTAATTTATAATGCTTTACCTCTATCCTGAGGGAAAAAAAAACATAAATGAGAAATACATTGCAAAAATTTCTTCACTTATCAGAACAAGCAGAAATATTTTGCATTCTGTTTAGAAACTGAGGCTGTTATTTTTTGGTCTAAAGTTTTGAGGTAGTCCAAAGGCATACATCCCCTTTCCAACTATCAATAATATATCGTGATAAAACAGCTGGATTATAATGTTTGTTTTTAAACTAATTATGTTATTAGTGTGTTTCAATGGTAAATACACACCCCTGTCACTTCCCTCCGTTTTGGAGCAGCATGTAAAGCCTGGTATCTCTAAAAAAGTGCTCACTGCTCTGGTGAACCTGAAAGTGGGGGGGGGGGGGGGGGGGGGCAGATTTAGCCAGCGGCTGCATTCAGATATCTGGGCAGAAATATTCGAGAGAAAAAGGAGAATGCTTTTCCTAAGGCAGCTGTGGCTTTGGGTCGTCGTCGTCGTCGTCCCCCGCCCCTCCAGACAAAATTTGGATTGATACTAAATCTTCTGTTTCTTGCAGTAACAAGAATTGATTCAATTTTATTTAATATCTCTTTCTTCTGGAACGGCGAGCGCAGCAGATAAAGGGATTGATTAGAGGAGATCTGAGCCCCCCGTGCCCTCGGTGTGGAGGCCAGCGGGAGCTCGGGGAGCTTGGGGAGCTCGGGGAGCTCGGGGAGCTTTGGGAGCTTGGGGAGCTTTGGGAGCTCGGGGAGCTTTGGGAGCTTGGGGAGCTTTGGGAGCTCGGGGAGCTCGGGGAGCTCGGGGAGCTTTGGGAACTCGGGGAGCTTTGGGAACTCGGTGAACTCGGGGAGCTCGGGGAGCTTTGGGAGCTCGGGGAGCTCGGGGAGCTCGGGGAGCTCGAGGAGTTCGGGGAGCTCGGGGAGCTTTGGGAGCTCGGGGAGCTCGGGGAGCTCGGGGAGCTTTGGGAGCTCGGGGAGTTCGGGGAGCTTTGGGAGCTCGGGGAGCTCGGGGAGCTTTGGGAACTCGGGGAGCTCGGGGAGCTTTGGGAGCTCGGGGAGCTCGGGGAGCTCGGGGAGCTTTGGGAGCTCGGGGAGTTCGGGGAGCTTTGGGAGCTCGGGGAGCTCGGGGAGCTTTGGGAACTCGGGGAGCTCGGGGAGCTTTGGGAGCTCGGGGAGCTCGGGGAGCTTTGGGAACTCGGGATGCTCGGGGAGCTCGGGGAGCTTTGGGAGCTCGGGGAGCTCGAGGAGCTCGGGGAGCTCGGGGAGCTTGGGGAGCTCGGGGAGCTTTGGGAGCTTTGGGAGCTCGGGGAGCTTTGGGAACTCGGGGAGCTCGGGGAGCTTTGGGAGCTCGGGGAGCTTTGGGAGCTTTGGGAGCTCGGGGAGCTTTGGGAACTCGGGGAGCTCGGGGAGCTTTGGGAACTCGGGGAGCTCGGGGAGCTCGGGGAGCTTGGGGAGCTCGGGGAGTTCGGGGAGCTTTGGGAGCTTGGGGCGCTTTGGGAACTCGGGGAGCTTTGGGAGCTCGGGGAGCTTGGGGAGCTTGGGGAGCTTTGGGAACTCGGGATGCTCGGGGAGCTCGGGGAGCTTGGGGAGCTCGGGGAGCTCGGGGAGCTTGGGGAGCTTGGGGCGCTTTGGGAACTCGGGGAGCTTTGGGAGCTCGGGGAGCTTGGGGAGCTTGGGGAGCTTGGGGAGCTTTGGGAACTCGGGGAGCTTGAGGAGCTCGGGGAGGCTCCAGCTCGAGGAGCAGCTGGGCCCTCCCGGCTGCGGGGAGCGCTCTCCGGGGCCGTGCGGGTACAGCCGCAGCCGAGCCCCCACGGGTGGCTGCTGGTGTGGCTCGTGCGGCGATTTCGGGGCAAGACAGAGGGCTCAGTGACCACTTCGTGTTTGTTGTCACTGCCAGGCTGAGAGCTGAGGCCGCGCCTGCCGGCCGTGCACGGAGCCCCCTGCGCTCCGCAGCTTGGGGAGAATGGGGAGGGTAAATATAACAACAACATTTCAGGGCAAAATTAGAAAAGGATTCTGCACTGCTTGGGCCAGCTTGGACCGTGCCACAAGTTGCATGAAATATAGTCAGAGAAAGACTGTGGATTTCGAACCCCAGCAGGATGGACAAAGGCCGTTGCTGTGTCCTCTCTAGAAGGTGTGCAAGGGCAAATGACAGACTTGCAAAAAACAGAAAAATTCTTCTCTTTACTTGCAGTTTTTTTTCCCCTCACAATAAGTTGTGTTAATGCTCAAGTGAGGTAAGAAACAAGCAAATAGATAAATAAAATGATGAAGTGACTTGATCAGCAATCTCCAGTAAAGGTAAACAAACCAGGTATTGCTCTGGGATGGTTTGGTGTCGTAGGAAGGGGTTTTGGCATGATTTGGGATGATTACATTACTCACAAGGCAAAGATTGACTCATAATGAAATGACAGTTTCTTGTTCATTGCAGAACATAAAATTTCCACATTTGTTTTGAAACAAAGGACAAGATTAGTTATAAGTAACAATGTGTTGTGGGCCCCAACAGCTGAGTCTGCAGCAGCCAAACGAGGGAACTAGAGGAGTCTTGAGATAAATGGGTGCAATTAGGAACAGAATTTTCCTTTCTCCAGATGAATTGAAATAACTAAATGAAGTGGGCAGGAAGTTTTTATTGAATATCCACCTTGCAGACTGTGTAGTTGTGGTTTGGTATAGCCAAAGCTATGAATGAAAACTGATCTTTTTGATAAAAAAGTATTAGAATTTATTTAGAAAGCAGAGATATTTTCTGAGTTATAGTGTTTTATAAAATGTAACAGGGAGATAACCTCATTTTGCAGCAGTGGAGCCTTAACAGCACTGGTTACATTTGTGAAGGAGACATCACTTTTCTCCATTCGTCACTAAGTAAAAAAAATACATTAACAGCTTCACATCTAACTTAAAATAAATTTTGAAAGTCAAGCTAGATTTCTGAGTCTGAGAGAGTAAATTATAAAAAAGAAAAAAGATGAAAATACTCATAAGGTAAAATGAGCCTGAGTTTTTGTTTGAAATGCAGTGTTAGTGTTTCTAACATTCATGCTAATATAGATCTGAATCTTCAGCGCATTGTTCAGGCAAATTATTCACTGGTTTTAGAAGCCTCTTTAAATTCAATACAAGACTGAGACAGATACTTGACTTTTTTCCTTCTTTTTAAAAAATTGTTTTTACATATCAACCTTACGTTTACTTTACATTCCTGGACTTGCTGTAGCTAGACTTATACTTCTGAAATGCATTTCTGTCTTCCCCTTGCCTTGCTCTTCGGCATACCTGCAGCTGCTCTGGCCACGCTGGGAGAGCCGTGTCCAGCAGCCCTGAGCCCGGACACAGCCCCTGGCCCCAGCGGCCCTGCCAGGAGCAGGGTGGGAGGACGAGGGCTCCTGCCCCTGGGCCTCAACAGGCTGCTGTCAAAACAGACATTTTGCAAAATGGTTGTTAAAAAACAAATTACTGGTAACTGTTTTCTCCTCTTATATGGCCAACACTGTACCCCGAACAGATGTGCTGAATACACCTCATAAGTAGAAACACCACGCGTGCTATGCCGTGCCATTCTAATGCAGATCATTTGGAAGCAAAACCCTTAAAGGGAAGTGTCTGCTGTCTCAGGAGGGTGCAGTGTTGAGGTCAGCACTGCCTAGTGGCACTCAGGGTCTGGTTGCACCAGCAGCCCAGCGGCCCAGCCCACCTGTGCATGGCTCATCACCTCACTCTCACAGAATGGGGGCTTTGCCTTTCAAAAACTATTTGCCTGTGGGCAGTGAACAAGTAGACTTTTCTGAGATTGTATTACAGTAAAGGGATTGTTAATATGACTAATTTCAGTTCATTATTTTCTTGGGTTTGAAATTTTACAGTGATCTTCCTCACAGATACAGGAGAACTGCTGCGGCACAAATTGATTAAATGCCCTTGATATCAGCATAAATAAGGTATAGCACATTTCGTCGGGACTTGATAAGTGTTCGTCTGATTCTCCTGTAACAGGCAAATAGAATGTTTGTCATGGAGGTCATCTCTTCGCTTCTGAAACATAATATTTTCTTTAATGTGCACAAAATTTTCCTCTGCAAACACTGACATGAACTTGTGAACATGGAATTCCTACTGGCTTCAGTGAGAGCCATTCTCACTCCTCCAAGGAGGGAATTTGGCTCTTGATTTTACTGCAATCAGTGTTTTATTTATAATGTACAAGAGTGCACGTGCACTCTCCCAGTAAGAGCTGATGGGATTTATGTGCACATGCTGAGGACCAAATCCTTTGGTAGCTGTCAGGAAGTTCACTTTCACATGCTTGTTCCTTGGTGTAACCTGAATCACCATTCACTGATGACAAAAACAAAACAAAACCAAACAAAGAATAATTGTCTACTTTTTTTTTTGTGGTTGTTACTTTCATCATGCTAGTATTATGATAGGAAGCAAGCAAGCAAGCTTGAATTTGCAGAAGAAACTATGAATATCATTTTAAACCATTTTTGGTTACATCCAGGGATTGCTTGGACAGAGAGAAGCACCACTGCTCTTTGGAGGCTGGCACTGGTGCATTCCTTGTGTGTTAGCAAGGGAGCATGTATGCTGCATCCTGTGGATGGGGTCAGTTTGATGGGGACAGCTCTCCAGTCCCCAGCAGAGGAGCTGGGCAGGGTGCTGGGCTCTGCTTGAGCAGCTGGAGCCGAGGTCTGGCAGCTCTGTGGAACTGGACCCTGGGACTGGGGCTGTGGCACGATACCCACCAAAGCTCATTAGTGAGAAAGGCCAAGCTCTCCTCCAACACTGACCCCCAGAGCAGCTGTATCCAACCTGTGAGATCCTGGCAGAACGATGTGTTCAGAATATGGGAGCTGCAGTGCTGTGGCTGGAAGCTCCCAAGGGTCCAAAGCCATGTGCCGTGGTGGATGGATGGCACCTGGCATGGGGAGGAAGCTGCTGCTCCCTGCCTGGGTGGGGTGGGCTCATGCAGATTACTTGTACAGGTAATCTGGTCTGCTGGTCTTCCAGCATTTCTGGCTTTCCAGAAGGGGAAGACCTGACCCTCCCCCCTCCTCCACCCCACTGTTAATAATCATGGTTTGCAGACTAAATATCTGTTCCATGAATGTTTGTACATGCAAGCCTGAGTCAGCCCCTGCCATCTCTGCGGAGCCCCCCTAGATGCAGTGTGCACGATGGGGAAGGGTGCTTGTGGGGCTGGCAGGGCATTCTCCAGCAGCCCTCAGCAGCCAGGGACATTCCCTGTGCAGAGGGGCTGGCGCTGCCCCTCCACAGGCCCCGGGCAGGCACTTGAGCCAGCAAATCCCAGCTCCCAGCAGTGCCGGTGAAGCCAATTGCCCTGGCGTGCAGCAGCTTGCAGTGTCATGCAAGGTCAGTTTACCTGACAGCAAGTGTCTAGTGAAGGCTCAGTGGAGCTGCTCACTGCAGCTTTTGGGAATGTGGCTTTTCATAGGCCTAAGCTTTTCATCCCCCTTAAGCAGAAGTTGCAGTTTAACATCATGAGTTGTTTTCACAGTTGGATCTTGGCATATCTGGCAATAAGAAAACTTTTCCCTATGGAGTTTGACCCCATAACCTCATGGGGTGAGGTTCCACTCACACTGGAGTCGATATAGAAAGTGTGGTGGGACCCTACATGAGCGTTAGCACCAGCAGTGAGGCTGGTTATTGTTACGTGTGCAAATAGTGCAGAAATACAAATGGAGGGAAACAATTTGATGGAAGAAATGGCAGTGTAATAATCTTGCAGCAACACTACCTCTGCATGGCATTATTCGTTTGAACCTGCCAGGCTGTCTTCTTGGAGCAGCAACAAATAAGTGATTCAACTGCTGGGAGCAGAAAGTGTTAAGAGCATTGACAGCTCCTTTGGTAATGGAGGAACAGGCGGATCCTACTACCAGGGATTCCCGCTGTGCCCTGGCTGCTCCTGGCCAGAGCTGCTGTGGAACAAAGTTCCAGGGAGGAGGCAGAGTTTGTATTTCAGCAGCAGCTTTCCTTCATGTCTTGCACTGGGGCTGCAGGGACACGCATGACCTTTGTGGGGTCGCTGAACTTGGGTGGGGTGTCCTGAGCTGCAGGGAGCCAGCACTCTCTGGGATGTGAGGCTCCCACCAGCTCCTTCGATCTCACCTCACCTTGCAGCCCGTGCTGGGGCTAGTTCCCAGCATGGTTTTGTGAGTGTAGAATAAATTAGCCATAATGGCGCCTGCATTAATTTTATGTGGGAGAATCCGCAGGGATTCCAGAGCAATTACAGGGAGTGCAGTCTTGCCCAGTGCAGTGTCCTTCCCATCCTGCTGCTGTTCCCCACAGAGGGCAGCAAGAGGGGGCAGGAGGGCCGGGTGATGCAGTGCTGGTAGCTGCAGCATCCTTTGTGGCAAAGCCAGCGCAGGGTGGTCTCTGGTCTCACTGCACTCCACAGCTGTCCCAGGGTGCCGGGTCTGAGCACCAGCAGCAGTGCAGCTTGTGCGGCTGATGTGCCCTACAGAAAGGCTGGAAAACAGGCCCAAGGCAAGTGCACTGCCTTGGCTTCATTCATGTGCATTGAACACTGGTTGTCTTGAGTAATTGAAGCCTGTCCCGTTTGTGGCTTTTTTCTTTAAAAATTTCAGCTCATGCTTTGGCAGGGGTTTGTCTGAGTGCACAGCGGATACATTCAATGACAAGAGTTATAACGTTCAATTTATTGGATGCCACAATTAAACCTCAGGTTTTTCACCCAACCATGGGAAAGCTAATTGGACGTTGTCACTCAGGCAGGAAAACACAAAACAAGGGCAATCCACAGCCCCGGATCCCAACAATGTGATTTTCATCACCTTACCAGTCTTTGGGGAGTCTTCAGCTTCCATCTGGAAGTACCTTCAACCCTTTCCACCTACAGATCTTGAAATAGCTATAACAGAGAGAAAACCAAAATTACATGGAGTTTATTGCCATTTCAGAAGGAAAAAAGTGTTTGAAAAAGTTTATTCAGGAAGCCAAAGGAAGTTAAGTGGGAGACATTTGCCATTTCATCAGTCTGTTGGTGATAGCCATTCATGTCATAAATGGTTTGTGTCATTTGATGCCAAAAATAACACAATTTTCCTCCCCAAAGGCCTATAGGGTTTTTTTGCAATAAATGTTTATTTGTTAATAATATACTTTAAACAGTCCAGCCTTGACCTCAAGTCTCCAAAAGAATCCATCTTCTCTCTGCAAAATCCTGCAAAGTTTGTGTAATTTTTTCTGGGAAGGTGTAATTGATGGCGCAGTGAAGGGCAGTGTGTTTGCTTTAACTACTGCAGCTGCGTGGATTAACTGTTTATAAGGGCCTACTGTGCTGTGAATGGCGACTTGCTTAGATTTCAGGCTTTAGTTGACAGCACTTCCTAATTGTTCCTTGGATTTGCTTAAGTTCAATCAGTAAAAATAAATTTCTGTACTGAGCTCACCCATCGTTCTTTCCTCACCACTGCTTCAGAACCTTTGAAATGCTCATTTGTAGGAGTTTGAGTCCACGTCTCACCCTGCAGCCTTGAGATGGGGGTGACCAGGGCAGGGGCTGAGCGGGGCTGAACTTGTCCCACATCTCCTCTTGACTTCAGAAGAAATGTCAGAGGAATTAGGGTGCCGAGCAAATAACCTGCACTCAAATATCTTTGTCAGGCTTTCGGGTGTACTAATGGGAGTCTCTGGAGTCAAACAGAGAACTGACAGATACGAAGTGCGATCAAATATTCAAAAATGTTACAAAAGACTTTGTAAATATCTGTGATATGGAAACTGTTGTTTTGGGAGAAAATAGTAAGTAGGAGAATTAATTTGTAATATGTTACACTGTTTTGAAATTGCCCTGCCAAAGGCTGGAGTTGGATTTCCACTGGAAAAGTGTTTGTGGAATGTCAGTGGCATGTGACCAGTACCACAGTAAGGCAACAATTGTTTCTCCACTAAATCACCAACTACCACTGATTTAAACAATGTTAAATCACATTTTCAGCTGTTTTTGTTCTTCCATCAGCCACTCTGATCCGTCTCTTACAATTTTTCATGTGAACTTTCACTAAACAAGCAAAGTATTAAGGCATTTGTCAGATATTTTTTTGTTAGTCCTTAAATGAAAATGTGCTTTTCTAGAACTCTGGAGGACTTATTTCCTTTAAGATCATCTGAACTGTGGGAGAGAGTTACACATTTAATTTCTCAAAGCAGTTCAGCTCCCAGTGCTAGTTTGTTTTCAGTTCAACAGACACTTGGATAAAATAAAGAACAGTATGTATAAAATGAATGGAATTCATTTTTCTTTGAACATTTCGCATTTGTGGAACTAAATTGTTTGGATAACATGGACACTCAGGTGCTTTGTATAAAGCTGATTTTAGTGGCACTCCATAGCACTAAATGGCACTAGTTGTTTGCTGAGAATATGTTTGTAGTTTATTAATTGTAACAATTATATGATGCTTTAAAAATCTTTATTTTGAGAATCAAAGCTTCTGGCTTGGGCTGTGTTCCCACATTTAGAAATTGGCTAATTTTACTCAATCTCCTCAAGTGCAACAAGGCAGAGTTACACACACAACTGGCTGAAGAACTGGGTGCCTTCACGTGCCCAGGCTGTGCGGTAAGTGATCACTTACTTCCCAGGGGCATTTTCTGGGACAGTCTGAGCACAGTAACCTGTACTGGCAGGGGCTGGCTGTTCATAGGATCACAGGATGGGTAAGGCAGGAAGGGACCATGGTGGGTCACCTGGTCCAACCTCCTCTCTCAATCAGGGTCATCCCAGAGCATGGTGCAGGATTGCATCCAGATAGCTCTGGAATATCCTCAGTGTGGGAGACCCTACACTCTGCCTGGACAATCTGCTCTAGTGCATGGTCACCCATGCAGTAAGGAAGCTCTTCTCACATTCAGGTGGAACTTCGTATCCATTAGTTCCTGCCTGTTGTCCAGGGCAGATACACGTGCAGGCTCATGCAGTGGCTGCACAGCCATGCAGGTGACCCAGCTGCTGTGCCCAGGAACAGCGGCAGTGTAGCTCCCTCCTCCTCTGCACCAGGCTTCGAGGTTTGTCCTGTCCTGTCCTGTCCTGTCCTCATCCTCTGTCCTAGAAATGAGTCCTGTGCAGCCCTTGTGTGTGTCCTCTCAAGCCTTCCTCAGGCAGGAGAGCACGGTGCTGCCACCCTGGCCTGTGCCATGCAGGCTGACCCTGACCCTCCTGGCTGAGCCCAGAGAGCAGCATGGGGGGCCCAGAGGCTGCAGAAGGCACACAGGGGTGCAGATGCCAATGCTCCCTCAACTGCCCCTCCTGGCTCCATGAAGTTTCTCCTGATTCATCCTCAGGTGATTCATGCTCTCAGCACCAGTTGCTTGTTTGTGAAACTGAAAAGAAGCAATCTGAAAGTGAAACCGTCACATTACTGAGGCTAATATGGATTTGCTCCCTTAAGAGGATGTTAAAAGTCCCTTTGTTGTACAGATAGTGAGCTTTACCATGTTTTAGTGTTTTTGTCAGCTTTCTTTGGTATTAAATCAAATGACAAAACATTTAACTTTATCCCTGTGCATGAGCACTTGTGCTAATTAATTCAGTAACTCTTTTGACCTTGTGTTTAAAAGATCCCAACTGGTGCTGTTCCTGCCCAGACACCACCATCCCTCAGCGCCTTCGGTTGTTCTTGAAGCATGGCTGTGATGGGGATGGCTGGCATCCATACTCTCTTATATTCTTGTAATAGCAAACATTAAGAAAGTTAAAGGGACAAATGAATAAGAAAAAAAGTAGAAAAGCCAAGGAGCAATTAAATGTAACTTTTCATCATGAAAAGGATTTCACTGGTTTATCTTCTAATAAGATTATGTCACTGACACAAGTACCTAGGAGCCTGTGATTGACAGCCTCCTGTACTTTTATCAGGCAGTGTGACACTAAACCTCGGGGCCTTTTGTCCGATAGAGTGAGCTCACGGAAACTCTCCGTCCTAATCCCCTTATTCATGTCAGGCACAGAAAAGAAGTTCTGATCAGATGGCATCTTACAACAGTGTCACCTCCACCCCCTTGGTGCTGGATGGACATGGGACATGGAACGCTTTGTTCTCTGGCTGTGCTCTGCTCCTGCCTGCGGCACCGCAGCCCTGCTCCTGGGCCCAGGGCTGGCGTGTCCTGCCCAGCACTGCTCTGCACCATGCACAGCTGCTGCCTGGGCAAACTGGCTGCAGGGCAGGAGAATCCCTGAGAGACAGTAGGATGATTTACAGGCTATCTTGTTTACAGGCTATATTTTGTTTATATTCTAGTTTTATTTCTTTGAAGAGCGGAAGACCTTTAAAGGGAATACTTCCTCTTGTGCTGTGTCTGGAAGATCATGTAGTGAAATGTCTTACTGAGCTTCTTCAAACTTTGCACCCAGGCAAAAGAGTAAGTGGAACTAAACCCCTATCTTTTCAGAAGCATAGGATCAATGTTGTAGAAGTCAGCAATCGATCCCAGTGCTGGTATTATAAGTTTCATAGCTCCAGCCCTTTCTTAGTTGTAGGAATTCCTTTGTGCGTATCCCTGCGGTAACCTATTGCAAATAGCGGTTCCCTGTGGTGCTTTATTTACTTGTCCAACTGTTTGGAAGTCTGTTAGTCTAAAGATCAGATGCTCTGAAACAAATCTTATTACCTTAACCAGCTCTGCAAATTCTTCTTTCTCCATTTTTATTGACTTCTTTTCAGCTAGAACTAATACATGTGCAGCAGGTGGGCAACTACATCTTTCAAAGTTTAGCCCCTCAGATTTAACATGAGAAACTATAAATCTTTTTGTTTTCCTTGGAAAATGTGGGAAACCACAGCTATTTGAAGAGTTGCCTCCTCAGTGGATTTGTGAAGTTTATACTGGTTGCTGTAATTTTTGAAACAGAGGTCTGGGAAATTTTGAAAGAATGCTGCATTCTGGGGCATAGTCCAATTAATTACTTTTTTCCTTGCATGAAGTATTTTTTCAAGCTGCAATCAAAAGCAACGGAATGGGAAAATTTTCAGATTTTTTTTCTTTTCATCCAGCCTGGCACCACTGGCAAAAAAACTGCATCAAACTTCCTCCAACTCATCTGCTACAAGCTGGTTCTGTTAGCACTACTCACCAGTCCCCGTTTGAGAAGGTGTGTCCAGCTTCTCTGTATTTTTCATCTCTATGCACATTCTTAAAGTAATTTTAGATGCAAAAAGTCAGTGCTAATTAAATGTTTTAAGAAGTCATCCTTCAGGAATTCCCCCTGTCCCCCACCTCAGCTCCTGGCGACCTCGTGCTCCCTGGTGGGTACTCACATCCCATCCTGGGCAGATGCTGCCTCTCTTGTGGTGCATTGCTCCAGCAGATGTCAAAGTCCTTTGCAGAGCGACCTGCCTGGGGTTCCTGCAGGCTGGGGCCTGTCCCAGGCATGTTTATTCCTGGGACACACAATTTCTTCCCATGTCTTCTTAGGACCAGGCTGCCCCAGGAGCCAGGATGGGAATGTTCCCATGTCTGGGGTGTGTGGAGCCATTCACTGCTGCTCTGCCTGTGTTTGTTTTTCCGCTGTAAGCACCAGCAGCTGCCAACGTGAAGTGCAAAAGGGAGTATACACAGGATCTTACTTTTAAAAAACAGCACACAAAGGAACCTGCAAGGCTGCGGTTTTCCTGCAGCAGAGCATGTTTTCTTTGAACAGCCAGCTCTGCTGGGATCTTGGGAGTGCAATCTGGTGTCAGTTTGCTGTGGCCTCCGCAGCATGCACAGGCTGGAGGTGCTCTGCTGAACAGAGCATTATGTGCCCTGGAAGTTCACGAGGCTGGTATAATCCATGCATGTCTGTAAACTTCTCAGGTCAATTAACTGATAGATGAATTGAGCAGGCAGTGTGATGTCAGGGTGAGCTTGGGGAGAAGGTTCAGTAAAACTGTGAAGGGAATCAAAACATTGGCAAAAGCTGTACTGAAATACTGGAGTGTTGAACAGATATGAAGTGTTAAATGCAAGCAGAAGCAATGTGATATGAGGCTGTGTATATGTCAGAGAAGGGGACCTCAGGAAGCAGCTGAGATCCTGTTAGTATCCCAGGTTTGAACCTGAGGGCTGTTTACCCCTCCCCTTGGAGCTCCACCAGCCATGGTGCCAGTTTGGAGGGTCCTGCCCTGATACTGAACACGTCTGTTGCAGAAAGGTGCAGGAAATAAAGCGTGTTCTACGTCTTCCAAAGGGAACCAAGCCTCACTGTGTGCCCTGACACTACACAGAACAGCTCCTCTTGCTTTCCTTGACGTGTCCTACCCTTCTCTGAGCAAGAGGCTCAATAAACAGGGGAAAAAACATCCACCCACAGTGTGTTTGGGCTGGTGTTCCTGCATCAGCAGCACTTGATGCTTCAGCATTCTCATTGAAAGAAAAATAACATTCGTTTGGATAAAAAAAAAAAAAAAAAGAAAACCCAAAAAAAAACCCCAACAAACCCCCCCCCCTTTGGGGATTGAATTTCAGAGCCTCCCTGCCTTACTCTCAGCCCCCTCTGAAGACTGAAATGATTTGTGAGCCAGGTCTTGTGACCCAGGGAGTCATCAAGCAGCAGAGAAGGGAAACATTTGGAGTTCAGAGGGACAGTGGGTTTGATGACCATTGTAAGACAATGCAGATGTTTCAGATCATGAGGTCTCTGAGGATGATAGAAAAATGCCCCTAACAGCCTCTGGGCTGGGGTCTTCTCTGCTGTCCTTTTTCCTTGGTATAATGTCACATCTCACATTTTTATTACATTTTTAGGGTTTATCACGGAAAAATCTTGATGCTTTTTGCATTAGGTAATTCTGATGAGCAGGGTGGGATTTTAATTTCCCACTGGGAAGTGAGTTACTGCTCTGCCCCATGGGTGGTGGCAGAAGCACCCAGAGCAGTGGTGATGGGGCTGGGCTGTGTGTGTTGCCAGCCCTGACAGTGGCCCATGGAGAGTTGGCTGAATGGAGGTGAGCCAGAAGAGCAAGAGTTTTCAGACAAGAGTCCAACAATGATGGCATGTCCCATTGTCTTTCCTGATATAGACAGAGATTTTCTGGAAGGAGGAAAGGTCTGGAACAAGGAAAGTAAAATACTGATGGAGGAGGAGAAGGAGGAGGATAAATCATTCATGATCCAGCAGTAGGTCTGCTAAACATCTAGGCACCAACCACTTGCCATATTGGCTCTGTCCAGTCCCAGCCTGTTGATCTTGGTGCTCCTGCCCTCGGGAGGAGTGGAGAAGGACCAGTGGGAGAGCACCCACCCTGTGGACAGGAGCTCTGGGACCAGGCCCCAGCACAGGTATTTGAACCTGCAAAGCATCCCTCAGCATTGCTGCTGGGCCAAAGAGGCATGTAAGTCTGACACCCGGGCTGGTGGAAAAGTAGGCCAGAATTCTGTACCGAACACGTGTTCAAGCACCAGGAGAACAGCACAGGCTATGGAGCCCACGCTGGAGAAACAAACCCTGCTTCTCTCTGTTCTAATAATAGATGAGAAGCAGCAGCCACCAGGCCTGTTGTGCCTGCTGTTATCTCTGCTGGTCAGAGACCATGCCCATACCAAGCTCAGTGCAGGGCTGAGGCACCAGAGGCTCTGTGGGGCTTGAAGATGGCCTTATTCCCAGACAGGGATCACAGTGAGATGCCTAAGAGACCTAAAAGAGCAGCCTGAGCACCAAGGTAGGCATGGGTGCAAGCACCTCATGCTCTCACCAGTCAGTCCCAACACAGCTGGAAGTGACAGTGAGCACCTTTTCCTGATTCCATGGAGGAAAGTCCCATCCCATGCTGCTGCCAGAGTATGTTGGCAGTGGGGCTGGGCCTGGGCTCACCTCACTGGGTGTCCTGCAGCCACTGCTGCAGCAGCAAATCTCGAATTACATCTGCACTGAGAAAATAGGATACAGAACTTAAAATACTGGGGGTTTGTTTGTTTATTTGTTTGCTTGCTTGTTTGTTTAAAAAAAAAGCCAACTGCCAACTGTTGGCTTGGGGGAGTGCAGAGGCTCTTCAAGGTCTTCCTGACATCTGCCTTGCTGGGAGGAGGGTGTGCCCTGCACCCACTGTCGGAGGGGATGAGGAAGGGGCTGCAGTGGGGTCGGTGCTGGCACCTGACCCTGCCCAGCCCGTGACAGGCAGGGCTGGAGCACTGCAGCTGCCAGGGCAAGGCAGCAGCAGCAGGTTTGCATCTTGGCACTGCTGCCAAGGGGACTCTGGCTGGAACTATTCCCGTGGACGCTGCCAAGCTGGAGCCTGGCAGAAGAGCGAGAATTTCCTAACTGTGACAAATGCCTGCCTGAAAAAAATGTGTGTTTATTTATCAGTGGTGAGTTCAATTAGCCTGAGCTTTGGAAAAGCTGTCTCATTGTTCTGACAGTCTCCCTCGCCGTTTGAACCACTGAGGAAAACACTAGATAATGTTTTGCTTTAAAAAAGTGTAGGAACTGCTTATTGCTGGTGCTCCCTTTTGCAGCCCATCTTTGACTTCTGATGCTAACTGGAATGGGAACATGCCTTCTTGTGTTTGCTATCAAGAGGCAAGTGCTTTGGGCCTTCTGTAGCTGATGGTAGGTTACTGTTTTCTTATTGTCTATGGCTAAAAAAATGAAACCAGAACTTTGCCCCCAGAGAACTTCTGTCACAGGGGGTTTAATTGAAAAGCCTCATTTGTGATCTGTGATTGTGATAAAATTTACTTTGTGATTTTGAAGAGGTGGCTGCCACCTCAGTGTGTTTCCCCGCCAGTGGGACAGACACAGTTTTGCCTTTTGACTTTGGCACTCAGCACTGGGCTTATGATGGAATCTGAGCATGGCCTTTATTGTCATTATGGTTGAAGGAGTGTTGTTACAGGCACAACTGGAGTTTTGTAAGCATATGCTGGAACACACGCTTAAGATATTAAAAAGAGGTTTTCAATAACAATCATGTTTAGAAACAAATGACCTTGGTTTTCCATTTCTGGACTGTTCTGTGTGAAGCCAAATGATCACTGTTCCAGGGATGCAATCTGCTGCATTGACTTTGGGTTTTCAGGCACAAGAGAAGCAAGCTGCCTACTTTAAAATGGTGCTGAGCTAGCAACAAAGCTTCTGCCTCAAAAACAGCTCCACAAAGTACCATCTCTGGTAATCAGCTGATTTTTTTAGGTCATATGTAAATTAAGAACACATCTGCTTTCCATATGTCTCACAAACACAGCTTACATGTGTTTTTGGATGTATTATCTTAATCATATTTATTGGCCAAAGCAAAAAAAAAACCCTTGAATTTTAAAATATTTTTGGATTCATAATATTATAAAATCAACAACTATAAAGCAGATGAGTCATGTACTGCACTGCAGTTACAGTGTACAATTGCAACAAGTATTTAAGGGCTGTATTTCTTAACTGGATCAAAATCTATAGGCAACTTTACTATCTCTCCTGTATTTTTGTCTAACAGAGATCTAAAGAAAAATTAATTACACTTCTCTGACTGATTGTTATTCTGCTGAAGTATGGTTCTAATCCTTATTAACATTCTCCAAAGTCATGCATGAAATATGACTTTTGCACCACACTCTGTGGCATATGTTTTCTCTTTCCAGTATATTTTTCAAACTATCTTCAACCCTCACTGCTGTTCATTATTTTAAGATAGGTTTAAAGTTTGCCACAGTCTCAAAACTGATCCAGTACAGAGCAGTGCAAGGAAAAAAAATGACACATCATTCTGCTCATGAACACAAATTGCTTCTGATTATTTAGCTTTGAATGTTCCCCTCATACTGTTTTTATTAAAACTCCAGTATATTTATTCTTGATAGTGTCTTCAATTAAATTAAAAAGAGTCCCTTTTCTATAGCAGTATGTAAAGAAAATAGTTGTTACAACCGCAGAATTACCGAAAAAACCTGGTTCTAGTAAAGTACTACTTCAGTTCAACAACCACAGCACGAAGTTTGCTGTTTTCTTGTAAACTTTCCAGCCGTTAGATAAACAGTGTCTGTGTCTTCACACAGAGCTGCACCCTCACATTGTCTGGGGACAGTTGTTTTCCTGAAGGTCTCTGCAGAATGTATGGTCCATTAATCCATTTATCAGTATTGGAAAATTTCTCTATTTGGATATAGAGTGATTCTTTGGCCAGTGGTGAGTGGGCCTCTGCTCTAGGAACAGTTCATGTAAGAAATTGCTGGAAGAGCTGGGCAGAGCACTTCAGTGCCTCCCAAGTGCCATTAATTTGAGCTGTGACAAGGGGAAGGAAAGTTGTTACAAGTGGGATCCTGTGACTTCTGCACACATTGCACACAGCTAGGAATGTTTTCCTTTTATAAAACAGTGATTTAGGAAAAGGGTCTAAGTTTAGCAGTTTCTGTAGCTTCTGTTCTGTTTGCTTGATAATAACTGATTTTTTTTAAATTTTTTTTTTAAAAAGTCTTTTGGTGCTGTGATGTCACAGCCTAATATTGTGCAAAGATGTAACTGGACCAAACATGTCAGGAACATGTCGGTAACCTTCCATAAATTATTCAGTCTCTTTGGGAAAACCCCTAATTATGTGTTAACTCATTTTCTACTTCAGAGAAGTTTTGCCTTGAACTTCAGAGTCCAATTGCTGGGAAGCTTTTACTTATTTATCTACTTACTCAATTTTTTAAAAAAAATTGTGGGGTTTTGCTGTATTTCTGCTTAAAATTCTTTGTGTGTGAGCTCTGACAGAGAACTGCAAAGATCTGGCAGAAATAGGATGTCAGAAATCAAAGAATGGAGTCACTTTAAACTCGTTTACAAACAGCCCTGGGAGCACAGGATGCAAAGGTCCCCGCCGAGCCGCTCTCTGTCCTCGCTCAGCGACTGCCACACACCCCTGAGCGGCTCCTCAACGTGCTCCAGGCAATAAAGCTGTTTGTGCTTTGAAGGCCATGGGGTATGGAGGAGAGGGCTGTTTGAAACATGTCACTTTGAACTGTGTTGGAGGGTCCCAGGGAGCTGGCCACCTCCATCCCTCGGAGGTCTGGTTCCAGTCTGCGAGCCCTGGAGCCAGCCCCAACGTCTGCTCAGGTGGCCCCACTGTGAGATGTCAGGCTGATAAGTGAAAGTAGAGACTTTCGAGAGAAGATCAAGAGTTTACTGCTTGCACTGCATCCCTCTCTATGTGTAAGAGTTCAATATGGCAACAAAAGGGGTTTCCTGCCTGCAGACAGATGCTGCCTTTTCAAAATGTTGCTTTACATTTGAAACCTCAGCATATGCTGTAATAAAGGCCATCCTGAAACTTCAATGGATTGCATCATGAGGAAATTCAGAGAGGAAGGAGCTTTAGGTGGAGCTGTGGAATCTTTTATGAATTAATCCTCTGAAAAAAATGGCACTATCAAGTTGGGGTCAGTCACAGCTCAGCATCAGTGCTATCTTGTGTTTTAGCACTGCTAGCATTCCTGCCAAGATGACTGGGTAGGGAACAGGGGCTGGAATGCTGCTGAAACACCCAAATTGTGGTGCTGCAGAGGTGAAAAATAAAAAAGAAACTGTTGATGCCGTGTTTCCTGCCTAAAGGGTACACTCTCCTGTTTAGCAGATCTGCAGAACTTAGGTAGGTGCAGGCTGATGCCACATTTATCCAGTTGCTGTACCAAGAGGTGGGAACTAATTGAATCTCCCCTTGGAGTGGATCCGTGTGCATCCTCTGTGTCAGTGATGCTCGGCAGGCAGATGTGAGCATTTAGCTGTTCTGTGTCACCTTAGGTGCAGTTTTCTCTCTTTTTCTTACCATCTCTGCTCCTCTAAACAGGTCACAGACTTGCAGTGTAAGGAAGCAAGTGGCCAGAGGCAGGGACATGATCCTGGCTTCCTTGCTGAGGGACATTAGGGCAGCGCTCCCTGTGTCCTGTGAATGGGAAACAGGGGGAACATTTCCCTCAGCTTTTTATTTTAAAGCAGTTGTTTTCAATATGCTTTTGCATCCTGTTTCTGAAGTGGGATGGCCATTAAGCTTTACTTGTACAAGTGTTTGTGAAAAGCAAAACAAATAAACTATTGTTTGTTCTTCCAAATTAATCTCACAATGTACATTTAGTAATGCTGGAATGGCTGGGAATAGAGGTTGTCTAAAGCAATACAAGGATGCAAGGTGAGGTAGCTGATGGTGGATAATGACCAGAGTACAAATACTAGGGTTAGAACATGGAAAATGTGCAAAAGAGAGACAGAGTAATTGTGGTGAGGAATACTGTTCATTTTCAGCAATTTGCTCGGTGACAATGTTGAGTGGAAGAAAGGCTGTAAATTCCTGTTGGGTTTGGGACTGACAGTAGGGAGCAGTGCTAAGCTGGCTGCCAGTGAGAGTCACATGGGCTGGAATGGATTCCTGCTTAAAAATGTAAGGATTTTTAAAAGAAAATATTTTGTGTCAGGACACAGGGATTCAGCTTGTGTTACGGTAGGATTTGTAGAGGCTGGATTTGTAATTTCCTATTTTTACATCTAAATTTTTGTCTGGCAGTAGTGTAAATCTAAAATACTTTGACTGATGCAGGGCAAAACTAGTGCAAAGTTTATGCAACTTCCTCTAGCTCAGACCTTCCAGAACAGGGCTGTCAGATGAGTGTGAACTCTCAAGCCCCCAGTAAAGGTGCTTTTATTAAGTATAAATATAGAGTAGCTTTTAATAGCTATAATTAAGATGTCTTATAGTTTTAAATAAATAGAAACAGGTTTTGGTGGTGGTGAGCAGTTTGGCCCAAATCAGTACTGATCCAAAGTTGTCAGGTTGGTTCCAGAGACAGCGAGTTCTGGGCACAGGTCCCTTGTGCCAGAGCCTGGGACTGTGCTCTGGTGCAGCGCTCCACAGGTGCTGGGGCAGAACTGTGTGTGCCAGGGCAGTGCTCTGTGTGTGCCAGGGCAGTGCTCTGTGTGTGCCAGGGCAGGGCTCTGTGTGTGCCAGGGCAGCACCCCGTGTGTGCCAGGGCAGGGCTCTGTGTGTGCCAGGGCAGGGCTCTGTGTGTGCCAGGGCAGCACCCCGTGTGTGCCAGGGCAGTGCTCTGTGTGTGCCAGGGCAGCACCCCGTGTGTGCCAGGGCAGTGCTCTGTGTGTGCCAGGGCAGCACCCCGTGTGTGCCAGGGCAGTGCTCTGTGTGTGCCAGGGCAGCACCCCGTGTGTGCCAGGGCAGCACCCCGTGTGTGCCAGGCCAGCACCCCGCCGGTGCCGGGGCTATCGGCCGCTCCGAGGAGCTGGCCCGCTCCCAGCTGAGTGCTCGCCAAGGGGAGCTGCTGCTGCTGCTGCTGCTGCTGCGCCCGGGCCCGCGGGGCTCGACGCCGCGGTAGGCATGCAGGAGCTCACCGTGCGCGCTGACAAGATCAGGTTTCGCATAAAATGCAGCGGCAGCCAAAATCTTCTCTTAAAGTACTGCCGGAGGAGGAGCCGGTGGTGCTCTCCTTCTGCCCTTGGCAGCAGCCTGGGCACGGCGCTGGGCAGCCTGGAGCACCTGCAGCCCTGGGTGGATGAGTGTCCTCGCTGCTGCCCACCCCGATCACAGCAGCCCCCGGGTGCTCGCCCCAGGTGACTCATCTGGCTGGTGCAGGGTGAAGATGGGACCTGTCACCCCCTAGCTCACAGGTGAAGGTGTTCTCCAGGCTGGTGAAAGGTGTGAATCTCTGAAGGGGAGAGAAGAGCTAATGCCTCCCACATCCTTAACTCACAAACTTGCAGTCCACAAATGTCATTTTTGCAGGCTGCAGGCAAAGGCCTCTCCATAGGACCACGCAATTGAGCCCTAATTACTCTTTGCAGTATTGTAAGATAACATACATCAATGAGTGTCCTACGAAGGAGGAATGAGCAGCCCCTTTGCACTGTTCTCAGGTCTGTGTGGAGCTGTCCACACGTGGTGTGAAGGTGCCATCCCCTTCCCGTGAGATGTCACACACGCGGCCCTGCCTGCAGCAGAACCAAAGCAGGAGTGCAGTGTAAAGCTCTTCCCTTCCTAAAGGTTGAGGATGCGTGGGGTGAGGAGACGATTCAGCAGGCTGACTCTCCACCTGGATCAACACTGGCACCAGGACTGCTCCCACACACAAGCTGATGGGATGCTGCTGCTGCTTCAGTCCTGGGGGAAATAACTGGTGTGCACGTGTGAGCCTGCCAGGCTGATCCCTGCATGATACTGAGCAGGATTCCTGAAGCTTCCTCAGGACAGGTTGAGTGTCAAACAGCCTCTGTCAGCATTTCCCAAGCTGTTGTACCCCCTGTCCCACTTCCAGATAAACTTGACTCTTACACCCCCACATTTCTCAGCCTGGGCACGGTGCCGTGCTGACATGGCTGTTCCAGCTCCAGGAGTGAATCCAAAGCCCCCAAGCATTCCCAAATCCTGTCAAGAAGGAGTACCCACAGTTGGAAAATATTGGCATGTGTGGAAAATACTGGTTCTGTGGTCTGGAGAGCTCCTGGAAGTTGTAATTCCTGCTGATGTGCACCAGCACTGCTGGCAGCCTGTTGGAGAGATGCTCACAAGGTGAGCAGGGGGATAGCCAAGAGCCTCCTCGTCTGAACCTGTGTGCTGGTGCCCATGAGCTGTGTGAACAGGACCCTGACTGTGAATACAGGGCTTATATTGGTTCATGTCCATGCATCCACACACTCCAGCCCATGCAGCCCTTTTCTCTGGAGCCCTGTTGCACCTGTGGACAGCTTTGCATCCCCAGCTCCTGCTCCAGCAGTCCCTTGCTGCAGTTGCTGAGTCTCAGGACATATGGAGTTCAAAGCCACATAGTCCTCTCACCTTCCTGATGATAGCAGGTAAATGTCTCAGTGCTTAGAATCTCTGGAGCCAAACATCATCTCAAGGTGTGTCAGCACTGTGACTGCCATCTGTCATATGCTGTTTACTCTACTCTGTCCTTCCCAACAGGACAGGTAAGGTTGCTCTGTGTCCTCTTTTGATGAAGTCCTCAGACTATCAGCTGCACATTCAAGAGACAAGTTTGGGAAAAGGTACATAACAGGAAAAAGAGCACTGCATTTTCCTTTTCTCTACAGAAGATAAAGATGTGTTCACTGAGAGAATGCTTTCTTCTCTCTTGTTCATTGACATCATCACTATCTTACTCATTTATGATATGACCTGGATACTGACTGTTAATAAATTGGCAACATGTGGGCACAGACTTCCTCTGGACACAACCTAAACAAAAGATGAAACTATTTACCTCTTTTTTCCAAGCCATCAGTTGTATTCCATATACCAAAGCAATGAATGTACCACATACAGAAAGTGCAAGGGATGAAGCTGATCTTTGCAGGGACTTTAAACAAGGGATCCAGCAGAGCATCATGAGTGCAACTCGGAACCATCCTGGGGACAAGCACTTAACCATTTCATTACTCTTTCCTGAGCCTCTGTGCCTCTCCTCCCAAGAGACATGGGTGAGGGCAATAGCTCCTTGTTACTGGCCTCACCTGCTGCCAAGTTCCCCAGAAGTTTGAAAATGGCAACTCCACCCTGGCTGTTTCCTGGGGCTGGGGTGCAGGGCTGAACTGGTTGGAGGCACAAGAGTGGTGCTGCTCTTCAGGGCACCCTGAGTTTCTGGGCAGATAAATGTGCTTAAGTTTAAGAGCGCAGAGAAGTTATTTTTGTGATCCCATTGCAAGTGTTTATCAAGACCTGTGGGCTAGCAGTTGTTTGACTGCTGTGGTACCAAGGTGGATTATCTGTCCAGACAGCACCAGGCACAGAGTGCCCTCCTTGTTGCTGCTTGGCCCAAGGTCAGCTCGGCACCAGGAGCAGGACCACAGGAGGAGAAGAGCTGTGGGGAAAGGCTGAACTTCAGGCTGGTGTGTGGTGAAACCTCCCAGGAGAATGAGTTGTGGCATTTTGCTGCTGCTGCAGACAAGGTACCTATGAATTTCTTGGTGAATCCTTTAGTCTCTGGTGGTCTGTAAATAAGCATAAAATGCGTGTTAGTTTTGGCTTAGGTTTCTATTCTCAGATGAATGAATTTGAATGAACTTGTCTTATCTGTGGAATCTCTCTTGGAACTGATGTTTGCAGAGAAGATAAATGTGCTGCTGCCTGCCTGCTTGTCCTGACTTAATCTGTGATGCACCAAACAGTGTCCTGGGGGAATTAGGAAGGCTGGAAGCAAGCTTGGGATGTCAGGCTGCCAGAATCTGGTGCTATGACCTGTATCTGTTTCTCTGTCAATGATAAGGCTGTGGATTGCATGTTAACAGTAGAGCATCATGGTTGCAATGTTTTCCAAAGTGTTTTTTTGGAAGGCAGCATTAGACACTGGTGTTCCTGTTATAACAGCATCCTAATGAAGATATATACTGGATAAAATTGATTCCCCATTTGTGTAGGGCAGGCCAGCATACTTGTCCAGTGCAGCACATACCAGGCTAGTCTGCCCTCAGATGGAAATGTTTTTCAGTTTTCAGTTTAACATTTTTAGAAAATGTTAAACCAACTTCAGGTTAACTGGACTGTTTTTCCAACTCCTTACTTAAATTTTTGCTACCAAGAGCTTGTGAAAATCCAAAGTGAGAGCATGCTGTATGCTGCAAATGCCATTTGCATAAGTCACATTTGTAAGTTGTAAACCACAAAAAACCCCAAACTGTTGAAACTGTTTTATAATAGGAGTTCTTAATGATGAATCTAAACTTGGATTCAATGTCCTTAAAGATGTAAAATGAGCAACATGGTCTCAAAATTTAATTGTCATATAAATGAAGTGTTTTGCCAGAGAATTGCTTAAGCATCTTTTAGTCCAAGGATTCATTCAAGGTGAAAATAAAAAGAACTGAAAATGACTGAGGGGTGAGCAGTGAGCAGTCCCCATAGGCCAAATCTCAGTAGGAGAAAACACTTAAAGTTTCTTTAGTGCTGGCAGGTTCAAAAGTCAGGGCTGGTTTCAATTAGCTTGGGAGAGTCTCAGTGATAAACAATTCCTGTGGTCTTGAAGCAAAGGGCCTAGCTGCATGCAGCCATCTGAACTACTTGAGCTGGCCGTATTCCCTCTGCTCTGGGAGTAACTGTCTGTTTGAATGAAGCATTTGTCATCGTTTGTATATGAATTCTTCTGAGTTTTTGAGAGCAAGGAAAACATGAAGTTTTCTGGTTAAGGCATTTTTGGTCTGAAAATCCCCCAGGGTATCAGTTTAAAATATGCATGACTCTCATGCGATTTATTTTCTTTAAGGGGCTGGAAAATGTGAGTGTGTGCAGATGTGTTAGCGTGCACATGTGTGCATGGTCGTGTGATCCCCAAGTTCTGCCAGGAGGGGAGGTCTGTGGGACTGCCCCCCGGGCAGTGCAGCCCCACAGGTGAAGGGGGTGGCAGCGCTGTGACAGCGGTCCTGCAGGCAGACCCCACTCTGGAAATCTTGTTCATATCTGCCCTTATGGTTTCAAGAGAGGGGACAGCAGTTCCAGGTTGTTCCAGCTCTGTGTGTGGCACAAAAATCCATCCAAGGCTGCTGAAGCAGCTCTGGCTCTGTGGCTGCAGACACTGGCAGTGCCCATGGTCCCAGTCCTGCTGGCAGACCAGCACGAGCACCACAATGACCAGAGCATCATTCCATGCTCAGAAACTGCTGAGAGATGGCTTTTATGTCTTGTACACGTTACAGAGGGGTGAAGCAAGAGGTTGGGATGAGAAATGCTCTACCTCATTCAAAAGGGTCATATCGTCAATGCACAGTGCTGCTTGGGCAGGTAGTAAGGTGACAGTCCATGTATCATTGCTGTGAGCCTCACTCAGAGCTCATGCCAGTTGCTTTTTTCCTGTCTGTAGTGACTAGATGTGCCTTTTCAGATGACCAGAACAGCCCACTTCAAAACAACCTTTAAAACTAAAATCAATCAACAATATTTCAAATAATCTTGAAAAAAGGTCCTGATACATAAATCTGTGTCTACCCAACTCTCAGAAATCGTGAGGGTGGATATATTTTTTTTACAATCACCATTACAGCGTTTCAATTTTAAGAGATTGAATAGCCAAATCCATCAAAGAATGCAAACAATAGCCCCATGTCTCCTGTTTGAAATTTTTGGCATGTTTTGGACATAGCTGTTTTGTTTGTAGACTTGAAAAGTCTGAAAACACACAAAATACTACTTTATGATCTTGGATACCTCTATTCAGACTTACTTACTGTTAAGATTTATGGTAGCATGCTTAGGGATGGGTTGTATAAAAATTATGAGCCACCATATGCTTTTACTCCTTAAAACTTTTATTTTTTGACAAAATGCTAAGAAGCATTTTACATTTGGGAAAAAGAAGCTGCATTTTCCCTCTGAGGCCCATACAGCATCACCTACTCAAATGAATCTTGGGGAAAGAAAGGAATTTTTGACAAATATGATTTTTATGCAACAAAACAAAGTGCACGGGGTTTCAGTAAGGGCCCTTAAATCACACACATTACAGATCCTGTAGAGCAGGAGGATCTATTTTTTTTAATGTGAATTTCCATAGCAAAAGCTGATTTAACTCCTTAGGGTGAAGTTCACGCCAGTGCATGTCTCAGTGAAAGCCCAAGCTCCCTCCAGCGCGAGTGAGGGACCTGCAGAAATCCCGTGTGTGGAGCAGATGTCTGTGCACATCAAACGTGTCCTGGGAAACCTCCGTGGTGCTGTGGCATGGTTCCCGCCTGGCAGCGACAAGGTGTCAGGGAACTGTGCTGAACAAACTCTGTGCCACTTCAACTGCAAGGAAAAAACCTTCCCTCTGGGATTCTTGAGGCAGGAGGCCTTGCTGAGACAGCTGAGAAACTTTATTCTGTGGGGGGGAGCAGCAGTGTGAAAGCTCAGCAGAGACCGAGATGGGTGAGGATGCAGTGGCTCAGAGGGGGAGCATCTGCAGGGCAGAGACCCCTGGCTCTGTGAGCACTGCAGACCCCTCTGTGCTGCTCTCTGCAGCAGGGTGGGCTCCTGCAGCACAGCAAAGGACTCCAGCTGCTGTTCCAGGGCATGATGCACACCGTGATTTCCCTACAAGCTGTGATCGTCTGAATCACAACACAATTATTTTCCCTTTTTATGTTTGTGGGGGTTTTATTGTTTTTTTTTTAACTAAGTTTGTCGTTGCAGCATTTTCCACAGAAGTGGAACGTGGGGAGGGGTGGGGTTAGCTGTGACACTACCATGGCAGCACAGTCACCGAAGGGTGGCTGCTGAGGGAGCCTACACAGAAAGTGTTGTTTGGGTGTTGCGTTCTCTCCTTCATGGTATAACACAGGTTCTGCCAATTACCTCTAAAGATGGATATTTGTAATTAAAATGTTTGCTTGAACTCAAAAATGTGAAAAACAGCAAATAAAAATTTGATTAGCTTTGTAAACAAATTTAAAATATAAGTTTGCTATTAAATAAATACAGAAATTAAAAAATAATTCCTCCAGCCTGAATCTTGCCTCTCTCACTACAGTAGAGTACTGTACTACAGTACAGTAGAGTTTGGTTCTAAACTTTATTTTATGTTGAACTTCTGAAGAATAACTTTTGTGTGCGGAAATTCTTTGGGGTGTTCTGCTTAAGGTCCCTAGTATGCCAACTGGTTTTAAGCAGGAGTTGAGTTCCACAATCTCTAATCAAGTAGGGTTCCCACAGAGTTCAGGGTAGGCTGTGTTAATTTTAAAATGAACAGGATTAATTCCACCTTCAAAAATTTGACTTGTCATGTGTAGGTAAGAATTCAGAGCAATGTGCAGGCTCTGCTGTTAAAATGGCTCGGGGTGTCAGTGTTGAGTTGTGGAGAGTGTATAAATCATATGTGTGTGTTTCTCAAGCTGGTACCTGGGGATTTGCTTGATATGATTATACGCACTGCTCTTCTCACTTAGTTCATTTCATGGCTGCCTCAGGAGCGACCTCAGGAGGCGTTTACATTGATTATTTCCTTCACAACAGCCAACACAGTTCAAATAAAGCAGACTATGCATAATTAAAGGCATCATTGCTTTCTCACTCAAAATAGTAATGGGGCAGTGGATCTAATTTCCTACTTAACACAGCAAAGCTGTGCTTATTAACTATTCCTCTGATTATTGTTTACTAAACTAATTTTAATAATGGCTTGTTGTGCATTTTTTCTCCTGGAAGACCCACGCTGTTCTGCATGTGCTGTATGAGCATGACAGGGAAAAGAATGGATTGAGAGAAGGACCGTGCACAGCACCTCAGAAGCTGGGCCAGCCAGGGGTTCTGCAGGTGCTCAGCTGGAGATTTGCTCTGCAGCCTCACATCGATGCTGTGCTGCGAGACACATAGCAGTAAAACCTGCCACGTGTAAAAGTGCCAGACAGCAGCGTGTGTGTGTAAATGCCTGTGTCTGAAGTGCCCAGGGAGGCTATCCAGCCCCTTGCCTTTAGGAAGATCGGGCAACTCAGGCACAGCTCAGCTTGGTGCTCTAGGTGTCCTCACGGGTGCAAGGCTGCCAGCTGAGAGCCAGAGGAGCTGCCCTGTGCTCCAGGGGAGCACCACACTGCAGGCGCTGACCTGTCAGCACGCCCAAGGCAGGCCTGTCTGAGCTCGCTCATGTGGTGGACAGCTGTGGTTTCTGACAATGCAGTGGTTAGTGTAGAAGACGCCCACTCTCAAAGCCAGCCTTGTATCTGTTTTTCCTGTGGGAGAAGGTTTTAGCACTGGCCCTGGCCTCTGGCTTGCATGCTTCAGAGGACTATTGTGCTCTTATTTCATTAGCATAATAAAATCTGCACCTCCCAGATCATTCCAAAATCAAAATATTCAGCTCATACACTAACACCACTTGTGCCATTGAAAGAGGAAGCTGGCTGGCGAGGAATGGTTGCAGGAGTGTGCCGAGGCACGGAGAGGTGCCTGAACCAGCCTGATGTCAGCTGTGAGCCTTGTTCCAGACACTGTGCCCATGCAGCAAGAAGCGATTACACCACACAGGGCTCCTGCTCAGGCAAGACTTGCACGTGGTGTCAAGCCCTAAATTATCAACTCTCCAGAAATAGAAAAGCTAAGACATTTTGTAAACTGCTCTTATCATCTTGTGGAGTTACTAAGCCCAGGGATCCTTTGCTAAACTGAAAATCCAGGAAAGCTTGCGGCTAAACTCTGGGTGAACTTAGCCAGAGGTGGCAGGCAACACACTCAGCTTGGGGACGTGTAGTGAGGAAATGTTAATCCGATCATTTTCTCATCTTCAGCATTTGCTGACCCTTCCCAGGGATGCATGATGCTGGTGGGTGTCCTGAGGTCAGGCAGGTTTGCATTTGCAGTGCTCACCCTAGCAGGGACACAAATGACAGTAACTTTATGATGACTTCAACATGCTCTCACATGTTGAAATTGTTCATATTTTCTGGGGAAGATAGACACCCACCCAGACAACATCTTGCTTCTGATGAGTAGGGGAGTCTATAACCTGTGATCCTTGAGAAAAATCTGTCCAACCTCATTACTTTCAGTGAATGAGCCCTGTCAGCTTTCCTGGTCTGTAAAGTTATTAATTTTCTTATAAAATGAGGACACCACTGGATGCTTGTTTTCCTCCTGTCTTTTGGCTATCCTGCCACCCTTGTCCACCTTACCCTATGCCAAAGCTGTGCCCTGCATCTCCTGGTGCAGTTGGAGGCCAGGGAAGTACCTCACTCAGGCCAGTCTGCTGCCTTTTTGATCAAGCTGAGTTAAACCAAAAGCTGATGATTTTAAGAAATAACTGACCAAACTTCTGTGAAACAAGTCACAAACTCAGTTTGCTCCATGAGCTGTTAAATATCTGTCAAACTTCTGGTTAACTTTAGGAAGGACCAACGACAAGGGGGTTATTGCCATTGTAAATTGTATCTAACAGTTTAATAGTTGGAATACCTGGTATGTTCTGTTTAATCATAAGTGTCTGGAGTGTTGCAGAACAGAGAAAGCATCTGGATCTAGAGCAGCTGAAGTAGAAAGTTGTTTTTCTGTTTACAATATGACTCTCTGCTCACAATAACTAAGTGAAATGCCTCTGGTGTGCATTGGCTATATATTTAGTGTGTGAAAAACATGTATTTTTGTGCACCAAAGTTAAAGTTATAGTGATTTTTTTTTTGTTTTTTTAGGATTGGAAATGAAGAAACAAACACAGTAAGCAAGCCCATGTTGTTAACACTGGAAAATGTCTGTTAGCTGACTGCAAGGTTGTGTTACATTGAAGACAAGGAGGTGAGGGATGTCCATTCAGTCTGTGTCACATCCACAAAGACATCCTCACTATCTTTGAACTGCAGCAGCCTAAAGCATTTCCACTCCACAAATGCCCTGCAGACACCTTCAGCAACTTAAACTTTTCCAGGCTGCAAGTGCATGCCTTTTTAGATTCACTTAATTGAATAGTTTCTCTTTAACTGAATAGCAGTGTGTCCAGCTGAGGGTAAAGGGGATGTAGATGTGGTCATATCATTCCTGACTGTACTTTAGAGACTTTCCCCAACAGCTTCTTTTACAGAGGAAATGTTCTCTTTAACTGATAGATAACTGGGAGGTAATAAATGTGATTTTGCAGACTTTAGTGTCATGTTGTCTGGTCTCTGTGCAAGATCAGTTTTGGAATAGGTGAAAAGGATTCAGTTTATCTTAGTCTGATGAAAACCGAAGCTGTACAGAGGGATGGGGCTTTTTCAACAGAGCCAGAGTGAGCCATGGTAGAAGTACAAGGCATGTCAGACGAGACACTGAGATAGGTCAAAAACAATCAGCTAAAAATGAGCTATCAGTGAAATAAACTAAAATAAACTATTTAATAACTGAGGATACTCACTCAGATGTGCTTTAGATTCACCAGTGTGGGGTCCAGCCCATGGCACGCTGCCCTCCTGGGGGAGAGGCTGCCCAGCTCAGCAGCACCGCTGAACCCCGGTGGGGAGGGGTCCCTAGGGCCCCCAGCTCAGGCAGCCCTCGGGGCATGACTCTCACCCACTCCCTCTGGGATGGAATAAGGAGGGCTTGCTGCAGGCATTCCCCTTGTGAACCCCTTGGGTTGTCATGAATCCCCAACTATCAACCCCAGACATGATGGAGAGATGGAAGCAAAAACATTTTAACAGGACTGTTGTGAAATAGAAACAGAGTAAAATAATTCCCAGGCTGGGAGTACTCTCTTCCCTCCCTCCTTCACCTGCAGATTTTTAAATGTCCTGTTTCCAAATCTCTTTTGGGACATGGGGGACCAAACCTTGGTTTGCTCGTGCATGAGACTTATTTTGGGCACAGCTCCAGGCAGGGTTTTGGGGCTGGCAGAGCCCCAGGTGCAGGGCTGGGGTGCCCAGGCACATGTGGGTGCCCTGGCAGCCCTGTCCCGGGGGCACTGCCAAAGGCCTATAGAGAAACAGAAGTGAGAGGTCATTTTAATCCCTGTGAAACTCCAATGTTGTCCTGTAAACAAGATATTTGGGGAGCATGCCTGGCAATTGATGCTTCAGTGAAAACTGGAAGAATTGGAGGATTTATCAGAGCAAGTTGCCTTCTGTAGCCCGTTTATCCCAGCCAGCTGCTAGTGTTCAATCTTGCCAGATTTCTTCTTCTTGCTTCAAAAGGGTATTAGCTAAAGTATTTTTAATAACAAACAAATGGTTTAATCACAAACAAATGTTTGAGAAATTTGTGGGGTATAGGAGAAAAGCCCCTGTGTCATTCCCCTCTCTGTGGATAGATAGGGGGGGTTTGAGGAGCCCCAGGTTCAGACTGGTGTAACTTTTGTCATTAATATGCATGAGCCACTTGACAATTGGACTCTGGAAAAGGATCTGTCTAGGTGATTACACAAATAACCCACACTTATGATTTCATGCAGTGAACTCAAACTAAAAATACTGTGATGGGCAGTAGAAGAGGTCCCTAGCTTTTGCCCCTTGACAGGGATGAAGCGATGCTGACCAATTTTGAAAGGTTTTGCGCAGGAAATTTAGCTGGCACAGGGTGTATGGACCAGCCATGCATAAGGTCAATGGGATTCTCCACAGCCATTCTGGTTGTTGTTCTTGCCTGTCCCCTCACCAAGAAAGGTGTATGCACCGATGTGAGGTGGTTTTGGTCAGGACTGCAAGCTTGCTTTATGCAGGCTGCTGGTTTCCAGTTGATAGGCTAATTGTGGCCACTTTTTTGGTGTGGAGTATTTCTTCCAAGCCTGTAGGAAGTGATGCCTTGTGTTACTGATCATCAGCTGTGTCTTAAGACTGTCTCACAGTGTTCACACAGCTGAGGTGTAGATACCTCACCTGAGTCTTTAAAAGTGCATTTACTTTAATTTACACATTTAGCATGTATTTTGTCTCTTTTTCGTTGTACTACACCTCACTGTGTAGAGCTGGAAGGAACATGTCATTTGTCTAAAACTTCAGGACAAATGGTATCAGCAGTATCCAACCTCAAAGAACTGCTCATATGGAAGAAGATGTAGTTATTGGGTCTGTGATCTGCTCAGTGCTGAAATTATTCCTGGGATCAAACAAGTGGAATTGACTTCTAGTACGTGTCCCCGTAGGCCTAAATAGAACTTGGTTTTCTCAGATTCTGGATTTGTGCTGGTGGTAAATAAAATCACTAATGTATCATTTGAGTCTGTAGATGTTGACACAGAAGTGGTGAGGACCTGGAGCATGGTCAGCCCACTGCTCTGCTAGCAGTTGTGCTGCTTTGTGCTGGCCTTGTTCTCCAACTCACAAAAGGAGAAATAACTGAGATTTGTCTTGTCTTGGGCTGACAGTATAGCCAAGTGATTGCCAGTCCAATTTGGCAGTTTTTAATCATTTTATCTCTGTTCTCTTCTCTCTGGGGAGACAGGCAGTGTTTAGCAGTCTGCTCAGAAAGACCTTGGGGCTAGTTTCAGCGGCAGTGGCTCAGAGCTCCGATTATTAGCTCTGCTCTTAGGAGCACACTGCGATCCTTCCCAGGGGAGTGGTGTGAAAAATTAACACAGGCTTAGAGCAGCAGTGCAGCAGCAAGCTATGTAACTGTAATTACTCCATTGATATTCCTCACACAATAACACTGTCATCAGTCATTTACATAAACTTTTTCTCCATGAAGAGGGAATGGTTGCTTATAACCCTATTGGGTGCTTCCAGAGCATGCATTATACATTTTATTTGTTCTAATTTCAGACTCAAGGCCTGTAGGAAAAGAGTGAGGAAACGTGCAGCCTTTTTGTTGTTCTTTTCTCTTGCAGCAGTGTGACGCTCTGCATGTGTGAGCATGCAAGCAGGCAAAAGTGTGTCTTGACAGGGTGGTGGGAACTAATTCCAGGATTTGAAGTGTTCAATGTAGTTTCAAGAAATACAACAGTATATTTCAAGTATTTTAAACAGTGTAGTAGGCAAGCTCTGTTCCAGGTCCCAGTCTCTCACCATTTCGGTCAGGCTGGGTCCACAAACAGCAAGTACTGCTGGGCTCTAGAACTCCTTGGAGCACACTGGGTTTGCTTAGATTCCTTTTTTCTTCCACAAGCACATGGCATGGCTCTGTGCCCTCTGCCTATACCAACTCTCCTGTAGCTCTATTTCTTTTACTGTCATCAGAAAGAATGAGTATTTAAGCCACAAAAGCACTCTTCCTGCCAGCAAGTGATCCAAGAAAACAACAGACAATAAGTGGTTAGTGAAATTTAAAATTAGCACCATCCTGTCTTCTGCCAGGGACACTCATTTCTATTGTGTCCCTCTTATCATGCAACAGAGCTACACAAAGCAGATCCAGGTCAGAGCCAGGCAGAGATGAGCACCCCAGAGGCTGTGCCCATGGGTGCCTTCTGAGGGTCAGGCTGTTGGGGTGGGCACCATGCCCTGTGCTCCTCAGACACAGGTGCCCGCTGGAGTCCTGGCCAGCCTGAACAGCTGGGCACGCCTGTGTCTCAGGGTGTGCAGGGTCCCACAGCTGCTGGGGCACCCACCTGCAGAAGGGGCTACACAGGAGGCCATTCAGTGCTCAGCTTCACTAGGGACAAAATGTCCCTGTTCTCCTAGAAGGAGTGTTAAACTTCTGCAGATATTATGCTTCCTCTAATTAAAGTCTTTGGAGGTATTCCTGGGGCCAAGACTAATAATGTATTCAGGAGAATAATCACCCTGTCTGGGCTGCAGTGTGTTTATTGATGGCGCCAGGACCTGCTGGTGCTGCCCGTGCCCTGCGCCGCACGGCCGCGAGCCCTGAGGGGCACAGCCGCCCACGTCGCTGTCACGGTGAAATCCTGAGTGCTGCAGCACGACACATCTAGTGGGAAAAAAGGCACATGATAGTCAAATTTCAGTTGCTGAATATTTAATGAAGCCTGCAGTGTTTATTTGGTTAGCCTGTCGATTTTTATCGTTCTGTCAATAGCTTCTCATATGTGGCACGGTGATGATCTTTAGCAGCCTGTCCCCTGGGAGCCAAAGCGCTAAATGCAATTATGGATTTTATACTGCAATGTGTTTGATATTTCCAGTGATCTAATTTGCAGTCTGGTAGTTTATTGTTTGGCATTTTAATGGCGTTCAAATGCTACGGAAAATTTGATTTCTCTGTATAATTCATCCTAACATCATTAATGCTGGTAGCTGAATGGCATGGATTTTAGAGGGCTAAATATATAGGAAAGTAATTTTTTTAATATGGACCAAAACGAACAGAGTTTTAACTAAAAGGAAAACCATGTTGTATTTTTTCACACTTCCTCTTTGTCACTTTCCATTAAATATTAAGATTACTTTGAGGAAATGGTAAAACAGATGCTTGACCTTACCAAACAAAACACAAGTGCAGCGTGTTGCATTTTGGAACCTTCAGCGCACAGCTCACAGCTCCTCATCAGCCTTGTCAGAGAGAAACAGAATGAGAGCTATTAGATTAAAAAGTCTTTCCTGGCAGTTTCTCACTTCTGTTCCAGACTACTTGTGATTGATAATTAATCCTCCATGTATATTTTTTCCTCTTTTGTAGCTCACAGAAGTCCTGAGCCAACAACTTGAGTAGATGCATCTATTTCACTAAAAAAAAACAAACAAAACAAAACGCAAGCCCACCACTACCACCAATCTCAAGCCATGGTGTGGTTGAGTTTTGGGTCAGGGCTGTTGGCAGGATGAAGGGGCACACAAAACTGTGTGGGGCAGAGCTGCTTGGAGGAGTTAATCATGGTGTTATTTTACACATCTACAACACTTTTATTGTGCAGTAACTCATGAGTTATGGGTCCTCTGCAACTGCAAAATAAATCCTTTAATTAACCACCTACTCAGAAACAATTTAACCTCCTCAGTGTATCTCATAAACTACATTAGCCCCAGATTTATTTAGAATAGTGTTGAGCAAGTGTGATCTATTTACATTAAGGAGTATATGCCCTTTGTTATGTCAAGTATTCTTGACATACAAGAATACTTGAACAAGAAAAATACAAGGTACAAGAAAATACAAATCTGTTTGATATGGTTTCATCCATGGTTTTTAATGATTTCACTGAATGTTTCCCAAATAGAAGCAAACACACTTTTGCACTGTTAGATGAAAGAAGACAGGGCGATAACCATTTCACTTGGGCAGGTAGCATATGAATTCATTCCTTGTTGTTAGAGACTGTTTCACTGAGAACAGTGTTAGAGAGAAATGTCACTCTCCTCTGACGTCCAGTGAAGTCAAACTACACAGTGGCATGTTGACAAGAAATGATTCTTTTTCTTGAGTGCTGAAGAATTTGTTTCTGTCTTTCAACAGAGGTGAACACAAGTCCAGTTTGTGTAATGCATCTTACAGGCTGACAGAACTAGAATATGCTTTGTGGTTTATGAGTTTAAGAACATTAAAAGAAGCTGAAGAGAGTTCTTTTAATGTAACCAAGTAGAAAAGATGACAAAAAAAAAAGGAGTCACAAAGGAGCAAATGAGGTGCCAAAAGCAGGAATAGATAAATATAGAACATTCAGCTTTGTGTTTCACAGTGTTGGGCTGACCGACCTGTTTGCTTTCTGGATGATTTCTTACATCTGCTGATATCGAGGTTTCTAATACCTCTCACAGCAAGGTAACAGGGGTGCTCCCGCCATTTGTGCTGTACTTAGCAGTGGTGGCAAACATTGATTTAATTTGTAACTTATCTCAAAATTTTCCCCTAAATAAATTTTTCATGAAAAAACCTCAATTTTTCTCTGAACTTCTTGAGTGACAAGAGCACAGGTGATCATCTAGAGGAGAAAGTGTCAACTGCCATATTTCTTCCAATGGGGCAAAAGTCCTTCTCTAGTCCTTGTTTGGCTTGTACTTGTTTGAAGCACTGTTGGACACTTGGTTTGCTTGTGCCAGGAGAGGTGGTGTGGAGGTGACCTGGAGTCAGAGATCCTCGGCCAGACCCTTCTGGAAAGCTGCTTTGCAGGAAGGCCAGTCAAGGGTTGGAGGGGATCAGATCACAGGCAGCGATTCTTTTTGGGGCACTGAAGTGCAGATGAGAGCAGGGGCATGACCTCAGCAGGGGACTGTGGCTGCTGGGAGCACAGTCCTGCCCTCATCATCTCTGCTGTGCCCTCCCATGACAGTCACAGGCTCAACTGGGAGCCCATCTTCTGCCACAGGAGGTGCAGAGGGAGGGGAGTGCAGGAGATGGTGCACTAGGTGACAGGAGTCCTGCTGCTGTAAAAAGGACTCCAAGCATTTGGAGACTACTTGGTGATACACAGACTGTGCAGTGGCAAGTGGGCTAAAAAAAACGACTAGGCTAAATAGCTCACTGGAAATAGGCTAAAATATCACACAACTGTGTGATCTCCAGAAAATATATCAAACCTCCACGGTGTTACTCAAGCTCTGGCCTAGGATGTTTCAGCTGATGCTTCTGTTTGCAGGAATGACAGCTAGCAGGCCCTCCCAAAACTGTTGAGAAACCTAGTTAGCAGGAGTTAGAAAAAAAAAAAGCCACCAAGCTGTGGTGTGCTGCAGGCTAATGACATGAGGCCTGGCCCTCCAAGTGATCTGCTAGCAGATGATGGATGGATGTGCACCTCACTCAGCAGCACCACCAGCTTTGCTCCATTCTTGAATATCTGTCAAGATGTTAAGTGGATGACTGCAATCAACAGTGAAATAAGACCTGTGTAATCTGATGTTCCACTTAGAAAAGAAAACAGAATTCCTACCACCTAATATGAGACTACACCAGCCAGCACACAAAGGTCTTTTGAGCTGGCCAGGTATCTGATAAAATCTTTACACCTCATTATCACTTGTAATTTAGAGATACGGGTACAGCTGTATCTACAAACAGGGCATGATGACATTTCCAGGGATTTTTTATCTGTGTCCCTTTCCAGTGAATAGCTCTTCCTTCATACATATGCTTTTCTATGACTTTTAATGTGTTCTTTTATTCAGATTTTATCTGGCTGAGAAGGGAGGGCTGCCTGTTATGTCCTTTGACAATTTATGAAAAATTTTGTAGATTAGCAAAGAAAGCAACCTTCTACTGCTCTGTGAGGGGAAGTTTGGATTTGGTGAGTTCCATTTAGTCAAGTTGTTTTCTAGAAGGCAGCAAGGAACGTAACGTTTACTGGTAAAATCATGGCAAAGATTATTATGGAAGGTATTGAAAAACACATGGAGTAAAATGCAGTCATCAGTCATAGCTAGCACAGCTTCATGAGGGGAAAGTCCTGCTTGTCAAACTTGATTTCCTTCTAAAACAGGATAGCCCACCTAGATGACCAAGGGAATCCAGCAGATGTAATCTGTTGGGACCTCAGCAAAGGTTTGATACACTCATATTATGCTTCTGGACAAACTGTCCATCTCACAGCTGGATAACCATGTGATGTGATGGGTGAGCAACTGGCTCATGGATCAAGTACAGAGTTACAGTGCCTGGGGTGACATGAGGCTGACATCACTGGAGGGGTTCTGTGGGGCTCCATCCTTGGCTCTTCAACATCTTCATTAATGGCCTGGACACAGGACTCAAAAACAATACTAAATTTGGTGATGACACTAAATTGGCAGGAACAGCCAACTCCCTTGAGGGCAGAAGGCCCTGCAGACACATCTCAGCAACTCAGAGAGGGGAAGTCTTATGAGGACCAGATGAGGACACTTTGTTTGGAGAAGGAGGATGAGGTCAGACCTGGTTGTGGGCTTTAGCATCCTCATGAGGGGAAGCGAGGGGCAGGTACCAATCTCTTTGCTCTCTTGACCAGTGACAGGACTCAAGAGACAAGTGGAAATCTAAATTTAACTGGAAATAGTTCTTGAAATACATATTTTTGTCATATAAAAGGAAAACTCTTGACCGTACAATTATCTAAGATGTTCTATTTGTTGTTAGTATCTCTGGATAATAGAAAAAAAGATGAAGACTGTTTAAAGAGAAAAGGTAAGAAGGTAGAAAGAGGGGAAAGGATGAAGGAAAGGAGCAAGGTGAGAGAACAGGCTAGACAGGCCCAGGTAGTGATTAATGAAGATGTGGAATTTCCCAGGCACTGAGGCAGCAACTTGCCAAAGTCTGGAGTGGGGCTCCGATGGCGCTGCAGGTCTGAGAAGGGAGACCAGGTCTGGTGGAAGCTTATGGCACTTGTCTGCTGTTCTGCTTTTGGTCTCCCAGCATGATCTGTCACCTCTCTGGGCTGAAAATAGTCTGTGTCCCATCTCAGGCAGTGCTGTACAATGTACCATGAAACTGCTTAAAGCTGTAGAAAATTGTTCATGCAACAGAACAGAGCCCCTTGAAAAATTAGCTAAGGCCTCATGATGTCTTTCTGTGTCCTTTCTGACTCCCATTCATGGGAGCATCACTTCACACAGAAGAGTTGAGCTCCATGTGGCTGCTCCCTGGGATCCTGGAATACTGAAAGATTTCTCTGAAACTCAGCCCAAACGCTGCCCTGGGACCTGCAGCTCCTCAGCAAAACTCAGACCTGTGTCCTGGTCAGGGGGAGCCCAGAGGAAACAGACTGTTTCGCAGCAAAAGGAAAGCCAGTTTCTAACACTCCCATGGTCTGTATTATGGCAGGTTCTGAGTCCCTGTCTAGGTCATCAGTAGGTTCTGCCTTCAGGATAATGCTCAGCCATGAACCCTGAAACACCTGGTGGCTCTGAGTCTCCCTTATTTTAGTACATGCAGATGAAACCCCCATATATAAATAAAGTTTCCCTGATTTAGCAATGCCAGTGTGCACAGTATACAAATAAATAAGTTCCAGGCAAAAAATACAGGGACTCCTATGGGAAAAGACAATTACAGAATTTCATACTTTCTGGGAGAATGAAAGGTCATTGAGCCTTTCTCAGGGCAACAGGAAAGAGCAGCAGAAATTATTTTTATCTGACAAATAAATTACCTAGGTAGGAATACCTGGGTAATGGTGGATCATCTAAAGAAGGAGAGATGGGGAGAGAAGACATGAGATGTGGCTGCTGTTCCCATGGCTGCTTTAGCTGCAGAAGGAGCATAAAAATGCTCAAACTCAGAGAAAGGGCTCCACACCACTGAAAGGCAGCATAAGAGGTGCTTGAGCCCTTCTGAAAGGAGGGGGAGCCTATGGTTGTGTTGATAGACTTAAGCCCTTTCCAGCCTCTCTGCAGCTGGGTAAATCTCCCTAGGATTGGGCTGGCTAACAGAAATATTGGCATTCCTCAGCGCTGGGTGAGAGAGTACAACTGATTCATTTCTTTGCTCTGCAGAGTAACTCTCAGCAGCTTCTTTTTAACTGAAAGGATCAAAGTCCCTAAATGAGAATGTGGTGAACTTGATACTTCTTCACAAGCCCAACAGACATGGACAATATACGTTCTGTAACCAAAACCTTTTGGGGTTTGTGTAATACAATACTCTTTCTGTAACCCCCACCCTTCCCTCCATCCTCTTGACCCTGATGAAGCTAAGGGACTGGACAGTAGAAAAACATGTCAAGCATGAAAAGCAGCAACTTGAGGGCAAACATGACCCCTCCACTGCTAGTTACTGAACTTCTGAAAGTGCATCAAGCAAGCAGAATCAGCTAAAAAGGGAGGCCGGGGACACCTCATGTTGTGCAAGATGGGAGGTGAGGTCTTTGCTCTTTAGAACTAAAGTGTTTTGTTTTAATCATGGGGAGAGCTGCTGGCTTGGCACTGTGTGAAATAGATTTAGAAATCCTGAGGAAGGAGGAATTTCTCAAAACAGTAAGAAAAACAAAAGTCAGCAACAGGGAAGAATTGGCCAGCATTTTTACCACAGGAAATGTGGAGGATACTGAAAAGAGAAAATTAATGGCACTGGGAGTATGATCCTGTTAACCGTTATTGTTGACACCTCATCATTTCCAGACTAAAATGCCAGCTAAGGCCATGTTTCACTTCACACTATCTTAGGCCATTTTTGTCTTACCCAGAGAAAAAGAGACTCCATAATAAAATGGAACACGTCATGAGAAACTCCTTTGTGTGTGCAGTCAGCTCAGCAGTCAGAACACGGCTGCAGCAATCCTCTGCTTGATTGCACCAAATATTGTGCTGCATTTTATTTTCTGAGGTGGAATAAATGTTCCACTCAGAGGAGTGGAAAATGCTAGCTATACCTATTTTAAACACCAGAGTAATGCTTTATAGCCCATAGAGGGATAATTACAAAGTACAAAATCACAGATTTTATAGCACATTTTCCCGGGAGTGCAGTTAGGAGAACAGCATGTGTCATGTAGCCAATTTAGATAATGATTCTGATAAAGATAAACTGTATTGTTTATAATAAGTAATTGGGCTGACAAAGGCCCAGAAGACACAGAGGAGTACGGGAGTTGCAGCCCTGGACCATGGGCATTGGCTCCTGCCTGCCTGGCTCAGAACCGCAGGACTGGTCACTTCCTCAGGAACAGCAAATGGACTAAAAATGGCTCAAAAGTTTTCCATGGCTGAGATCCCAAGGTGGTGGCTCCTGCGAGGGTCTGTGCTGGTGAGGGATGCACTTAGGGGAGATGGAGCAGCTGTACACGGAGACCCAAGACCTCGGCACCCAGAAGTCTGAAAACAGGGAAGGAAAGCCTTGGCTTCCTTGCTCCCAAGGAAATCCTAGGTCTTGTTCAGAGCTCAACCATGAAGAATACTGGCCTGGTAAATATACAGTGGCACTTTACCACAGGTAGAAGATTACTTGTTGAGTAGATTATCTCTCCTGAGATAAGGCAAAATCCTTCAGATGCAGTGGAGTATCTTGCCAGGCCTATTAGCACATGACAAGATGCAGTTTGGGTCCAGTGAACCTCTATCAATCACAAGATGAAGTAAATCCCTAATTATCATTTAATTGCTGCCTTCAGCTTGAGCTGCCCTTCTTCACAGCTTTCTGAATCCATTGGAGATTAGGTTGTACTAAAATGAGAACCGTAAAGGGCCTGGCAAAGGTGTGAAATTCCCTGGGTAACTGAATTAATGGCAGCAGGTTCTGCAGCTGGGGGGGTTCTGCTCTCTGCAGACAGAATGAGTGAGGGCGAGGGCTTTAATGGGGAATTGGAGCCGATAGCTCTCAGCCATTTGTTCACAAGAAAGAATGACATAGAATGTGCTAGTTCGGCCAGGCTCAAGGGAACAAAGAAAATACCACTCACAAACGTTTGTTTTTATGCTAATTTTGTGGAATTATGTTGTGAACTATTTTGTTAAATAAGAAAAAGTAGTAATATGTTTGTGCAGGGAGGTACAAGTAGCAGAATATGAGCATGGGTAACTGTTTTTTTCTGGCTACTTTGAAGTGGATTGACATACAAATTTGGGATATTTGGGCTCCAGTTTAGCTTTTAAGTCAGGCTCATTGTTGATCTGTTTTCATATGCGCTGCATGGCAGGCGTGTTTTCTAAGTAAATTGCAGCATCAGAACAGTTTCTCATGATGAAACTGACATCAGTAGGACACTTGTCTATACTATGTAACTTTGCAACATCAAATCCAATTTCAAAGATAATTACAGGCCATTAGTGCCTGACACAGAGTTTAATAACAGAGTATATATTGTGGTGATCTTCGGAAATGCATAAATAAATAAGTAAATACACGATGTAGAGTTGTCTGGCTTTAAAAATGAGCTCTTAAAACTGGTATTGCCTGAGAAGCAGGCGTAGTTGGAACTGGTCACTTAACCTCATTAGATGAAAGGCAGAGCACTATAAATCCATCATTTTACTAGTCTGCCTGGCAAGTAAATGCTCCTCTTCCCAAACAATATTGTTTGCAGTGCCCTGGAACAAGGTGAGCTGGGCAGACATAATACCTGGGAGCATGGGTGCCACATTATGAAACAATAAAGCCCTGCTCCTCTTGGGTAACATGCTAATCAAGCTGTAGCATTGTCTTAGCAGTGTTAAACATAAGCAGGGCACTGGATGGCTCTAGTTGACTCCGTTCAGCTCTCCTTTTGCAATCATTAGGGGTTTTAAGTGTCTCATTGTGTTGTTTGCCTGCACAAAACTGGTTTGTGGCTTGGCACAAAGAACATCCTTGAAGAGGGCAATGATCTGAACACCATGTGCACTGAAGAGATTCTCAAATTAGGATCAAAACAAAAAGTAAGTGTTACATAGTGACTCTGGCAGGTAAAAATACCAGAAGACTTCTGATTATTTAACTTGTAATGGATCACGTCAAATTCTGCTTGTTCCTGGGAAAGCAAAGGTGAGCCAGCAGTCCTGAGACTGGTGCACTCTAGCTGCCTGGGCCAGGGAGGGGGTGTGTATCCTCTGAGCTGCTCCCATGAGCTGCTCTGTGCCCACAGTGTAACCACACAAACACAGGGGTTCAGACCCCCTCAGTATGCCTTAAGACTTGCTATATTGCTGTAGAAAGTTATGCTGTAATGAATCAGAAGCTCTTTGCCTCAGCTCTCTCTTTGAGCACTGTGATCCCTTCTAAGCAGGGGGACCTGATGGCTTGTGTCCTGGTTTAGGAGTCACCCTAGGATAGCTTGGTACCCCAAAGCACTCACTGCAGCTACAGCACGGCCCATCGTGCCCAAACTTTGGGTTTGGCCCTTGACTGACACTTGGGGAAGTGTAGCTGCAGCACTCAAAATCCTTCCCTGGGGAATAATTTTATCCACACAGCAAGAGGTCCTAACTGAGTGAAGCCAAGCCACCCCTGGCACATGCAGCAGAAGCTGTGACTCCAGAAGGACCTAAAGGTTTCCTGCTCCCTGCCCCATGGAAGGAGCCAGCCCAGTCCTGTAGCCAGCCCGGACAGGGTGGGCTGCTGTGCCCAGGGCTCGGTCCCAGGGAAGCACCTTCCCCCACACCAGGCAGTTTGTCTGAGCTGTGGAAGGATCAGGCTCAGCTGAACACTCAGGGCATTTCCTGCTGCTGTTGTCCTATCTGGACATTACTTTCTGCCCTGACTTCATCAGCTCTCCCCCAGCAGACTTCATGGCCGAAGATGGCCCTGCCTGCCTGCCCCTGGGCTGGCTGGCTGGGATTCCCTTGTGGTCATATTCAGCTGGAGCTTGCTGTGGATAAGAATAAATCCACAAATTATAAATAAGGGGTTAGGATTTTGCCCTTTTTAGACTAATCTTTATTGCTAGACTGAAGACTTGTGTAAGTTTAAGGTAGAAGGACTGGATCAATATTTAGGAAAATTGTAGGCCTATTTAGGACTTCAGTTAAAACAGAGATTTATTTTAGCTTTAGCTACAGCATCTCAAGAACTTGTATAAAATATTGTCCTTTTTTATGAACATAAACCATACAGCGTATATCCGGACTACTAATTCAGAAAATATTTGTCTTTTAAATGCTCATTTTCTTTTCATAACAGGCTTCTTGAAAGATCTTGAAAGAGAGAATATAAAATTAATCATTAAAGGAAAATAAGAAAAGCTGTGAAAGGTCCTTCTACATTTCAGGGCTCAAGGCAGTGGCCATGGATCCTCTTGCAGGCCCATCACTGTTAGAAGCAGAGCTGGACAAGTGATTAATTGCAGCATAGGTATTAACATTGCAAGGTACCTTTGAACCTGTTTAGGTGTTAAATAGTGGGCTTAGGTCAAGCTTAGTGTGAAGCCAGAGTAACAAACATGACTCATTGACTGAATTGCAGAGTAGATTTTTTTTTCCTATATTCTCTTTGGTGTCTCAGGTGGGGAAAATTATGCTTGTAAGACCAAAATGTGATTAGAAGTGGAGCTCTGTTTGCTTTGCAGCTATTAAGATGTAAAACTGAAAAACATTTTTTAATTTGTCCATTCCTTGTGCTATTTTTTCCACTCCAGCTCCTTTATACTTTTTTTTTTTTATTATTGTTTATTTCTCAAGGATTCTGATGAAAATTTTTCTTAACTCACAGAATTTTTTCATCGTACGAAAAATAATTTCTTTCACTTGGAGCTTGCTTTGTTTACAACCACAATTTCTCATATTTTTCCTCAATAATAAAATAAATAGACCATAATGGGGAATAAAGAGTTTACATTCCTAATGGAAAGAATACATCTGTGGAGATGAGTTTCATTAAACTCTTAACTGAAACAGTGACTTTAGAATTGATTCCATCTTTAGCCAGTGCTCTACAGAAAACTGTTTTTGGGAAGTATTCTTTATTTAAGATTAGCAAAAAACATGGAAGAAGGCTTCCTCGCTCTCTTTTGCTGCTCTGGGTCAACATCCCAACCTCTTGATTAGATTTGGAGCCTACTAATTAGATATAATTCATTACCTGCAAGAATGAGATCAGAAATCAGGAGCTGCTTTTCCGAATAAGGCGATCCTTCCCCTCATCCATCATGGCTGTTAGTAACCAATTTAAAGACAGACAAATGCATAACCAGCATTATTACCTTGTCATAAATAGTTAGGGAGAAAGACCTGGAATAACCTGGCATTATAAATGGTTTTTATCACATTATTTTGCAGTTATTTGTCAGCCACTTTGCGTAAGATAAATGTAGAACAATAATCAGATTCTAAAACAGAGCAGTGAACAAGGTTTTGCTAATTGTGAAACCTCTTCTGCTGGCAGAATTCTGTCATGGGGCACAGTTTATAAATTTCCTTTTGGAGAAATTGCACTGAGCGCATCTCCACGTTTGGACTTGAAAGTCTAATGGACAAAAAAATAGGAAAAGAGGTCTCGTCCCCTCCTTCAAACATAGTGAGATGACAGCAGCTGGCATCATGGCTTGTGTCCCTGTAGGACTGTTGAGCGAAGGGACAGGTTCCTCAGCTCATGTGGGTTCCTAATGTGTACAGATCCTGATGCAGGGTGCTCCATCCTCCACGGAAAGGAGCCTTGCACCAAGATGGAAGGGATGCTTCTGCCATGGGAGGTTCTCAGAAGGGCAGACAGGTTCCTTGGGTTGGGATTTTGGTGATCACAAGTGTCTGATAGCAAGAAGTACATGACTGCTAGTACATATTGCTAGTTGCAATAAGATTATATGGAGATGAGAGTGGCCAGTGTCCACAGCACTGACCACATGATGCCTCTGGAGCACTGCATTCTCATCCTCCCTGGGGTGGAGGGCATGGAGAACTGAGCTGCAGTGCCCCCCTCTCACCAGTGCCTGGGGTTTTCCCTGTGACTGAAGGAAACCACGATCTGTATCCAGGTTTTAAAGAGGCATGCTGAAGGGAATATAAAGGCAACGTTCTGCAATATAAATCCAAAACAGTTCTCTCAGCTCTATTTACATTTAGATAATTAGTGACATCAAATTGAAATCCCTACTACGGAGAATAGCATCAGGCCGTGACTTATGCCAGGGTTTTAAGGATCATGGGAACCCTTCTTAAAATTAGGAGACTTCAAACATGGAGGAAGGTTTCAAGCTTGCCAAGGGAGGCCTGAACACCCAAATCAATGGGCACCTTTCTGTGGGAAGAGATATAGAACTTGAGAGTGGGGAGCTTGCACTAAGGGCGAGTGTTCCCATGTGTGAGGGGAACAAGGTCTTCAGAGATATTTCCTTCTGATAATAAAAATATTGAATATGATTTATATAAAGCATTTAGGGAAACAGTTTTAAAAGCAACAGAATTACTAGTGGGGTTGAGATTACAGAGAACACCTCCTCTGGTGTCAGAGGATACGGAGCTACTCAGCAGTGGTGCAGTACTAAAATGCAGACAGAAGTCACAAAATCATCAGATCTGATTAACTGTAAATCCAGGTTTTTATTACACTCCCCCATAGGTAGAGAAGGACAATAACTTGATTTTGATCTCAGCTGCAGCACAAGTAAGATCTGAGAGGAAGATAATTACTAAATTATTTACCTTATATAGTGCTGTCACTGAAAAACAATCATGTTTGAAGTGCCATGTCAGTGCAGCTGGCCTCAGAAAGAAATACTGAAGGTGTGTTTACTGTCTGGGGTTTCTGTTCGTTTTCCTAAAGCCATGTCTAATTGAAAGTGTTGATATAATTGCAACTTAAGGCAAAATGTAGGAGAAATAGGGACACTTGCAAGTGACAGGCCTTTAGAACTTGAATTGTCCTTCCATCATCTCAAAGCTTAAGCTGTCACTAGACAAGGTAGAGCAGGGTTATTTTCCTTTCTATTGACATTTCAGTGAAAGTTTTGGGCCCTGTACCAGCACACTGTTATGTTTCCTGGCTCGGCTGCGAGGTGGCTGCCAGCGTGTCAGCATCCAGGCTCTGTCCTGCTGCAGCCTCTGGGAGCACAACCAAAGCCACAGCGCTTCCCCGGAGCCTGCTCCGGGCAGCACTGTGGTCCAGCTTGGCACGCAGTGTATTTCCAAACCAATACATTCTGAAAGGCAAAGAAATGGTTCCACCTGATTCTTGTATCCCAGGATCACATTAAAGGGCTGATCAATTGCAGCTTTTAGACAAATTTTCAAATTTTTTTTTTTTTTCTGGTTCTTGCAGTTTAGGTGGCTGTAACAGGAGAAGCAGTGACAAACTGTTGGCATTAATGTACTGAGCATAATGAACACCAGCCATACAGCACATGGTGCTTGTCTGCTTATTGGTGAATTTAACTCACTTTAATTGCAGTGTTACTTAACATGATGGAGAAGTAGCCCTCAGAGGGATCATTTGAGGGACAAATAATGTATTTGTGTAAAATTAAAAAAAATAAACCAAACAACTAGGAGATAGTACTACTAGCTGTAGTAAATTGTAGTTTAATAATTATTACATAGATAGTACTTGGCTTAAGGTTAAAAAAGAGGCACTTCTGGAAAACAGGATGAAAGCTTGCCTGGAGCACAGCCATGGGGACTGTCTTTTGCAAGCTGCACTGGTGGCGAGACATTCAGCGAAGCACCTGGGAATAAATTGAGTCTGCTGGGAGGGGAAAGTATCTACCCCTGGGGCATGTCAATGAAAATAGAAGGTGACAATAAGCCCAAGGCCTGCTTGGCCATATCACATGGGTCTCCTGATTCTATTGAAGGTATTGCACAGCAACCTGCCCTCTGAGCATATCTGACACCTGGGAGGTTTTCTGTGCAAGTGGGAGGTGTAGGACCTTTACCCCCTGGAACAGAGCTGGTGCCGTAGGCAGTGAGACACTGGTGGTGTTAGAACCTCCTTATGTCTGTCATTTGTACCCTGAACATTAAATATCTTTCTCATTATTCATCCCACCACACTAGAAACAGCTGGTCTTCAAGGGAAATTACCTAATGAATCAACAATAAGGCTATTGTGTAGGCGTGACATTTCTGATAATAAATTACTGCTTTCAGGAGGTTGACCACACTTGTCAGGGTTTTGTGAGTTACAAATTCAGCTGCCTTGTCTTATGCTGTTTTACATAACTGACAGTGTAAAACCTTGGCATTTGATTGTAAGTTATTCCCTCAGCTTCTAGATCTCTATCATAAAATTTCTTTCTTCATTCAGAATAATCTTTGAGCATTTCCAACTCATACATTGAAATTATTTTAATTTGGTTTGTTTTGATTATATTTATTGTGTCACATATATCTTGGACTTAAATATTCATTTAAATATTTTTAACTAGAAATGTAAACAGGCTATAAATGTAAGGATTGCATTTTTTTAATTATTTTTTCATTTAGATAAAATATGTCTTTGCATATTTCTTTTATGTTTACACTTGAAGAAATACTTTTTCCTAAACCCATGCTATGAAGGAAGATCTAAATATTGCCTTACCAGCTTTCAAAAAATACCTGGATGTAGCTAATTAGTGTAGAAGTGCTTGGCCCATATGAAGTTTGCTTCAAGGATAAATATTTTAAAGCATGCTTCTTTTTTCACGTGCAAGTGTTGTTTGCCTTTTACTTTGTGTATGCAGGGATGTGACTGGTTAGTGATGAAAAGCAGAAGTCTTTGCTCCCTCTTAGCTGAATGCAAATGGCACTGAAATTCAGGTGATATCTGCACCAAACTGTGTATTTATCTCTGCGGAATTCTGTGGAACCAGTTCTTTAGCTTTTAAAACTGTAAGTCTTTTCATAAGTAGCCAGCAAGGAGAGAAGGACAGGAGTTCCATTTTCTGCCAGATTTCTTGGGGCAAAATGCATTCTTGCAAATGTGAATGAAGCCTGTGAAGGTGTGGCAGGCTGGAGAGGAAGTTGGTATTCTTATGCAAGGAGTTGTGGAAGCTAAAAATGAGATCTAAGACAGTGAATACATGTTCTAGCAAGTATACTGGGCTTCAGGTGCTCCCAGTTTCTTTGTTGTACTCATTACACTATTGTTACATGTTTTTTTCACTGGTAGTTGATATCTTAATATCTGGACAGTGCTGCTGCATCGCCTCTCACTGGATGCGCTCTTATTCAATGCAGCAGGGCCTTTTAAGGTTTGTATGAGGCTCACTTAGATATCAGTGGATTACAATTTTTAAATAACAATTCAGATTTTCAACAGGAAGAGACTAAGCAAAACCTTGTACATCCAAGAAGTATCTTCTGACACTCCTGTCTGAGAGCAAAAAAAAGCAGCATTGCCCAGTGTGAGCAGGCCTTTTGGAGATGGCTCCATGTCTGATGTGGCGCCAGGATCCTTCTGCCTGAGGTGTTCTAGAAAGGCCAGGTGCAAGTGGAGCAAGGCTAAGAATTATTGCCCTGTGCCTGCCCTTCAGCCCCCTAAAGCTCAAAAGTCCCTGGGGAACCTGTCCTTTGGGAGGATTGCCCAGCACCTTGGACACCTTCAGAGGTGCCTGGAGACAGAACCTTCTGCCATGATCCCAATGACCCTGGCCTGAGGCTGGGGCTGAGTCTTCCACAGATTTCTTTGCCTTCCTGTGTTGCACCCTACGTGAAGTGCTCCCAGGTGCTCTGAGCAGTCACTCCTCCCCAGCTGTGGGGGCAGGCACACGTGGCAGTGCCAGCAGCCGAGCCTTTCCCTGCAGGAAACCTCTGCCTCCACTGGCTCCTTGTTTGGCAGCAGGTGTGAGGAGACCTCCTGTGGCTGCAGGCCTCAGCTGGGTGCCCTCCAGGGACAGAGACCCTTTGTCCCCCAGCTTCAGGGCTGTGTCCGTGTGGGTCTGTGCCCCCCAGGCGGGGTTTGGGGCAGGGACCTCGTCTTTGCCCCGCCACGCTGCCAGATGAGCCAGAGCTGAACTGAAGAGGGAGAGGGGAGATACTGTGACCTTTCAGCATAATATCTTGGTATCGGTTATTTAATTGTGTGTTTTAACCATGCTGATGGTGATGAGTTAGTGTGGACTAACTGGTTAGTTGTGGATATGTTCTGTTTATAAAACAATACCTGTAATCAGGTCAGGTACGCTGGGCAGCCAAAGGCAAGCACACAGGCAGGAGCAGCTCCAGAGCCTGCAGTGCTGCCACCCCTTGGAGAGGGCATTTTCCACTGCCTCCTGTCTTTGCTGCATCGACCTTTGCTCCTGTTCCCTGCTACCCTGAGGAGGCCTTGTTTCCCCAAATGTCCTTTTGGGGACATTTCAACTGCTCATGGCCCCCAGAGCCCAGTGGATGAGGACAGCCCTGTGAAGTCACCAGTCCACATGGCCAGCTGTGTAGCACAGCACCGTTTGGAGGGCTCGAGGAGGTGGGCTTGTCACAGCTCGAGTGAGGTCACTGAGGCTGTTGAGAACAGCAGCAGCATCCTCTCCAGCCTGCTTTGGTTTGGTTGGAGGTCACCGGTATCTAGCCAGGGTCTTGCACTTCAGATGAAGGCCATTCACTTATGATGCAGAGATAGGATGAATGAAAAAAGGAGTGGAAAAAGAATTTTAAATCATACAACCAAAGACTGTTCCTACACTGGTTTTGGGTTGGACTATATTGTCCCAGAAAATTTAGTTAGATGTTAGTGATAATCAAGACCGTCTGAATTCTATATATTTTTTTCTCTAAATAGCATAGTTTCAAGGGATCCTCTGTTGAAAGCAAGTGCCTGCTGTGCTCTTTCCTTTTCCAAATAATGGAAATTCATCTGAACCAAACAAAGGTGTTATAATGGTGTCACATTGTCATTTCATTTTTCTCAGCATCCTTCTGATAAAGACATGTTGTATTCAGCAGCATACAGACATAAGAGCAGTTCTGTGTCTAAAATCTGGCTTTGCAGTGTAAGGCCTGTTGAGTTTCCATGGAAATGACCACAAATTCCTCCCCAGCTCTTCAAAGTGAAAGACATATTTGTTTTGCTGGTGCAACTTTGTAGCACAAAAGCTCTCTCTCCTTTTTCACGTAACACCTGCTAATCTGAGCCTGGGCCCTTTGAAGCCTCCTGCTGATCAGAAATTCAAATACATTTTTGCATGCTAATCTCGGTGGTAATCTAGAGCTTGTGTCTTTCACGTTGTGTCTGTGACAACAGTTTTCTTTATGAATCACCAGAAGTGTTGGCCCTGATTGCTGTCCATGGGAGGATGAGCTGATAGGGCTGTCAGCAGGTTGGATGTCCATTCTCTCAAGACACAGCCTGGACAGAGCTATCAGATCAAGGCTTTTTAACCATCCACTCGCCCTTTGTGAAGAGAAGGGGGCAGGGGGGAGAGGGGGAAGGGCTTCCACAGATCTGGTTAGTGGTGCTCTGTGTGTAGCTGTCTGGCTGTGCAGGGCACCCAGGCTGTGATGGACAGAGCATGGCACTGGCCTGTGCCTGTGGCTGTGCCTGTAGCTGTGCCTGTGGCTGGCACTGGGCTGTGGCTGTGCCTGTGGCTGGCACTGGGCTTCTGTGGCTGTGCCTGTGGCTGGCACTGGGCTTCTGTGGCTGTTGCTCAAGAAAGGACAGTGGCTGCAGAGCCAAACAAGTGTTAGCTGCAGTGCTTTTCTTGTCATCTTATGGGTAGACACATACAATGCAGAATCCACAGCCTGCATGGAAGTGCTTCTGCAGCCGAGGTGCTGCATCCTCATTGCTGAAGTGCTGTGGGTGCTCTGCTGAACCAGGGGCTGGTGCCATACCTGGAACCCTTGCCTGTCCTTTGTCCTTCCTCCATGCCACACAGCCCTGGTCCTCAGCACTGGCATGTGCACGAAGAACCTGGCTGTCCAGGGAAGGGGGTCCTAAAGCTGCCAGAGGTCCCATCCTGATGCTGCTGGTGCTGTGGGGTGGTTTGACTGTCCAAGGGACTGTGAAGGCCTGATGCTCCTTAGCCTGTGGCTGGAGATGGAGCTGTGGTGCTCCAAGAATGCTTAGCAGCATCTCAGTATTTGCATCACTAGTAAAGAACTCAAATGGTTTGCCCTTGAGGTACTGCAGCAAGTCCATGATCAACCTGTGTCTTGCAAAGCACATTAAATCCCCAGGTATCCCATCCCCAAACCTTCTCTTAGGTCATTTTCCAGTGGTGCTGTGTCCAGCCAGTGCCTGTGCTGGCAGTCCAGTGCCTCCTGCTGATATACTCACAGGCCACATAGTTCCTGCTGCACTCTGAAGGCTTAAAATAAAAGGGTTTGAGTTTCACTGCAGCTCACACTTAGGCAAGCCTCTGAGACATGGCTGCTTTAAAGGAGTCAGTCCTTGCAGGGCCTTTGTTTGTTTAAAATAACCTTTTTTTCCACTACTTAAAAAACCAAAGAGGCTTTCCTAGTTAATTCCTCAATAAATCTGTGAGTAGATATGATTTTCCTCTTGGAGGAGATGAACAGTTTTCCCACTTTTACAAGATGGGATCTCTATTCAACACTTGCAAAGCTCAGCCCTGCCATCTTTTCTTCAGCCTAATCCCCCCAGCTACAGAGCTGGGTTTCCCCAAGCGCTGGTTGGGAGCTGAGTCGGGCAGCTCTTCCTCTTTACTATGAATTTTATAAAATCTGAACTTCTGGAAAAATCCTTGTTTATGAAAGCTCACAGCACATTTTAGGGAGGAATGCAGACTTGCTGTTTCATACAAAATCACCAGCAAAATATTTGAAAGAAGGTTTTGTGCTCATTGTCTGCTGCATCTCCCTGCTATTCATACTCTATTCTATTCAAATTTTCTTCCTTTCTTTAACGGGAAGAGTCTGAGTGCACAAAGGGGCTGTGGTTTCTGCAAGCAGATAATATAACCATGTAATATAAACATGGCAATGATTTCCTTAGGCCCTGTGATCCATCAGGCATGTTGAGAGCAGTTGGCAAGGGTCTGGGAAGTTCCCACTGCTACACAGCAGCTACAGATAAGATGCCTTTCTGCCTTGGTCAGCTGCAGGATCCACACCCCTGGCGCTGGAAAGGTTCATTCCATCCCCTCTCCTGGAAGGGAAAACCTCTGCCTTTGAAGTCACGTGCCCCCAGCTCTCAGAGCTGACTGATGCAGCAACATCAGTAATTTACCAAAGTCGGGGGCAGGGGGGGGAAGAAAGCTGCAGCATAAATCTCAGTTTGGCTTTATTCTTTTACCTTAGGTTATATGTCTTTAAAGGAAAAATGCTGACAACATGCTTGCTCACAAAAAGCCTTTTGAGCTAGTGCCAAGAATTTGCTCAAACTCAGCTGGGACCTAAGAGCAGTACCGAATTCTACTTTGTTGCTTAATCTTAATTTTCTGGGGCTGAGAAGATGTTGAGTATGCCTCCTGTCTCCTGCTCAGAGGCTGGGTAAGAACCTGCTTTTGTCCTTTGGAGCAGGAGGTCACTGGTGTCTGACGTGGTGAGAAACTGCTGTGGTTCTATGTTTGCTCTTTCTATCACTTACTCTTCAATTTAGAAAGTTTAAAACAATATTATTTGGACTGAAATAGCACAGCCAGGCAACAAGGGGTTCCCTGTGCACTCCCAGCTAGCCCTGGCATGCTGCTGCAGTGATACTGTTGGCTGGTTTAGTGTTCAAGATAGGTCCTGGTGACTAGCTCATCATGAAGTTTTCAAGCATAATTAATCAGAGGGGGCAACTTTTTGATGAGTCGTACCTGTCTAAGGGGAGCTGACTGCACACATTTTTTCTTCTCTCAGCAATCTTAATGCCTCCTCTAATCACTGGACAATGACTACTTGTGTCTGCAAGCAGCTATTCATGATTTTGGTAGAGGTCCTCCTAGAAGGGAATGAAGATGTGGGACTTTGTATCACCATGGTTCCCACCTGAGCGAGCACTACTGCAAGAGCAGATGGAGGAGCCACTCCTGCTCCTGAGCTCCAGAAGTACCCTGGTCAGTATTGCTGCATTTGCACACTGGCCTGAAGTACCAGTTTCAACTCTACAAAGTATGAACAGCAGCTTAATGACCTGTACAAATCTTTTCTAAGAATTACTGCCTACCCTTTGAAGTGCAGAGAGCAAAGGGCCTGGAATTACTGAGGAGTTTAGGGTATGAATCCCAGGGAACCTCCTGACAGAGTTTTTTTCCTGGAACTAGGGGAGGCAGTGAATGTGTTGTGTTCCCAGAGATGTCATGTCCTGCCATAGAACACAGAAATTGTTTTCTTCCTTACTGATGGCTCTTCTAGCTGCCTTACTTGTACCTATCAGATGTGATGTCTTCTTTTCCACTGAAGCTGATAGGTCAAGTCTTGTGTCCAAATCTTGATGCTTTCATTTAAAAAAAAAAGAATGTAAAAAAAAATCTATTTCTAACCTTTTTATTACAAAATTCATTCTGTATAATATTGTGAAACTCCACAACTGCAGTAGTGATAGCAACATGCCTATTTTTGCTTCCTGTCCTGCATCATGCACTGGTGCTGTAGCTCCTTAAGAGAATGTAGGAAAAGTTCTTAAACCTTGGTGGCCTCTGTGATCTTCTCTCTTGCTATGTATAGTCGATTAGGGCTCAATCATGTGATATAATGATAGTTCCCCCCACAGTTTATTGATTCCAGTGGGAATGAAGGGCATTCAGCACCTCACATAAGCAGACCCTTCATGTCTGTCTTGCTGCTCCTTACAGAATATGAGCAGTAAGGCTGAGCACTCCTCGATTTTCTTATTCAGACTCATTTCAAGCTCCAGCTCAGACTGGAGATTTGCTGAGTAAATAGTCTCAACAATAATCTCAGCCTGATTCCAACTAATTAAATCCTGTACAAACATCCCTCTCTGGGCCAATATAGCAAAAGACAATGAAAACACAGAGAACCAGACATAGCTTTCCTCCAGATTTTGCTCGGCCCTTTAATCCTGTATCTTTTGAAAGATAGTAACGTCCATAAGATGAGGGGTCAGCCTTCCTGCCCTTAGCATCAAGCAGTGGAATTTTTCAATAATGAACAGCTGGGTCACCAGCAACACAAAAGCTGCTGTAATATCCTGTAGGCTTACGGGGCACAACAGAAATCCCAAAGCAAATCATGATGTACACAGAAAGGGACCGTCCTTTTCTATTAAGGAGACCACTTCAAACCAGTCTCAACACCACCTTTTCTCCAGCTTTTCGAAGGAGAGATTATCCCCTGCGTATATTTAATCACACATTACAGGGTAGCTTTGATTGCCTTTTTAGAGTCAGAGAAGTTAAAGAACGTAGTTTGAAGGTTCTTATTATCAGTGCTCCATCCGCGTGCTCTCAGCCAAGATGTGTTTACAAACAAGGGTTGGGAAGGGGGTGGGGGAAGCAGGAATGCTGCCCTGGGCCCACGGCTGGGCTTGGCACTGCTTTCACAGGGTTGGTTGTATAACCCTCACTCCAGCTACGTGTGGTGAGCACCATTGGAGGGGGAAGCAGGGGGGTTGCATTTGTGGTTTAATTTTTATGAAACCCTGTGGAATTCATCTCCTTTTCCAAGGAAAGAAGTTATCTTGTAGGGGGTTTCCTACACAGTAAAGAAAAGGGTAGACCAGCGTAACATGAACAAAAACTAAATGCTATAAAGACTTTTTAATGTATTGCTAAAGTCAGTCTGAGATGTGAGCAAGATATGCTGGAGATTCCTGATTAAAAGCAGTTTGTGTCAAGGAAGTTACCACTTGCAGTATGTAGAACATCTGACAGTGATTAACTGGAGCTAGCTATTAGATTTTCCTAAAGAAACAATACTTAAACATATCTCCACAAGTATGAAACACTTTATGTACTGTATCTGGTACACCTCATTTAAATTGACTTAGATGGAACAGACACACTAAGTCTAACTAGTAGGTTATTAAGAATATAAACCTGGTGCCCAAGAATTTACAATCAGTTATATGGGAGGTATCCTGACTTTCCTACTTTTCCCAGGGCTTTCATTTACTAAGCATATGCTGTAAAGATGTCACATTTACAGCAAGGGACATGTTTAGGATGTTTCTTACAAACAGTTTTAAGTTACATACCTGTAGCAAATGCATCTTGCTATGCTGCAGTCTGCTGTTACAAAGTCTGCTGTGAGCTCAGGAAAACATGGGTGAAAGAAAGAATATATACACTGGTACAAATGCATTCATAACCTAGTTTTTCAGTTTCTTTATTAGTGCTTGTGAATTTCTTGATAGAAAAATGACATAAAATTGTTTTCTATGGGAAGATTAACTTTTCAGCTCTGTTGGAGCACTTAGAGGTTGGAGAAATATGGTTTAAATTAAACATATAATACTTCTAATTGTGGGGAATTACAAAAATAAGAGCTTGGAGATTCATCCAGCCTGAAGTGTTTGGTAGTTGCAAATAAACTGTGCATAATATGTAGTGACCATTTCCCTAAGAAATGCCTTTCTGTTTCCTTCTGCTTTTTGGATCAGGAGGCTGCTGGTTACTGTGGGGCTGTGCTTGCACATAGGTGCTGCTCTAATTCACGTTCTACATTGCAGGGGAGGAACAGATGAGTCCAAAAACTTGGAATTCAGCATTTCAGTAGGCCTTTAATTATGGATTTCCCTACTATTTGTGAGATGAGTGGTGGGAATTACTGAAATACTACAGTGTTATGAGCCCAATTAGAAGCACTGCTTTAGAGTGTGGGATTTGTACAAAGAGTGTTTCTGCCTCTTTACTGTTTGTCACTTACACTGGAAGGTTTTTAAAAACAATTGCACTTCTATTAGCAGCCACAGGAGTTCTGCTCTCCAGGCTGGCTCCTAAAGTCCCAACCTACCTCACTCTCTATCTATACAGGGTCAAATCAGGAATTGCACTGAGATTCTCCAGAGCAGAAGAATGCTGAGGGTCAGTGTTTAGTAGGTGGGAAATCATGGAAACAGTGCTCTGGGGGCTGAGAGGTAATTTACGGTTAAGTCCAAACTCCTCTAATTTGCATAACACCAAGCCTAATAAAATATTCATAGTAGCTTCTCTCACTTTCAAACGATTTAAAATAGACAAAAATTAAATTGGAAAATACTGCTTAAAAATAAGAGGAAAAATTTGAAGACAATGTCTTCAAATATTTTCCTGCTTTCAATTTAATGATATTTTTCAGAGTTACAGAATTATTTGCAAAGTTACTGCCTTGTGCACAAAACTGTGCAGTTTCATTTTTTTCACGGGAATCACAAAAACTGCTGGAATTCCAAGATGTGGGTGAGGTGGAAGATGGACTTTAGAGGATGTAGCGTGTGTGCTTCATGGGCAGGCAGAAATGGTGGCACTATGAGAAATGACAGCTTGAAAGGTAGTTGTTTTTCTCAGAGTTGGATTCAACTGAAATGACCAGAGCCAGAGTTGGCCCTTATCCAAGGGCTCATTACTGGAGTTCTGTGATAGTCGTGGCCAACGCATTCTGTGAGGGATCAGAGCCTGGAACGTGGAGAGCAGGAGAAGCCACCAAAGTAAATGACACCCCTGGGCTCGCTGCTGGGCCCTGGGTATTTTTGTCCTGTGCAGGTTCTGCCCTTTGGCAGCTGATGACCAAAGCAGCTCTTGCCAAGTGAGGCAAAGCCAGGGGTTCTTAGTGCCTGAGATGGGGCATGGTCGTGGGGCAGCTCCTCCTGCACTGACTCACAAAGACATGAACTTTTCTTGACCGGTCTGGAAGTTTCTTACTGGCGACTATTACACACTCTCTTGATATTTCAACATCTGGCTAGTCTTGTGTTTGGAAAATGCTGATTTCTGCTTTGTCATTAACTACGAAACCTGCACAGTCTTTCTCCCAGTTCTGACGGAATTTGGAAATAAAAATTAATGTATATTTTCCAAATGAGATTGCAACTCCAGTGGTTCAACCCACTGGTCATCTCACTTAGATGTGTGTCTTAAAGTGGAAGGGGAACTGATTGTGTTTGTTCTTAGCATTTTTGTGCCAAATGATTTTGTTTGTATTGATTTACTCATGTGAAAGCATGAGATTTCAGTTAAGCTTATAAATTTGGTCAATGGTAAAATTTAATCGCATTAGCAAACATAGGTTTTCATGACCAAAAGAATTGACACCTGACCTGTCCCTCTCCTTGCTGCTGTCAAGTTACATTTATTTTTTTGTAAGAAAACACGAAGTGGAGTTGCTAATGGTGCAGGATTGCTCTCATCTGCTTACCTGTATGAACAGTGCAAATGGCTGCAGCAGGCACATACCTGGAAACTGCTTCTCAAAGCCCCCCAGGCCCCTGGAAGTGTGATTGTCCTCACCCACAAGGGTGAGTGAAAGCAATTTTGTCACTGGTGCTTCCTTTATGCAAAAGAAATCATATCACACTGTGCCAGTATAAAACACACTCCTGACAAGGAGACATTAAACCAAAGCCCACATTTGGGGTGCAGAGGCTGCCAGCTGCAATCAGATGACAGATATTTTTGTTAGGAAATAATATCTTCCTCTGATTTCCTGACAGGTTGAATATAAAGCATAAAACAATGGACAATGATGAAATCCAGAAGAATTACCTCTGTGTATTCTGGAAGAGAGTAAATAAGTACCTCTATGCTGTCCAGGTACACCAGGCACTGTTTGGACAGCTGCACTGCCCATTCAAAGGTGTTGCTTGCCAATGGCTTGGCAGTACGAATGCCAGGTTCATATAAAATCATACAGCTCCATAGACATGGCCACAATAATAAACCCAACACAGCAGAAAGGTTGGATTTTCCAGTGCATACCAACTACTGATGTAGAACATGCTCCAGTGAGGATTACTTGAAAAACTGCATTTAGTGCTGCAATAATACTAAAAGGTCACTTTGGATCACGTTTGCAAAAGGTCAGAGCTGGTGGAGATAACAGCCTGTGCACACAGAGCAGAAGGTGGTGGGCTCATTTTAGCTCCATCTGCAGTCACAGCTGAAAACCAGTCAGGATCAGACATGGAAAAAAGTTTCTTCCATTTTGACTGATGCTACAGTAGAGAAGGAGCTTCTCACATAGTAAGGGATGACTTTGAGCTTGGTAAAAATCTTAAAAAAAGGCAGAAGCATTTTTAAATGCACCATTCTGTATTCCCAAGATATAGTGGTGTGAATGCATGTTTCCAAAGAGTTTTTGGCAGAAGAGTTCAGTAGAATATTGTTTCATGTGACATAGCATGATGTATGTAACACACAATGTAAAAGCATGCTTTTCAGCTTGGAATCTGTCATATGAATCTCATATGCACAGGGAATTTTTGTCTTCAGTTTGATGGAATGTTTTCCAGCATGAAATGGTGGGAGAATTGTTTGGTGCAGGGGATACTGCATTCTCTAAAGTCAGTTTTTTGGAATTTGGGAAACGCATGCCTCACGAGTTGCTGCTCTCCTGCAGCCACTTTGCAGCCCCACCAACAGCTGACAAACCTCAAGCCAAGGATAGGGAAGTTTGTACCCAGTATTGCCTCTCCAGCTGTTCTCAACAAGTTGTGTTGGGAATATTGCAAGCTTATTATGAGCATCACAGCTTTTTGCTTTAGAAGAAACATACTCTTGGAGAGGCTCCCGTCATTGAAATGGTCACAGGAGGAATTGGCATCTTTGTACATATTAGCTGTCTGTCCAGCAGACAGTGGGAGCAGTGAGTGGTGGAGGCTGTGGGACTGGGGATCCCACCTGAGAAACTTCAAGTTGTCATCACCATCTCACAGTCCAGCCTCCCCAGTTCTGATGTACATTGTCTGTGATCTCCTCCAGCATAGCTCAGGGGAAGGGAATTCTGTTGTGGTAGATCTACATTGTGTTGAATGATTCTGCTGGCAATTTTTATTTGTAACAGGGCATGGTCCAGAGGGGCCCTGTAAAGTAAGTGAGGCCTGTCCCTGTGAAACAGGTAAATGAAGGTCTTTGCCTAATGAATTTCTATTCATTTTAAGCATGGTGCATCCTTCTTTCTCCAAATTTTCTGGTATCAGTTGAGAGACACAACAAATGTCATTTACCTTTGAAAACACAATGTCAGTACACGTAGAGGCTCCCAAATGCTTCAGTGAAGGAAGGCAGCATATATTCATGGCTGGAGTCTGCCCTTAAATCTGATCCCATTCTCTGTGGGCCCCTAACTCCATCATGGTGACCCCTGCTCTCTAAGGTAGAACATAAAGCAGCAACTGACAGTAGTTCCTGCAGCTGCTGGGACATGCCAGGGCCCTTCTGGGCACACAAGGGCATTCAGCCCCATTTGTTGGGAGTCTCTGAAGGAGGCAAAATGACCAGTGTCTGTGGAAATGAATGGGCTTTTCATGCTGATGATTTCATTTCTGGATGGACACAACACTTCCAGCCGTGGCAATTCATCATCCTGGCTGCATGCAAGTGGAGGGCAGCCAGCCCTTTGCACTGATGCTCAGAGCAGACACTGAAGATAAAGCGTGGGACTCAGACAGAGCTTTCCAAATATTTGACAGAGAACTGCCAGGGAAGCACAGCACTATTCCTATTTCTAGGCTGCCAGCCGTGTCTAGTAAATTTTCCCAGAGAATCGCTGCTGTCTTCGACATGGCTCCAATATTGCACTTTCTTAACCCCCTGGTTCTGCTCAGGATTTACCTTTGCCTTTGAGGCAGCTCAGTGTTGCTAAGCAAAACACAGTCATTGTGTGTCTGGCATGTTTGGGGCACTGGTGCTGCTGTGCACACTCAAACCAGCCCCAGGACTAGACTGGGGGCTGCTCTGCCCCTTTGTTCAAACGAGGCAGAGGCTCCAAGGAGGCACTGCCAGACTGTGCTGGAGTTTCCAGGGTGGGAGAAGGGCTCTTTAGGCACGAGGCGAACTGTGGGGCAGCCCTAAGCTGCAGCTCGTGGTTAGGAGCTCAGTGGGCACTGGCCAGCGTGAGGAGGTGGCAGCTCCAGCTGCCCCTGCCATCCTGTCCTGGCACACAGCTGCCCATGGTACGTGGCCACCACCAAGGGCTGGTTCCTCACCTTCTGTGGGGAATGGGGCAGGTATGGACACAGACCAGCCATCTCAACTTTACAAGGTGTCTGGATGGAATATTGATGGATTTGGGCCTCAGAGTGACTAATTAGCATGCAGGGTTCCTCAAAAGGGTTAACATGGGATCTTTTTAATTGTCAAAAGAGTTGCAGGCTATTAGGGTTGGCATATTCTTCAATAATCTGTTTTATTTTTACCTGCTGGGAGCTTAATTAAAAAACAAAGAGGCTCAATTTAAAGCCCATTACTATGCTAATTTTGTAAGAACTGGGCGGTGATTAAGAAGCTTTAAAAAGAGGAGTTTAGTTTGCTCTAGGGAATGGGTTGGAGGCAGGTTTTATTTCGTTTCATTAGCTAGCTACAATTATTTATAAACTAAATGGAAATGATATTAAAGAGTAATGAAAAAACCAGCATCTATGTATTATTGAACAGCAGAACTTTTTTTAATTTAGCATCGAAGTGTGCAGAGCCTTTATTACTGCAACTCACAGTTAACACAGCTAAATGCAGTTGTTAAATATAAGAGGCTTTTAAAATATGCTCATAAATACAGAGCTGTCTGGTTTGCTTTTCTTGTAGATCACTAGAGTAAGTTTATAAAGATATCAATGTGACAATAAAGATGAACCACTGTCTCTTTAAAAAAAAATAATTCTGGGGTTTTATATAGGAAAATTTCTTAACAGAATAAATTACAAAGACTTACTCTTTTTGTATTATGTATGTAATGTTGTATAATCTAACAGCACTGCAAACCTTCTACTGCCTTTTGCTTGTCATGTGAGCCCGAAATAATACCTGCAATTCCAGTTATGTTGGAGTACTTGGGAGGAGCCGCTGCACTGCAATGCCCGGAGCTGAAGGCAGGCAGGGACCAGCAGGGGCCGGAGGTGTTACCCAGGCTGTGGTGGGTGAAGAGGTGGGGCAGCAGTGGGCAGCCTGGCTCCCAGTGTGGCTGGGCAGCAGAGTTCTGGCTGCTGGTGCAGATGGGGCCAGGGAGAGGCTGTCGGGTTGGCAGGAGCCTGGGAGAGGGCTCCACACCCGGGCAGCAACTTTGAACTGAGTCCCCCAAAGGTACTGTTTGTGGTGTCTGTGAGGATGTGGGCAGGGAGATGCACCCGGCTTCTGGCCGGGGGAACTGGTAATGTTGGTGTGTATCTGCTCAGCATCGGGAGGAGGAAGAACGGCTGAGCCTGTACCTGGAGGAGCCACAGCTCTAGTGGCACCAGGGCCTTCTGCAGAAACAACATGTTCCTATAAAACGTCCCAGCTCATGTGGCATGAGTGAGAGCTGGTTTGCATGTGCAACCTGGTAGCTGAGTTTACTCAGCTTTTGAATTCCCACTGTAAAGCCACTCTGATCTTATAAAGGACCAGGAACCCCATGCCCCATCAGCCATCACCGCCATTCTGTGCGGAAACCCTTTGTGCTGCTGCTTTTTCTGGGAAAGCTTTGATGCTGTGCCAGGGATGGGGAGTGGGAGGAAGCCTGGAGCAACTGAGAGACATCAGTATCTACCAGGCAGAGGGGTGAGGAGGAAAAAAGATGGCAGTCCACCCTCCTGGGCTGCCCAGAGCAGCTGGCATTTAACTCTGTAAGGGTCCACATCAGTCTGGCTGCCACACCACTAATGTTGGTGGGACATCTTAATTTAAATAGCTGTTGCAACCAGTAAACTGTTTCTAGATGAAAGAAATAAGTTACAAGAAGAATTAAAATTACCTGCACATCAGTGATTCAAATGACACAGGACTCTTGCTGCCAGAGCCTTCTGTGTGGGTCCTGCATGGGTGAAATGAGTACAGCATCCTGGACCCATTCAGGCTCTGTCAAATCAAAATCCATGATGTGGATCCCACAGTCGTGCTGGGGAGAGAAGCCTTACACTGCAGGTCTGCTGCTCCTGTGGGTGAACTCTGAGCCGAGCCCAGAGCTGCCGCTGGAGATAGAGGTCACACAGCAGAATAGCTTCAATTCCTCTTCTGGTTCTAAAGGCAAAGTGAGCTATCCAAGATCCCTGAGGTTGCAAATGTCCCTTGGCCTTCTTTTGACCCTATATACACCTTACATTCTTCCCTTAATGATTGACATTTGGTGGGTTTGTGCCTTTGGGCACACTGAAGTTGTAGCTGCTTCTTCATCAAAGCAATTGTTTACAGCTGGTTTGAGTTGGATGCCAATAAACAGTATTCTTTTTGTCTCAAAATAAAAAGCAGCTTAAGTCCCTAATGATAAGGATTTTGTGCTTTGTAGAGGAAAAAATTCAGCTAGTTTGGGACAACCAGTCACTTAGCTTAGCAAGTTGGAGTACTTTATACTTCCTGCTAAACTGCCTTTATCTCCTCAAGTGAGCCGGCTATAGATTCTTATCATTGTGGCAGAAGTGATGAGGGTAACATCTTTAGCTGGAAATCATTGGCAACATGTGGAGAAAGCTTAAGATGTTGTCACACTTTAACTTGGTCCTAATCTGTTCAAAGGCAGTTGATACTTTCTAACTGTGCCAGCAGGTAGTGAGAGGGAGTCAAAGACCATCAGGGTGAAATAGCTCCTGCTTTTCTTTGGAGAGTTTATGACTTTCATAAAGCGGGCACAAAGACACTGTGGCGGTAACTGTTATTGTCTAAATTAAGAGCTTATGTTCAACCAACCATATTTCATTAACTTGTACACCCAAGCTTCTACATTTCCTGCCTGCTCCATGCAGTGCTAGAAGCAAATCTTAAATATTTTAACGCCTATTGTCCGTGAAGTGACAAGAGCGATGTGGAGGTCAGCCCTGCCTGTCCAAGCACTGTGACCAGCACGGACAGGCGTGTGCTGCATCTTGCCTACTGCCCTCAAGTTCCCAGGGCAGGCTGCTCTCTGACTCGGGATGTGTGTTGGTGTGAGATCCAAAGAGGCAATTGCTTGCCTTCCAATAACCAATTGAGATACTGTGAACAACCCTTAAATGCCAAAATGTAGGACCAAACTGCCGATGGAGCTGATGTTTCTAAAGCCATGGTCTCTGTGAAAGAGGACCCAATCCTGTTCCTGATGCTTCCTGAGGAGTTTTGCATCTCACTTACTTGGAGCAAAAGCTGACACAGCTTCTCCTCCCTTGTTTTTCTTTAACAGATCATCTTAGTAACATCAGAGCTCTTGGTGAGCAAACTTCTATGCATTTCAGCAAATATTGCATTTTGGAAAAAAGGGCTTTGTCAACTCTGTAGAAAGGGCAGTGCAATCAGCAGGATTTCTTTTCAATCAGATACTCAACAAGGCATCTCATTTTTGGAAACATATATGGAACTCTGAGCAACACCATGTAGCATTTTGGTGCTTTTATAGAACAATTCCAAGCCATACAAATTTTCTTGCTGAAAGAAAGGAATGTGCTGGTAAGATATGAGGGGATTTTGTACACTTTTTCTCTAACAGGCATCTCTATTTTTTCTCTGTGTGTGTATAGTATATATGCATACACTTAACCAAAAGTTAAGTAGTATTTAAGTATTTCAGCTTTGACCTACTTACAACTTTCATTTAATTAAAAATAAATGTGAAAAAGTTAATAAAATGTTTAGACAAACCTTTCAGTCTCGTGAGCTTAAAGGAATAATCCTCTTTGCATGCCTAATAATGTTGTTGGTGTCTAATGGGATTTCATTTTCACACATGTGGAAGTGTCCTGTGTTATAAATGTTTGACTGCTGGAATAACTTAAATCCTGTGCAGGCGTTTGAGGCAGGAGGAGGGTCTGGGTGTGCTGTAGGGCCCTGCTTACTGATAAATCTCTTTGTTTGGGTTTAGAGCATCTAGTTACTAAAGCCTGAATACAAACACAGATGCTGATAGCTGAGTTTTAGAACTCTGTCAACCATATTCAGCCTTACAGAAGCCAGGATGTTTTCATAGTTCTGTGTCTAATCTTAAAAATTCAGTTTATTGAGCAACTTTAGTAGTCATCTATACTAGAACAACCAGGCTCATCTGTTCTTTAATTTAAAAAAGATGAATCAGATGTTTCAAGTCTTCAAGAAACACTGTATTAAGAGAAGTATTTATTTTCCATCCTAATATTAATAGTAAGTAATTGACATAAGCTTAATAAGAGCCACTTCACATTACAAGAATAAATTACCTTTCTTAGGCATTGCAGCAGACCCCTTTAGTTACCTGAGTTTTGGGGGTTTGAGTAGGGGTTTTCTAGTGTTCCTTCTCCTTTTTCAATGGTCCTTTTTACAAAGCTCTATGCCTCTGGTAAGAGTCTTTTGTTTTTATCAGAAGAACAAAGTTTGTGAAAGAAGGACTATAAAGAGAAACCATGTGAGATGATTGGAGGAAAAAAAAAATCTCATCCATTAAAGGTCAGCCTAAAAGAGCACGATTTTTGCCAGAATGTAGCTGGAACTTTGTAAGACAAGCAGCAACTTTTCATGCTCAGATGGGGATTCTTGGGTTAAATTGCTATCTTTGAGTTCTGAACTTGGAAAGGTATTAAAGTGGAATTAAACCTTTACACAATCCTGCTCTTGTGTCATTCAGGATTTTTTTGGGTTCTGTTTAATTGTACATCACAGCAGGGTTCTGAGTGACTGGTGCTTTAAAGAAATGAAGGGTAGGGTTAAGTCTGCAGCCCACTGCTCCCTGCTAATCCTTCTTGTTCCTTGAAGAAGGATTTACTTTTGCTGCCAGCTTGTGAAAGACTTTCCTCCTCCCAAAGAGATTGTTGTGGCTTTCCTGGGGAGGTGTGGTTGCTATAGCAGGGAGTCACGCCTGGGTATTCTCTCAAACCCTACTGAGAATGGGCCAAAAAAGAGCCAAAGAAGAGTAAAACTGGGGATTAAAAAATGGAACAATGGGAGAGAGGAAGATAGGAGTGGGAACAAATGGGAATTACAGCACCAAAAATAATGCTAAGTGACAAAAAGAGGAAATAGAAAAATAATAGCTGACAGTTGGACTGAAAAGACAAACACTACAAAAGAACAATTTATTTTCAACAGGCAAACAACATAAAAAGGCATCTGGGAAATAAGACACAGCCCTATGTTGAGGACTTTTTTTGGTTCGTACTGTACTGCGAACATACATGCACCAAGTACACAAAACTGCATCATGCCTCCCTCCCAGTTCCACCTTTGCCACAAGCTGTTTATTTGAAACAAAACCTTCTTGGGTTTTAAACTGTGTGTTTATTTATTAGCTGTTAAATTATGTCTCTAACTGTGTCTGTTCCTAGGGACATAAGGTAGGGTAATTTTGGGCTTTTCAATATTAAATATTGTCATGCATATCAACAGTAGGAGAAAAGATACAACTCTGCTCAAATTCTGTTCTTGAATGCTTTCCAGGGAAATAACTTCCTCCAGTGGGCACTGGGTTTTGCTGTTGCTTACTGGAGACAAATTCTTTAGCTCATGCCATGGCAATGCCCTGACACCTCTACCTGGCCCTGCTGCAGGCTGTGCCCCCTCCTCTCCCTGCTGCAGCTGACTCCTCACTTTGGCTCAGCCAGCTCATCCCTGTGTCAAAGTTTTCCTGTAGGAGTTTAGAAACTGTATTTTGCTCCTAATCCCCTTTGCTCTACTGACAAAACACAGCCTAATTTTGCAAATATTCGAATATTTCCATCTCAGTGAAAGAAGCAGAAATTTTCATTCAGTGGAAAATTTGTCACAATGCAAATAGAATTTAAAAAGGAACCAGTGCCACATCTAACAGCAAATCTCTCTGAATGCCTTTCCTGCACCCCACTGCTTTATATACAGGGGAGGCAGAGAGATATAATAGATGAAACATTTTGTTTATGAAGTGTCTATGTTTTGTTTTATTTCACATGTTTTTGCAATATAGATAACATATTACACCACAGAGCTTTCATTGCCTTGTGCTATAAAGATACTATAAAGCTTTTCTGGGTATTAATAATAGATTGTGTTGATGAGTTTGGAGAAGCTGGCAATAGACCCCCCACTGCAAAGACATTAACACCACAGGACTAAGGTATCTTTCCCTTGCAAATCAGTTGCTAAATTGGCTGTGCTGATGAGTTTGGGCACAAGCTCTCCACCAGCATCACTGCAGCAGGCACAGGAAGTGATTTTGTTTTATACTGGCAAATAACATTTCTTCCTTTCAATGTTCTTAGTTGCGAGGAAAGCCTTGTGTAAATTCTTTCCCTAAGTCGTTCTTGCCCGCCAAGAAATAACTTAGAAATTACATTTGAATTGCTTTGACATGATTATTTTTTCCTGTAAAAGTGAAGACTGGGCCACTGAATCACAGCAGTACAATTTCCCTGCTTATGGGGCCTTTAGGGTGAAATCTGGTATAAAAATTGCATTAGCAGACTTTCCCTGTGTTGTTGGTGATGTAAATTCAGTGTGCCATTTAGAGAACAAGAAGGATGAAATGTCTGTCAGAGCAGAGGCTGGAGCCGGCATCCCGGCCCCGAGAGGGGCTGTTCCACGGCACCCCTGCACAGGCCACTTCACCCACTGCATACTGGCGAGGGCACAAAGGGAGAAGACGGAGGTGGATTTAATGTACTTTGTCTAAATAACTGAATAAAAATCCAAAGGTAAAAAAGGGAGTGCCTGGTTTGTTTTGGTGACCACTGCCCCCTGCTAGGTAGAGCTGCAGCAGAAGCACAAAAGCCAAGACAAATAAGATGCTTTTATAGCCCATCAGTGGGATTCGGAGAATGCAAAAAAACATGGCAGCAGAAGCCTATTTAGCCTCTTTGAAGCTCATGGACAAAAATAAAATTATTTCACAAATGTTTGCACTGCCTAGAAATATAATTCTAACAAAATCATCATGTTTTGTTAATTCATTAAGTCTTCTTAATTGCAGCCCCAGCTTTATCAATTCAATTGGTGCCCTTAACTTTTATAACAGTTTCTGTTCTACAGAAAAGATTAGAAGAAAATTGCAGCCATAATCTGTACAGTGCAATTGCCGGGCTATAAAGAGGAATGGGAGTAGCTGAGAAGAGCAATTGGATTCCCAAAGGTGGAGCACAGTAGAGCAATATCAGTGACTTTGTAAATGAAAAATTGTTTTAATTCCCTTCTAACAGCAATAATTCTATTCTTCATAAATTTTTCCATCAAAGTGTTGTATGGAAAAATTCTATAAAATAGAACAGCATGGCAGTGATGGAAGACAGTTGAACGAAGTGGTCAATTAGGGGATGGAAATTAAGCAAAGAGAAGAATTCATTCTGTCACATTCTGCTCAAAGCGAGAAACTGCTCTGCACTTTGCATTTTATGTTGTACTTTATAGTTAAGGGAGATGTAACTATTTAGGTCATTCTGGTCCCACTTGAGCAAGTTGCATTAGGCTGTAAGCTTTAAATTCTGTGTGTTTTTGTGCTTTTGTCAAAGCATCTCAGTTCCACCCCAGAGCTGCTGGTGCCCACAGGTCTGAGGTGGCCAGCGAGGGCTGGTGGGCACTGTGACAGTGGGCGCTGGTGCCTCTGACAGTGCCCATGGTCAACGTCCCACCAGCTTCAGAGCAAGATTTGGCTGGGATAAGATGTGGTCCCTATCACTATTTCAGCCATCAGCTTGTCTTGGCAGGGGAGTACAGTACTCCTCATGGAAATACAGGTAAAATATTACATGAAGAAAAAGTCACTCATTACCAAGATAGGCAATATGTAATTTGTGAGTCTAAATCCACGTTGTGAAGTGCAGATTTAATACAAGCTTTCACCAGTGGCTGGTATTCATACTACAGCACCTGTGGATAGAGGGTTAATAAATATTTTCTTTAGTTCTCCCTGAAGAAGAAAAAGGTTTCTTTGTTTTAGTTTCTCTCTAAATATTACAGGTTTTTTCCTAGAAACTTTTAAATTTTGCACATTTTATTACTACTTGATGAAAGGGAATTATCTTTCTCATACTGAAGTTTCAGCTATGAAATTTGCTTTAATAAACAATGTCATTATTTCTTCAGCAGGGAAAATAATTTAAATGGATTATTTCTTTTTTAAGGGGGTGGGGGGTTTCAAATCATAAATTTGTAATATTCCTGTTCTGCTTTACTGCATTCAGGATGTTTTGTATATTCCTAATTGAGTGCAACCAAACAACAGTTTTTCCGCTTTATAAGCACCGATGAGCTGTAAGACACTACAAAATATATTCAAGTCCTGCACTAGAAAAGCCCCATGCATACCGTTTTTGCAATCCTATGTCATATAAAGAAATATCAAAATTTATCCCAAAGAACCAGATGTCTTTCATTAGTAATTTAATTTCTTCTCTTAATAAAACTCAGTTGTGTGGAAAACATACTATATTTTACACTAGATCTACCCTGTTTGATAGCACAGGAGTGTGGAGTGAACTCCCAGCATCAGAGCAGGCCAGCAGGGGTCCGGGCTGTGAGCAGAGGGAAAAGCATCACACTTAGAGACTGCACCAAGAGTACTTACAAAAGCTGTGACCACTGCCTTTGCATGTTTATCAAATAAAGAAAAGCCAGGTGTCTGCTGTGGTTGTTGCAACACATAATGTCAGAGTAACGCAGAAAGGGAAATGACTGAAGGTCTCTGATAGGTAGGAAGCAGCATCTGTCCTCTTGCATACATCAAACACAGCTTAGTAACTTCCTATTTACTGCTTCATGGCAGAGGCCCAGTAAATAAACAACCTGACTGAATTAGTCTATTTTTCTACCTTTGTCCTGTATAACAAACCTCTTGAACCATGCTTAATGTGAATGGTAAATTTCACACTGCACATGGACATCTCTCAGCACAGATTAAATTAGTTATAATAAAACAATTAAAATCTATTTGTCCACAGACAGGAGGAAATGAAGGACCTGGCTGAGCCACAGAAAGGTAAAGGGTGGGTTGTCAGGACACCAGGAGAGTAAACAGCAGAGCTGTGATTCTCAGGAGCAAAGCAGGGTCAAACTTACTGTGAGATAAGTGCACGGGATATAATAAATCAGGGGTTCGCATTGCACTCCAGATGGCTGTGCCATGCAGGAAGGCACAGTGGATCATGTAACTGTGGTTGTTTCTAAGGATTACTGATTCAGCCTGCCTTCACAGGGATATCCTAACAAATAAAATCTTTATGGCCTCTTCCGTTGGTGAACTTTTTCATGTACTGGTTAAAGTCAGGACATGTCTTAGCATTTGCATTGTCCCTGACACATATGTAAAATTAATTTAAGTTTCACACAGTTTTAGCTGGTAAAGGCTTTTTGATTATCTAGTACTGTAAAGTTGCTTCACAGCATTTATTGTAAATAGTCTGATGGACAGACAGGCCATTGTTCTGAGCTTTAGCTTGGCTGAGTCCCCCAAGTGTTCCAGGCATAGAGGCAAGCACACTTAAAAACCCCTAAACCCATTGAGTTGTCTTTCAAAATTGTCCAGGCAACAGAATTTATTTATAAAACTCTGCAATCATTGATTCAAAACAAGGTTTTCTTGTTCTGCTTTTCTTCTTTGTCCTCTTTGAACTGTTTTCTCTGGAATGTTTTCGTTGTGCTTAGGAGTCGGAGATTTCCTGCAGCTTCTAATAAAGGCATTTGATTTCTACTCTCCACATACTTTAACACATCCAAGGATTTTGAGGTTTGACATTAGCTTAAGAGAGCTGGAGATAATCAGCCATGGGGCTAAAAAGCCAGAGTTATGCAAATTATTTGTAAAATGTATAGAAAGCAAAAAAAAAAAAAAAAAAAAAATTCCTTTAAATGTGGTTGGTGTGGGACAGTCTTTGTCTCAGCACAGAATATCTGTGTGCTCCCCTCCAAATTTATGGCTTTGATTGAAACCTGTAAAGGGGTGATCTGTAAAGTATTCCTGCTATCCTACACTTCCCAACAGGTTTATTACCATTCGTTTATAAAATGAACAGTCTAACGAGCAGTGGTTTAGATCACACCTATCAAAGTCTGGTCATTTGTCAAGATTAGTTTCCTGTTGTGAGATTGCCTTGTGCAAAAAGAGTGCATAACCTTGTGTTCCTCTTGGGAAGCTGAAAAAATACCTATAAACACCCTATAAGATAGGTTTAATGAAGATTTTATAATCTCAGAATTCAACCCAATATGCTGCTCTGTGTGTGTGTGTATTTGTGTGAATGGATGTTATAATACAGAGTACCTGTGTACAGGGGAGGGAATTTTCTTGATAAGAGTTAAATTCAGGATATGAAGTCCGTGCAGTCAGGGCAATTTAATGTTCATTTGAATGACTCTGATGACAGTGTAATTCGTTATAGCTAAAAGGCTGCCTTGGGAAACACGGTTGCAAAAGCACCATCTTTACGGGAATAGTTGGTTGTCAGTAAATAACAGAAAGTATTTTCTGTTCACATTGGATACATTTATTTCAAAGAAAAAGTAAAAACACTTTACAAAGAAAAGTAAGTACTTACTAAGGCAGTATGACAGCAAAGGTGCAAGTCAGCAAAACAACACGTTCCACAGGACAAGGAAGTTATCTTCGTGTGCCTGTTTGAGGGAAGGTGCAGGGGATTTATGCTTTCCTGAGCTTTCCTTCTTGAAATTACCTGTAATCTGTGTTCCATTTATGTTTTCACTGCCACTGGACGGTGGCGTATCGTGCGGTTTGCTTGGGAGACAACTGGAGGCAGTCGCAGCCTACCCTGGAGCGGCCCCGGCCCCGCCGCACTTTTATGGGTGAGGGACGGGAGCCGCCGGCTCCGCTGCGTGGCCGCTCCCGGGGAGAGCTCCGCGACCTCCCGGCTCCGAGCGGGGCCCTGGAGCCGGGAGCGAGCGCTCCAGTCCAGCCGCACTGTGACCGGACACGCTGTGGGCAGCGGAGCCCCGCGCTCCCGGTACATCCCGGTACGGTCTCGATACATCCCGGTACGGTCCCGGTACATCCCGGTACGGTCCCGGTATGATCCCGGTACGGTCCTGGTACATCCCGGTGTGATCCCGGTACGGTCCCGGTACATCCCGGTACGGTCTCGATACATCCCGGTACAGCCCGGTACATCCCGGTACAGTCCCGGTATGATCCCGGTACGGTCCTGGTACATCCCGGTATGATCCCGGTACATCCCGGTACATCCCGGTGTGATCCCGGTACATCCCGGTGTGATCCCGGTACATCCCGGTACATCCCGGCACGATGCCGGTGTATCCCGGTACATCCCGGCACGATGCCGGTGCATCCCGGTACATCCCGGCACGATGCCGGTGTATCCCGGTACATCCCGGCACGATGCCGGTGTATCCCGGTACATCCCGGCACGATGCCGGTGTATCCCGGTACATCCCGGCACGATGCCGGTGTATCCCGGTACATCCCGGCACGATGCCGGTGCATCCCGGTACATCCCGGCACGATGCCGGTGTATCCCGGTACATCCCGGCACGATGCCGGTGTATCCCGGGGCCAAGCCGTCCCTCCCGCGGCCGGCGGGGACGGCAGAGTGGGGGTGGATGGGGCACAGAGCCTTGGCACCAGTTCCTCCGCTCTTGAGCTCTCCAGGTGTGCCTCGGACAGAGAGGCCAGGCTTGGTTAAATGAATCAAATAAGGTTAAGCAGTTAAATAGAAAAAACCTTTCTCGGTTTTTCAGTGCACCTTTTTTTTCCCCCCCCCCCCCCCCCCCCCCCCCCCCTCTGTGTGTTAATCCTTTCAGCTATAAAATCGTGTAGAGATAAAAATATTTTCTGCTCTAGGAATTTGCTGGCTAAAGCATTGTAAGGAAAGCCTTGCGGACAAAGCAAACTGAGTATATGGAATAAGCCATCCTGTTCATGGCAGTACCCAGGGTCCTGTGTGGCATCAGTTTCCTTTTGATGGATTTCATTCATTACATACCTGGAAAAGAGCCACTCAGCCCACCTTGCATGGCAGCTACCTTGAGGTTGTGCAAAGGTGTGCACTGAGCCAGCCAGGCTCCCAGTGCAGTCACTCCCAGCTCCCGTCTCTCAGCTGTGTTCTGGATGCTGTGTGCAACCACATTGACATTTGCTTTTCCTTCCTGCCCACTCTGACTCCAGCCCTTTGCTGAGGGCTTGTACTGCCATTTTCCTACACTTCTCAGCTCAGACAAAATGGAGGCTCTGGAGGAATGAGTAACTACCACAGCCTTAGCCTTCTAAAATCAGAGAGAATTGTCTTTTTTTGTGAAAAATTATAATTTTGATGATAGGAAAAAGTCAGCATACCCCATGTTAAAAGGCAGAATCTAATTTTTTTTTTTTTTTTTTTTCTGTGAGCATACTGGTGCAGTGGTGTTCATTTCCTTTCTGAAATGTAAATGTTCATGCACCTTGCACTGTGATGTATTGCCATAAAAGACACTGAATTTCAAATCACCAGCACACCATGTGACACAGGGATGTAACAGCAATTCTTCTTTATTTGAGGCAGCCCTTTTCTGAAATCTCACTTAGGGTCATTCCCAGCTGCCCTTAGAAAAGCAAAATAAAATTAATCTAAATAATTCTAACTTAAACCTAGAAAATTAATGATGGATGAAAGAAAGGGTTTATGGAGCATTAATAAGAACTAGTCTGGATACAGTGTGTGTTCTAGGGTTTGTGATTATACTGGTAATTTGACAGATTGTATCACTGCCTATCTCTGCCAAAGGATGTTTCACACCATTTAAAATGCACAGTACTTCCTTCAGAGACAGGTTGTTCTGGAATAACTCAACATCCAAAGAAAAGCTGTGTTATTTCACTCCTCTCTTTATTGATTGCATATGTACAATCATGTGTGTACGCGCACGTGCTCTGCCTCAGCAAAAGCACAGCTTTCACGCTCATTTCTGTGTTTATCAGTCTTCTCAGAGACAGACAATACCAAAAATGGAGAATAATGAAATCTGTTCAGAATAGGGCTTAAGTGCTGAAACCAGAGACCCTGCATAAAACAAGTACAGCATGAGCTGGTCCTTCCTCCAAAAGGTGAATTAAAATACATTTAGGTTTAAGCAATTGTCCGACTTTGGGAGCTGCCTTTTGTTTCTCATTTTGAAAAGAAAAAAACCACTGAGATAAGGACAGATCTTTGTGGGCTTTGTCCACTAAGGAAAGAGACCAAAGGGACTGAGATTTGAAAAAATTGCATGCTGACAATGTTTCCAAGCCTAAGGATGTAAACCTTGCAGTGTGCAGAAGCGTGACCCAGGCTGATCTGTGCAGACATGGTTGGATTCAGATCCGTGCAGGGTATGATCTGACGCTCCCCTTGACTGTGCTGCTTCTTCCTTGCAGGCTGTTCGCTGCCAAGTGCAGCGGCTGCATGGAGAAGATCGCTCCAACGGAGTTCGTGATGCGTGCCCTGGAGTGCGTGTACCACCTGAGCTGCTTCTGCTGCTGCGTGTGCGAGCGCCAGCTGAGGAAAGGGGACGAGTTTGTCCTCAAGGAAGGGCAGCTGCTCTGCAAAAGTGACTATGAGAAAGAGAAAGACTTGTTGAGCTCGGTCAGCCCAGACGACTCAGACTCAGGTGAGCTTTTCCCACACCTGCTCTGACTGGAAAAACTGCATGAGTCTGTAGAGCTTTCTTATAGAAAAGTGCATCCATTTTCACATCCACTTCATCTATATGCATGTGCCACCTATGCAAATTTGCAGGCACAGCTGAAAACATTCCTACTGGCAGTCTGCTTTCCCTAACCTGACTCCCTTCCTTAACTTCCTGCTTAGTAAAAGACAAAATCTTTTTGCTTCCATCGAAGTGTTTTTCTGTAAGATCATAAAGCATTAATCAGGCTGACTTTAGCTACCTGAGACCTCACTCAAGTGAGGCATCAGTATGCTGTTCTCCATAGACATTCTTCCTATGAAGATCTTCTGCACATACAATTTCAGCACTAAACTGGGAAAATGGGCACAGCAGTAATATGATTTTCTATGGGGAATCTCACTGCAAATTACAAATAGTACCTTTAAGAAAGATTGCAAGTGCAACACAGATGTACTGAAGAGAATCTGAAAGTAAGTGAGATGTGGGTTTGTGCCATCATAATTGCACTCTTGTTTCCCAGGAAAATATTTAAGAAAATCAACAGCTACCATTCCATTACATGTACAGATGACATGTTTGCCTGTGGTTTATAGGAAAATGTGTTACTCCATTTTAACTAGGAGCAGAAATTATCCTTAATCTCTAATCTGAGAGCCATAGTCTCCACATGGCTAAAATTTTTATTTCCACATCAGGAATGTCTCAAGACAAAGGTCTCTGCAGACTTGGCAATGCGTGGGACCAGCCACTCTTGGAGCAGTGTTTTAGTTACTGTCACGCTGCGTTTGCAGGGCCTTGAGTACTGGCTCTGGGTTTTCGGTGAATGTGCCTGAGGTGTGGGAGTTCCCCCCTGACTTTCAGCATACCTTGCCCCCCACCAGCTCCAAAGACCCACTGTGCACCTGCCTGGTGTCCACCAAGTGCCCTTGCCCAGCTGTCCACGTGAGGCTGTCCCCACACTGGGGCTGATCACAGGCACCTTCCCCCACCCCTGTCCCACTAACAACCGGTGCTGGCAGCTGCGTTTGGCATCAGCTTTCAGCAGGGGTGGGCTCCTCTTCGGGACCAGATCTGGCTTGTGATCTACAGTGAGGAGCTACCACAGTAGCACAAACCAGTCTCGGTTTCAATTTCATTTCCCTTTGGCACAAAGGGGAGTTTCTTACTCCTGGAGATGCTTTTTTTCCTCATTATTCTCTGCTAGCCAAACCCAAACCTGAAAAACAAGCTGGCAAATTAAACAAAGTTTTTGTATCCCATTGTCTAACACAGTGAAAACACTGATCTCCCAGGGGTCTGTGTGAGAGCACACAATCTGTAAAGCCCTGGCTGAGAATGTGTCCTGCTTCAATCAAACACTGGACACAAAAGTAACTCTCCAATGAGCAGTATTAATCCTCACACACCTTTCCTTAGAAATGGCATGCTGGAAAGTTAATAATGTCATGGTTATTAAAATGACTGAACTTCTCTTTAATCATTAGGCCAAAGATGCTCATTAAAGTAAAAGGTGATTAGACAGCTAGGTGCATAATAATCACACCCAAAAATGAATTAAAGTCTAATTTGTTGATTCCCCAAATGTAGTCTTTCAGTACATAAAAAATTCAGTGTGTTTCTTCAGGTTGAAGTCCCTATAATAATGTGATAGTATTTTCTGAAAGAAAAATCAGTAGTCTGGTCAAATAAAATATGCAGAGTTGAGAAGATGATTTTCACAACAAAATGTGTGTTTACCCCTCAACCTTTGCCACTGTGCTTGAGATTTTCCAGGACAATGTACTAACACGTAATATCACCAGATTTTACGAGTATTCAGAATTTAATTATAGAAAATACAAAGGATCTCTTTGGTCTACACAAACACATAGATACTTGTATGCATTTACTGAGAAAGAGAAGTTTGTGCTTGTACATTCAGACACATTTTAAAACACAGAGGAAGATTACTGATGTTTTCTGTGGGAAGAATAAATGAGATGACAAAGATTATATTTCATATTATCTCTGGAGCTTCAAAACATTCAAAACAGTATTCAGTAACGGGAATCTGCACTATATTTAGTTAGATGGGCTTTGAGATATTTGTGTGATACTTGCTTTATGCTGTTTTGCTGCTGTAGCAGTGCAGGCAGCAGTACCTGTCTGCAGATAATGCTCCAGGAGAAGCTGGACTTCAGCTGTGAAGGTAAATGTGTTTAAAGGTGAGATTGGAGCAGGTGAGCACATGGGACCATGAAGTGCTGGAAGGGCAAAGTCTCTCTGTGCTCAATTCCTGAAAATACTGAAGCATATTATGAATTTCCATCCCCTGATCAGTCCCATGTCCTCAGTTAAAAACTGAAAACATTTTTATGCTTTTGTGGCGTTTGATTTAGGCAGAGCACACAGATCAAAGCTGGTCTCTTCCTGCCCACAGCTGCTTTAGGCATTCAAATAACCATGGGACAATAGTTGAGCCTGTTGACTGAAGAACAGTTCTCAAACATTCTGTTTTCTTGGTGGAACAATTGCAATTATATATGCTTTTTTCACCAGTCAAAAGTGACGATGAAGATGGAGATGTTAAGCCCACCAAAGGCCAAGTAACCCAAGGAAAAGGAAGCGATGATGGGAAGGACCCAAGAAGACCTAAACGACCAAGGACAATACTTACTACACAGCAGAGACGAGCATTCAAAGCATCCTTTGAAGTGTCTTCTAAGCCCTGCAGAAAGGTAGGTGCTTCATCAGGGTCCAAGTCAGCTCTGACAGCAGGCCACAGCCCTAGACAGCCCTGCCCCTTCCTGGGGCAATAGCAGTTCCCCTGGGGTGAGAGCAGAGCACTCTTTTTGCACAGAAGTCTTTTATGGGTAAAATTTAGTGTCATTTTCCTTAGCTCACACTCTTTGTTCAGTAGTTACAGAGCTGGTAGCGCTATCAGGGGCAGAACCTGACAAGACTCTGCAAAAATATGATGAATTTTTAAAAGTAATTCCATACATTCAATTTTTATTGTAAGTACAAATGTTCCTCCTAACAAAACAGATTAGTGTTTTTTGGGTTTTTTTTAACTTATGAAAAATTGCATCATTAAGCATTTCCTCCTGCAGGTCAGAGAAACATTGGCAGCTGAAACAGGGCTCAGCGTGCGAGTCGTCCAGGTCTGGTTTCAAAACCAAAGAGCAAAGGTAGGCTGTTTGTCACATTCTCAAAAGTCAAATGCAGGCTGTGCCTCGACATGGGCTCTTGCCCTGGATGCAGCTCACACTGCAGAAGCCCCTTGGCTGAGCTCTATGTGTTCTGCCTGCTCTGCTCTCCACATCCACACTAGAAAGGCAACTTCCAAATACAGACATTAAATTAAATATGCTCAAAGCAGCTCAGGGTTGGGAGTAAATTTTGCATGTAAATCTGAACTGGAAACTTAAATGTTTAAGCTTAGAATTGAAACTGAACCCACAACAGTGTGTGCATAAGTATAAATGGCCTGCGTTAACTGATAGCATGTTTGCAGACATGTACATTACAGTTTTGTAAAGAAATAAAATTGTTGCATTTGGAGCTATAAAATTGTTCTGTTCTTCTGCTTTTCTTAGATGAAAAAGCTAGCACGAAGGCACCAACAGCAGCAGGAGCAACAGAACTCGCAGCGACTAGGACAAGGTAGGGGATTTGTGAAAAAGCAGTGAGAGAGAATCTGCAGCTGTCTGCAAGTGCTATTCCCACATGATACTTTAATACAGCGATCCAGGGCGTGATCTGGATTTGCAGGTCTGTGGGTGACGTGTGCCATCAGCAGTGGAAGGACACAGAGGTGTGCCCGAGTGCCCCCGCCAGCTTACCCCAAGTTCTCCTGGTGGGATCAGACCCCAGAGGCGCTCACACAGAAGTTGTTACCTTGTTTCTGGTAGAAATGTGCCACGAGGAGGTGTTTGCACTGGAGGAAATCTCCAGGAGGCTTGCTCCAGACAGATCCTCCAGTTTGTTTTCTTCTGCAGTAAGGGGCACAGTGCTCAGCTGGGAATCTGCACAGGTGTCAGCGTTACTGCCCCAGCCAAGGCACGGAGAGCCCCCCGTGCCCCCACAAGTGTCAGACTGCACAGAGGCACTGGGACTTGCTCTGCTGCTCTGGAGATACTCTTGAGTATCTCCAGTTCCCAAGACCTTTCAGCCTCAAGTCCTCCATTTTACCCAGAGCAGAAAAACTGGGACCAGCAGAAGTTAGAGGATAACTGGGCTCAGTCATACAGAGTATAAAGACTTCGGGAGGATAGGGGCCAGGACCTAGGAGCTCCAGAAATTATGTAGTCAGAAATTACAAGTCTTTACATTTACAATTTACATTTACAATTTACATTTACATTTACATTTACATTCACATTTACATTTACAAGCTCATTGCTCAGGGTTCTGTGCTCAGACAAAATTTGGAAAGTTTCTCTGACTGACAGGATACCCTAGCTGTGTTTGCTAGGATTCATTGCTGCCACTGATTCTGCCCTTTCCCCAGCAGTAACTGTGCCTCCTCTTTGCTTTGCAGAAGTAATGTCCAACCGAATGGAAGGGATGATGACATCTTACACACCACTTGCACCACCACAGCAGCAGATTGTAGCAATGGAGCAAAGCAGTTATGGCACAGATCCATTTCAGCAGGGTCTTACCCCTCCACAAATGCCAGGCGACCACATGAACCCCTATGGTAAGGCATGCCTCATTCTGCCACATCCCAAGTAGCTGGGTCCATGTGCTGGATCACACACAGGGGCAGCAGCTTTACTGGCTTTTAGAATATTTTTTCTGGGATTTGTACCAGTCAGTTTTATTTGTGTATTTTCTTGTACACATAAGGGGGTAGAACAGAGCTCATCTCAAGCTCTGGACACCTTTCAAAACTATTTCACAGTATAATTCTGATAAATTATAAGCAAGCAACATTACCTCTCCTAGCTCCACTTTTTTAAACCATTGTCCAAGACACTGAAAAATAAACACTCCCAAATTCTAGCTCCCTCACAAATTTTTCCTTTTTTCATAGAAGCTTTGAGGAAAAAGTGCCTTCAATAAAGAGAAGTAATCTATTCATTACAAAATGAATAAGCAGCCCTGTAAGACCACTCAGATTGGATGCGTGGATTTGTTAAAGAACAGTTCTTGAGCTACTAAGAGATGGGTTACCACAGGACATTTCTCCTGCATAGTTTTATTCTCTGTCCCAAATCAAGATGACGGTTTGCTTTCAGGATTGCTTGACCACACATCAAACGCATTGCAAGCACTAAATGCTCTATTATTGATTCTGGACAATTGCAGTGTGGCATTTAAAAAGAATTTCAGAGGATTTTTCAGACTGTGATTCTCGGCCTTGCGGTAGCCCACAAGGGCCTGTTTCAGACTCCTTTCTGCTGACCAGGAGCACTTCACTGTAGAGGCTCACATGCGCATCACTGTCCTGAGCACAGCGTGCACAGGCCAACAGGAAATCTGCTTTGGGTCTGTGTCAATACTTTTGCCACTGAGACAAGTCCATGGTGCACACCGGGAAGTTTGGGAGGTCCTGTAAGGAGCTGAGAACATATGAAATGCCCTCGAGCATTAGGTGGCTTGTGATTTTGTTGGTTTGCTTGGCTTTCTGAGTAAAACTCCTTGGGAAGCAGGTTCTGTGCTCCAAAAGGGATGCAGGGGACAGCACAAAGCCCTTTTGAATCAGTGTGTGAGGAAAAAGAACCAGACTAACACTTTTTCAGAGCCCCCAGGACTTCAGCTAGAGCTTTTTCTGGAACCTTCAGTGTTGAAGTAAGCTGAAATCTTAGTTACTAAGGGAAGTAGTTCCAAACCAGCCCTAAAAGAGTGGAATTTTCTAAAAGGAGAGCATGTTTACAACTGTAGCTCACTTGAGGCCAGGGAAGCTGGGTCACTTGCTGGGTCCTGTCACACTGGTAGAACTTTCACCTTGTATGTCTATGAAGATCAGTATGATTATGGCTCTTAGACCATGCTTCCCTGTCATGGGCACTCGATATCTGGTCCCACCTTTCTTGACAGTGCCAGTGTTCCCATGAGTGCCAGAGCCCTGGAGAAGCTGGGTCCCTGCTCCTCCCCAGCACCATTTGCTCCCGTTGTCAGCCAAGACTCTGTTTTGTGCTGCTGACTGAAATTGAAATGAAACCGTGGCGGGTTTGGGCACATTGCTGCCAGTTGACCCCTGTGGTTGATTTCAAACCCTCCTCCATGTAGGGCAGACCCTCAGAGCCGAAGTAGGTTAATATGTGGCCGCAGAAGCAGGAGCATTCCTGTTTGCTGTGGCGCAGCACGCGAGCGCCCGTGTGTACTGTGCCTCCCCGGCTGCGCAGCATCCCGCTTAACGTGTACATTTCATTTGCAGGAAACGACTCCATTTTTCATGATATCGACAGTGATACCTCTTTAACTAGCTTGAGCGACTGTTTTCTTGCCTCTTCCGAAGTTAACTCCATGCAGGCTAGAGTAGGAAATCCCATTGACAGGCTGTACTCTATGCAGAGCTCCTATTTCGCCTCATGAAAATAAAGAGAACTAACAGCCGGCGTCTGTTTAGCCAGTGACTTTTCCAGTGCAGACTCTACAGCCATATGTTGCCCAGCTCTTCCTTCACAGTGACTCTGCTGCCTCTGGACTGCAAAGAGCGTTTTTTTAGGAAGACTATCCCCGTTTGCATATATGTGTATGTATGTATATATATTTTAATACCTACATACATACATACATATATAGAAATACAAAACACATCCACCCGTCCCATACCCTTGATTCCCAGCTGGCGCCAGACCACGAGACAAGCACGGAAGGAACGGAAGAACCTGCTCGTCCTCAGCCTTTGATCTGGTTTGGTTTGAGCTCATCATCTTAAAGGAAATGGATTTTGTGGAAAGCTAGACCTTTTCCTCCTCTCTCTCCTCCTTTCTTTTGGATGTCTAAACTTTTTTTTTTAAGCCACTGATACTGATATCAGTCAACCATATGACAAATAAATCAAAGAAACTGGAGATTCCTCCTTTTCTTACTGCATGATTCATACTATGTTGTGGATAAATTGCCATTTGAACTGTGAGAAGTTAATGTAAATGTGACGTTCAACATTTGTTTCCTTTCTACACTTTTCTACATAACCTAGATCCGCTCATTAGTTTATAGCCCTTATGCATATGATACTGGGGAAACTGGTTAACAGTATTTGTGGAGAAAGCCAGTGATTTCAGAGTAAGAAAGGTCTATGATCCTGGAGAGGAGATGCATGTTAGGAGCAGAGGAATATAGGTTAGTATTGATCTTAAATAATTAAAACTAAAGGTGCTTACGAGACAGATTTATTTAATTTTTTCTGAGTGTGAATTAAAATATTTACATTTGTTTGTAAGTATTGCAGTGCCAAATTTCAAGTCTAGACCATGACTGGCAAACAAGTGTTTTTCATTCTGCTCTGTTTATTTGTTTTGCATGAGGCATAAATGTGCGGTTCTCTATTGTCCATCTGGAATAATCAAGCACTCCTTTAGTTACCTTGCCTCAGCAAAGAACCAAGGTACACAGTTCTAGCCTGAAACACCAGAAGTCCTGAAATGTGCACCAGCCAGGAACAGGAAACTATGAAAGAAATTGCGATGGGAAGTTCAGGTATGTTGAGCTGAAATTTTACCTGGCCTGCAAATCCCCACACTGCCAGGACTCCTGGCTGCGGTGCCAGCTGCCGGATCCACGCAAGCGCTGCCAGGAACAGGCACCGACAGAAGGGGAGGGCCCAGTGAAGTCTGTCTCTGGTGCTGAAGTTTGAGCGTATGTCATATAGATTTTCGTAGGGCATAAAATACCATAAATAATAATAGTAAAGCTATAAATATTGCCTGGTGATAATTATAATGTGGAGAAGCAGACAAGTACAGTCATGGCTCTCACTGGAGAGAACTTCATGGGGAATATTTGCCAGGGTAATACCAGTAATTATAGGGTGTGTTCAAAATAGGGCTCATGGGGAAAGATTGGCAGGATAGGCACTTTCTTAAATAAATACCTTTAATATATTGACCATAATAGATGAAAAACAAGTCCAAAGCTTTGGTTAATCTAACTCCTCCAGGCTGAGGACTGGTACCAGGCCAGCATCGCAGTGTCCCTGTGGGGCTTGGCATCTTCTGTGGGAACGTGGGTGTCCCATGGAGGGGGAAGCCAGAGAGGGACCCATGGAGCCCCAGCACCCAGGGAGGGTGCAACCCACTGGGGCTGGCGGCTCAGCCGCGGGAGCCCTGCCAGGAGCTCCCATCAGCTGCTGCAAGAGGCCCTCCTGGTGTTCCAGAGGCACAGTGGGAAGGACTCGATGATGGGTCCAAGGGGAAAAATACCATTTCCCCCAGCATGGAAGTATGCACTGAGCATGTTGGAGGTTTCTAGAGAAAGCCAAGTTTTATCTGCAGGGTAAGTGCATAGGTTTCACTCCAGAGATGACGAGAGCACTGTGGATGAGGCTCTGTGTGTGTGTGTGCATATATGTGTGTACATGGGTGTGTCCATGTGTGTGTGTACATGTGTGTGTCCATGTGTCTGTGTGTCCGTGAATCTGTATGTGTGTCTGTGTGTGTGTCCGTGTGTCCATGTGTGTGTCTGTGTGTGTGTGTGTGCGTGTGTGTCCATGTGTATCCATGTGTCTGTGTGTCTGTGTGCGTCCATGTGTCCATGTGTCTCTCTGTGTGTGCCTGTGCGTGTCTACATACGTGTGTGTACGTGTGTGTCTGTTTGTTTGTGTCCATGTGTCTGTGTGTCCATGTGTGTCTGTGTGTCTCTGTGTGTCTGTCTCTGTGTGTGTGTCTACATACATGTGTGTCCATGTGTCTGTCTGTGTATGTGTGCCCGTGTGTCTGTCTGTGTGTGTGCCCGTGGTGCAGGGGGCAGAGCTCAGTCCAAGGGCTGCCCTCCCACTGCTGAATTGCAGAGCAGCCCCTGAGTGCCACACACAGCCTCGGTCAGGGAAGGGGCTGGTGGCTCTGCAAGGGTTCCAGGGGAAGTTCCTGTCCCTGTCCCTGTCCCTGTCCCTGTCCCTGTCCCTGTCCCTGTCCCTGTCCCTGTCCCTGTCCCTGTCCCTGTCGGTGTAGGTTCTGATTGCTGCCATCCCCAGGAATGTGGGTTTGCTGTGTCCATATGCTTTGCCTAATGACCATTCCCTGCTTTCTGGCAAGGATGTGGTTTCAACTAAGCATTGTGAGCCCCTGGATACATTTTGAAATTTAAAGGATTTTCTTTTCTTGACCATCCTGTTCAAGTATTTTTTCCTTTCCTTGTGTATCAAAATAAATAACAATTTCCTTTCTCTCTGCATGATAGCCAACATCTATAAAGAACTCAGGTGATCCTCACTGCTTGCAGGGCAGAAGCAAGCAGGTTTCATATGGCACATGTAGACATTTGTCATTTGGCACCACCAATCTCGATGGATTCATCGTTTCCCTCCTCTCCCCTCTGCTGTGCTACTTTATAGTCATAGAAAAGCCTCTCAGATGTTCCAGTTTGTAGATTCCTCACACAGGCACAACCTTGCTTCATATCTCATTACTGGCAGGATCAAAATGGCATTTTTGGTGTTTACAGGGACTTATACGAGAACTTATAATGCGACCTACAGTTTGGAGAACTGCCTTGTCCCAACTCTACCTCCACATCTGGGATGGATGTTGAAAAATAATCCATCTCCAAGGGAAAAAAATCAGACATCCCATTTTATAGCTGAAGTATAATTCTTTGCTGATTTTTTTGATTACTGTTTGACACCTTTTTTTCCATGCTTGTACATACTATCTCCTCTCCCTTGGTGTGTCATATGATGATGCCTTAGCTGTTTGTTGCCCCATGTTCTGCCACCTTTGGAGCCACATACACACAGACATTCAGGCCCTTGGCATGTGTAACATTTTCCATGCCAGCTGGGCTGCTGCTGGTCCAGGGAAGGTGCATAGGCAGGATTTCCAGTGGGCTTGCGATAGCTGGCAAAGGCCAAAGTTCATTAAAGCAAAATAAATGTCACTTTCTTTTTGTGGAATAAATTATTCTACTGGAGTGTGATCATTGTGGTTTTAACCTGGGACCTTGCAGTAAAAGTTTATACAGCAACCTCTGACCTCTTTGATTTCTGCTTTATTCTTCTGTTGTCAAGGGAATGTCCCCAGTCAGGTGAAAGCAAAATGTTTAATGGGTCATATCACAGTAATATCTTATATTGAGTCAAATTGATAAACTCTTGCCAAAAATTCTTAGCATCTGGCACTTCCACAGAAACCACAAACAATGATAGCTCATATGGGAGCTCAAAGGCTAGAGGTCATGACAGCAGTTTATTACATGCACCTTACACTGATCATTTTCCCTAGGATATTAACCCCTCTCTAACACAAATGCATCAAGTAAGCTCTTCATGGTGTTTCCATCATATTGTTTTGGCTAATCAAGGAATACGTGTACAGCTAAAGTGGTGACAAGATGCAATTAAGTAAAAGATGATTGATTACGTTTCAGTGTGCTCGATAATGTATAAAAAAGGTGATTGTGAGATCAGAATGAATATGCTGGGTACGAGCTCAGAGGTCCTTGTGCAGCTGCAGGTCGGTGACAGTGGCAGAGAGTTCCCAGCACCCAAGAAGGGAGACTGAGCTGCCTGGTGCTGGGTTCCAGCTGGGCTCTGGGACAGGCAGCAGCATCTTCCCTTGGCACGGCTCACTGCCAAGGGGATGACTGTGGCTGTGCATTGCTGCTCACAGACCCTCCTTGTCACTGCACTGGGGGGTAAACCCTGGGGCTGGTGGCAGATTTTTCACAGTCACAATATTGATGACAATTAAGTTGCTGTAAATAAATGGCGGTGGCTGCACTCACTTTTATTGAAACATCATCCTGGGCATTTTGATCTCCTTTTCATCTTTAAACTTCGTCATCAAAAACATCCAGATCGCTTGGCCCAGTTGCAGCTAACTGTGCCTGAGATGTGGCTCACGTTAGTCACACAGTGGCTGCTGAGTGGATTTTTCAAATCCACCCTGCAGAACTCAGATGATCATTACCAGATCCTTTAAGGGGTCATTGCTCAGCCACCTTGCTGTGTATCATGTCATGGGGAAGGTCCTTCATGCCAGCAAGCCTTGCAGAGATGATGTGAATCCACTTCCCTCTTCCTACTGTGCTCAGGACTCCTTTCCAGTTTCCCTAAGGGTCAGAGGTACATCCCAAGCCACTGCCCCAGGTACCCCAGCGAACCCAGCTCTGGGATGCTGCTGGGATACTGCAAGCTGGGGTTTACAAGAGCACCTCCATGAACCCTGTCATAAGAATTCTGATTCTCCCTGAAAGTCACTAGAAATGAACAGCAGAATCATGAGGAAGGGCAGGATTCTCATAAGCTGGAGCTGGGTCACAGCAGTGACAGGACAAAAGCAGCTGAAGCACAACACGGCTGTGGGAGCTGGAGCCACAGTACCTGGAGTCTCAGTGCTTTGGACCATGTCTTACACAGCCCCACTCCCAGCTCACCCCATGAACTTGTGCCCAGCAGCTGCTCCCTAGTATGCAGTCTCTCCACAGCCCCCTTCTGTGGCCTAGGGGCACAGGGCAGCCACGAGGCCAAGGCTTCAGGTCCCTGTGCTCCTTGCCTAGGGGCATGCTTGGGCATTTGCTTGCCTGAAGTCTTTTGGCTTTGGTGGGCTTTCAACGTGGTCTTGCTTCTGTGGGGCCAATTTGACTATGCTGACGGCTGTTTCCCTCCTGGCAGCTTCAGCCTGGATCACCTTGGCTTGGTGCACTATGGTTCTGTTTGGCAGCAGCTGGGAAGGGGCTGCCAGATACTTTGCATTGGGAACTCTGTTTTTAGGTGAACACCCTATTTTTTAGCTGTGTATGGCTGTATTACTTGTATATTTATATATTCTGTATTTATGTTATTGAAATGTAGTATTTTGTAGCTGTCTGTTACAATTTGTTTAACTTGTAAAAAATGACTGTGCTCTCTCATACTTAACCAGCTCCTTTCACTGTAGATTCGCTGCTCCTTTCCCTCCCTGTTGGAAACAAACCACCATAATGTATGTAGATTGGATTTTTTTTTAATTTAATTATTTGTCATTATTAAATTATTTATTAGTGTTTTTAAATTTCATTTCACTTCAATTTTTTTCCTGCCACCATTGCTGGCAGCTAAGATCCGTGAGTTTCTCATGCATCATGTTCCTTCCCACGTGCATGTGCACGTGCACGTGCACACACACAGACACAGACACACACGCACACAGAGTCTAAACAAAAACAGAAAAATAAAAAAAGGAGAGAGATTACACTTCAGTATATTTGTAAATAAAAGCAACCTGTAAACTAAGCAGGACTTTCTCTCAGTGTGCAGTTCTTTCTTTGTTTTTGCAGACTGAGAGTGTGTTCTCTGCGTCCTGGGGCTGGCACCAGTGCTCTCACAGGTGGGAGAACCCAGGGGCAGGGCCAGCTGAGCTCTGCCTCAGTGGTTTTAGTGTTGTGGAACTGGAGTCCAGCCTGTCTGGTGGAGGGACACAGCAAGGGTGATGGCAGAGGCTCCTTCTGCGCTGGTTTTTGGCCTCTGCGGTTGAGAGCTGGTCTGTAGGGATGATGACAGATTGTTACACATCCTGGCTGCTTTGGCTGGCTGGCCAGGCGCAAAGCCCAGACCCAGCCCTGGCAGAGGAGCTGCTCCATGCTGATTTCAGAGACCCAGTGGGATCTTTCCTGTGCAAAGTGCATGCAAGGGCAGCCTCATGCTAAAGGAGAAAAAAGTGTGTAAGTATTGGCAATGGATTATAAAGTATCCATCTAATAATGGAAAATTCAAGACTAATATAAAATTATAGGTACTTGCTGTATCTCTTGGGCTATGTAAACATAAACATGGAACCTCAGCTGAGGTTTGGTTTGGTCACATCTGGTTACTCACTGCCATTCCCTAGGTCCAGAAACACCACGTTTCTTTTCTATGCCTTGAACATCAAGTCACAATTTATATTTTTTAATAAAAATCAAAGCATGCAGTTTTACAGATAACCTAGTATCACCAAAGGGGACAGCCCTGTTTCCACCCCTCATGCCTTTTCAGCACATCCCTGTAGCCCTTGTGCAGCAAGGTGGGTTCACCTGCCTGGAGAAAGGGGCCACTGCCCAGCCCCAGCAGGCCTTGCCCGGCAGCCAGGACATGCTGCACCTCAGGGCCAGGCTGCTGGCACCCACCGAGTTTCTCCCAGTGCAGTTTGCACACCATGAGGGCCACACCACAAATGGCACAACATATCCAGAGGCGGTATCTCAGTGACATAAAAAGATCAGTTTAAAAGTTTTTCCCTCTATTTTGTTCTTAAAGATCACGTAACTGCTGAGCACAGATCTCCCTGCTCAAACTCTCCCCAAGGTAAGGGAGGAGGCACAGCCCCAAGTCCCACCTGAGGACTGAATCAATAAAGCATTTTTGCTCCTTGTTTCATTCCCTTTTTCTTTCCAGCTCCAAACTGCATCATCCACTCGCACTGGTTATTGGTGGAATGTCACTGAGGAAAAATGAATTGCCATTAGCAATCAGATTCACCTAAGTCAGAATTAGCTACTCAAATATTCATGCTCTGTGTGCATCTAATATTCATGAAGGAAGAATTAGAGTTGCCCATAGCCATTTTTGAATCTTCCCCCAAAAATAAGTGAAAGGGATCACAAAAAATGGGAGGGAAAAAAAAAAAGATGAATACATTTGGGGCTTGGTGTTGTGTATTGTTTGTGTTCTGTTTCTCTTTGGTGTCAGTGAGACAGAATGGAGACTGATTTATGTGCCACAGCTGTAGCAAACAAAAGAAGAAGAGACCAGGGAAATGGCTAGAGGTAAAAATGCCGGTGCAAGGGGCTAAAGGCCTGCACCTGGGTACTGCTTCCCATGCAGCCTCCCCCGCCTTGGAGCACCTTGTAAAATCAGATTATCTGCTGGACACAGGAGTTCAAAAAGCCCTTCAAAAGATTTGTCTTAATAATTGCTGTCTTATCTTAACTTCTGGTTTTTTATCAGCCAAACTGCTGCTGGGAGGCAGATCCTGAGGATAAGGTTCTGTCACTCTTAATTATTATTACCTCTTATAATGAAAACACATTTGTTCATCCTCCCGTGCACTTGAAAATGGTGTAACAAATGAATGTCTAGTGTTTTATCAGTATTTTTAATAACATAGAAGAAATATTATGAGTATGGCCCCATTGTATAAATGATTGTACATCAAATGCTATGAAATAGACGGCATACTTGCTTCTCATTTATTTATATTCAAATATAAACCAATTACTCAGTAAGAATGAAACACATTTTTATGTCCTCAGAAAACCATTCTTTCCTGAAAACCAAATTTTGCAGTTAAGATGCTGTAGGGCTGTTTTCCATCACAGAAAGAACATGATAATTAGCCCCAGAACTAGCAGGTACATTCTGAAATGAGGTGCTAGAAATGCTATTTCTTTGTTTACTTATGATGGGAAAATGAAACAATTCTCTCTAAAGCTTACTAGTGAATTTGGCCTGCAGTTTTTGTCAAAGCTACAGCCACCATTTTCAATCTTCAGCTGGTTTTTTCTCATACTTCAAGAACTAAATATGAATCGCTTGGATAAAGTGATAGCACAGTCTCAGTTGTATGTGAAGATCTTAAATTCAGAAAGGATCTGCACATCTCCTTGGCCTGCAGCTCCTTGCACAGGTCTGATGGTTCCCACCAGGCATGGCCAGGGTTGGATGCTTTTGTCATAGATAGTTCAGCATGGCTCTTGCAGTTATCACCTGGTGAGTAAGGCCCAGTGCTGGACATGGCCAAAGCTACACCCCCAACTGCAAAGAAAATATGGAGAATTATGTAAAACACAACATGAACTAAAGCAGTGCATGTTTCATGCACATGCTTGCATTCAGCAATGCACTGAATAATGACAGAGTCTTTGATCTGACCTCTGGATTTACACTAACAATATCTTGACCTTTAGTTAGCACGAGGGTACCACATTTTTTCATCTTTAGCCAAAATACGGAGTGAAATGATATTTTTGTATTCTTATGGGATGATACATCCACAGGGAACCGTGCAGGGATCTAGCACAACATCTACTCACTCCAAAATCTTCTTGCCATCCCTTGTACCTGCTGACTGACTGGTAGACAGGACAGATCCAGTTCCCAGAAACTGCAGGTAGTGAGGGTTTAATCAGACCCTGGCATAGTCAGATGATGTCCAAAGCAAAAGGATTCTGTAAGACAGGCAGATAAAAGCAGTGTTTTTATGGCAAGCCTTTAGCAGCTGACAGGAGGGACAGGCTGGAGCTGTACATAAAGCACAGGAGCCTGGATCAAACCCCTTATGTCATCCATCAGTGACAGAGAATTTTGTCATTGTCATGTGCTTCTGTGTCCCTCCCCTTCCAAACAAATCTTTCCATATGATGTGATATTTTACTTCTAAACAGGCTTAGGTAGAACTCAACTGGTTTTGTCAGAGTTGAGCCATTTTTCCATTCAAATTGCTGTAGAAAAGGGTAGGGCACTGAAGGGTTCCTTCTGTGGTCTGAAATACTATTTCCTGAATAAGCAGTGAACCTCATTTGGACCTCAACACAGTTCTTCCCCAAATTTTAGCTCTCTTGCTGCTTCAGTTCAGTGTTCAAGACAATGTTTTGGCATGCTGCCTCCTCTCCTCAGGTGCTGGGGCCCAGGGAGCACATGCAGGGAGCTGGAATGAGGAAGCTGACGGAGACCTGGTCCACAGAGGAGTAGAATCAAGCATGCATTGATGTCCACCTCTGTTCATGGCATTTTGGGTTGAGCCTGGCGAGGGCACCTCTCTGCTTTGTGATCCTGGCTGTAAGCAGACACTGACCCTTTCAGCCATGAGCTTCTCTGAGCCAGCCGTGGGGACAAGTCCTGTCCATCGGGTGGGACAGAGACCTTTCCTCAGAGCAGGGGAAGGCACAGGCTGCTGCTCTGGCTCTCCCACTGCAGCAAGGATGTGGGTCACAGAGGTTGGGGTTTTTGTTTTTGGAAGATGCTTCCCAGCGAGACATCTGTATTATTAAAATGAGGAAAATGGGATATGGAATGTCTTTTCCTTCTGAACACCCATCCTGTAATTGCCTGCTCTTTCCCCACCCCCAGGGAGCATGCCAGGGGTGTTCTGCAATTCCTGGGAGCTGCACACCCGCACACAGCCAAGGTCTCCCCACCACATCCCTCCGGGTACTAGCACCACTCCGCTAGGCTTAATTTGCCCCTTTGTTCAACTGGTAACGGGTAAACTTGTGTCCAGCAGCACACAATGAGTTACTCCTGATCAGATTACCAGAGATCCGTCCCAGCTGGGGCATCCCATCACACCTGTGCTGTCAGATCAGTGGCGATAAGGAGCCGCTGATAAGCCTCGCACTGAAGTGCTCTCAAGCAACCCCGAGCATTCCCTTGATCTTTCTTTACACTTCAGTTCTATCCGGAAACCTTTTGTTTTAGGACTGAGAGGAGAAAACAGGTAATTATACTCCCAGTAGCAACCATCTTTCGTGCAGGACACAGCAATGGAAAATACATCTGACTAAAACCAATTAATTTTGTGGTCCTGGATACTTAAATTTTTTTATTTTTTTTCCCCCCCACTTCTGTAAAGAGGGAGAAGCCCCCAGGCTATGCACTAGGCAGAAAGAAACAAAAGTGTGTTGGGAGGCAGATTGTTATCAGGCTGGCAGCTCCTGGGATGCTTCAGGGATGCAGCTTCACATGGGGCTGCAGCCTGTCTGAAACACTGAGCCCAGACAGCCCAGGCTATTTCTGCCTGGTTTCTGTATCAGCTGATGAGAACAGCAAGTTGGAAGCGATGTCCCAGTTGTGTTTCATCCACCTGCCTTGCACGAGAGGTCCCAGCAGCTGTTCTCTAGAGCAGCCGAGGCCGCGTCAGTCGCAGCTTGCTGGGAAGGGTTTGTGTGTGTTACTGACATCACATGGCCCATGCTTAATAACATTTCTCACTGCTGCATCAACAGTCCGTTTGCAAAACACTGAGAAATTAAAATCTTAGGCAAGTGTGAAATGAGTTATTTTGGCAAGGACTGAGTATCAGTGCAGGTCTCTGTGCTGCTGCACTGCTGCCAAAGACCACAGCTACGGCTGCAAGGTTCGGACCCACCCCAGTTTTTAATTGCTGCCGTGATGCAGCCGCAGCTCCCAGGACTGCAGCTCATCACAGGGAGGACCAACTGCCTTGAGCCCGGTAAGTTGACAGCTGAACTCCATTTCTGTGAGACCAATGCATTTTTAATGACTAATGGCTAATAATAAATCAATGGCACGATAAAAAACCTGATAAATGAATAGATTTTAATTAATAGATAAGTTATTAATAGTAAAGCATCAATTTTAATTATATTCATAGCAAAAAAAATTGCCAGTTTCTTCACTTTCTTAATTTCTGAAGCTTTTATTGGGCCTTTCAAGTACAGAAGATTCCTCTAAGACAACTAGAACATGCCTGAAAAGGAACAGGCTTTTGAAATCTAATCTTCTCCTGCTTAAAACAGAGGTAGTGCTGGGCTGTTGACAGTAGGTCTCTGAAGACTTTCAATGTACTTTTTATTCTGTGAGTCTGGCACCACATAGGAAATTAATATAGTGACAATATTTTCATTAGATTATAACCCAAGTTCTCAATCTTAGGCACATTTGTATGCTTGTAATACATTCTAATTACTTGTAAAGAATAAGTCTGTGTGCTGGTTGGCTTATTGAATATATTAAATTAATGAATAAATAAATTTGTCTCCATGCTGGGAACGCCACTTGACATCAAAGCTTACTGCAGAAGGAAACAGAAATGCACTTGGTTGTGGTTTTGGTAAACAGTGTGATTTGTATTGTAGGTGGACTTTTATGTACTTCACAAGAGTGACAAGTGAAAAAAAGCATCTTTAATCCCCCAAAACAACAGAAATCAACTACGTGAAGACTGCTACTCTTTTTTTTTTTCTTTTTTTTTTTTTTTTAGTAATGACTCCTTATTGAACTGCTCGTGCTGCCTCAGCTCAGCACCACAAATTGTTTCCCTAGAATGGACCTCTCAGGAGCACTCTAGCACTTTCACATATTTTTAAGTTATGCAAGTAGGAAAGAAATAGCATATACATGATTGAAAACAGCAATGCTAGAAAAACATGTCACATTTTAGTATTATGTAGTGTCTACCCATGCTGTGGAGTTTTCTGTTTATCATGTCATATTTCAGTAAAAAAAAAAAAAGTTCTTTTTAGAATGGAACAAAGTCATCAAAAGTGGGACTTTTCCTCAAAAGATGGGAAATGCAATGTTTTTAAGAGCCCTATTGAGCCGCCTTGATAGATAGGACAAGTTTCTCTGCTTCTTCAGAGCAGAACTGTAAGAGGTTCATCTTGCCCCCTACTTCGTGGTTTGTTCATCAGCTTCTTACATACTGAATTTTCTTTCCCTGGAATGATTCTTCTCTCTGGCCCATAAGAGGAAAAAAGTGCAGGTGATGGCATACAAGGAAGCCAGCCTGGTGTTCCGGAGCCAGCCTGGTTCCCTGTAGCTGATCCTCTGGAGTGATTGGGTTTGCAGCAGAATGCTTCTCATTTCTCAGAACAGTTGTATCCCTTGCAAGTGTCAAATTTTTTGATCAATGGTCTTCCAAAATCCAAAATATGGCAGGTTCGGATTTTTTCCTGACAGCCAGACCCCGACATGAGGAACTGTGTCTCCAGAGGAGCTTAGTGAGGACATGGGGCAGAACGCAGGGGACACTACCTCTTAGTGAGAATGCAAGTGAGATTCAAGAGGTCAGAGAGAATTCCTGGCCCTGGAAGGCTGCTTTTTCAGGCAAAAGGGACTCGGTGGCAAGGCTAGAGCAAAGAAAGGAAAATTTCTTTTCCAGTCTGTTGAAATCAGAGTCCACGGAACAAGACAACATGGTTTTCAGTGTTCAGGCTGCAGTGCTTTGTCAGAGAACTGTTCACCCATGTGAAAACACGTAACTCTGTCAAGCTGCCAAGTGAAACTTTGGGTGATCGGCTGTGTAAGTGCTGGTAGCACAGGATAGAGCTGCCTTCGGCTACTTTCAATTACACACCCAATTCTTTTAAGACTTCTGAATATTTGGGAAGGGAGAATATGCAGAACTTGTTTGTTTACATCAGATTGTGCTGTGTTTTCAGGTTTCTTAACTGCTTTTGGAGCATGTGAGCACAGCCTAGCCCTTCCCCTTCCACATACCTGGCAGCTTTGTCAATGCAGCAAACGAATCCTCTCCAGGAGTAGGCAGCCATGTCAGACCGATATTGTGCAGGGTTTCATCATTTCAACCAAGTGGGAACTGGAGCAGTGACAGGCATTAAGGAGCTAATACTCTGCAAAGCAAACTGTCTGTGCTGCTGCTGCTGCTGCTGCGATGATTCAGGGAGCTGCAGGGCACTGCTGAGGTTGGGCTGGGCGGGAGGAAGGTGGCAACCACTGGCAGATCTCAGCCTCTCATCTGGTAGGTGCTGCTGTAAGTGTGGCCAGGCTCTACCGGCCTTGGTGCTGGGCAGAACAGATGGGAAGTGTGCTCCGTTTCTCGCTGCCCTTTTGAGCCAGGTCAGCCACCCAGAGCTGGCAAAGCACTCAGCTGTTCCTGGGCACTGAGTCTTCCCCAAAGTCTCGGCAGCCTGGCACCCTGCAGAAAACACCAGGGAAGTTTGGCATGAAGCTCTAAGCATTGCATTTTCTTCAGAACAGAAATGTTTTTCTCGTGGCTTGGGATGCTCTCAGGATGGCTTGTCTGTGCAAGCAGCTTTTTTCTACAGGTGATTGCAAGTGAGCTCTTTTGGATGAGGAACTCACTGAAGTTGACAGCTTAGTTATTTTGAATTTATATACAGCTCTCTGTTCAGCACCAGGGTGGTGCTCAGCCTGCCCTAATTAGCCCAAATTACCGTAGCTACAAAAAGCAGGAATTGATTCTCATGGTACTCTGCTTATCTCGACACAGAACTACTGTGAAGACATGCCCCTGAGGGGATCACAGTAAATTTCTGAACTTTAATTCACACGTTCAAACTGTTATTCAAACTTCCACACCAGATCTATTACTGCATTCAGTAATTTTCAGCTTCTAATAAAGAACTCTCTACCTTTCTTTTCTAATCTTCTAAAAACATGTAGCAGCATACAGCTGCTGTTAGAAGAGGTACCCTGGATAGCCAAGACACCACAACCCTCCTCTAGATGACCAGGATTTCACAGCTCAGAGCTGTCTTGCCCCATGAAAAACCTACCCAGCCTTGACAGTCCTTGCTTTGTCCCAGTGCTGCTTTTCCCTACTACTATTATTCTGTTCACCCACTCCCAAAGGAGCCATGCCATGGGGGCAAGGGAGTGAGTGCTGCTCCTGCTCACTCTGCTAATGAAGCCTCAATTAGCTGTCAGAGGGGAGTGAGTCTTGGAGAACTGGAGCTGGTATCTGCAAGTCTGGAATATTTGTGTTTCTGTGCCAAAAGTAACACCATAAGAATAAAAACAAACATCCACAGAATAAGGCAATAAAACCAAACAGGTTTAGTCAAAGCAAAGGTAGTATTTTATTAATCATCATTATTTTGCTTTGTCAAACTTGATAGCACTGGAGAAAAAAGAACTTTTTATTGTAGTGAAAAATCTAACAGACTGGAACAGAAAGCTAACTTTCTGAGCACTGGGAAAAAAAAGTCTGAAATTATTGGTTTTGAACCAAATGCACATATGAGTGATTAAAGGTTTTATAAACGGAAATACAATGGTGGCATTACTATTTCAATACAACTGAAAAGTAAACACAAAGTTTACCTGACATGATATTTCTATGAAAATATTATTTTATATTTCTTAATTAAAATTAAGAATATCTGAATAAGACCTATTTTTCATCAGAAGTGCTCTTGTAAAACTTCGTTATGTTCCAGGTATCTGTTCTGATTTTAGTATAAATATAAGTTGGCATGTTTTATGTTTCTGAGCCCAGCATGGGTGTGGCACGAACAAGTTCTTATATATGTGAAAATTCAAAGGTCTTTGTGGCTTTTCTTTCCCAGTATTGCAGGAGAATCAAATAGTCATTCCTTGCATACTTCAGACTTCTCATCATTTACCTTTCAGACTTGTTATAGCTGCTAAGAGCATGAAAAATGAAGCATGAAGGAAAGCACAATATTATGTTAAACGATGAGCATCATCCCTGAGGTGGGCAGATTTCACAGACATGTCCTGTGTGACAGCAGCAGGCTGAGGAGAGCCTGATTTTGAGTGACACACAGTGCAGAGGACTGTGAGTCGAGGATACATGTTGCTATCAGTCAGACAAAACAGATGCTCAGTGCACAGATATGTCCATGACGTGTGAAGAGGCTCTCCAGGTAAGGCATGCTCGGACAAGGTGCCCCATGTGCTCCACGCTGCTGGCCTGACCACTGCCAGGAGATACCCATGGAGGAGGAAAAGCTGGCACTCCCAGAGTCCAGGCAGCATTAATACCAGAATCTGCTGTGTCCTGCTGGGAGAAAAATGTCCCACTCTATTTGCCAGAGTCACAGGCTCCATGGTGAGAAGGTGCTCCTCACAGACTGGCTTTGACCTTGCAAATACCAACATAGCCACTGCTCTTGGCTGCATTTCCGAGCAGGATTTTCACAAGGATTAACTGTTCCTGGACAATTTCTCCAATATATAAGGTACAAATATTCTTTTCTTCCAGTCAGTCATGCAGGTCTTTCTTGTACAAACACTGTGGCCAGCAAAAGGAAAATCTTGCCCTCCAGTTATGCAAAATGCCTTCAGTGCCCCTGTGGCCAATTCCACAGATGCTGATGGAGGGCAGGACTATGTTCCTCAGGGGACAGGGTCTCTCCAGCACTTTGTCCCTGCACACCTACTCTCAGGAAGAAAACCTGTACCAAAAATCCTGTCTTTCTCTACGGAACCAGCAGCCAGAGCTCAACAAGTCCCAATTCTCAACCCATGTTGGTTATGTTCTGTCAGAAACCAACTGATATTTCTTGTCTCTTTGTTAAAAAAAACCCATATTCTCACCTGTGGTGACAAGTGAAGGACATGGCAACTCCTAGACCCCCAGTCTGGTCTGGAACAGGGGTTCACAAGTGTCATAATTTCTACTATGGGAGTGCTTAAGTTTTTTGTCATTAACAACACCTAAATTTTGCATCAGACCTTGGTCCCCTGGCTTGTGCTTCTCAGACTGTACATAAATACCACATATGCACCAATTGAATCAGAGATTTTTATGAATAGCTGCCATCTTACGATGGCAAAAATACTGATACAAAACTCTAAATTTTTCTTTTATTTTGATTTCATGTTGCTGTGGCTATCAAAGCTATACCATATCAAAGTAAATGTTGTCTGTAATGATCAAACTCTATAGGATTTCTAACTTATTCACCATCCAAAACCTGAAAGAAACATTAAGGGAAGGATTAGTTTGGTTCCAGGCAACTGAATTAGAAACAAAATTCCCGTTGATATTCAGTAGCATTTTGGCATGTAGGTCCTAGAAGCCCTCTGGAAATCATGGACCAGGCCAGTGGGTGATGCACCATTTCAGCACTGTGCTCAGTAATTTTATCCTCAAACAATTTTAGTTAGGGGCACTCCCAACATCTATCTCACAAATTACTGGTGGAGTCACATCCCCTGCAGCACTGCTAGGATATTGTATCATGCATCTTTTTTAGCTTATGACTGGAAAAGATAAGATCTGAAAAGAATTTGGTGGTGAGGTAGGTGATGAAATTCTGCTGCTGTGTTTGAATACATCAGGCAGGAGTTGTTTTGAGTCCTGAATATGTATTCGATTTCCACAGGCTTCCAGGTGAGCGTCTTTTGCAGAGGGAGTACAAGCACTGAGCTGCAGATAGAACACAATAACTATCAATAATCCAATGACACCTGAAAAATCAGGAAACACATTATTCCATAATAGTAGATGAACTAAGAGCCATTCATTTCTTTAACATTAGATGCCTGTGTTGTCTCAAGCCTGGTTTATATGCATAGGTAAATACAAGTTAAATCATCTATTTCAGGATGCTTATCAGCCTCTGCTGCTTTTTTGCACTGAAGGCGTAGTAACAGTCATAACAGCAAGGAGAAGGGGAAGGACACCACTGCAGTTTTGACCTTTTTCCAGCTCCTTGGTGGTGATCTGGCAAGGGCCTACTTTTATTTAACCCACACCACTGGTCATTGTTCCTTTGGTGTTTAGTATAGGTGTGAACACAGGCAGTTGTTTAGATGGATATGCAGAATAAATGCGGTTTAGTCATCACACATGATAAACTGTGGGAAAAGCAGCCAGCTGCTCTGATGCTCTTGGTAGAAGTAGCTTTATGGAAATGAGGACACAAGGCAGTGATTTTCTGTAAGGTCCACTAGGTAAATGCTGGGAAGCAGGTAACCAGGTTGGGTCCTAATGAGACAAGCATAGGTTGCACAGGCTGTGCTAATCTTGCTGAGGCACAAGTGGGTAGTAGCAAATGGGCATGCTGGGATCTGCTTGCTGGCTCCCAAGCTGGGAGAAATGTAACCACAAAAACACAGAGAGTGGAAAAAATTATTCTATGCTTTTAGGGAACCTACATCAAACACATCAGGGAAGCAAAATTTCAACACAGGAAAACAGAGAGCAGCATGACTGTCTGATCACCATTTTCTGATGGCTCATCTGCTTGCAGGTTAGTCAGACCTGCCTGCTCACTCCTGCAAGGAGAGTGATCTGCCAGAGGAACTGCCAAATTATCCTGGCACCTTACAGTAGGCAGCCTGTTACCTGAACATGAAACAGGCTTTGCTTTGTGGAGAAGATCCTGTCTGCAGAACCCTTGCAGTGAGGCAGCACAGCTACTGTGACAGCCTCCTGCTACACCACCCCTGTGCTGAGCTGGGATGTGAGGATCACGGATGAAATGTGCTTTTCTCATCCCTATTATGTCACAATGCATCTGTATTTCTAGGCAGGGACATTTTTCCATTTTACCTTACAATAAAACAAAGCAAACAAAGAGGTATCAAGCCCCTGAACATCAAGGGGGAGAATACACACATATTCTCGGGCTGTCCAGGCTATAGACCCAACATCCTGTGACATAGCAGACGCAGTATCCCCATTGTCTGGGTGACCCCAGCTGAGCTGCGAGGAATGGCCCAGGGCGGGGGAGAGAAGGATCAGCTGTGGGCTTGATCCCAGCTGCACCAACCAGCTTTGTGACAGGCAATAAAAGGCTGAAGAAAAGACTTTTGTCCTTGATTGTGAGAGCAACGAACCTCCTCTCATTGGCAGGGATGACAATTAACTGCAGAGGATTCGTTCATTGTCTGGCACTCGAGATCTCCCAGCAGTTGTCCACTCCAGCATGTTCAAATAATGGGCGGCACCTTGGTTTTGTCAATGGCTGGGTCAGCTTTGTGTGCCTGTGCCACACTGTCAGCCTGGAAGAGCTGCCTGGCTGTGGCACAGAGATCTTGCTGAGATACGGCTGTGCTACAAAAAAGGGATGAAAAATGTTGCCAGGCCAGGCTGAAGAGTGAAGTGAGGTCTCCTTCCAGTGAACCTGGAATAAACAAACAGTGCTGGGCTGACAAGCATTTCAAGAGGGCTCCGTCACCCCATGTATAAACTCCTTTCCGAGAGGATGTGCCAAGTAGGCTCCTCATGCTGAGACCTCTAGCCTGGAGTGAGTGTTATGGAAGAACTCTTGACCCCAGCAAAAGGGCATAACATGAGAGCAAAAAACAACACCGAAGCAGCCCTTCATGCACTTTCCTGTAGAGGCAAGAACTTCCCACCGACTCAGCTGGGGAAGAATGAATCAATCCCATTCAGGGAGGGAAGCTCACACTACTGAGGCTGCCACCAAACACCTCTTCCTGATGTTAATCCTATTCTTCTGCTGTGGATCAAGTAATTCTTGTGTGAGTATTTTTCATGGGCTAAAGAAAAAATATATTTAACCACAACTAACCTGCTGCCAGCAAATGCCAATCTTAGCTTCTTGAGTCTAAATTATAAGCACCAGCTACTAATTTCTGGCTGTCATTTTTACTGCAGAGGTACCTCACACATTGACATGGATCTCCTGGCAGTGCCAGTGCTTTGCCATCCTCCTGAAAGTATGTGCAGTCCTCCAAGACATGAGAGAAATTTAATCAGGCTTAGTGCTAGAAGGCATTAACAGCAATGTTTTAAATAATCTCTTGCAATACTCGTTTGGGAGTGCAGGAAAATTCTTGCAGAGAAATGCTTTCACTAACTTGAAGAGTAGAGACCTACTTGGAGGATTTAAGCCTTGCTTGGTCACCAGCCTGCCCCTCCTCCAAGCACTTAAAAATCCTCCTCCACATTCAGGAGACTTAGTCAATCTAGCAAAGGCTGGAGGGGGGGCAGGGTCCTCAGAGCATCCTGGTAAAACAGTGCAGAAAGTCAAGAGTGTCACATATCCTTATGAAGCAAAGTTCTGAAATACATTTTCAAAAATCTCATTGCAACACTTCCAACAAACCAAATGGTTTATGGGTTTTTTAATTAATTTTTCCTAAATGAATGCTAGCAAAAACTGTCTGAGCCATGAAGCTGATTTTTCACAGTGGTAGACAAGGGCCCTAAATGTGGATTTATTGCCCATTTATTGTCCTGTTATCAACCCCTAGGTTCCCACACCCTGCCAGGGGGTCCCCATGCTCAGTCTCAGAAAACAACAGGAGACTTGACATTCTCTGAGGTGCTCGACCTTGACCAGCACAGCCCACTGGCTTCCACCCATGGCTGTTCAAAGGAGAAGAACATATTTCAGCAACTCTCCCCAAGGACAGGGAATCTGAGCAGCTCCGGCCCCTTGCAAGCTGACCCATACCTGATGAGTTACATGTCTGATCATTGTCAGTTTGATTGAGCCACTGCTGTGGCTCAGTGTCAGCACACTCCTCTGGCACTGAGCTGATGTGGGGATCTGCCCACATGCCCACCATCTCTTAAGTCTTGCAGCATAATAGTGTTGATGATAACAACTGGCAACTGTATCACCAGGCACCAGGCTGTCATCTTCTCTCACAAATATCTATAAATACTTCCTTACTTACCAAGGCATCTTCATTTTGCCATTATCAGACCCAAATTCAGCCAGAGGACTTCATACCTCCATGTACACTTGTGACTTCTTCTGAGTCCTGTTATAAGGTGCACTTGAAAATCCAAGAAATTAAGTGGCTTCCTATAGATTTCCTTTGCTAAAGTCCATCTTCTGTTTCCATAACTCTTCATTCTTCATTGCTGAGCTGGTGTAAGATTCATGTAGAAATTGCTGCTGTGCACCTTGGTGCGTGAGGTTCCTTTCTCCAGCTGCCCTTCAGCAACCCCAGGAAATGCTGGTCAGCAAAGCTGGCATGTAAAGTTAATATCCAAATAATGAAAAAGAAGCAAGAAAGATGAACCCTGTTTTGTTTCTAGCCATGACAGACATTTAGTAACCATATGCTACTTGCTTAGCACTGCAATAAATTTTGTTATTGCCCTATTCATGGCACTTTTCAGGACATAGTTGGAACCTGAAGACCAGAACAATATCAAGAAGGACAGTTAGATACATTCCCACAGATTGTTTCAGCTTGGAATGATGCTACTTTGTAATCACAGCAGCTGGAAACACCAGAAGCTGAACTATGGTGGGGAGAACAATGTGGTAGTTAATATACATAAAGTATAAAGTTTTATAAAGCCTTCAATGTATGTGCCTTGTTGGAATTTACAATAATTTAAGGCGCTTATTATTCCTTCAGGCATGGAACTCATAAATATTACTCAGTGCTATTTGTCATTGGCTTCTCTGTCATGCATAAAGCAAAATTAAATACTTATCTCTATATCGTTAACGTATTAAACATTAGGATTTATGGGGTTTGAGATCTTACTTGCTCTGAGAACATTAACTTCCTGATGAAAGATCTAAATGCAAATAGGAGGAATGCCAAAATACCCTGGAACATAATTAAGGATACTGAGGTGCGAAGAAGCCCCAGGCAGAGGAATGTGGAGTTTTCTTATTTCCACTGTCATGGTGGGCTAGTTTTCTTTGTTCTAGATTTTTACACACTGCCCAATGTGCCACCTTGTTTCTTTGTCATGACATGAAGAATACATTAGTTCATTCTTATATGGATTAACACAGAAAGAATGTTCTTGGTTTAAAACATATCCTTGCTATCTGTACTGGGAAACAAGAATTCTAAAGTGTCTAGACTTTTAAAAAAATCATAGATTACTCTTTCCATGTGAAGAAAAATTATCTTGGTAGCTTTACTTGATTTGTTGCTTTTTTTGCTACTCAAGGGTTCCTGCAAACAGGAGTTGAAAGGGACGATTTTTAACCAAATGTGTATTTCTAATGCAGAAAAGATATACTTTCTGTACTGGTGTACATCTCTAACTAAATCTACATCCTATTTTGTCCATACCATTCAGAATGATCACTACCACACTTTTTGTCCTCCTCACACATGATGCCAGCAGCAATGTTGGTGGCCACTCCAAATAGACAGATAGAACTTGCTGGCGCTGTAACATCCTAGATCTCATCCCAAAGGACTAAGGTGTTTTATTCAGATGACATTTTCTGATCTACCTTGTTGTAGTAGATTTAAATGTCCTTAGTGATACAATTGACACTTCACTTATGAGACTTTCTCACAACCCTGAAGATCTTACTGCCAGCCCAAGCTTTGCCATTATTCATTCCTTCCATCATTCCTGCTTTTATGACCCTAAGTTATTCCTCTCCCACTTACAAATCTGCTACAACATCTTGCCTTTTAAGCCAACCAACTTCTGCCACTTTTTTCATCTACTGACCTCTTTTTATTATATTTTAATTCTCATTAATATTTGTGACTATTTCCATTTCAGTAATTGTATTAATCTATATAATTTTTATATAATCTATAAAAAACCCACCAGTTAATGAGTTCAATCTTCTCACTAATTGTTGAAAAATCCAAGCTGACACTCCCCTCTGCTAATGAGAAGCAGAGAACATTGACGGGGGTTCCACTGCCACCCACTGTACTGCTTTGTCTCATGCTGTATGGTTGATTCCACTTCTGTTCATCTGCATTTACTTGTCCATGCTGAAGTCAGAGAGCACCAGGTGTCTTTTACTAACACATGCCAGGTACTGGAGTTACATCTTGCTGTTTGAGCATCAGCTTCATCCCAATTCAGCAGTCAGAAAAAGAGGGCAGACACTGTCACTTGCTTCCCCTCAAGGCAATTGGGAGGGAGGGCTTGCATCATTCATGGTAAGATAAACACTATGATAGATTTGCCACATCTGTGCAGAGGATTAGCAAAACTTTGTGCTGTGATCCATGAATGAGCAGCAGCTAGCTACCATCCAATACTCAGTAGCTGGGGGACCTTCTCTTTGTCTTGATAAAAGTGCCTTTCACAGGTGGCAGGAACTGATTTAATCAGACTGTTGGAGGGAGCTCAAAAAAGTTTTCTTGTGTATAGATCAAAGTACACTAGCACTGTCTTCAGAGTAGTGATGGTTGTCACACAAATCATCCCTCCCAGCTTTCTCCAGGTGACGTCACTGTTGCATTAGTGACAGTCTCTACTCAAATCAGCCTCCAGAGAGCATGGCACACACAGAACCCTCTGACCTCACCATGCTGCTGTTCTGAGCCTGACCTGCAACAGGAGCTTCCTCAGTCTCTGCTGACCTCCTTGTGTGACCTTCCCTCTGCAAAATGCCTTTGAAAACCTCACTCCAAAATTCAGGGTTTATGCAGATCAATTTATTCACAAGTCAAATTATGCTCCTCTTCCAGGCTGCTGTAGATGCATGTGGTGAGATTTTGAGGGGAACAAGACACAGGTGGCAGCTGACTTCAGCTCCTCTTGGTCTCTGCTTTATTTTCTAGGCTGAGGTCAAAGAGCTACATCTTCCCTGTCTGCTTGTAGTGTGCACAAATTAAGGACCTCCATTACATATTAATAACTAAAAGAATGGTGATGCCTTCACATGACCAGAGTAAAAGGTTTTTTTTAGAAATTAAGGAATTTTGAAAGATTGAAGAATTTGGTTTTTTGTTTGGAGATTATAAAATCTAAAATGAATACTAAAATGTCAGCAACAAGATTTCCAGTATACCAGTCTTCTCTTTTCAGGAGGCCTTTCTGATTCTGTGCATTACGGATGTTTAAATGAAAGGTTACACACAGGGTCATCAACAAGGCTCACAATGCCTCCAGCCTTACAATACACTCCACTTCAAAGGGATTGGCTGCATTCCTGAGCCTTGTACCAATAAGCACTAATAACACTGAAAAATGAAAACTGAACCAGATGTCTCCAATAGCATTGATTCTTATTAGCTGTTCACAGCTATTCTTATACCTCTGGGCATAACAAGGCAGAGCCACGTTGGGTGTGTGGCTGTCAAGCTGGTAATGCTGTTGGAATGCTCTCACGCTGCTGTGAGTTGCATTCTTGACAGACTGTCTCCATTATGATCTTAAGAAAACTCCTTTAAAATGTCATTTAAAAATGCATCAAATATGTAAACTCTTAATCAGGATAGGAATTGACAGTAACTTGTACTTAAAATTAACTGAAAAAAAGTGACTAAATGGACAGCAGAAGTGACCCATACATTTATCTGTGCCTTGCTGCTGATCCCAGAGCAGTTGAAGCTGCCCAGAATGAGTTTAGGGCAGGTCTGAGGCAAGTGAACAGAAGAATGGCAGTCAACTGTAAAAAAAAAAAGTGTGCTGCTATGCTGTAAATACCCCAAGCAGACAAGAAACAGTGGTAAGTACTTTACACAATCTGCTCAGTCAACAGAAGTGAAACTTCTTTGGTACAACCCACAAGTGCAGTGAATATCTGTATCCTTGTCCAGAAAACCAGAGCCTAAAACACACACCTCTTTGGGTTTGCAGAACTCGTTTGTCTGACTGGTTTTCTAGTACACTCTTGCTCTTGGACATCATATTTCTGCTTAGGAAGAAAGGCAGCTCTGACAGACAGGGTGTCCACAGGGAACAGATTCTAACATCATTTAATTCATGTTCAATGAAGATGGCTCCCGCTGCAGAAGTAGATAATAATTTTATTCTGAAAGTTGCTAGTGTAAGAACACCTTTCAGAGTGCACCAGCAACCTGTGTGGCAACAGGAAAAAGAGAGCTAAGTAAGGGGAGATGCTATAAAAAGGATGATGTGCGCAGAGCTGAAACAGCTGATAAACTCTGTGTCCTTTTAGCTGCCAATCCAAAATATTTTCTGTCACTAAAGGCTACCCAGTGAGGTGGACCCAGATGATTCATCCAGATGAAGTTTAAAATTCAGCAATTTCAACTTCACATCTGTGTAGTAAGAAAGCAGTAATAAAAGAAGAATTTCTTATTAATAACTGAAGAATCTATTTTCCTTGGTTAATATAAAGGTTGCTGGTGCATATGGCATGAAGATCCTTGATATTAAGGGACCCAGTCCCCACAGTACAACTTGAAGACCATGAGCCCAAGTCCTGTCATTGCTGCTTCCAAAGCAATGCTGAGAAATGGCTTAAATTAGCAGAGTTTAGCCATGTTTGCTGAGTTGTCCAGAACTTTAGACCTCCTGGCTGAATAACAAGAACTCAAAAAAAACCCTTCATCTTGAATTTGATAAAACTGCTCCCCTAGTACTCAGTAGGGAGATGGGGACAATGCACACGTGCCATGAGCCTAGTCCCCCCAACCATGGTGCTGCCAAGAGGTCCTGTGGTGCCTCACCCCATGACACCTCCATCTAACTGGGCAGCATAAAGTTGTGCATGTAATTACTTTCTCTGGATACAGAGACAAAGAACCACCATGCAGGTTCTTTACTGTTTGGTCATTAAGCATTCTCATAATAAATCTAAACAAAAAACCCCACCAAAAACCCCATAAAAGCAGACAACGCAATCATTACCAAAGGGAAGGAAGACCAGAGAAGAAAAAGTTAGAAAGGCTTCTATAGAGCAGCTGTCCACATTAATAGCGCAGGCAAAAGCACAAGACCTTCTGCTTCAAGGGAAATTCATCCACTACTCTGCTTTCCCGCTTCCCACTGGCAACTAATTCCAGAGTTATTCTAAAGGCTCTGCAGTGATGAAATGCACAGTAAAGGAGGAAGCAAGGATGAGCACATCAGCCAAGGGAAGTTTCAGAGAACAGATATTTATTGTGTTCGCTTGGATCCATTGATGAATTGCAAGAGGAGAATCATTCAACTAATTGGATGGAGCTTGAGGTAGACAGACAAATTTAGGACTTAACCAAAAGTGAGAAATGCTGCAATGACTTGTAAAACATGTCTGTTTGATCTTGGCTTAAGCCATCCCCACTTTTCTTTGTAAAACCCATTGCACGAGTTCTGTATTGAGTAATACCCCAAATGAGATTATTTTACACAAAAAACTATATTTAATTTTCAGTGAGAGGAACACCTTGGTTTGTTTTATGCCAACATGCCTCTTTAATTGGACTTCTGATTATTTAATGTCACTGCTGAAGAGGTAGTTTTTATGAGGCACAAAAGAAAATTTAATGAAAATTATTCACAAGACCAACTTCTGACTAGTAAAACCAAGAGCTTAATGTAAGAGCCGAAGTCCCCATCTGCTACTTCTCTGAAAAGAACAGCCTACATGAAGGATTTATTGTGACATTACAATGCTTGATGTCAAATAATCTAGCCAGAGGAACAATATTGCCCTAAAGAGAGCCATCAGGCCCAGTGTGACATGGGTATTTGAAAGGATTAACTGCACTTAAATCAATATGGGCAATGAAAACAGAAATAACCAATCTCTTGGCCACTCAATTATTTAAGACTGTCTTTAGTCCCCACAGAATGGAATTAAACGCTTGTTTAAGAGGACTGACAATTAAATCTCTTTCTTTAATGTCAAGATAAGGACATGGGATCTGTGACTGCAGTACAGAATGAAGAAATGGCATCTTCCAGAGAGGAAAACGTAAAAAGGAGATGTTGGGGGCAACTGGCAAGGGGCTTTCCTGGGGAGGGAACCCAGCTGCTCCCCACTGGCACAGCCACTGTGTGCTGTACACTGCTTGAGAATCACGGAATCACAAAAAGGCTCAGGTTGGAAAGGACCATGGTGGATCATCTGGTCCAACCTCCCTGCTCAGCTAGTGTCATCCTAGAGCACATGGTACAGGATTGTGTCTAGATGGTTCTGGAAAATCTGCAGTGAGGGAGACCCCATAACCTCTCTGGTCTCCAGTGTTCAGTCACCCCTCCAGCAGAGAAGTTCTTTCTCATGTTCAGGTGGAATTTCCTACACATCAGTTTCTGTCCACTGCTTCTTGTCACCACACAGCATCACCAAGAAGAGCCTGGGTCTATCTTCCTGATATCCTCCCTTCAGACACTGATAAGCTGATGACGTTCCTCAGTCATTTCTTCTCAAGGTTGAACAGGCCAACTCCCTGAGCCATTCCTGAGTGAGAGAAATTTCAGTCCCTTTCAGTCCCTCAATCAGTTTTGTGGTCCTCCCCTGGATCTGCTCTGGGAGGGCCCCGTTTCTCTTGTACCAAGGAGCCCAGAACTGGACACAGCACTCCAGGTTTGGCCTCAGCAGGGCTGAGAGCAGCAGGATCACCTTGCTGGCCTCCCCAGCCATGCCAGTCTCTGTGGCTGCTGTCAGCCTGTGCCCAGGGCAGCCGCTGTGGCAGCACAGAGCTGGGACACAGCAGCAGGTCCTGTGGCAGTGCTGGCCAGGTGGGACTGGCCACACACACCTGCACCAAGGCCCTTGGCCCCACCTGGTGAGGTCAGTAGGAAACTTTGCATCCACAGACAGCTCCTTGGCTTTCATTTTCCCTTCCTAGTGCTTTGCTTTAGGAGTATAAAATGCAAGCTTTAAAATTCACAGAGACTAATAACTGAGTGTTATTGCAGCTGACAGTATAAATGTAAGATCATTTAATTGAAGTGGACTGACCATTTCCCAGTTATTTGACTTTTGAAAACTTTGTCAGACCTATCCCAATATTGTTTTTAAGACCTTTTTAAAATGTTTTACAGAGCAACCACTGTGACCTTTCCTGCTGATGCTATTTCTCCTGAGGTGTTTGTTCATCTCATATGCAATGAAAAAATTCCTGGTGTGAAAACTTTTAATAAGAAATTCTATTTTCAGATCATGAAAAGGAGGTAACAGAGCAGGATGTATGCAAAGCATTGAGTGTTCAAAAATCACATTGCAGATACCCTAGGCTACAGGGAAATATCAGATGCCTGCATGCTGTCAGTTAGAGCTCCTGGCCTGAAAAGCTGAAAGATGTTCTTCAGCTGGAGACAGCCCATTGTACCAGAAATTTGAGGAAAAGAAGAAGTCCTAGTCACTTTTGTCCATCATGAATTTCAGTTTTTCCAAGGCTTCTGTGAGAGGCAGGAGAGATAAAAAGTCTGACTTTTGATTTTTACGCCACTTCAAAACTTGGCAAGTTCTGCAGAAGCCCTTCTTTGCTTGGTAACCAACCTATGACAGTAGTTCTCAATGTGCCATAAGGACTTCCTGCTGCTATTGAGCTCCTAGTGATGATAAAAAGCTCTTCCTAGATCTTCCATCCCTTTTTTGGAATTTTTATCTATCCATTAAAATATAATTTTATAATAATTCCTTTTAGCCAGGAAAAGAGGTGCTGTCCAGAAAAGCTGATATTTTTCTAAGCACTTTTTAAAAAACAATTTACTAAAATGTACTGCAGAAAATCATTACTCATAATCTTTGTCTTGACAATTACATGCATAATAACTTGGAGGTATTGTTGATTAATGATTTCTGCTTCCTCTGATGTTCTTGTCCTAACTTGTCCACATTTCGGAGTCATAGAGTAAGGTGCAAACCAAGATAAAGAAAACCAAAACCAGTTGTCACTTTGTAATCAGAGACTTAGATTAAAATCAGTAGATTTTATGGTTTATATGTGCCCTGACAGCTTTGCATACAATTCTCAACTTCAACACTTGCCATTAATCCAATAGCTGCAATGCTGACACTTGCACTCTGCACATGACTGGTTTTGTTGTCACCTCACTAGTTATTTTCATGCCATTATTTTTCTGATCATCACAAAATTATTTATTTCTTCATCTCCTGCATCAGTATTACAGACCTGTTCATTCTTCTTTAAAGCAATTGGATCACTTTGTCTGTCCTTCCTGCCCTGTTAGTCTTCACATATTTCATGGCACTTCCACCATGGCTGGGGCACACATCTTTCAGCCACACATGAAGCCCTCTAAGCTGCAGCTGTACTCGTGCTAGCATTATTATTATCTGCCCTGAGACACTGACAGTCTCAATATAGGACAATTCACAACAGGTAAAGACCACAAAGATCTGCAGAACATCAAGTACCAATGAGCTGATGCTGGTCCACGTGGTCAGAATAGTCACAACACACGTGCAGCTGAAGCCGTGCCAATGCTCTGATAGCGTATTTGCCATGGCAGTGTGCGCCTGCGGTCACAGGCGTGCAGAGCTGAGCACTCCTGAGCCACAGCAAAGGCCAGACACAGCCCATGGGGGAAAGGACACTGCTGTGGGCATCTGCTCTGTGCAGGGGGCTGGGTGAGAGCTGCAGTGTCCCTTTTCCAATACCTTGGAAACAGTTAAACAAACCTCACAGTCTCTCACGGGAGAGACCTCATGGGATGGTTTCTGACATATAATTTCAAGGTACTGATTGTCATGCTTGGTAAAATTTGCATTAAAAGATGTGTTTATATAGATTAGAGGCAGAAAAAGCAGATTTGATTTGTTTGTAGGTTTCAGAATTTCAGTAATCAGAACTAAGGCAGAATTTCAGAGGAAAGGAAGTTTTTCCAGCATGGACTTATTCTATGAATTCAAATTTGGGCCATTCATTCCCAACTAGTTTACTTCTACAGCACCTGAAGGATTTGGATCTTGAATATTTGTGATATTTCTGGCATGATGTTAAGAGCCTGTGAAGCTGAGAATGAACTAGTTGAGCCAGTAATTCTAAAGCAATGAGCAGGCAGAGCCCCAGTGAGCTTTCCGGGACTGGAAAGCAAGAGGCTCTGCCCCTGCTGCACTGACCTCAGCAGAGCCCTACCAAACAAAAGGGGAATCTCTTCCGCACCCCCCTGACTCGTAATTTGGCTTGAGCTGACTCGGAGCCTGGATTTCAGCCACACTGACACTGTGCCACAGGCACAGACAGCTCTGTCTTACTTTCCATCCTCTTTTACTCAGCAAGAATTATTGTTACTGCACATTGCACGCAAACACTGCTAAAAAGCGGCGGCTGCAACCTAGGAAATACTTGTGCAGAGCTGGTTCCAGGATCCTCCCCTTCCCACTCCTCGACCTGAAGGTGTTCTCCAGTTCTCCTGGTAGGAAGGCACAAGTCTCAGCAGGAGAGTTTCAGCTGAGTTACGGAGGAGTCACGCTGTGTGTTTTCATCTCTGTCCCAGTTGTTTTGACCCAGTCACCTGTGGCTGCTCTCTGACAGGGCTAGTTCATGCCTGCCTCTTACCACTCGCCAAGTGGGAGAACTCGTCTCGCTCAGACTGTGCTGTCACTTTTTTTCACTTGACAGCAGACTGGTCTGACATGGTTCTTGTCACTCAAGTGGCGTAGAGCACAGATCCCTTTAATCCGTCTAACAAGAAGTTCTCTTGTCTTCTCTCAGCACCAAAGCTAATTACAAAGCAAACCAGAAGTGTGTGGTTTTATGCAGGAATACAATGAAAGAAAAGTCAGTGTTTGCATGAGGGTGTACAGAAGATCCAGGCATAAAGTCTGTTGCATTTTGTCTCCTTTCAGCCCATTTCCTGCACCTGAGAGAAGACAGGACACAGCTTAAATTAAGCTCAGTAAAAAGATCCTCCGCTAGGCTCACCTCTCCTGACGCAAACCCGTGGCTCTCTGTGACAGGCCAGTGCTGTAACTCCTGGCACAGATTTTCTTCCACAGGCTTTGCTGTGAGCAGCAAACTGCCCCTTGGTTTCTGTGTCCTCCTCATTCACAGAATGCTTCAAATCATGGATCCCCTGTGCAGGACACGAAGGTTTTCACCTATAGGCACATTGTGATCACTATTCCTGTAGCAAACTGAAGCTGATGCCTTCAGTTCTCTGTTCCAGGGGTCTACTCTTATTTTTGAAGTTTCAATAGAAGAGAGAATAATTTTTTTCCAGATGGGAAAATAGGGATGCTTTCCCCATATTAGTTATTCTTGCTGTTCTTTAGCATCACAACAAACCTGGAGCATTTCACTTTAATCCAGTTCTTTGTCTAGTTGCAGACTGATGGACAAGAAAGTAAAATTAAGGCAGACAAGAATTCATCCAATGCCTGTGCTTGTTACTTGTCTTGGTAGTTGAGATCTGTGCAAAATAATTTGAAATAGAGTCATATCTGCTTCGGCAGAAAGACAAAGAATGAGCAAGTAAAATAAGAAGTTTAATCTTCCTAATTGTTCACAGCCCAGGGAACAAAGGGTCACAAAGCCAGGAAGGAAGGAGCTGGTGGAACAGTATGTTATTTATTCTCTTATAAAGAAATCTGACTTGGACTGTGTGTTTTGGAAGGAGTGTGCTGGACAGGTTTGAAATCAACATTTTATTTTGTGACTATACTGTTAGTATATAGTGTGAGCACAGTAGATGCACAAGAGCACAGGATTTGTATCATGTCTCTGACCTTTGTAGCTATGTACTGCAGAAAAAATAATTCCTGTCTAACTTACGGAAATGGAAAGGATGGAAAAGAACAAGCTGTAAAATCCAAGGCATAGATCAAAACTCCATTTCAAAAAGCAGCGAGATTTTTCTGTCCTGCATTGCTCCTATATTAAGAAGTCAGTCAGCAATGTCCTGGTGCTGGCTGTGCATGTACAGAGGGTCCAGTGACCCCATCTGCAGGAAGGAGCCCTGTGGCTGGAAGGCTCTCAGGGCTGAACATTCCTCTTGCAAACTGCCAACTCACCTGTTTCTAAACTGTACCCACGCTCCTCCCCTCACCAGCACACCCCCTCATCCTATTTATGGTGGAGATGGTTTAATCTCCACCATAAGGCGGAGAAGGGGGATGCTGGTAGCCCTAGGCCTGCCCCAGTTTTGGGATGGAGCTGGCATTGCAGGGGAGAGGATGGCTGATGGATTCTGCACCTTGAATTTCCATTGGCTTGGACGTCTCAGCCTAGGCTGGCCAGGCAGTGCTGTTCTTGCAGAATGCCCCTTATTTGGTCCATTTGTCAGGACATAACACAACAAGGAATCCTTCAGAAATCTCACCTGATGTCTTTTCTGCATTGCTGTGGAAAAAAAAATCAAAATGGAATCCAAAGTAAGAAACTCTATTAATAAAAGACATGGCACATCAGAGGCAGCAGTGCCATGGATTTGTGGGCCTGTTTGGAAGCAGGGGCAGTTCTGAAGGCAGCAGAGAGGCAAAGTGTATTTGTGAATATACTGAGAGGGAGGAGGGATGTTCTGGCCTCTTTTACTCAAAAGGAATGGAAAGCACATGCAGCACATTGTGATGGATTTCTGAGAGACTGCTGGGGAATGGGCAGTTCAAACTAATTCTTAATTGGAGAAGCCAATAGTACTGCTTGTTCCTATATGAAACACAGGGAGTAACTTGAAATGTGATCCTGTTTCAAAGTACACTTTAGCTGCAATAAAGCAACGTTTCTGAAGTAAAGTCTCTCCTGTCTGTCACTATGGCAACCTATGCAGCACTGTGCAGCAGAACCTGCACTGGGGCTGCATTCCCTGGTTGCATCTGAGGGTGATCCCATATGGAAAAGAAGCAAACACTGGTTAAAATCTTAAAAAGATGTTCAGCAGGACTTTACAGCAAACTCAGAAAGCAAACTGAAGGTTGGCGAACAGCTGCCTGTAAAATTGCCATTTGGAAATCCTTTCTGACCATATCACTCCCCTAGCCCCTCGTGACTGTGATACAGGGGTGATGCCTGACAGCTCACCTTTGGAGCAAATCCAAGAGTTGCTGCTTTCATGTTTGTCTGTAAGACCACTAAGAGCTTGTTAACATTGCATTATTTAATATTAAATAGCAGATTAAGCAAAAAAAAACTTTTCAAGAGAGAACTTCTCAGATAAAAGACTTTAAGTGATACCAAAGGTTCAGAAATGAGAAATCACATTCTACTTTTTTTATATATTTTTAAAGAAATAGAGGAGAATGACTGCATATTCTAAAGACAGATGTTGGTAAACATTTCTGCTGGCAGCCTTAACTTGTCAGGAAAGCACCAGTTTTGTTTCACCACTTCTGACCAAAGCATATTTTGCTTAGAACATCTGCATTGAAAAGTTTATTCCAGGTTGAGAAAGGGAAAGGAAAAAGGTCCTTTTCAAAAAGAGGTCCTTTTTCTTGTGTGATATCTGAGAATATTTATAGATTATGAAGTATTGAGATTATTAAGTATCTTTTAAACCCTTTAAGAAATAAATTCAGATATTTTGCTGGAAACAAACATCCTGACCTGCAAGCTAATGCCAGTTCTGCGGGTAGAGTTCTCAGAGTGATAAACATTTCTGGCATACTTACTGAGGCAGAGCCGCCCTTCACCCACTCTGGAGACCAATGAAGCAGACAACAGCCTTGCCCTAAAGCCCTGTGAGGTTAGCTCTAGCCTGTATACAGACAGCCCTAAAAGTGGGTCCTAAATTGCCAACAGGTATACTAAAACTTCTATTCCCTGCCCTGAGCCAGAAGCAAAACTTCCCTTCTCGGTATCCTGGAAAGCCCATATGTGAGCAGAACACTCAGAATTCTTTTTTAAAGCATAGAGACATAAAAAAATAGTGCAGAAATATGTGAATAACTCAGTAAAGGTGCCATAACTTATAAAAGGAGCAGAAATGTCTCCCATAAATATGTGAGAAACAGACATTCTGGTTGTCTCATTCAAAAAAATAACTCTTCAGGAGTTAGAAAATAAACATTAAATGTAGAAAATAGATCATATATATGATTAATAACTACGTGTTGTTTTAAGGTTGTGGTTATACTTTGTTTCCAGCTTCAAGGAACTCATGAGCTAGCTGTGTGAATGCAAGGCTCTAAGTCTTGGTGGAAACAAAGGGACAAATCCCTCCTCTTGAGTCTCGGATGACCAACCCCAGACCCAGTTCTAAGCCTTGTTCTGGCCTTTTCCCACAAATGAGGTCAAGCCTACCAGGTTTTACACTCAGGAATGCTGTTACGCAGTAAATCTTAAAATATTCTTCGCACTGTGTTTGGAAATCCCATTTTAAATATTTACTGGGAGAACACTGGTGGTGAGGCTCCTTAGAAAGCTGATACCTGTTCTCTGCTCTGAGAGCACTGTACCCTGCAGATGCGGTCAAGTGACATGAAGAAGAAGAGACTTGATCAATTATGTTTAAAAGTTTTTTAAAGTTGATAGAAGAAAACAATACTATTGTTTCTAAAAAGTGGAATAAGGTCATAATTTGCTTGTGGGTATCCTACAAACAGGGAGGAGGACACATTTACTTAGTAAATGATTCACCATGAATTAGACACCAAATATAGACAAAAATAAAGTTCATTAACACAGCCATGACTCAACCTTCATGGTTTCAGCTGTTGCTTTCTCTTTGAAGTGGCACTTTATTAACAAAAATCAATAAAAATATATTAGGTGATTTTTTATTATCTCTATGAGCAGTGCAATATCATCTGCTGAGATAGAGGACTAAGAGGTAAGAAAGAAGAACCCCAAATGTAGGCTCCAGAACTTCAGTGCACAAAGGTGAGGCATGGATGCAAATTAACTAAGAATTTTTTCTTACACTAGAAAGGTATCTTTAATAATAACAATAGTGGACAAACACTGTCCTTTAGCCAATGCTACAGAAAGGCTAACAGGATTCCTAGAGAATTATTGGAGCTGTGAATAGGTCACTGTGTCTCTGAGATGCTCAATAGAAGCAATTATTAAAGATCATTAATGTTTCAGTTATAATAACTATGTCCTTTTGAAGCAGGTCACTCCAACCTCCCTTCACTGATCTCTCTTTAGGCCCAGTTGTGGAATAAACCAGGTTGTTACTGGGATAAATTTGTGGTGTAGATTGCTTTGGAAAGAGCACTATGAAATAACTGGGGAGATATCTTTATCTGTAGACCTAGGGCTTGGGGCTGGCCCAGAATTCTTGTTGAACTGCTGGACACTATCTTGCACAATTATGGCCACCAGATTGGCTCTTGGTGCATTTCTGTGCTCAGAATTTATAGAGGATGCATTTTCATTAAAAATGGCTGAGTGGTAAGATGGAGACAAAGACAGTGAAGGTGAACAAAAAGACCTGTATATTTATCAAAAGGTTTGGCATAAATATGGTGTTGGTGGAGGGTTTCAGCTGTTTTATGTCTCAGCAACAGTTTAGACAATAACATTCATATCATAGAATGGTGTAGATAATATCTGTAATAAAACCGGGTCTTTTATGTTCACGAGCAGACAAAGCCGGGGAAGCACATTGATAAATGAAATGGAGCCTCTGCATTTCGTTGTGGTGGAGCTCCCTCTAGCTTATAGCATTAACCCCGTGCCTGTAAATCATATTTGCTCAAACTCCTACCTCCATTTTCAGGGTAGAAAATGCTTCTGATTCTGTATTCTTGGAAGCATTTATGACATTTATAATTCGTCTGGAAAAAAAAAAAAGCCCTAAAGCCCAGCTGCTAGCTGAATGGCATTAACAACAAGGATGACAGTAAATTCCAGACTTTTTAAAAAAGCGGTACAGGGAAAAAATTTGTGACATCAGGGGATGTGACTGTCATAAGCACCTTTCTGCCTCTTTCAACTTTATTCTCTTTTATTTTCACACATAGAAATATATATATGTATATCTTCACTCACTTGGGTGAGACAACTAGCCATTTCAAAATGGCAGTGAGCAAGCTAGGAACATTTTGCAAGGTAAATTTATTTGTTAAATGAATAATAGTGCATTAAATAACAAATTAGTCTGAGGAATCCAAATTTATCCAAAAATAGTCTATTCACCTTTATTTATTGACAAGAACAAATCATAAAAAGTAATTAAGGAGTATCTTAGTCTGATTAAGATATCACAATCACTTCTTTCATGCAGAATAGTTTCTTTTAGGTGCAGAATCCACACATTACCCTCTTTAGGGTTCATCTGTTTTTCAAGGCTAAATTAATGGATGTAAATAGTATCTACACCTTTAAAAAATGTGTAATGAATGGTCCATGGTCCATTGTTTTGCTGAAATGCTAATTTGTGTAGATTAAGAAGACGTTTCTGGAGAACATGTCCAAAATCTGATATGAAGCCTAAATAACTGCTGAAATGATAAGCAGGCAGAGCTACAGGAGAAGAGTTAATTAAAAATCTCCAAGGCAACTTATATTCCTTTGTCACAAAAGAAAGGCTATGCTGCTGATACTGTACCTGGAAACTGAAAAATCACCAGCTGCTGTAGCTAAGCAGAGAATAGAAAAGGCTTTACTGGTTAGGAAAGTCACAAATATTCTGCATTTTAAATGCATTTGTCCACATTGCCTCATAAATATTGCTCCCTGGGTTTTCTATTTAACTTCCAAACTACTTACCTTAAGCTCCTTTACACACTTAAAAATTAAGCTCACTCATGTTAAAATTAACAACAAAGAATTGGTTTATTACAGACTTTGAAGAATCTGATTAAATAAGAATAAATATTAAATTCTTGTTGAACACTGAGACAAAATAGATGCTTTACATACCTTGCTTGTGATTCAAACGCCTAATGAAAAACAAAGCTGTAATAGTCTTTGGGTTGAAACTGTGTCTGTATTATTGCTACTCCACTACCCCAATAAATTAATATATGAGTTTAATTTTATTTTTAAAATTAAATATGCTATGTGGATAGTTAGTATGCTGAGATTTAGAAACAGAATGCTCTGAAAACTATAATCAGAATACAAATTTATTTGCTAAACTACAGCATTGATAAGAGATAAAAGTTTAAAAAAATGTTACTCTTTATTAGCTAATGGGAAATAATCCTCCACAGAAGCAGCTGTAATTCAAATTACATTAAATTAAAGAAATGAGTGAAAAGAGACAAATACTTTTTTAAAGGGAAGAATATCACACCTTGTTCCATCATTTCTCCTTGTAAATGTCATTGATCTTCTCCAAGTGTTTTTGGATTGTATCATAATTAAGAAAACAAAATTTAGTCACATTCATCTTTTCAAGGATTAAAATGTTCTCCAATAAATGCAGTGTCATTTAGGGTGAGTTTCACAGGTAGAACTCCACAATCACAGCTTATTAGTGATGGAAAATTAAAAGAAAGAAGTCTTTTTAAAAAACAATTTTTCTGTTCTAGGCAGTGTGGGTGCTACTGTTTGGAGTATCAGCATGACAAGGAACAACAAAATCCTTTGATTTACTGCCCTCATGTTATATAAAGGATTCTTGCTCTTGAACGACTCGATGTCGAAATTTCACATCTAGCTTTGTGGGTTTTTTGAATTCTTTTTCCCAGTTACTTTCCTGCTACATGCTGAAATCAGTCTCTATCATCAAAGTTTGGAGGAGGTTAAGAGGGCAAGAGTGATGCTTGCCATCCCCCAGAATTTAGGGGCATTTTCTAATTTCAAAGCATTTAGTCCATGTGTGATTTAACAAGATTCTTTTCACCTTGTTTTAAAAAGTATCTTACAATTTAAACTTAAAAACAAGTGCAGCTTTCTATGAAGGTCAGCAATCAAAAATTCTTTTGAAATGGGTATTACACTTGGAACTACATCTCATCATCCTAAGTACCAACCGATTTGATAGTCAGGCACGGAAAGAACCAAGAGGCTCCTTTTATTAAACATGCTATTAATAAACTTGTGTTCCTTAAATCACGCTCAATACAGAGTATTTGTAGCAGATTCTTAACTGCTGGCCTTTCTTAATAATCTGTATCAAAAAAATCGTTTTAACAATTTCAAGAATGAAAACTAGTTTTGTTTTTTTGAAAGTTATTAACTTTTTTTCCATAAAAGATAACTATCATCATACACTGCAATACTTTAAAAGGTCAAAAGCAGAATACAGAAGTCCTACAAAAATGTGTGAAATTACACTATGTCAGTGCTGTAAGGTACAGTGCTTTGCTTACATAAAAATACTTTGTTTTTGAATGATCACTGAACTGAAAATGCTTTGCAGTTGCTATAATTAGTAAAAAAAAATAATTTATTTCATAGCCCATGTAGAGAGACATGTTATACACAGGCTTACATCCAGCTTGGGTTTGCTGTGAGCTTATAGTAATCAACACATCAGAAAATTAGAAGAAAAATGTGACAATAGATAAAATAGTGCAAGTTAGAATCAGTTGGCTTGGATTTGAATAATTTAGCACAAACGTGTGTTTATTTTTTAATTCTTTTCAGTAAACATTTTCAGACTACATAAATCAATTACTTTTTTATTTAAAGGTTTACCCTGTAGTTAGGCACACAAGTGACTTTATCCACAAAATATTAGACATAATTGTGAAAATTCTTTCAAATTTATATTTTAAAAGAAAATTGTTCTCATCCAATTGAACATTATAATTTTATTCTGTGGGTTTCTTATAGGATTTCTTTTAATTTTCAGAATTTTTTTAACACTAAACCTGCAACTTTCAGCTTCTTGGGGAGTATTATTTCCTCACTAAAACTATGGTGCTCCCATGACTGAGAAATCTATAGGGAAATGCTCTTTTTCTCTACTTGCTATATTTCCCCCGCTTGCTACAATTATTTTGAAGCTTCCAAAATGAATTCCTAAACTGTACATGACACTGAAATATTTGCCCAGGAGATGACACAAATCAGGGCAAGCCAGTACCTCTGAGGAGAGAGAACACACACAAATACATCCCATCAAGTATATTATTCATGCATCCAGAAACACAGGAAGCCTCTGTATAAACAAGAGTGTGGAGAACCAGGGAGATAAAAAATAAAAATCCCAAAGAGGCTGCAAGAGCCAGAAGGAAAGGCAGAAAGGCAATGCCACTGCTTCGCAGGCAGGGCAGGGCAGGGCAGGGCAGGGCTCCAGCATGGCTCCTCACCAGTGTCATTATATCACCTACTGCACAGAGAGAGGCTGCTTTGGAAGTGAAGAAGACAGTTAACAATTATCTCCACAAATAATTTGCCTTACTCCTGAGTTTTGAGCTGTTTGCCATAGGTAAGCAAAAATGGCCAGCTGGAGCAGGACCTGTTCTGTGGCTCCTGTTCCTGGGGCTGGGGTGGCTTCACATGCTCCCAGCCCCAGAGAATAGCTGCTGGGGGTCCCAGGTGGGGGGCTGTGCCTTCTCCTCTGCTCATCAACTGCATGAAAAGCATGGATGTTACAGCAATAATTTTATTCCTTGGGCTTCTCTAATTCTGATGTACACTGCGAGATAAATTGTTTGTTTCATTTTTTTTGTTGTTGTTGAAAAGTGCTACCAGTTTTTCTTTAAAACATATTTTTAAATACTTAAGAGCCAGGAAGGTCTTAGTTGCAAGAAACACAAGTGGGAAAGAGAGGCACAATTATACTGTGAGCAAAGTCCAGAGATACTGGGATATTTCACTGACTGATTTCTGGACAGCACTGTTTGTTTGTGTTTTCCTTTTGTGCTTAATGGTGACTAATAGGGTTCTTTTTTCTCATTCTAAATTTTCTCTTTTGAATTAGACAATTCAGCTTCTGTGATTTAACATTCAACAGCATTTTTCAAGTTGGAGTATCCAGAGAAGCATTCTTTAAAAATAGGCATCAAAACTGTATCTCATGCCTTAAATCAGAGACCCTCTTTTCTGCTCACAAATGTTGACATCATCTTCTGTAGAAATGCATTTTTATGCCATATGTAGTTATCACATTCAGCAAAACCAGTACTGCTCCAGATGACATAACTCATATTACTCACAGGAGTGCCCAGGAGAATCTTTCTTGGCCAGGCTCTTGTCCCACTTCATTCTTTGCTCACTGAATTTTCATCTACCTCAGCACAAGTTAAATCCTGCCCCTTCCCATACTCAGTGGCTGACCCCTCAGTCTCTAAAAGCATTTGGGGCTAATTTGTGCAGCCATAGTCTGTCACTTGTTTATCCATGCTGTTCAGAGCTGCCTAGGATGGCACTGGGTGCACAGAGCAAGCTGCCAATACACCTAGGCCAACACAGATCAGATGCACCAGAGAGGAGCTGCCAGGATGAGCAGGGAAAGTCATGCAAGAGTTCTTACTTGCACATGCACTCACATCCCAGGCTTAACAGATTGAAGCAGTAACAGGCAGGTCATAGATGAACAATACATTTCTTTGCAAACATTTGCCTTAAGAAGAACAGACTGATTTTTCTTGCATCCTCAGAAACAGGATCTGTTGCCCCACAAAACTGCGTATGAGCTCATGAGAAAGAGGCTTAGTTTAAAATAGGATTATTGACAGACAGATCCAACTTCAGAAAAATTGTTGCTTTACACAATTATTACAGGATGTAAGAAAAAGTAATGCAAGGTGCACTAACCTGTAGTTGTACTTGGGCTGAAAATCTCAGCAGATGAAAGCCAGCTCCTGAAGGCAACTAGTGTAAAATAACTTGCCTCTACTGTTCTTGATTAACTCCCATTTGAAGGCACAAAGGCATCTTTTTCCTAGTGAACTAGCAGGCATTAAAAAATGGAATAAACTAATGGAGAAACACGGGGGAAAAAAGCAAAGAAAAGCACCCTTAGAAGCAGCTCCTCTTGTGTGAGGAATGTGAAGTGCATTACTTTATGTACATTGATTTTCCAATGTAGTTTAGCCAAAGGAAGAGGTAAAAATTGTCCTTAAACTTAACGTGGCAACTCTCCTTTCCCAGGACATCAGCAGGCTGAGCAGGCTGTGTTCCTTGTGCTGATGCTGCCCCAAGCGCAGACAGCAGCAGGAAGAGCCAGTGAGAGCACTGGGAGCTCTCACATCCCAGCTGCATCTCAGACCTAGAGATGAACCTCAACAGCAGAGCACTGCTTGTGACCTCTGAGGGTTATGACAAGCTTAGCACCTGTAATCTTCCTCCCAGGAGTGTGCCCCAGTGCCACTCTGGACGGGCTAGCAGGATGCAGTGCATGAGCAAAGGAATCTCTCTTAAGTCCATCTGCACCCCTCAGGCTGAGGCTGGGGCGCAGGTGTGATGATAGCTTCACTGAAAGATTTCTGCTGGGAGCAAGGTAAGGACTGTCATTTCCCTAATGCCACTGTCTTTTAGAAGAGCTTAGATATAGTAAGTGTAGTATCATCTCTGGGGTTTTTTTCTTTTGTTTTTAAATTGCACACAAGCTAACAACTGAAAAGCAAAATTAATTTATGCTGAAATTTAGCTTTGACTGTATAAGCCTGTTTTCTGCTCAGTAAGAGAGCAAGTTGATGTTTCACTCAGTGAGTGAAAACACTCACTGTTTCACTTCAGACAGGTGTACTGGCTGAAGGTCTGGCTGTGCTGTCACCAAACTGGTGTCCCTGCTGTGTGCCAGCCTGCCCTGTGCTTAGCAATGGCTTGAGGGGCTGGAGCTCTGCTGTGTGACACATCACAGCTTTCACACTAGAAATGGAAGTGTGGGCTTATGGAAGGTTTTTCCCACTGACATGTAGGTTAGCCCAAAAATACTGTGAAACAGCATGATAGTGTAGCCAAGGGGAAAAGCAGGAAAGCCGCCCCTTTGGAGAATGGTGGATCTTAACAAGGGACATAAGGGAAAGCACTCCAGTTTTCATACAGCTTTACTTTTCCTTAGGGAAATAATCACCATTCAGCTGCCTTTAGAGAAATTCACAGGGATTTTGTGAGCTGCTTTTATGTTCAGCAATCAGGATGCCAAGCAGGGCACACCCTCCTCACTCCTTGCTCCTGCTCCAGGGTGTGGTGCCTACACGGTGTAATGGGGCTCTGGCACTGCAGTGCCCACTACCAATCTAACCTAACTGATCAGGGCACTTTTCTATTAAAAATATCCTTAAGCATCAAGTTCAAAATGACTCTGTTGTTATTGTGAATAACAGGGTGTTTATTAATGAGTGAATGATGATACTAATAAATTTCGATATATCATTATTAAATAATTTGCCAGCACATTCTGAACGAAATTTCCTAAAAACTGCAATGAGCTGAGCTGGAAAGAATAGGTGTATTTAATCTCTCTCGCCTTGCAGTTCTGATTAAGCAGAGTGACGGATCAGAAAAAGACACAATTTAAAGACCCCCAGGCCTTGCACACCATAAAGGACTGCTGGCTAGCCCTGGAAGGTGCTGCAGCTTTGCAGAAGGATGAGAATTCATTGATACAACCTTAAAGTCATACTGCAATGTTAATTTCTAAAGAATAAAGTCAAGAAGAACCAGTATAAATTCAGAGACAGTTTAGTGTGACTGAAGCCAAGAGAAACTGATGTGTGATTTAAAGAGCTCATAAAAGCAGACAACTGGCTTTAGAATCTATGGAAAGCAATAAAGCAGTTAAAAATTCTCCCAGTTGCAATGCCTATAGATTTCCTTATCTTAAATTCTTTGGCTAAGCCCCTGAAGCAAATTGCAGGGCACATGATGGGAGTTTCGTCTTTCAGCCTGGGGCTCCCAGGCAGCTTCCCAGCCCCTCTCGCTGACCCCCGGCACACAGTGGCTCCGCTATAGGGGAGCTTGTCTTGGCGGCAGTGTCTAGACATTCCCAGCTACTATCCTTCCTGACAGGCTCATGCCAGTGGTAATTTAAAAATTGTTTGGGATAGGCTGTGCCTCATAGACACAGGGAGCCAGTAATAACCCCCAGTTCAGTGACCCTGGTCGGATCATCAAACAGACGGTATAGGCAGGCTCAGTTCAGCGTTGGGTCAGGAATCATGACCTCCCCTGACCTTTTTTGTAGATTTAAAATTGTTTTGAGAAAGAGAAGAATAAAAAAGATACAACTCCAGGCAATTCTGAAAAGCAGCCCAGCTTCCTGTACTGTACACATGCATATAAGTAATGTGTTTAAACAGATGCAGCTCTGGCAGACCTGAAAAATTAGGATTTGTGCATTTTTTTCTAATAGAGTGCACATTGCTTCTATTTACTTTGAAAACTTTGAAGTTAAAAGACACTGTATGAAAATATTATCTTCAATACATTTAATAGCAAAGACAAAAAAAAAAAAAGCAGGTAAATTTATTTTTAGAAAATTACGAATAAGATAAGCAAAAAAAAACCCCACTCCACATGGAATTTTTCAGATACATTACAGAAAACTGTCTGGTGTATCATCAGTGTGTACCAGATGAAAAAAATTAACACTGAGATTACTAGACAAATTGCCTTATAAGAGTAATATGCATGCAAACATAGGCTGGTTGGTTTTCAAAGGTTTCCTTTGTGTGCATAGTATTTGCAGTCACAACCAATAAAACAAAATATACTGGCACTCTCTTCGTGGTTTTGGAATTGCATAATGGTGACTAATATTTTCTCAAAACCCACTTTATAGTGTTTACTTAGCAGAATTTTCATGCACTGTACCTGGAAATTATGAAATGTACTTTGTGTGCTTCCAAAGCATTGTGAAGGCTCAGGAAGAAGTTTACCAGTTCATGGAAAGAGAGCAGAAAGTGCTTCTCCTCTCTAGGTTTTTATATGGGCTGGTACAGATCAGAAACACGTCAGCCAGGAGAGGGAAGGGAAGAGTAAAGTTACAGAAGCTCTCCAAGAAACATAAAAGTATAGAGTGGGGAAATAAACTTCCAGCTCCAAAATAGCATAGGATTTTACAGGGGTAAACTCAGTTTAACAACACCAAGGACATCAATGCTTTTGCTGTTTTACAAAAGAAAAACATGTACATTTCTGTTGCAGAAATGAAACTATCAGCAAAGCTCAGTACTGATGTGGAGGGGCCCCCAGAATCTGGGTGACTCCCAGGGACAGCAGCGTGTTCCCAGCAATCCCAGCAGCATGATCAGCTGGTTTCTGATCATGTCCAAGCCATCAGCACTGTCCTCACTGGCTATGCACAGCTCCATCCCAGAGGCACAGGTAACCTCTGGGAGCTCCTGCTCTTGAAGTAAACACCCATTGGAAATAGCCAGGAGTTCTTACTGTGTCAGAGTTATCTCTTCAGACTCTGGTCAAACACAGGCAGCTGTCCCTGTGTTACACACAGCCAGTTATACTCCATGTAGATTCTAAGGTTGTCTCCTAAAGTTTTGGAGTTGCACATTTTTTGTATTGAATGGTTACAGCCTGATCTAATCATGGGAGCACAGGAAACAGGGATCCTACAGGCAGATCTGTAATTTCCTAAGCCGGTCCTGGCAAGACAAAACCTTTGCAGTATAAACCACTCTTAGAGAGCTATTCCTCAAATAATTCCTTTGTTTTGCTAGAGGTAAGTTTGCCACTGTTCCCACAGCAAGTTTAAGCAAATTCTGTGAAAGCCAGCTCCCAGGTAAAATTCTTATACTTCCTATTCCCATAGACCAGCACAAGAAACAGGTTATAAGGCCTGATGTCATCTCCAAGTAATCAGAGAAACAGTATTTAAATGCCAGAAGCTGTTCATATTGCAAATGCTTTATAATTTTTTTTTTCCTTCTCCAGACTTCTCTGGCAGCAGTCACCAGAGAAAAGCAAATGGGAGAAGTAGATGATTCCAGCAACCTTCCTTTCCTAGCACACTATCTGCCATGGGCCTGATTCTGCTCACTTCATGATGCAGAAATGACTCAGCAAAAACCTTTGCTATCACTTTTTAGTCGGTAATGGCAATTTAAAGCAATAGCTCTGTAGTTTCTCTCCACCCTGCCTAAAGTGTCCCAGCTCCAATCTTGTGCTTTGATGCCAGAGTGTGTGCTTATTAGGATGTGCAATGACAGTAAACCAACTCAAGCTCACAACTCACACTGACTGAATGCAGAAAAAATGTTCTGGTTCTCAGGGACTCCTAGAAGCTGCAAATTATTAAAGATTACCTGAAATTATTGTTCTCTATGCATGTAAATATGTAGTCATGCTACCTGAGACAAGCACCACAGGAACAGCCCACCGCAGAACTTGTGCTACAAAGGTGCTTCCCTGTCTTGAGACCTGAAGATCTTGTCATGCTTAAATGTGAGTAAGAGGAGAAAGCAACAGAATTCTAGAGGCTAAAGTGATCATGGAATCATGTCAGGGGACTCACACGGGGCCTATGTCAAGCTGCAGCCCATGGGATAGCCAGCACTTTCCAATATAAGGTACAGAAATCTGAAAGCCATCAGTAAAAGAGGAAAATCAGTTTTGAGTGAGATAGCTTCAAATATGAGGCCACAGCACTGTGCACTTGACAGGATTTGCAGGGACTGGGAAGCACCTAGGGCTGCAGACACAGAAATGTGAGCCCGTGCAAGAGGAGCAGTGGTGCTGCAGCAGGGACTGGCTGGGGACACACTCCAGCACAGGAGCCATCAGCCCCACAGACCCCCAAACAGCTCTCCCCATCTCTCTGGGTTCACATCTCTCCTGTTATGCTGCAAGTTTCCCTCTGTGACTGCATCAGTAGCTGACTGAAACGCAAACACTGTTAGTCTTTAAAGCACACAAACAACAGGAATTATGATGGCTCTGGAATCTACAGTGTTACTGGTGCTAATAATTAGTTGCTGTAGTTTTAATAAAATATTAGTAGTGTAAATAATAAAATCTGCATGAAAACATCTGTCAGGAAACCAGGCAACAAAAAGAAAATTGGTCCTAAAACTTAACATCATATTGATTATATTTTAAGGCCTGAATTTCTGCTTCCCATGGGGGCTGGTATGGGAGAGTGAGGGTAGAGCCAGCTGGATGCTATTGTGTTTCTATGGCAACAGGGGGGGTTCAAGTAGCCTCTGCCATTCCCTATGATTGGTAAAATCACTACACAGTGTATAAAGAGGCCAAGAGAAGCAACAACCAATAAATGCAGAAAATCTTTAAATCAAAGAGACACAGAAATAAGAGACGGAAACAACCTGTTAGACCATCTTGTTTATTCCCTGAGGCCCTGAGCAGTATTATTAACAGTCTCAAGAACCTTGAAAACCTCTAAAAAGTCCATCCAAGACACATGTAAAAACTTACTGAAAGGGAGAGCAATATCTCAGGAAGATATAAAAAATCTTTCTAATCTGCTTTTAGTAGGTGTGTGGGCATTGTACTGATCATGCTGAGATACCAGGTTCTCCAGCATTTGAGAAATGGGATGCAGGGGAGAGGTTTCATGGCACTACTCGCCATAACACAAGCACTTTTGCCAAATATAAAATATTCTGTAAAAACATCCTGCCAGCTATATCCTTCCAAATTCTCCCCTCCTTCCCACAGAATAGATTTCTGTACCCTAAAAACAGAAGAATTATTTTGAAGAGTCTGCCTGTCCATTTCAGATGGTAGTTCCAGGTGTCCCCCTGATAAGCTGAAGAATAAACTTAAAATAGAAAGAAGTTATTTTAGAGAAGCATTTATGTGACAGGTATAGCTCCCCCCATTTTCTTTTGCAGTGAGGGCAAAGAGAGGGATTAGACTGAGTCAAAAATTGTGAGCCTCTGTCAGGAAGAAAAAAGGAATGCCCACACATACCAAAGCATCCTGAGTGTCAGATTCTGCAAAAGCACACACATTCCACTCTCAAAAAAAAAAAAAAACCAAAAACCGAGACCAAAAAAACCCCCATATATATTATTCAAGTGGTACAAGAACAGAGAAATGTACCTAGTCTTGTTCTCAGTATTGCAAAGCACTTGAAGACATGCTGATGGAAGCTAGTGCCCTCCTACCCAGAGTGATTCACGCCTACCAGCCCAAACAACTGCTCTTACACAAAACTGTGCTGCTCCAGAGTCATTTACTAAAGCAAATAGCATTAATATAGGTTTGCTCAGGTTAAAGGAAGATATATCTTTTCCATAGGAATTATATGTTGTCTTCAGGCAAAGCTATGACTACAGGTATGATTTCAGCAGCAGCACAGATATATCCTAAAGGAATATAGATATATCTGGGAATATAGATGTATGGCAAAGGACTGCTGCCTTCACCTTGGCATTGGATTATTGCTGTGCTACGTAACACAGTGACCAGGCAACTGCAGTTTGTCTGTAGCTGCATATCTACTGGAATGGGGCATATGTCACCAAATGTTTGAGAAGAGGAAAAATATTGGAAAGATGAGGTAAGGGCAGGCTTGTATTCCTTCCCATGCTTACCTGCCAATCCCAGCCTCTCCTGAACTGCTAGAGCTCAGTAACAAGCCAGAGCAGCAGCAGCTCGTGCCATTTTCCAGTGGTCTGCAGCTCCCCAATCTTGCCTCAGATGCATCCCTTTCTCTCCCAGCCTGACAAGGGCTAGCAAGGAAGAAACAATTCATCTCTGGAGCAGGAGCTGCCGAGAGAGTTCTCCTGTAGCTGCTGATCCAAGCTCTTTAACCTGTCAGCAGCTGGGTGAGGAGGAGGAGTAATGCTCAGCAGCTGTCACAGAAGTGTTGGTATCTTTGCACATGTTTTATTTTTTTGCAACCATCTACTGATCACACTTGGGCTCTCATGAAAAGAAGACATCTCATCTCATATTTTATTTCCATGTTTTATCCCATCTGCTGTTCTTTCCAAGTGTGGGACCCTGATAATGTATTGACATTCCAGTCTCCTCTTTTGATAAAGAAATGTGGAAGCTAGCACAGCCTGGGATCCCATTACCAGGCCAGTTGCATTTCCAGTGGAAATGGGTCTTATTTTGCTTACAGATAAAAAATTAAAAAGTGGTATCATCTGTTATCCCAAGGGCATTGTTTACATTAATTTATCAACTGCTTCCAAGGAGCTAAAGAGTTCAAGAGCATTGCTAAACAGTGAGAACCCATCCTGGATTGAGTTACTGAAAGAATTACAATTGACACTAAGAACTGCTTGGAATGTCTTGAGGGGAAGTGCAGACAATGGGCTGTATTATTTAGCAGAATAAAGGTGAAGATGCAGGGGATACTTGAGACCAAAAAGGCAGTGTCAGTGAGTCTACCACAAGCATCAGCTCTGATTGTACTAGCAGGAATCCCAAATCAAGGAAAGGAGATGTTAAACTCAAAGAAAATCAGTCTGCTGAAATCTCAGTGATTTTTATTCGTTGTTCTCCAATATGTAGCCACATATTGGACTGTCAGACACACTCTTTGCTCACTGTTTTATCAATATCTTCCTTATAATCATTAGTGCAAAAGATGAAAAAGCATTTGAGTTAACAAATAAAACCGCAATGTATTTTTGGGATTTCACAGGCAGAAAATGAGAATATTTGCTGGGTGTTATTTTCTAGAGTCCTTATAACTAGCTAAAGAAACCAAACATATAATGCAAAAAAGAAATTAAAATGTTTAGTTCATGTTCTGATGTTTATTTACTATTGAGGTACTTCACAATTCTCCCATTCCAAGCTTAGGTGGTGAAATTCCTTTCCAAGACAGATGCAATATTTTCTTGACAAGTGTCAAGTGGAGGCAGCACTCTGTTATCAATAGTGCTGAATGAATCTCCTGTCTGTAATTAGCTAATAAAGCATAAGAGTCTTATGCTCTGCTAGTGGGAGAGCTTTATTGCATTGTGGGTGTGACAGTGGGCAGAGCTTTCCCATTTCACACATATTTGTAGCTCTTGGCTTGATATTTCTGCACTTGGCCAGTTTGTGGAGCGCTGTATGAAATTCAGTCAGATGAGTTTCTTTTACTGCCACTGTATCAGGGTAGTTCTTAGCCTCTTGAGAAAATCTACAGAGAGCAGTAACACCAGATTTTCCAGCCAAGTTCAGTAATTGGGTCAAAGCACTATTAGGGGTTCAAGATAATTTTTCACTCAGTGTTTTTTTATGAGTAGTTTCTCTGTACACCAAGGGCTGGCACCCGCCTCCCTGTATCTTTCTGAGGCTGGAGAGTGGAGGCCCTTCCCCAGGAGCTGCTCAAGTCCTTGTTTCCTGCAGAGGCCCACTACCCTGTGCTGGTCCTGCTTTGGGAGAGCGCAGGGGTTTTCAGAAAAGTGAGAACATATTTTACTCCCCCTGCTTATTGACACAATTATTTGACTGGGCCATCCTGCTGAGATCAATCTCTCCTTTACTGGGATGGTGTATCTGTTCAGTGCTTAGTTTCATAGAGTAGAGCTGGGCTGACTCAGGTCTGTGCCGCTATTTTGGTGATGGCTACCTCCTGCCATACCCACAGAAATCCTTCCAGATTCAGTTCACACTTTCTGGCATGCCATCTGATCTGAATTAAGGCTGACCCACACTGGGTTCCTAGCCCAGCACTGAATTCCAGCTGTGGTAAGCCACTAACACTATTACACCTAATCTCTAATTTGAATGCATTTTATATTTCAATATATTATGTCTGAACGTTAAAAATGTCCACAAGAGGTGGACTTTTCCTGCTCCATCAGGTCAACCTGCAGAGCAGTCAGCCTACAGAAAGTCAAGGTTTGATGCAAATTGTCTTGTCTGCTGCCAAGGCTGAGAAAACAGAATCCCAGCCAGAAGGTCAGGTGGAGCTGTCTGCCACCAGGAACAAAGTGCTTCAGTGATGTTGCTGAGATCCACTGGACTCTGTCCTGCGTGGGGCTCCACCTCCAGCCCACCAGGATGTGGTTGTTCATAAATCAAAGACTCAGCAGCTTATGGCAGCTTTTTGAATTGTGAAAAAGCTGAAAGCACTGAGGAAACACCTGGCTTGGCTGATTTACAGATGCAAACTGGTTGCCAGTGTGGCTTTAGAGGAAGAGTCCACACACCAGTGTTGGTCTGACAGCTTCAGGTTAGATCCTGTGCGCTGCTCCATGGGAAGCTCTAGGCACCAAGTCTAGGTGAGCAGGAGTTAAACTAACACGCGTTCCCCGGCATTTCTGTGGGTGGAATGTCAGGAGTGGCCGCACAGCCTCCTCCAGTGCTGCCCTCTCCTCACTGCCAGAGCACGCCCATGGTGCACATTACCTCCTGTAAGAATAGCTCCACAAGAAGCCTGCTGTGCCAGATGAAATTAGGATGGAAAGATAATCTATACATGGACAACTTTTCATTCATGTTAAAAAAATATTAATAAGAAAGGTAGTTTGAAAACAAGGTCAAGAGGGAAAAGAGAAAAAATGCTTATCTTCACAGAAGCCAAGAACTTAATTTTACAAATTCAGAACTTGTCTTGGATTATAATTTGTTTTGGCTAAAGAAAATAATGAACTTAAGAGAACAGAAGCTGGCTGATAATTGCACCATGCTTCTTTTCAATTTTCCTTTCAGTTGTCCCCTGTGCCCTCAGGTAGTAGAAACCTGGTATTGTAGGCAAGGAAAATATCTGTTGAGTTGAATTTCCCCCCATCCACAGTGAGGAGCTGTACTCTGGCTCACATTAGATCTGGAGTTGAACTGCTGAGAGTAATACTGACAGGAAATTCAGAGCCCTATTGTCCCCAGAGCATTTCTTGTCTCACCTAGCACCAGGGTGGATTCACAGTGAACTTCCTGCTAGAAAAGGTGTATTAGCAATTCCAGGAAACCCTGAAATAGAAGGAACAAGCGGCACACAGGAACATCACATTTAGATTTTTGTAAATTCGTAGTGTCTTGTTAAAAATATCCCTGCAGACTCAGAAGTCAGAGGTAGTATCAGCAGCACATGTATTTTTGAGAAAACGTGATTCAAGCTAGAAATGTGCCAAGTAATAAAAAGTAGCAAAGGCCAACTGCTTGCAAGAGGCAGGCACAAAGTGTGATAACATGACTGGCAGGAAAGGGGACCTCATTAGCTACAGCCTGTCCTGGAGTATCTGAACAAGGTGGGCAGAGCAGGACAAGCCCAGGGATGGCAGCTGGTGTCAGCAAAGAGCCCAGATCATCCAGCAAGACTATGGCAATGAGGCAGGTCCAGGGTCAAGACACAAAGTCAATCCACAGGTCAGGGTCAGATCCAGTGCAGGTAACCAGCACCAGAGACATGCTTTCATCTGCACCTGCACATTTTCTAGTACAAGATACTTTCCATATCAGTTACATTAATTTTAGGAAACCAAAAAACGGGGAAAAGTTGCCCCCAAAATGAGCAGGTTGTATTTCAAAAAATTAGACACAGCATAAATAAATAATTAAGAATAAACAAAACATGTGGTGATCATCCTGCACTCAGCCTTCACACCTCCCTCCCCAGTCAGGGTGAAGGTCAGAACCACTGGCATAAATGGCACATAAAATGCTGAGACAGTGTCCTGCAAATCTTGGAGGGATGAGTGCAGTGATGGCATCACAGAGAGAGTTCTTCTTCCTGCTTTTCCTCACCTGTGCTCTGTAGGTACCAGCTTTTCCAGAGCTCGAGGGAGATGAAATGACTGCTTTCCAGCACAAGGACCTCCCTGAGCACTGCAGCTCAGTGCAGTGCCAAGCTGCTGCACACATGGCTGACCAGCCCCAGACAACCTCACGTCTTCCCAGTCTCTGGACTACCCTAACACAGTCCATTTTCATCATCACTTGTGCAAGAACAGGAGGAGCGAGTACTCCCTCCTTGTGCAGCCCCCTGACAGAGCCTGGGCAAAGCCCCTGGATCTGCTGACTGAGGAGGTGTGAGGTCAAGCACAGGAGCTGCCCATTCAGCCAGATACTTTCTCTAATAACCTGCTCAGCGGAGAAAGCACCCAGGTCCAATGCCAGCTCATTTGAGTTTGCAGGTGATTTGATCTCTATTTGAAAACAGCTGTTTTGTTCCTGCACTCCAGCTGAATACTGTGGCTTTAGGCTCAGCAGATGTGCAGGAGGGAGGATAATTTTCCATGACAGCACTGGCAGAAGAACTGCAGAAACTCTCCTGCTAAGCAGCTCACCATTAACACTGAGCAGCCTCCAGAAGAGGGAAGCCAGCACAGTGGATAATTCACTGAGAGGGGGCATGCATGGCAGTGGCAGCAGCAGCTGCTGCTTCTGCTTGTCCCAAGTTGAGACTCACAATGTTGATGCACATTTTACAAGAGCAATCTTAGGGATAGAGAGAGGGATATAAGGTAAGAAATAAGGGGTTAGGAAAAGGTTCTGGTTTCTGTAATTGTAAACAAGCAACCTATAAAAAATAATAGTAATTTTTGAATGTTTTAAGAGATGAAATCAAAGCCATAATATTTAAATAAAAAAATGGAGTTGTTAAAATTTTACTTAAAAACTACAATGACATTTCTGCAACGGGTAGCGTTTGTTGTAAGTCTGCAAGGTATTTGCATTGATCTGCTAATAATAGGATATGGAATGCTTTTCATCACCAGAGAAGCTTAGTTATTAGTCAACCTTAAGGTTGTTGGTTCAGTTCATTACTCTCAATTATGCTAATGGAAAAGCTGGTGTGGAGAAACGAGGCCGTTGATTTTCCTGCAATTGTTGGGATCCAGGAGCACTAGGTATCCCCCCCAGGTCTTTACTCTCACCAGTTGTTTTTGTCCAGCTGGTCAGAATATCCTGGATCCATGGACAGGAAATACAGATGCTTGTTTTTAAAAAAAGGTAAAATACATTCTAAAGCAAGGCAGCCACAATCAACCTGAGCAGTACCCTCAGCTCACCTGCTGTTCTTCTAAGCTCTACTGTGGCACTTATCTAGGAAGCAGCTGAAATGAAAATATCCAAGTCAGGGAACATTTGTTTTCCTAAAATCTTCCCTGTTTGCAGGCAAAATTCTTTCAGTGGAATGAGATGTTCAGGTGCCATTGTGGAGCCAGGAATAAATGAGTACTCAGGCAAGTAGGCAGCAGCTCTGAGCTTCATTCATTGTTGGTCACTAGGAAAGGTTCAGGATTTGGTTCACTTACCTTGTGCCATGAGCTAAGCCTCAGAACACAGAAAACAGTAACAGTGTACATGGCATGCAAAAAGACATCACACTGAATTCTGTGGGTCACTTGCAACTAGACAGATTATGTCATGAGCTGGATTTGGTCTACTGAATAATAGCTGTGTCCCTTCACCACTGAGCAAGGGGCAGACAAAAAATGACAAAACCCAAAACTATGCAAAGAGAAATACAGAAGTTTAGGCAATGGTGCAAAAGAAAGCATGCTGTGGTGTGTAAAATGTCTCTGCATGTCGGGGCACCTCAGGGGTGTCAGCCCCTACAACTGGCACGAAGTGCATGAGAATAGTTAGGGGTGAGATGGCACCCATGGGACAAAGGCTGCGGTGAAGGTAGATAACAGACCAAACTGAACTGGAAGAAACTGTTCTCCTCTACCAATTGTTTCAACAGCCAAAATCTCTTTTGAGATTCAAAAGAGTATTTTTATGCATATGTGTAGATATATATACATATATACACACACCCACACCCATATATACACTTCATGTATTCCCACATTAGAACTTAATCTTCTGCTACAGTTTCCTTCTTAGAGCTGTTCCTATTTGCATAACTAAAATAAGAACAGTAGAGTCTTTTGTGTGCTTTTTTTTTTTTTACTCAAGACATGGGCACCACCTAATGGCCACTGGATCCCCGGCTTCGCTTCCCTGCAGCTGGCAAGTTCTACCAACTGAAACTACAGCTAGCAGAGAAGAAATCCCACTGTTCAACTGGGTTACCAATTCCTAATTCTGAAAACTGACAGGACTGATCAGGGCCCCTTATGTTCCACGCACACGCCCCACACTCTCAGCCCGTAGGCACAACTGATCTTTAGGAGGAAAATAAACCTCCCTGAGTCCCTGATGGTGTCTGGCACAAAGCAGGGATGGCTCTGGCTCTAAGGGCTGGGCCAGCACAGCAATCCCGTGACTCCATAACAATGCCCTAAACTCTTTCAGCCCTTTTGCATTTGCGGTTGGGCACCTGTAACACCCTGAGCAGTGCAGGTCAAGAACTCCCTAATCTTATGATTGTTCACAGAACCTGTGATGGCCCCTGAAGACATTGCAAGGACAGGGAGAGAAGAGCACTTCTAGTGCTGTTCTGAAGTGGAAATACCTGTAGTTTTGGAGGAGTTGAATAACTGTAACTTTTTCAGGTAAGTATAATGCCAATTGTGATATTTACCAGCACAATTTGTGCAATCTGTTACAAACAACAAACAAATTTGTTAAATTTGTTTAAAACAAAACTGTTAAAAACAATCTGTTACAAACACAGGGAGAGTGTGAGGTTAGGAGAGACAGTCTAAAGAGCATGTTCTTGTAACACACATAGGAAGAAATTTATTCTATTCACTCTTCCCTTCAGCTTTAGATAAACCACTTGTTAATAGCATGCTCCGGGGAAATTCAGAGATTATTCATATTCTATGGACGTTGGTGAGGCACAATTCAATTCCTGCAGCTTTGCCAGCTTGCTATACACACCTGTACAAGAACATTTGTCCCAATTTAAAGTGTCTTTTAGGAACTACAGGGAAACTTACGCAACTGACCTAATGATTACATCAGTAAAATCTCATGAGAAAAAGGGCACCATGAGAGACTTTGGGACACGCTTTAGAACTTGGGAAGGAGCATGCTTTCTGAACAATTTCTCACAATAGCTCATCAAAACTTAAAAAAATAGGCAAGTCTAACTCTGGGCAAACTTTTAAATCATGTAAATGTCACCTGTATAGCTGGGGGAATTCTTCACCTGTACCAAAATGCTTCTTACACAATAGTCTTTTACTATCCATATGCCTAGACCTGCTTTAGCTTGTCATCTTTGCATAGTCATTGTTCTCCAATTGACTAGAGTTGTGGACAACTTCTATCAGGATCACTGAACTCCAGCATGAGTCTCTCTAAATGTTTGATCATTTTCTAACAATTTCAATGGCTCTCTGAAAAGCAATCCCCCCCATCAGCCTCACTTATTTAGCATCATATGCTAAGAAAGTACTTTCATTTTAATGTAGCCTGAAATACATAACAAAACTTTCAATTTTCTTTTTCTTATAAATATGACAAAGACTATTTGATCTCTGAGTATTCCACAAAAACAGGTGGAAAATTTCAGTGGATATCTTATTTGTTTTCAGAGATTTACTTGTCAACCAAAAGTTAAAAAAAATGCCACAATTATTCCAGCAAGCAAGGGCTTCTGCAACAGAGCTAGTGCTAGAGATACTGCCACTAAGCATGTCTGAGCTGTGTGCTTTCTCACAAAACCTCTCTAGTAGCCAGATGAAGATAATTACTGCCCAAGCTGATGAAAGTACAGTGTACCTCTTCAAATGTCTGGCTTTGTTTGTTAGATTTGGCAAACAGGGACCTAACCTGATTTCAGCCTTAATAAAGTAGCGGCGTGGGCAACCTGCTCTCTTTTTGGAAAAGGATATGAGGAACCTTGACTGATATGACCTTCACTGTAGTGCTTTTTTATAGCTTTATATTACAAAATTAGTTTGGACATAATTGTTTTTGCTGCCAACAGGATGTAAAACCTGCATGTGTCCTACATGCATTGCAGCAGCAGGCAATGCTCTGTCTGCAGGGCTGCAGGAGTCAGCTCAGGTTAAGTCACAGCAGGTCAGTAAATAATCTCTAAAGCATTGAGCAATTCAAAGGGTGATTTGGTGGTCAATGAATGTCAGACCTTTGTGATTCCATAAATCATCTCTCCTAATGATCAATAACTTGCATTAAACAACAAATTTTACAGTTGCTTTATTGCCTGTCTCATGTGAGTATGGATTTGAGGCAGATAATTGTATATGCTCCAATAATTTTGATGATTTGCATAATAAGGAAGCCAAGCTGAGTATATTCACTCACATTGAGAACAATGTGCAACAGTGTCCTACCCAAAGATAATGCCTTCTCATCTAGGATACCATCTCATGAACACAGAGGCTGTGTCTTGGGTGCATTTGTAACACTTTGTTCTACATGAGCTTCATTTTTATTTCCTGATTTGCTTTGAAAAAAAATGGAGAATCTTAAAATCATGAACTTCCTGACGTCTATGGGCTGTACAATGGGTTCTGTCAGCTACTTAAGCGAGCTGAATCTGAATTTTAGAAGTATTTTCATCTAAATATACTAAATATACATCTAAATATACTAACATTATTTTTATTTCCTATGAAGGTTTTGCTGAGCATACCTTCAGTGATATGACTGATATGTAAAAGTATCTTTTAACTAATCTCCCTTTATTGGTCCTGAAACCTTTTGAAGTAGTCATGTTCTTTTTCTGTGCTTTATTCCAAGAAAATTTCTCTCCAACAAGTAACTGCAAGGCCAGGGATATTGACATAAAGACAAGAAACGGGAAAACCATGAAAAGAGAAGTGTAGTGACATCATTTCCACCTCAGGCAGAATGAGGATGTCAGTCTCAGTGTCCCCTGTGGTCCAGAACAAATTATAGGTCCTTTCAGTCCAAGAGTCAACAGCTCTACTGGGCAGTTACACCTGGGCAAGGCAGACCTGACATGCCTGAAGTAGAGTTTCCTCACCCCAGAAACACTGACTGCCCCGCTGGGCAGAGCAAAGTCACTCCATGGGCAATAAAGATCCTTTTTTTCTGAGGCTAGTAAATAGACTCCACAAAGCATAGCAGATAGTTCTGGGTTCTTTTTTGTGGTGCTGATTTTATGTTCCCATTGCTATTATAAAACATTGAAATCTAGAGAAAACTAATAAATCCATTAATTTAACCTAGAAAACTGATGAGCAGATTACCCAATGTTACTGTACCTGCTTTAAAGATTAAACATCATTTGGAAGTCAAAGAGCAGCTATTTATCGGCTGCAATGTATTTAATTCAGAGCCTTGAGCAGGATTAAATTTCTCATGGGTATTTGTGCTAATTTCAAAAGATAGACTGACAGACAGTGTCTGAAAACAAAATTATAGAGGGATGGATTTAAGCAGAATGTTTTTCTTTCTAGAATCCAAAGTGGCCTTATTTTTCAGTTGCTGGACTGAAAAATACTTCCACATCCTTGGAGGATCAAGGACTATCAAAACAGACAAAAGGAAGATCTATGATTTAGTGGCATCACAGTTCACATGGTTTATATTTCTACTAAGCTCCCTGTGCTGTTTCACAGACCATGTGGCTTGGGATTGCTTTCAGACACAAAAATATGCACGGAAGTACAGATTTAGATACAACCTAAGATACATCCACATATATTTGGTGCTTCTGAACAATCTGTATTGAATCAAACCTGCTTATATTAAAGTATTAAATACATGTTCTCTTTAGAAGTTTTCAAAGGCATCTTTGGGAAGATTTTATGTGGAAAATGTAAGTAATTGGTTTAGACCAAAAGGACACTATGCCATCTGAACAAACAGAGACAGCAGAGTATCTTTTAGAGTGAAGGACTATTTCACTTGTAATTGCTACAGCAGCAGCATTGGATCTTATTACCCTAGCACATGCTGTCAACAAAACATATTTTTCAGTTTCTTCTTGATTAAAACAACCATAGTCTAATTTATTCAGTTATCCCAATGCACTGTGAGAAAAAAAAAAAGTGACAGAAGGGTCTGAGATGACTCTGGGAGTAGGAGAAAGTGGAGAGTATCTCTTGAATCCTGAGAAAGTTATGTATTTTTTATCTGGGAAATTATCTGGGCTGAGTTGGAAGTCTCAGTTGCTGTGTCATGTAAAGGTTTCTGGCTTATGTTGTGGGTTCACCCTGGCAGCAGCTCAGCCCCACACAGACATTCACTCACACCTCTCCCCCAGAGTGGGATGGGGAATGTAAGAGAATTAGGAGGGCAAAATTTGGAAGACTTGTGAGCTGAGACAGAGACAGTTTAATAATAAAGCAAAAGCTTTGTGTGCAAGGAAAGCAAAACAAGAAATTAATTCAAGACTCCTATGGGTAGGCAGGTGTTCAGCCATCACCAGGACAGCAGGGCTCCATCATACGTAACAAGTAACAGGGACAAGCACCATCACCCTGAACATCCTCTCCTTCCTCTCTCTTCCCTCAGCTTCTGTTGCTGTGCAGGACATGATATGATGTGGGATACCCATTGTTGGCCAGTTGGGGTCAGCTGTCCTGGTTGTGTCCTCTCCCAGCTCCTGGTGTTGGTATAAACCCTGCTCACCAATAACTGCAACACCAGGCTGTTATTAAGACTGCTTTGGTCACACATTCAGATCACAGCACCATACCAGCTACTTTGAAGAAAAGTAATGTTAGTCAAAAGTTGGTCAAAACCAGTAAAATGAAGTACCTATAAAATTTTTTGGCCAACCATATTTAGTCATAGTGAATGCTAGGAGAAAATAGGGATTTGTAATAGAAAAGAACAAGTATTTTGAAATTAACTAACCTCCTTCTTGAGAACCTGCAGTGAACAAGGAGATCCAGCTTTCAGCCTTGCAATGGGCAACTGAGAGAGAAGCATTAAAAAATCTTTGTCTGGATTTGAGTCATTCTTCCAGGGAACAATAATCAGTGTTATGAGCACTGGTTATAAATTAATGACCAGCTAAAAGATTTGGCTTGGGACATGAACTGTAGCAAGTTATGAATTCCATAAGCCCCTGAGCCAATGTCATGACTACTATGACCATCTGAGGGTTTCCATTTTGTTAGGAGTCAGGCTCACCCAGCTCTATTTGCAGTGTCACTTGCCAGAAAAGGCAGAGCTCACAGATGTGTGCATCACTGGCACAGGCAGGATGCCTGTCTTCATTACCTACAGAAACATAACTCTACAGCAGAAGGTCAACCAGCATGTATAGCAAACAGTGCTCCAGTGCTGTGAGCCTTTTCCATGAGTCTTTTGTCTAAGCTGTGAGCTCCTTGGAGCCCATACCCTCAGCAGAAGCAGAGGAGACAAGATTCAGACACTAGAGTTCCTCAGATTTTAATTCCATTGCTAAAAAATCTGCTTTGGTGCTTTTCAGTTAATTCCAAATTTCAGAATTCCCAAATGTGGGAATCAAACAGTTTAGGAGACAGAAAACTGATGCTTTTAGTTTTGCACAAGAGCTGATAAAAGTGAGTGAATAGTCAAAGCCAAATAGCAGATCTGTGCTGATGTTGATTCCTCCTTCTGAGCAGCTCTTATCACAACTGCAGAATTTAACATCCCTTGTGGAATGCCCAGCTGCACTATTCACATTTGAACTCTACCAGCACCCCCCTGGATCTGCCCTCTGCTCTCTGCAGGGCACTGCTGGCTATCACAAGGCTTTGCCATGCATAGCCACACACCTGCAACCTGTAAAAAGACAAGGCAACAGGGAATGGAATTTTCAGTGAAAACCAAGAAGTAGGACTCTCGGAGAAATAGGCAATTGCAGGGTTTCTTTACAGTACCTGCATCGTCCATGTTCTTCGTTCCCTGGCCATGGTGTCAGCCACCCCAAGAGAATCCTCTGCTCTGCTCCATACTAGCACCTCTCAAATGATGTGTCTGGAGAACTGCACACTGGTTCAGATCACTCCAAAGCCCTCTTAGTGGTTAGTGCTGTGGGACATTAGTTCTGGATGACTAATTATTTGGTTTAAAAACAGGTCTTTTGTTTCTTGGGCTATAAAGACAACATGACCACTTTCTGTACTTTTGACCCCAGGGAAAGAAAAGCCACAGATAATAGAATTAAACCCTCATTTCACTTGAGATAATATTTGTATTAGCTCCCTTAGTAAAATGTCATGTACACTGCCAAGTCTGCAGGTTATCACTTCCACAGTTTGAGTGTTTGGAGACAGGGCTTGGAAATAGGGGGTATTTGGGGGAAATCTCTGAGAATTATAAGACCTGTAACTGTAGAACTTTTTTCCTACTCAGTCCAACATTTCCTTCAAGACTTGAGCTCAGACAGAATAACAGTTAGGATATTTTTCATTGGCCCAACACTGAAACATTATATAAGGTTTCAAGGCCACACCGATGATTTTCATCCTTTTTTTTAAGGCTCTCTGTAGACTTTGCAAGGAAAAGAATCAACACATTAAACTGTGATTCCAACTGTGCTCCTCTTTCAAGAGATTATTTTAAAATTTTAAGCACCATGAAGCAAGAGTGCGAGTTCTCCCCATCAGTACTCAGAGCTTTTTCCTTATAATTCTGAAATCACAGCAATAATAATAAAAGCTTCTTGGCCAAGGATTAGTTTGAGACATTTTATTCCACTCCAGGGAAGATATGACCACTCCCTTCTTTTTCTTCCTGCAGTCATGCTGTGTTCAGATGCCCAAACGGTTTCAGGTAAGATTAGATTTTTCCATAACATGGGAGCTAGTTCTTCCGCTGCCTTCTCCTTTCCCCAGTATGTTATCTTTTTTGTTTTTACACATTCTGCAGAATAAACCATTGGTAAAGAGAGAATTTCAAGCTCTGACATAGGTAGCATGCTGAGCAAATTGGGTGATCAGGAAACACAGAGGTTTTTGACTGTTTTGTCTTCACAATGAGGAAATGAAGAACATAGCTTGAGAAAGTACAAGCCCATTCTTTAAATATTCATTGTATCATCAGCACTTCTTAGCTGCAGAACACCACTCCAGCCTTTCCCATACAAAAATCAACAGCGCAGTTCTCTACACTTTTTAGGGTACACATGTTTATTCAGTCAATATACCGCAGTGTAATATTTTCCTTAATTCAAAGTTCCCAACTGTTTCTCCTTTCATTTTATCTCCATGCTGGAGAGGCAAAAAGCACTGGCCTGGTGTGTCTTCATACACAAAGCTGCCTTTCGTGGGCAGGGCAGGGAGAACTGCTGGAGCAGTAGGAGGAAAACAAGAGAGAAGGAAAATATTTAATCTGCTTTGTGTTATATGCTTTGGTGTCTGGTTACAGAATCGTCAGTCTACAGTGAAAATTTGATTCCCCATACGATGCCAAAACTGAGACCTGACACAGTGTGCAGGTGGGATTTAACCAGGGCATATGCATATACTGATCCTCTTTGATTCTGCATCCCCTCCACAAATCAGTGTCTGCTGTGAGCAGCTCCAGAACGTCTGCTTGAAGCTCTTGTCCAAAAACAGTGAGATAAAGCTCTGGGAACAAACTGGACAAGGGTGTGAGGAAGAAAGTTTGCAGAAAGCAACTAAAGAAACCTATATTGCTGTGACTTAGCTGCAGAATTCTGGGATTGGAACAACATGAAAAATACTGGAAATAAACAGATCCTGAAGTAATTCCTCTTAGATCTTCTTTATGCTTCTGGTACTGGCCAGTCCTGCCAAAAAGAAACATGACCTTGCATATAGGGGACTGGCCTTGTTGCTCATGGTCACAATCAGAAGCACACCCCAAACATGGAACTACTCCACAGGAGACAGGCACTTGTCAGTCAGGACAGGAACAGCCCAAGCTCCCAGGCAGGGGAAGCAGGAGCCTTTACTCAGCACTGCTCCAGAATGCTTGTGCTTCCAATGGTCCTGTGGATTGTGTCCCCAAAATATTTTTTGCACTGGATGCATATGTGTGCATGTGTATGTGTGCAGGTGAACAGACACACACAGAGATTTGTCTGACATTATCTCAGGAATTTGGATAAGCTTCTTACCAGAATAACAGGCTGTGCACCACTTCAAACCTGGCACACAGCCCACCTCCGCACCCCAAAAGCAGGCACTATATGGAAGAGTCTGTGGTTTGAAAGGACAGCTATATACAATACACCATTTTTAAAGACATAAGAAGACTTCTGTGGATACTTAGTATATACTGTGCTATAATAACAACAAATACAACAGACTCCTACTTAGAGGAAAAGCATAAGGTTAATTTGAATAGAAATCTTAAAAAAAAATTAGAAACCTATAAAACTTTCCACAACAGTTCAAACAGATTATTTTAAAAATAATACTATTAGTAAAGCCTTTAAAGTTCCATATGAGAAGGATTATTCAGCCAAAATCCCAGAGAGCAATTGTAGATAGTTTCTAGTTTTCTTACTGTTCAAGCAGAGTTTTTCCCAAGAATTTCCACTACTCATCCTCTGTTTCCAAGAGAAAAATAAATGAATGATAGGTCTTCAGGGGTTTTTTTTTGTATTACAAATACTTAATATTGAGCAATACACGGGATCCAGAAAAAAAGAAATCTTTCGCATCTCCTTTTTCAGCTTTAAAAATGCTACAGAGGATACAAACACTATTTCTTCTCTTTAGCAGGTCACTTGTAATAGACAAGCTGCTTGTGATGCATTCCATGCTGGGACCAGCTATAAGCCATGCATCTGCTGAATTTAGGAATAAAGAGCTGGTCCATAAAATGTGGAATCAGAGGAGTGGCCTCAGGGGCATAATGGTGCATTACTGCTGTGAGATCAGAGTGTTTCACTGAAATATATATATTGTTACAGGAAAAGGGGTTCCATGCTTTTTGATTCTGTCATTATTTATTGTTGCCATTGCTCATTTTCTGTGGTGCTGGGCCACATGGCAGAGAGAACTACAGAGAGTGAGTGCTCTTCAGCTTGTACTGGAGCTCACGTTATTTGCCATGGCAAAGGAATTTTTTCTCATTAGAATAAGTTGTGTGCAAGAGCTTTAAAGCTGCTACTCATCTAAGCGTGAAAAACATTAAGTCTAGGAATAACTAGACTCCTTTAGTTCCTGAGAAGGTCACAGATGTTCCTTGCTACCTCCCTACTGAACAGCTTGATGAAGACAATCAGGAAGAAAACGGAGGAGGGATAAGCAGGACCCTGGCTGACCTTCCAAAACAGACAATCTCATTTAACATTAGTCTCAGGCACAGTTCCAGCTCTCACCACCTTTTGATATCAACAGAGGGAAAATATCTATTCTGTTCTGCTCACACCTTAATTAATATAAGACACCAGGACTTCTGGGAGGAGCTTCTTACCAGCTGGCCAATATCAGCCTTATTTACTAGATATACCTGACAACTGACTGTGACATTTATAAAGCAGGACTAACTATGGATACATTTCCAAGACTTTTTTGTCTGTAATTTTTCCTCAACATTATAACTCATAAGTGTGTTACTCCTTAGGTTTGCTGGATTAAAAAAATATGAATTAAAAATCACTTAGATTAATTATTAATTGAACTAGGCTCATGAGTCATGGGATTTATGTCCAGGATCAGAAATGTGTCTCTTTAGAATCAGGTGTCTTTATACATTCCTGCAACTGGATGTGCAGGTTTCTGAGTGCCATTTGGTAGTTCCCAGGCTCTTGGAACTGCTGTGGTACCTGCCTGCTCTGAGGCTGCTCTGATAGGCTGCTCCTGCTTCACAGATACAAGCAGTCTTGTCCAAAAAGACCCAGCAGGGATGCGTTCCACATGTTGGGAGCTGTCACTTTTACTGGGTAAATCAATACCATGTTTCCATTCTTATCTTGAAAGCTACAGGAGGACAGAGTATGTTAGCCTGGAACTCTGCCTTGGCTCCTGCCACACTGCAGCTTCACAAACCTCTGCCCTGCAGTGCTGCCAGTCACCTGTTGGAAAGGCTGTGGCTGGCTTGAACATGCTCATCTAGAAGGTGTTTGGGTATTTTTTCTGGATAAAACACAGACAGTGGCTGCATGCACACTGGAGAGTCAAGGGTGGACCTTACTGCTGGTAAGTGGTGCCTGTGGGTTTCAGTTGACTGGTGACAGACAAGACCAGTCTCACCTGATGCTAATATGACTAGGAGCACCATGAACTTTCCCCTTCCTCTGCTATTTTTTGGCTTCTCAGAAGGTCCACTGGTGGGCCAAGGGGGGGATTCCTGAGTATGAATTCATAGTTTGTGTCACTGGCCAGAGATGATTTTGTTACAAACAATGGCAGGAAATACACAGAATAGAATTACAAGATAATAGCTAAATCTAAGACACTGCTTTCTTGAGTCCTTTTACAGCACTGGCTGAATACTCCCAATTTAAATGTTTCTATCAGAAGAAACCTTGCCACTCCTACCCTGTATCCCAAGTCTTTAGAATAGAGAGATGTCAGTGCAGTTTGTTCAAAGACTTTTACATAGATTCAGTTGCATTCAGTTATGATTCCTAAACCCTAGCAAAGCTAGGACTGTCACTGCAGACAAAGGTGCCATCTGGACAGGATGGTGTCTCTGGAGGCACTGAGCCTGCAAATTGGGCAGCAGTGGCAGTACTGTCACCTGCTGTCATTGCTTCACACCTTCACTGCTGCCCCACAGGTGGGCAGAGGGTGTAGCCCCTGAGCCTCTCCAGGCACTGCCTGGGGTGCTGCCAGGAGCAGCAGCAGACAGGCAGGTGGATCTGCAGGCTGTGTGAAATGCCCAGTACAGTGCATACATGGTGCTTCTGTGCTACACATCTGGTTTGCAAAGATGATACTTTCCTTGTAGAAAGCCTTGCCACTGTCACACAAGGTGTTCTTCATTTCTTCTGAGCAGTTCTTGGCATCTGCAAATGGAGTTTCTAGGTATGATGCCAAAATGAGCTTCATCTCTGTAATCCCAGATCAAGTAAGGGCATCCAGAAGATTAATTTAGGAATTTTCTCTACAGGACTGCTCCTGGAGAGTTCCAAAACATAACCTAGTTTGCTCTGATTGCTTAGGCCTCACATTTTTATTTTGGGTTAGTCTGTTAGGAACAAGTGTTCAAAACACCTCGAATGTAGCCTGCACTGACCTTTTCCATCCCCTGTCATTTCTACCCCTGTAGAAAGGAGACTCAGCATCATCCTCCCACAGAAGACAGAGATTTCAGACTGCAAATTATTGTTGGAGACTGTGTGAAGGGTTAGAGGCTAAATGGGAATTTTTTTTTAATAAAACAATTTCTCCTGCACTACGTGTCAAATGTTGACCTCAAGGTCCTATGTTTCCTGTATTAGATTGATGATCCTGCATATTCTGCTAAATGTAGAATCTATTCTGCTAGATATGGCATCTGAATATTTCTTTTGAGTTGCATTTACCTTACATTCCTGCTGGAGAAACAACAGCTGAATTTTTTTTTATATTGTGCATATTTATATTATGCACTAGAACTTGCGTGTTTTTTGGTAAAAGTTTGTGAACCTCATTTGAAGGTATTGAGGGTTTTTCTCTAAAAAAATATATGGATACCTGAATATACTGCACGATATTTCACTGCGGCCATGCATTAATATTCTGAGAAGGTAACAGGTTGGTCAATGCCTTTAATACAAATGCCATACAACAGGATATAAAACATAAAACTGGCCTATATCTACTTGATATAGAGTCTCAGCAAACTGGTCAGAAAATGTAATTACAGCAGGATGTAATTCAAAGAAGTGGTCTCTACAGCCACAGACTCGCCCATGGGCACATATCACATCACCCAGCCCTAATCCATTCCAAAAATCAGTGTTAAAATGGTCAAGACCCTTTTGGACTTTAAACAAAGAAATTAGTTGCAGAAAGAGAACTACATCCATTTTATGAGGATGAGTACTAGGTTATGGGTATTTCTATTTTTTTTTTTTGTAAAAAGCTTTCTTGAGATAGTTATTCTCCTGGACAGCCAAAACAGTTATCCTTCAGACAATGGAATTTGAAACTCCAGAAACAGTTCAGGATCAATCCCTTGTTCATATACAACCTTTATTTACTAAAAATCTGGGTTTGGGGGGAATTGGTTCTGATTTGGGTTTGGGGTTTGTTGGGGTTTTTTTTAGTTGTGTTTTTTTAGGTGTTGTTGCTGTTGTTGTTGGGTTTTTTGGGTTTTTTTTAGCTTGAATTTTACAGCACTACAAAGAAAAAACCATCAGTATTGATCCTTTAAGGTTAAGAACTTGGTGCACTGAAATTATTCTAACCCAGAAAGTTTGAAATTTATAGTCCCTCCTGAACCTTTCTGCCTCACCAGCTTCCTTGGGAGGACCCTACTACAGGCTGCAAGCCAACTGCAGTAAAATTTAAAGAGGTGAGAGAGAAACTTCCCAGAAAATATAAACATTTCATGGAAATGAAATAAGTCTTCCCTTATAGGAACTCACCTCAGCAAGCTTTAGATAAATGAAAAGGTATTCAGAATTTTAAGTGGATATAAAGTGTGGTGGTTTAGATACATTTGTTTATGAGCAATGCAGAAGTGCATATTGTCCTGGGAGGGTCTGGGGGCCATCAGTACCCCTGTCCCGGGGCCTCTGGGGACTGGGCTGGGGGGCTGGTTTGTGCTTCCCTCCAAGATGACGGCAGCTCGCTCCCCTCTGCTCCCCAGGCACAGCCCCTGCCCCCACAGCTCCAGCCCATGACATCCACACACCCTGTGCAGGAGGGAAACATGCCCAAGTTTGGAGATGGGAAACTTGGAAAAATAGCAGCAAGCAGGGCCCGGGAATGCACTCTGTTGTGTTCAAGATCTCTGCTGACACGACACAGAAGACTCACATGGCAGTGGGGAGGAATAAAGTGTGAGCGCTAGGAGGGCTGTAAATTCCTCAGCCCCACTTGCTGGGCACTGGCTCCAGAGGCCTACTCCTCCTGCAGCTTTCTGTGACCCACATTTCCTCAGAAATATCAACCCATCCGTGGAGGGTCTCAGAAGCTGCTGGGAAAAATTACATGATGTAGGCAAGAATGGATTTTTCAGAGAGAAATTTTTTTTGGCTGTGAAGATGTTGGAAAATTCAGATCCAGTGGTGGCTTGGAAGCACCAAGGGGTTGATGTCCACACAGTGCTGCTCTCTGAGAAAGTCCTTATCATGACCTCAGGAGAGACCTGGCAGGCAGATCTAATGTGGCTTTTCTGGCCATTCCTCTCACATGGCCGTGCATTGAACCAACAGTGACTTCAGCAAAAACCATGGGTGAACAAAGCAGAGATGTGAGCTGGCCCATGCCCCCACAGGGGTGTTTGCTCACAGTGATTCCATGTTAATGATGTAGAATAAAACTATGCAAAATGTCACAAAGCCTGGCATTTCCACGTGCTGTCACTGATTGGAATGGTCCTGAGGTCAAGGTCTTCCTTTCCCAGTTATTTCTCCAGAAATGTATAAACTCAATTCATTTAGAAATGCAAACCCATGCAATATTTGTCCATAAAAATATTTCTGTATTTGGCTTATTTTTTTTCTAAAGACTTCTTATTTTTTCTGTTTACATACCAGTCAACCTCAGACAAACCCTTGCTAAGCAATTGAAAGCTGTCTTCATGTTAACTGACATTACCAAGGTTTTTCAGAATTTTTTTTTAAAATGAGCTTTAAGAGACAATAAGAAGCCAGCTTGAGGAAAGTTGTCGAAACATATATATGATTAGGGAACAGTGTCAGCCTTCTGCATGACAATTTGGGAAATGACCCTAGGGAGAATCATCACAGGTCATAAGTCTGCATTTTAGCCTTTTAGCCAAAAGCCATATCTAGTCAGCTAATGGCATTTTGACAGGGTGTACAGCTGAATTTCTTTAGAAGTGGAGACTGCAGGAAAATTCAGTAGTTTAGTGACAAAATTTTTCACACCAATGCCTTTGAAATGAGGACATTGGTAGTGTATGTCAGCTCTTTCAGAAAAGTTTTGTTGTCCTTTGTACTTTAGATATTTTATGAGTGAAGATGAAGCTCAAGCAAGGACACTGCTTTAGCCAAGAGTGGACAGGGTAGGGACAGAGTGGTTTGCAATGTTCCCATGTCCTCTCTGCTCTTCATACTTTAAAATGTAAGCCCTCTTTGAAGTCACAGCCCGGCTGGGGCTCTGCCAGTGCCCTGCATGGGAGCATTGCAGCCGGGCTGCTCCTGGTTAGTGACTCTGCAGTGTCCTGGAGGCATGCTTGGAGGAGGCAGAAGGATGGCAGCAAATGCAGCTTCAATCTTCTCCATGATATATTACATCCAGCAGAGAAAATACTGCCTTGTAGGGAGCATAAATCAGGGGCTGCCTTCAGCTTTTAAAATGACGTAAAGTTTGTATGAATATAATTATAGCCTCTGATGCAAATAAAACAAGATGTGACAGATACAGAAGGCTGCCACTACTAAGCTAATGTTATAAAACTTCAGTAAGTGACTAGAAGTTGACAGGATGTGTAAAGAAGGCTTTACTCTCCCTGACACTGATATCGTGTCTGAGATATCTCTTTTTAAAGCTTTTTGTCAAATTTTATATGCTTTTAAAAATAGTGATTAGTTAAGATTGCCTTGAGCTGCATCCTTTAAGCCAAATTTATTGATTCCAAAGTACCAAATAATTTTCTTCAGTCATCAAAGACGAAGGTATGCTCTTTGTGGTATTTGTTTCTTGGCAGCAATGTTGCATTTTCATACAGCAAACATGTATTCTGTTTTCCAAAATCAGACTAATTGAAGTTATTATCTAATGTCTCTCTGAAGCCAATCTTACCTTATCTCTGTGAAAGACTGTGTCACTCCACATACGCCACAGACTAACTCATATATGCAGATGTGTGTGTTCACCCAGCAGGAGTGAAGAGTTCAGCTCCTCCACACCCCAAACAGCTCCCTACAGGGACTCTAAGACAGGAGCAGCTGTTGTGATTTGCACTTGCTTTTGTATTTTTTAATAGATTACTTTCCTTATTTGTGTAGGAAAGCAGTGTTCAAATACTTGGGCAATGTTCTCTATAAGGTGTGCAGATTTCATAAGCAGATATAACAATACACACATGCACACACACATATATGTGCCAGGTAAAGGTTGGACTGGGTACAGAATATCTGAAGGACTGTCCTGTCAGGAATTTGCGAGATTTAGGGATTCTCTGTAAGAAGTTACACAACTGTTCACCATTTGATTGCTGAGATACTCACCAAGTAATCAATCACCATGACTTCTCACAAAGATAACATTCTGAGCAAGAGTAAATTACAGTGATGAAATCTCTATGGTAGTATTTAAACAAACTATAATTACAAAAGTTTACTCTCTATGACACTTTCAACTCCTTATCACCAAGTCTTCTACAATTTGTTACCTTAATTACAAGTTGCCAAATTTCTCTGGTCTGACCTCTAAAATGATCAAAAATAAGATTTCCTGATATAGATTCTATGTTTTTCAAGGCCAGACGCTGTTAAGAGTCATAATCACAACTGCCATAATGAGATACATCATTGTCATAGAGATTTGCACTACTGTCTTGCATTGGTTTTACTTCAACACATATTATTGGGACACATCTTTCCCCTGCAAATAGAGCCTGATGCTAACTTCAGTACTTCAGTACTAAGACAGCCTCTTTTTGGTGGCAGGTGACATTTACATCTCAGGTGTGCCATGCCCTGTGATTCCATCTTGGAAAGGTTATTTTGTAAGCACAGTTACTCCTGCTCAAGCAATTCCCTCCACAAGCTCAGAGCAACACAGAACAAAGAACTAGGTTTTGCTCCCTGTGTAGGGGAATTTTTACTTTTCATTCTGGGATGAAGCATTCTTTGGTGAGCTAATCCCACAAGGAAGCCTTCCTTCTGTCTCCAGTGTGCAGCAATTCCTGCAGATCTAAAGGAGATCTTTCCATACAGTGTCAGGCACATATTCACATATTTCAGGGTCAGTTCTACTCTAGAAAATCTCTCTGACCTGTGAGAATGAGCTCTCAGAGCTACAGGACAGGGAGAACCCAGCAGCCCACAAAGATGCTGGGATGAGTCACCCCAGAAGGGAATGAGAATCAGGTATCATTCAGTATAAATGTCAGCTTTTGTGCTGCCAGAGTAGGAAGAGGATAGCTACAAATCTCTGACCAGAGAAAACTAGAACCTCAGACTGGAAGATCCTGCAGGCACCCCCAGGTTTGAGGTCTCTGGTCCATTGCCTTTACCATTGTTAAACTCAAAGTCAAACCCAGAAGACAGGTATCTTGCCTCAGGCTGCAGAGCAGAGTGGATGTAGGGAAGGACAAAAACAGCTTGCTAACAGGCTAACAGGCTGCTTTTAAATCTCAGGTATAATGGAAGCTGCGTTGTTATTGTTTGTCTTCCTTGGGTCACTGCAGCAAAGGCAAGGGGAACACTACCATATGAAGAACGGAGTATATGACATAAGAGCTGGTCATATTAGACCCTGTTGTTCTGCTTTATCTCTCACTATTGCAGGCCATTTAGTCTTCACCTTCAACAGTTGTGAGTCTTCAAATCACAGCTGCATTTTCTCTGAGCAATATGACTTTTATCAAGGCATTTGCTGTTGTGAGCATAATAGAGTTTTGCAAAATGCCCTACTTTCAGCTGCACCGAATGAGACTATCGCTAGGTCACCTTCCACACTGCCAGCTCAACATCGCTCCCCGTGCCTCAGCACCAACTCCACTCTGAGGTGTTATCACAGATGTCCTGAAGGAATTAGAGTCAAAGAGTGACACTGGCAGCAGATCCCAGCCGTGGGCAAAGTAAAACAAGGAAATCCAACAGCGTAGCACAACAGCTGGCAGCAATTCACCTTGTTGATGCTGCCATGGCAGAAGCTCTGGGCCAGTGCTGAGAGGGCTGTGCAGCAGCTGTAGTTCATGCTTTCCAGTGAACAATTAATACAATCAATTACTTTCCAAGAATGTATAATGAATCACTGGGCCATTAACCTGAACAATCATAATGTATATTCCCAACATCAGTGTTGCTTGAATAATCCCCTTGGGGATAATTAGAAGTGCATCACTTGGAAGAATGAATGGTATGTAATGCATTGCTGGATCCTAATAAATACAGTAACTCCTCAGCATTCTGTCAGGGCTTTGGAAAGTAGTCAGTGGATGGAAGATGAAGAGGTCAAGAAAGAGGCATGATGTGAATAATACCTTGTTGTGAGTTTAGAGAATTTGTGTATCTCTTTTTTGGCATCAAGATTAAAGACGTGAAGCAGAGAAGGAAGGAAGTTACTTAAATAGTCGTATTCGTTCTTGACATGCAATTTAGTCCTCCCTCTGGCTAACCTACCAGTCTAACTTGCTCGTTATTTAATGTAGACCCTGGTGTCTGCATAATCCACACTTCAGTTACGATACTTAAGTTCCTTTCTAGTTGTAGTTAATTCCATCCTTAAAGCAACCTTAGCAGAGCTAGCTGACTAATTCACACAAGGGATACTGCAGGAAGGAATTATGCATGAGAAGAGGCAAATTACTCTGCCACTGTCCTCTGTCCAGGACAGGCACCGAACACTACCTCAAAAGCCTCCAATCCACTTTTGTGCCAAGCTACAAGGCACAGAACGTTCTATGCAATATCTTAAAAATCATCTAGCCCCCCACACCTTTTATTACTACAGAAATTAAAATTAGGTGTTTTGGGAGTACATGGCATGCAAGGAAAACATGACCAGCTTCTGCCAGTGTGGGTAGACATGCTCTTTTCCAAAGGACACTAACCATGAGCAACCTAGACATGACCTATAGACAGAGCAGGATTGTGTCTTTCTCTGCCTCATTTTCCCTTCCTCATAAGTTACTATTGGTATTAATATTTGTTAAGGTCAATATTAAGGCCCAAGCTGAGCACTGCTACAGCTTGTGTCCCTACACAATAAGAGCTGGTAGGCACAGTAGGATAGAGATACGACCCTAGGAGTCAGTTGTTGCAAAATTAAGCTAAATTGACTTCTCAAAATCCCTTGGGTAGAAAAGCTCCCTTTATGCACCTAAGACTATGAGAGGACATAAATAATTCATTTTTCTGTATCTTTCTTACTGCAGAAAAGATTTCAGTTAATGCAAGCATAAAAACATAGATCTACATCCACCATCCACATTTTTTTCTTCGTAGGGATGAAGAGTATATTAAGTGACCTTCCTCTCCAATAGGATAAGAAATCTAATGCCAGCTTAGGAATCTTAAAGTTATTAGCAGTTACATATTACTGGCAACATATTTTACACCAGACAGCTATGAAGAAAAAGTCATAAAAATGCAATTAAATGTCTGAACTGTTGCTATTTTGGAAATTAAAACAACACACGGTGTCCTTGTTGCAGCTTATATTACTTACTTATGACTTCTGCAGTTATTTTCACCACTTTAACCATGCTTCTTTTCCATAAATGTCTGCTGTAAATAGGTCCTTTGGGAACCTTGAAAATAACAAGATCTGTAATAAAAAAAATAATAACACTGAGAGAAAATTCGGGTTGGAAAGGCATTTTTAGAGCACATTAAAGGGTCTATTTAAAAAAAAAAAAAAAAAAAAAAAAAAAGACTTGCAGAGAAACACCCCGGTGCTCTGTAGAAGGTAGGTCTGAATTGTCACTGCTGAGTAGTAAAAGAAGGGACATCAAGTTTTCAAGAGATTGGATTTTATGGCAGCTGAGAATACTACTAGGCCCTCCAAAGCAGCATTAAAGAATTTTTTTCTCTTGATAAAATCATACAAAATACTATTGCCAGTGAACAATATCAGCAGTCATGTTTACAGTACTTCTACATATCAATTCTTCTTACATATGAAAAATTCTAAGGCAGCACTCCCCAGTTCAATTCACAAAGAAGAAAGTAGAATACAGATTCAGTTATGAATATTCCAGTTGGAAAGTATAAGCTAAGGGAGAAAAGAAAAGAGAATTATATCAACAAAACACATCACGGAACATTGACAACTAATAGCATGCTGAATCCTAAACTTCTGTGGTTTCAAAAGATAACAGTTTGGTCTTTCTTGTTGCATGAAATTTGCCACACCTTTGTCTAATTGGGACACTGGTGTTGTATGTAGTAAGACTACAAAGAGCTCTAAAGATTTTCCTGTTTCAAATGAAAAGGGTGCAGTGTCTAATAAGGCAGAAGAAGATGGTGTTCAGCATATATTTCTATCCCAAATACAAGGAAAAAAAGACCAAGAATTGTTATTTTGGTGGAAGGTGATGAAACAAACGTTGTCAGAGTGAGTCTGATGGTTACTAAAGAGCAATAATTAGTAATTAGTCTGATATTTTTAAGTCAGCAAAACCAAATCATTTGCATCCAAGCATTTAAAAAGAAATCAGTAGCTGATTTAAGCTATGATGCTCATTCTTTCCAGAGGGCTTTGAACATTTGGCAGTTTGGAAAAAAATTAATTTTTACTTAGAAGGTATATATGAAATAGTCCAAGGGTTTAAAGCCAGTAAAACCAGTCTTCAGTTTCACCTAAGGCCAGCCACATCGTGGCCTGCATCAAGAGAGAAGTAGGTGGCATGATGATGCTCTACTCTGCCCTCATGAGGCCCCACCTGGAGCTCTGCATCTACCTCTGGGGTCCTCAGCATAAGAAAGATGTGGAGCTGCTGGAGCAGGTTCAGAGGAGACCACAAAAATGACTGAGGGATGAAACAACTCTGCCATGGACACAGGCTAAGAGAGTTGAGGGTGTTCAACCTGGAGAAGAGAAACCACTTAGAGTGTCTAAAGAGGGCTACAAGACAATGATCTTAATCCATTCTTGATGGGTCTTCCAGTGTTGGACTCCATGGCTGTTTCTACCACAGATTATGATGCTGCCTTTCTCAGGATTGAGAATGTGAACAGATACAAGACAGGAGCAAAGCTGGGAAGTATCAGTCAGTAAGTCTCTCAGTAAGCTGAAATGAACCAGGGAGGGAGCAAGATACACTTAGAGAAGTGCTGGAAGCAAAATCCACTTCAGGAATAAATCAGTGGCCATTACAAAATGAGTAACAGTCTAATTACTTTCCCATCTCTCAACTGTTGTGGGAAACATGAGGCAGCTGTGAATTCATTAGCCGTTCTTGTTGTGTTTGAAGATTGTGAAGATTTGTTCCCACATCCTTCATGAGCCACTGAAGCTAAACATGCTGAAAGTGGGAGGGAAACCCAGGCTTTAGATGGGGCTGTGAAGGTGCAGCATCATAAAAACTCTCCTGTCCCATATGAAGGTGTGCAAGCCCTCTTTGTCCAGCCATCTGAGGGAAAGGGATTCTTGGAAAAACATTAAAAACCCACCACAGAAAGGACAGTGTAACCTGTTTGGAAACAGGAGACTTTGAGTGGCTGGATGTTGAGAGAAGCACTTCAGGACGTGTGTTTTCTCCTCTTTTCAAAAATGTCAAGTGGCCATCCTGTCTTCTTTAATTTTTTTTGAGGCCAGAAGCTAGAAACAAACTAAGGAAATATATTTATGCTGAGTCCTTTGGCTGCAGTTGGTCATCAGGGTTTTGAATCTTAGACAGACTCTACACATTATTACTCCATTTCATATATTTATTAATTTTCAATCCTAGCCCTTACTTTTAATACAACATAACTGCTCAAATGATTAAAATAATTGTAAGAGCTGATCACACCCAGAGGAGGCCACCATCTTAGTTTGTGCTTATGATATCCAGGCTTTGTAATGTAAAACAGTAATAGAAGAACACTTTTGTAAAAGCACATGTGAACCCCTTGACGTGATGGAAGCAGCTCTGAAGACAAGTTTTAAAAGCCCAGATACCTGAGAACTCCTACGCTGCAGACTTTTAAAGTGCAGATTTTGATAAGAGATATATTTTAATAACTAAAACATCCTCTGCAAAGGTGAACAAAGATTAATGGACTGTGGCATACTACATCACCATTACAATTGCTAGTTTATTTTTTACTATCCCAGCACCCAAAATGTGTCACAGAGCAAAAGAAAAGAAAGTATTAACATACAGGTTACCTGAGGGAGAAGATTTAAGATCTGTCATACTAATCCTGTAACACAAGAAACTCTGTATGATTAGAACTTTATAACAGCAGGCAATCAGAGGTCCTTACTAAATACTTGTTATTAATATAAATTGTATATTTATATAATATAATATTGTATAAATAATTGTACATGAGGTAGAAAAAATATCAGTTTTTAGTTTTATAATCAAATATTGCTGACAAAGTTTATATAGTACTGTAGGAGTAGCATCCAAGAACTTGTCAGACCAAAACTCTGGCCCCCACACAATTAAAAGATTAAATGATTATGCCTTGTTGAAACTTTCTCCTGCTTGCCCTCTCTCAAGAACACTGTATGTAGCTGAGAGCTGCCTTGCCACACTTAGAAGCAAAATGACAGTTTTTAATTTTATTTTCAAATATATAATTTAAAAAAAATAATAGTTAACTGACATCTGGTACTCTGAAAAAGCCAAGAATGTTACTACAGGGGTCACAAGGTGGCATAGTCCCCGAATAAAATTAACTCAGAGATTTCATGTAGAGTATCACATTTCTGAGCATACTTTCGACATCTTGCCTTATACACATCACCACTGTTATAAATGGGACATAATAGCAGTTCCCTTTGAATGCAGTACTTAAACAGCCAATATTCTTCCAACAAATTCCCTGGTTTTGGAGAGAATTGAAAGCTATACATTTTTTAAGCAATATGCTCAATATGAATGAATAGCAAGTCCCTGCAAGGTGTAGACAATGACTAAGAAATGGAGACAAAGACTTTTACACAATTTCTGCCACCTTTTTATTTAGTTCTTATTCATATACACATGTATATGAATGCAAGGCTTCAGTGAGAAAAGCATTATCTACAGAAACAGTTTTTGAAATTATAAGGTTGTAAAATGTTCTTTGAGTTTAGTGGTTTAATGTGACAGCCTCAGCTGAAATGTGGCTGGCAGTGGTGACTGCTGCCTGCTCTGCCCCTCCACACACTCCCTGCTGACAGCAGTGGCTGTGCTCCCATCGCTGCCCAGGTACTAAAAGCAAAACAGGCACAAACAGGAGGTAAAACATGTTAGTGTTTTCTCATGGGGAAAATTTAAAGCAAACTATTTTGGTTTGTATTTGCAATGTACTGAGTGCAAAGAGGGAGAGGTGCTGGTTCTGCTGAGATAGTAATTACATAAAACTGTGATCAAGTGTTTGAGCATTTTGTCTTATTTAATCTGAGTATATAAATATAAATTTGTTTATAATCTAATTTTTGGAGAAGCCTTCAAATATGATCTAATTTCACCTTTTCTTCTGTGCTACACTTTTGTGCAGTCACAGCTGCAATACATGAGGAAATGCCAATGGAAAACCCCTTTCTACTCTGCCAGTGAGATGGCTGAAAAAATGTTCATAGAGTGGTAAGAAGAGTGAGAATATACTTCTCTGGACAGAATAGTGGAAGCAAACCCAAGACTTACAGAGCTTTATATATATATATATAAATAAGCATATATATATATATATATATATTTATATATATATATAAGCATCAGACAAGTTTCTAGGTATACAGGCATTCCTCACATCTGAAATAGCCACATATGAAAGAGAACTGAGAGAGAAATTCAAATTGGAGAGGAAAGGCAAGGTGAGGCTGAATCTTCTCCATATGATTCTGGCAGTTGGACACTCCATGTATCTTATCTAACTTCCCTTTTCCAGTTTCTTCCTCAACACACAATTTATGCTTATTTGATCAGAAGCAACAGTTTTTAATCTCTCTAAAGGTGAAAGGACCCATGAATGCTCTTTCTTTTGCGGTTTAAAATCTGGTAAGCACCTACATTGCACAGGATGACCAGGCAGAAGAGCCTTTTCTGTCCTCAGCTGAATTTGCTCTTGAATTATAAACAAGGATAAATGTGAGAATGTGATTTTCTGTGGACTTTTTTGATTTCTTATTCTTACTTTCCCTCTTTTTTATCCCTTCTCTCAACAAAACCAAAAGGACTTGTGGCCTTGTCTACCACAGTCCTGTCCATCACCTGTGCACTCTGCACTGAGACCTGCAGGTACAGGTCCTCTGAGTGATTTGGGTTGTACTGGGTGCTGGCTCTTCATCAGCACTTCTTTTTGAATATACCTACTGTCAGTGCTGACAAATGTGTAAGTCTGCCTTCAGACAATAACTGGAAATATTACTGGAATTAGCTTGCATGTCAGTGTCACTATCCAGTCACTTAACAATCGCTCAAAGAAATGATATAAAATATCACTTTTTTACATAGATGAATAATAGAGTGTTTGTCAGTCACTTCTAGGCTGACTGAGCCCCTTTGACTTGCTGAAATTAGAGTCCTTTTTTTTCTAAATCTCACGAGAAAATGTTGACAAAACAGGCAATTTTCTGTAATTTCTCTGCAAGCTTCTGTCAGCACAAGAGGCAGCCAGAGCCCGCTCATTTCAGATAACACCACGGGGTAACCTTTGACATCCACCCCCTCACTGCCGTTGGAGGCTCCTCTAAGTGCAACAGTTGTGTCTTTCAGGTTGCAGGATGCAGACCCACAATTTGGGCTCTTGTTCATTGAAGGCAGCCTTTGTTTCCCAGCTGACTAAGAAGCTCTTATAGAAGGGATAAGAAATGTAGTTAATAGCTTGAGAGTGGCCTAATCATCGGCTGCTATTACCCCTCCAATATTAGGGAGGATGACAGACCTATCAATAACAGAGCCCCAGGTGAGGTACAGCAGCTGATAAGGTGAACTTTGGCTTGATCTTTGCTCTGCAGAGCACAGCACTTATTTGAAAGAGAAGCCAGCACCTATTTTTTTAATTCATATTGTGCCAAAAATCATTCAGCTGAACAGCTTCTGTTGTGTTTTTCTATCTTAAACCACAGTGATTAGCCCAATTTAGTTTATAAGCAGAGATGAAAACTGAAGAACTCCCCTATCACATAATAGAAGCTAGAGATATGCACCTGCATGCTGTGTCCACTCACGTGAAAGTAAAAGGAGGTGAAATGAGAAATCAGGTCGCCGTGTGCTACTCGTCTTTACACACACATGTTGCAGCCTCATAGGTGCACATATTTGCACCTGCATACATCATACACATACCCAAGCAGTTCCCAAGCAGTTAACTTCTCAAGTAAGCAACATGAAAAAGCTAAACATGCAGCAAATACATCATAACATCATTTTATGGTCACAAGCAGAAGCTACAGACTAGAGAAACTGGATACACCTCTTGCTTGGAAACAAGACTACCAAGTTTCTTTTAGTACCACATAATCTCAGAAGTTATCAGCACTTCCCTAAGAGACGAAGGACTGGGAGCTATGGGAGAAGGAAGATGAAGATCCAGAGTGGATAAGAGGACAAGGGAAACAGGGCAGAGAGTGGACATGATGTTTCACTGACCTCTCCTCTGGCTGTATTCTCTGCCTCCAGTCTGGAAAGGAAATAAGAACAGGCCCTCATCACCACAGGCTTGGTTCCAGCTCTGTGGAAATGGGTGTCCTTCCACCAGCTGCAGTGTGCTAGGGTCTGGGGCTGTAAGCAACTGGTGCTCAAGCAGCTGGTACTGGGACTAACTCACCTTCTGTCATGACACAGAGAAAAGATGCAAACCACAGAGTCCTCAGCAGGCAGCTGCAGGATCCCATTATGTTGCACTGAATGGAGGTTAGTATTTAGAACAGATCACAGCTAAGCAGGCTTTCTTCATTGTCAGACTATGTTTAGTTTGGTGGTTTTTTGGGGTTTTTTTTTAATCTGTTTAATCCTTTTTTTTTTTTTTTTTTTTTTTTTTAAATAAGGGAACTTTTAATATAGCCAAAGTGGATACTGCTTTTAAACAGATCCAGTTTTTTGAGAACATTTTTTCATCAAGTATTTAACTGGAGTTTTGTTACTAATGCTTGACTTACAGTAGCTAAAGCCAATATAATACTTTCCTGAAGCATTGCTCAGAACTTCTTAAGCTAATATTTCCAAAGCCAGAATTCTTTAAAAGTTATGGGCACAATCTCAAATGGCTCAGAGCCATGTACCTCAGAGTCTGACACTAAAGTATTTTTTTTTCCTAGGCAAGTTCTGCGTTCTTAAACTATTGTGGCAAATCTTGCATCAACTTCTCTGACAGCAGCCTTCTTCTGAGCATAGTCCTGGCCCTCTGAAAAGCATTAGAATTTATAATCCTAACACTTATGAAAGGATGTAGCAAACAGATTGGGATCTAAACCCAAGGAAACATGAGCACAGAAGAAATAATCTCTGTGAATTCTAGCAGCATGCAAAGGTGAGGGAACCTCCCTTGTTGTGCTCAGGGGCCCTCCATGATCTCCTGGCTCAGAGAATTAGGCAGTCTATTGCACAGAGATTGTTTCACCCTGCAAACTCTAACTTGGTCTGGGAGCACAGAGGAGAGCAGCTTTGGTCTGACTGTGGTTCTGGAGGTTCAGCCCGGTCACATCCAGGGCCTTGGGCAGACCAGCACCACGTCCACAACACCCTTTTGGTAGAGCCAGCTCCCACCTGGAGCTGCTCTTCATCACTGTGGCAGGGCCAGGCACCAGCACCACTCTGCTCCACCCTGGGCTGACACCCTGACTGCTCTGTCCCTCTGCCTGCAGCAGCGCCCACCGCACTGCTGAGCCTGGATGTCCTTGTCCCTTGAGAACCTCCGTGGGCCAACAGCCATGCCATGGCCATGGGCTGGCAGAACACAAACCAGGCCTGGACACAGGTGCTGGTTTGCTAGAACAAGCGAGAACCTGGCTGATCTGGCTGTGCTTTTTACCTGCACTTCCATGCATGCATCTGGGTAGCTGCATGTCTTGTCAAGCCCAGGATGTGCACTTGGAACATCTTTCTTTGCCTGCTAAACTCTGTCTGTTCTCTCTAAGTGTGTCAGGGTTGATGTCTCCATTGTGTTGAAGCAATGCCATTAGTTGTATTAACCATCCTCCACCCAGAAATGACAATCCAGCATATCTCCAACTTAGCCTTTTTATTGAAATCAATAAAGGAGAAAACACATGGCACTAAACTATTTGGTGGCAGCTTTGTTATAAACTCATTACTGGAAAAACCTTTTAACAGACCTTTAACCAAAGCCATTGATTCCATCACAGCAAGGGTGATCTATGGAGTTAATCAGCTGAGTCACTTGGACAGCCTGGCTGTGTGCTGCTCTGCCTGAGACTCGGCCACCTGTCAACAAAAACTCTTCATGTGCAGTAGACTTGTAGCCTTAAAAAGCAAGACTGACACCAACACCAATCCCCAAACAGACTGATTTTAAAGGCATTAGTTCACATTCCAGAAAAAATAATAATAATTTAAAAATATGCAATTCCAGTGCCAAACTGTCTGGCAACACTCATTTTGGCCTCAGCAACTATTTAGCCTTGGGGGATGACCTGTTTTCCCCAGCAGCAGGTCTGAGGTTGTTGCAGGTTTTGGACCCACTCACCCTTTGCTGGGGTGCCCCACTGACTCCTTGGCCCTGCCCATGAGCTCATTCACACAGTCACACACAGCCAGTCCTGCATGAGCAGATCCCAGCATATTCCCAGTCTGAGCAGTTCTCCAGAGATATGCTTTTTAGGAATAGAGCAGAACTTACAGAGAATCTGTTCACAGAGTCAATTTTTGCAGGGCTGACCCTTTCTGACCTTTTTTGACCCTCTACCAGTGGCATGCTCAAAGTTGTAGCCCTTCATTTTTGGGTAACTTTCATGCCTGTACATCTGAGGAGAGGTTAACATGGCTCTCTTTCCTCAGTAACTACACCTTCAAGCTCCATTTGAGTTCCTTTTTCATTGAGGTTGCTGAAAGAACAGACAGCACTAGCACATACACACAGTGCTCTATGTCTCATTCCTGGCCTTGTGACAGAATTTGAACAGTAAAACACTTAGAATCAGATTGCTTCACAAGAAAGAATGAATTGAATTTTTGCAGGTATCCAATATCTAAAAGCTTTAAAGAGTCAGTGTCTGATAACAAATGATTCCTGCAGATGCCTGGTGTCGGTTTATTCCAAAATACGTCTACTTGCAGTCATTGGCATCAAGCTGCTTCTTGAAAATACCAGAATATAGCATGTGATGTCAAATAATTTTTTACCTTTTTTTTTGTGCATGGTGCTTCCAGAGAGGCACCTCATCATAAGTGCCTGTGCAGTTCAAAAAAAACCAAGACCAAAATAAATTCAGATGGAATACAAACACATTGTGTAAAGAAATGTCTGAGAATAAGGCACATTTTTTGAGATATGTGATACAGAATTTTCTTTTCTCCCTCAGAAAATCTCTATAATAGCCACCACAATTTAGAAGTAAATTTTAAAGTGCTTCCAGTCACATCTGCACTTCCCATGCAGTGCAGAACAGGGTGGGATAGGACAGCCCACCTGCCCAGCCCTTCAGGGTGCCCGTTGGTGTCCCACAGGGTGGCTCAGTGACAGGCTCTGCTTCCTGCCAGAAACAGGCTCTGTCCATCACCAGTGGTGGGCAGGGAAACCACGCACCAGCCAAAGCCACCAGCTCAACATCAGAGATGCATCCTCCCCCTAGCTGCTGTATTAAAGCTGAGCTAAAATGTTTTTCTGCTTCATAGATTTTTCCTAATGAATTTTTCCATACAGGCACAAAATGTCTTTTTACAGAATTTTGTGATGATGCTCAAATTCATCCTAAGTAGTGTTTATTCTGTTTATTCAAATGAAGCCAACTATTTCCCCTGGGAACTTTCTGCAGATTTCCCCCTGGGAAGAAATTCACTATTTTTACATGAAAATATACTTAATTTAAACTTTAATGGCCTTTAAAAACAAAATTTGGATGAAAAGATGAGTAAAAAATTTCAGCACTCTAGATAGGAACAAGTTTATGACTCACAGGCAGGTTTAATTATGACTGAAGGGCTTTTCAGCTTGTAGTAAAAGAAAATCCTGCTTCCAGGCCATTCCGTACTTTTTTGTGACTGAGATGTATCAGCGATGGAGAGAGACAGGAACAGCTGAGTGGTGATCAGAATCTGATTTTACTGTGGGCTACATAAGCTTACATACATTCTAGGAAGGCTAGTAATTTTTTTTACTACAATGATCGGGTTAAACATCATACAAACATACAAACAACTTTACAATATACATTCTACAACATCTTTCTTACTTGATTCAATCTTCTCCCTGCCAGGCTTGATTCAATCTTCTTGCAATCTTCAAAGCACTGTTTGATCCTACCAAGACATCTTGACTATCAGATCTCTTATACTAGTCAAGTTCAAGGTACTTTCTAACTTCACCACAGAGATGCTATAGTCTTCTGGTAGCAACAGAAACTGTCCCTTACTCATATGTCCTGTGCTGAGAAGATAAATTTTTTTTCCCTAGCCATCTGTGTGCAATACTGCTCCTTTAAATTTTCTCCTTTCATAACTCCTTGCATTCAAAACTTTCAGTAGTATTATTATTTCTTCTTGACTGTCTGTCCTGGAATGTTATTAATTTAACAGTTTGATTCTTCTGTTCCCACTGATTGAAGTTTCAAGGACTTAGATCAAAGCTGCATCAGAACTGTAAACTATAAAGTGCTTTGGGACCCTCCAGAATAAGAGCAGAGGGACCATGCCTGGTAATATCAGCTCCTGCATGCCCTTTCCTCGTGTAAAACTACAAAACTTATAATAGGAAAGTACTTTTTCTTCCTACTTTTTCCTTGAACTGTTAAAATCACCGTGTTGCTCAACACCAGTATTTGGCAAACAGGAGGTCAAATAATTTTTTTTGAGTGTTTTATTTCACCCCTGAAAGTATGCAACAAAAAACTAGGTATACATCGGTCCAGTATTCTCTTGGATATCTGGGAAATCTGGGAGAGACACAGTGGATCCCAAGACTGTAAACACAGCCAAGAGAAGCATACTGTGAACCTTGTTCAGAAGTTCTTAAGCTACATATTTTACTTTAAAATTATATCCAAATTTTCAAGTTCTAGGATATTGGCTTCTCTGGAGACAGTCTGGGCATGTCATACTTTGATCCTTCATTAAGTTCAGAGGAAAGGCTACAAAAGGCAAGGAAAGCATTTTGTTCAATAGCCAAGTCCACCTTATTCCCATTGTATACCAGAGTCCACTCCAGCCCATTTTGAAGTGAAAGAAAGGAGATACAGTGCATAGACTCAAACCCTGATTTAATAGTGGAACAGACTCATGCACCTATCATGAGACATACATAAATGTAAAGCTTACAATAGTGCACAGTGCACTGCACTGCAGTATGTGTTCAGATATAAATACAATAGAATTTTTTTGGAAATACAAATAAGGAGAAACATACAGATACTCTGTAGTCCAAAATTCTAAATTTTGGTCATTGTGTGTTTTTTTATGATTGAGCCAATATCCAGCAAAATTAGATTTAGTGTCCTTGCTTCTTATAAAATTACACAGAGGCTGCAGCTTTATTCCTCTCCAGGACAGTAAAAAGCAATAAAATTCTTGCAGATTTCGACAGCAGGCAATTCAATAAAAGGCTATGTATATTTTATAAGTACAATAAAGACAAGTCTATAGCTGGATCATAAATGGAGGTTTGTTTGGTTGGTTTGTTTTCTGCATGCATCAATGCTGGGGTCTATTTTCAACACAGAATGGTCTTCTCAGCTGTCCCTTTTTGGGGAGAAGCAGAATGAAATTTTTATTTTTATAATGTATTATTTAAGCTTTGCTAAAGGGATTTTGAAGTGTATGTCTGTTTAAAACTTAAAGGTGTTGTGGAACCGAATACTTTCCTGTTCTTGATGAGTGCTATAAAATTTTACAATTTTTTTGTTACATTGTAACACATATCTGTCTTATCACTGTGGCATTCCCTTTTTTATGAGAAAACAATGAATATTTGATACAGACATAATTATTTCCTAGACTTCCATCAATGTTTTGTTTAATTCTTCAATAATATAATGGGGAGATTAATAGGTTGTTGCATTTCTGATCAATAGTGTTGCAATGCATTTAGTGAGCTTTTGTCTGCTGAAATATAAAATTTAATACAAATGTAAAACCAAAACTGACAACATACAAATGACCCACCCTACATAATTACAGCTGTATCAATTTTTTCTTCTCACTTAGAGAAAGAAATTTTAAAACTATGAAGAAGCTGATTAAAGAAAAAAAAAAATCCTCCCTATTTTCCTCTGAGACAAGTTCTCCAGCACTGAAAATCAGCAAGAGGTTGATCTAAGCAGGGTCTATGGCATCGAACCTCAAGTTTTCTGGAGAAGGAAACTTTTCTATGTAACTGCACAGAATCCACAAGTATCAGTTTGCCCTTCCCAGCAGTTTGATGGTTAAAGTCTAACTCATACAGCAAAGTACAACCAGTGTCATCTTACTAGATGTACCAAGAGTACAAACTCTGAGAATATATGAAACTATGGGACAGACCTAAAGACTTTTTTTCACCATTACAGTGAAGCTAATCTGCTGTTGTCCTCATAGAATTGAAGAATCTTGTCAGGCAAGAAATATAGAGACCTTTTGTTTACCAACACAAAGTGATGCAGACTATCTCCATCTCAAAATCCAAACAAATATGCTTTGGAAAGACACCTGTGTCAGCCTATCAAATGTCAAGAAAAAATTCCCTTTCAGCTCACTTATTAGAACATTGTGTTTCTTGTTATGGCAGAAAAGGTATGAAATCCACTGCCTTAAAAATAAATTATGTAAATGAATCACAGCAGGGAGTACAGAGGAGTTAAAAAAACATACTATAATAAAAAAAGCATTCAAGGGAGAAAAATTATGGTCTCTAAGCTTAGATGAATGATCATCCATGAATTTGACCCAAATATCCATAACCTCAGGAAAAAGTAAAGCATACAAACATTAGTTAATGCTGTTTCCATTTGCTTCCTTTGTAAAACATGAATTTTGATTTAATAAAGTAGCCTTGACCCTGCAGCCCTGCTCCTGCAGTCAGTGTTATCATATGAAGACTGCAGAACTGATCACATGGAGGAAATCCAAAATGCTGTTCATGATGCACCCATGTTTAATCACAACTGGCACTGTGGCAGATTTTACCTTTAAAAACATGATTTAAAACATTCCAGAAAATGCTGGAAAGCAGAAAACGGGAGCAAAAGTAGTTAATTCCCCAAATCCTGAAAAGTAAACCTTTACAGGAGCTCACAGCACAAGTCTCAATGCTAATTTGAGAAGCGCTCTCTGTCTCTTAAGCATATAGAATGACTTTTCTGTATTTCAAATCATAATCATATACAACTCACACCACAATGCCTTTCTCCCACTTATTCCATCAATTAAGGCAGCTGCCATGTCTTGCATCCCTTTTTCCACAAATATTTCTGCAGGAACAACCTTTGTTTATTCATTAATCAGCCTTGTGGGATTCTGACTCTTAACAAAGACTGACAGTGCTAATTCAATATAAATGCTGAGCCAATATAATCCAAATCTTTCGCTGACAGTGTTACAAAAAAGAGCAAGGTTGTATATAATCTGTAAACTTGAAGAAAATTCAAGACTTCATGACTGGCAAAGGATCAGGTGGGATAGAGGACAATGCTTTATTATTAATCCTGTTTAAGATGCTGTATCACATAAATGCAGAAATCCATCTTAGCAAAGAATTTAGTAGCTTCCAAAACTATAAGAGAGAAAATGAGGGTTTGGTTTGTAATTCTCCACCCTGACCTCAGAATTCTACTCCATAGTTCAGAGCTGTACCAGATGATTCCCATTCCAGTTGGCTTCTATTAGACATAACAGAGACAGAGGCCACTTCAAAGAAAGGAGAGGAGAGGAGCCTGGCAAGCGAAGAATCAGCAGCAGCATTTGAGCAGAGAAGGTAGAAGGAGCTTTCAAGACTCTCACTGAGATTCCAGTTTGCAGCATGAATTTGATATTAGTTGGGATATTTTCAAAACTGAGATATGCTGTTGTGGGCTGCAAGTTCCTGCTGGGGAATTGTGCTGTCATAGCTAGAGGATGAAGCTGTTTGAGTCAACTATCAATTGTGTGTGTGTTTTGACTCTTTACAGAAATATCTCATTTAAAAAGTGTGAGTACATGATTTCTTTCCTATCCAAATGCTTAGGAAAGCTACCTGGCAGATCAAGCAAGGTGCAGAGTTAATAGTATGGTAGTCTAGAGAGAAAATCTACAATACCTCCCTACAAAAGGGGTTTGTGCAATCAGTTGTGGTGGAAGTCAGATGACCCTTGTGAAGCTATACCTCAACAACTTCTACCAGTAGGGAGTACTTAACTCCCCACACCTGGAGCAACTGAACTCTTCTTGTCTCCTGAGCTTGCAACAAGAGCTGTCAGGGCAGCCCCTGCTGCTGTTTATGCCACTGGAAGTTGAACTGAGTTCTCTTCTTTTCTGAGTTGATTTCACATCTACACTATAAATCATTATTCACTTTTTGCAACACTTTGCACTTCTAACTGTGGGATCACACTGTTCTTGATGCAGGCCAAAACATATGCTTTGGTTAACTGAGCGCTACTTCATCTCTCAAAACTTCCTTGCCCTACTGCTTATCATTCTTATGTAGTGCTTTATTTGGCCATGTACTCTCACAATGCCTAAAAGAGACAACTACATAATTGTGTTTTCTTAAACGTTGTCTTTCTCTTTTTTCATTTCTGTATTAAAGTTTTTATTAGGGTTTCCATTAATGTCGGAAGGATATGTACTTAATATGTGAATGTGCACTACCAGACCTGAAAATACAGTCAATAGACCAAATTCTGTTCAGATACAATAGACCAAATTCTGTTCAGATACAGTACTTGCTAAAACGGGGATGGCTTCTGTCTAGAACTCCTTCAACTCCTATGGAACAACTTGCTCTCCCTCCTACCCCAGGGTTTTAGCACGTTCTCTTGCTCCAGTTCAGCCACAGAAAACCTCTATGGCTTTTGCACAGGTGAGGTTTGCCGGGGCACGAGCGGACAGCTGGGACAGCTGATTTTATTAATTAAATATTTCTGCCGCACAGAGCCTCGCGCTCCGGTTCGGAACTCAGCCGAGGCCGCGCACAGAGCCAGCCCGGGCTGCGCCGGCTGCTGCCGCCAACCGGGAGAGCCGGCCCACCTGAAGGCTTTGTGATGAATTTTAAAAATGAGATACTGTAGTCCGTTTTCTTTAAAAAATATTAAAGAGTAAGCATAATTAATACTACATTTTTATCAGTTTGTTTGGGACATTTTTAAGCGGAAAGTGGGGGATTTCGAGTCCGGTCGGCAGAGCCGGCCCAGGCGGGGAGCGGCGCCCCCTGCGGGCCCGAGCTTGAAGGGTGCAAAGGCTCCAGCGCGGATGTGCTGGTTGCGTGCCCATCGGAACGGCTGCATGACACTGCCCGAGCCCCAGCACATCGGGCATCTGTGCGGGACATGCGGGATGAGCCAGCGACTGCCGAGTTCAGCGGGCTTCAGTTGTACTGTCCGGTGGTCCCCTCCTAGCAGTGCCCACAGCAGCGCTGAGAGTATTGCGCTGGGGAACAGCTGCGGCGCAAAGGGAGAGGAGAGCACAGCACAGCACAGCACAGCACAGCACAGCACAGCTCGGCCAGGGCGGTTTTGGGGTGCGGATCATTCGCGCTGAGAGCTCCGCTCAAATGCATCCGCCCGCGAACGGAGCCAGCAGGGGGCGCCGCCCCGTGTGAGGGTCCCTCAGCGGGCAGGGGGGGAAGGGGCCGGGCTATCGTCACGTGACCGGGACGCGGAAGTGCTCGCAGGAAGGGGGGGAGCTGCTTCCGGTGCGGGTCGGGGTGGGTGCGGGCAGGATCGGGGCCGGGGCCGCACCGACAGCGTCCCGCTATGAGAGAGACGTCGAGACCCGCAGGTGAGACGCTGCCGCTCGTAGTCCCCGGGACGCTGTGCGGCCTCCGGGCCCGTTCCGCGGCTCCGCTCTGGGGCGGGGCGGCGCGCGAGGCCTTCCCACACCTCTCGTCCTCAGATCCCGCGCTCCGTCGGGCCGGGTGGGTGTCCCCGGCTGGACCGGAGCCGGCGGCTGCCCCGGCCGAGCCTATTAGCGGGTCCGCGCGGCCACGGGAGGCGCTGGGCTGGAGCGATTCCCGGGCGGGCCCCGCCGCTGCGGCCGCATCGCGTGGGAGCGTGAGAGATCGGTGTCTGCAGGCCTGCGCGCCTAGAGGGGAAGGAACTCCCTGCTAGCACTTACTAGAAGTAATTTTATTTTACAGCAACTTTAAAGTGACCTGTATGTTCTATTCAATGCTCCAGCATGGAGATATTTTTTATTATTATTATTATTATTATTATTATTATTATTATTATTATTATTATTATTATTTGAAGTAGAAATACTTTGTTCTTTATGAGTTTGGAGTAAAAGTGCAAAGCAAAACAGATCATAGAAGGAGGGACTGAAACCCCTTTTGAAAACCAGCTTGCTTGACTTTATATGGCTTTCCTAATTGAAAATATTTTACTTACATTTTGTCTGCATAAGAACTTAAAATACAAAAACGTCTGCTATCATCTGGAAATGTTTCTGTGGTGACATGCTGACTCCATGCTGAAAGATGCCAGTTTAGATTATCAGTAAAGGTATATAAGTTCTACAGTTATTTGTCTTTAAATTTTAGTTGAACACATCCTGGAAGCTTATTTTTTTGTAGACAAGTATTGAAAAATAGAATCTTAAATCTGAGAATATTCCGAAGGGAGGTAAGGAACTGCCTCTGTAAAGAAAATCTGATTGTTTCAAAAAATAGACATAACTATACACAAGGTATAAGGTAACTTAAAATACTTAAATAATTATGTCAAATTGCTTTAAGCAAAGTGGTAAAAAAAAATAATAGTTGAACTGGTAGGTGCAGTATTCCGTTGCTCATTGGAAAAGTATTGGTAGCTGATTCTATTCTGAAGAGGGCTAGTGCTTTGAGGAAAAGAACCTGAGGAGTGCTGAAGACAGTAAATTTAAAGGTGTCTGCTGTGATTATGTGGGTGGCAACTTCATGGAATTTGATGAAGGAAACCACTTGCTGCTCCGTGGCTCTTCAGGAATCCCATAGCACTCAATTTACACATTATCAAATAGAAAAACTGCTCAAATTTAACTTATTTTAGCAGCTAATGTTGATCTTTAATAGTGGCATTTAAATTTCTTTCATTTCTAATTACAATAACATGCAAATTTATTTCAAATTCAATTTAATATTTCATGTATGCATTTGAAAAAGTTGTATTACTGCTTAAAGGGGTGTTAACTTTGTAGTAAGACATCTAGATTTGTGAGAGTACAGGTCTGAAAATCTGGGAGCTCTGCGCTGAGATTCTGGCATGTAATTGTTATGTTGTTAAAAATACACAAGGAACAGACAGGTAAAGTTCTGTGCAGCAAAGGTATCAATTTCTTGATTGACATTTTAAATTCTGTATGATTTCCCTAAAAGGAACGTTATAACCCTAACCCAAATATCTCAGTAAGCTTGGAATTAAAAACTGTACGAGCTGTTCAGTCTTTCAGTTAAAACAATAGGGAAATGCATGAGAAGGGCCATAAGCCTCATTCTTAGTGGGGTTCTGTTGTGATTCCAGTGTCATCCTGTGAGTTGATACAGTTGCTTTTGAAAAACTGATTTAAAGTGAAATATTTCATTAATAAAATCAGTAGTTGTTGGGGGATCAATGAGATGATTTTGTTGGCATTTGAAATACAGAATCTTTCATATCCTGGTACAACTGTGGGGCATCCTGGAGTTAGAACTCTATTGTATAACTCCATGAAATAATGATTTCATTAGCCTAAACTTGTGTTTGAAATGCTAAGTCTATCCCAGCTAGATAACTTGCTCTCTGTAGCTGCTGTTGTAGTTGATGAGTCCTCTTGGAGAGAAGAAACACAACAAAATGTGCTGGCATAGCAATTTATGGCCTTAGTACATCTTTCAGAAGAGGGAAATGAGGTGGCTTGAGAGAAATGCAACAGTGGCAAAAGGTACTAGAAAATGCTGAGCTCCATGTGAGTCTGTTAAGAAAAAGGAAAAAGCATAGAAGAGAATGAAATGGTCAATACTTGGCTGAGCATAATTTCTAATTTTTTATTTTTATTTTTTTCTTGCAGCACAGCACTAAATTTGTAATGCAATGGAGTCTGGGTCAAGCTCCTTTCGAGTGGAATTTCCGGATTTTTCTAGCACCATTTTGCAGAAGTTAAACCAACAGCGCCAGCAAGGACAATTATGTGATGTGTCCATTGTGGTACAGGGCCATCTCTTCAGAGCCCATAAAGCTGTTCTTGCAGCTAGTTCGCCTTACTTCTGTGATCAGGTTCTCCTGAAAAACAGCAGGCGAATAGTTCTGCCTGATGTGATGAATCCCAGAGTATTTGAAAACATTCTTCTGTCTACCTATACAGGCCGGCTGGTAATGCCTGCGCCAGAAATTGTTAGTTATCTGACCGCAGCAAGTTTCCTTCAGATGTGGCATGTAGTGGATAAGTGCACTGAAGTGCTTGAGGGAAACCCAACAGTTCTGTGTCAAAAGATGAATCATGGCAGTGACCATCAGTCCCCAAGCAGTAGTAGCTACAATGGCCTTGTTGAAACCTTTGAACTTGGCTCTGGAGGACAGACAGAATTCCACAAAGTGCAGGAACTAAGGGATGTTGAAAATGAAGAAGAAAGCTCTAAAGATGAACTGTCATGTCAGCTGACAGAGCACGAGTACCTTCCCAGTAATTCTTCAACAGAACATGATAGACTTAGCACTGGAATGACCAGTCAGGATGGGGAAGAGGGAACTAGTGATAGTGCAGAGTACCAGTATACCAGACCAATGTATAGCAAACCCAGCATCATGTCTCACAAGCGGTGGATCCATGTGAAACCAGAAAGGTTTGAACAAGACTGTGAAGGCGTTGATAATCCTTATGATGAACACCAAGTTTCTGAATCCATGAATGCCATCCAGGCAGATCACTCAATCCAGTCTTCAGGTGTTGAAGATTTTCACATAGGTGACAAAAAGATGGAAGCAGAATTTGATGAACAGGCAGATGAAAGTAATTATGATGAACAAGTTGACTTCTATGGCTCATCTATGGAAGAATTTTCTGGTGAAAGGGCAGATGGAAATATAAGTGCTCACAGACAGGATCTTATGATGGCAGCAGGCTATGGTGAAAGCATTGATATGGCTGCTGGGATTAAAGAAGAAACGTCTCTCACTGGATTCTCCCATGCCGATAAGCTCTATCCTTGTCAGTGTGGAAAAAGCTTTACACACAAAAGTCAGAGAGATCGGCATATGAGTATGCACCTTGGTCTTCGACCTTATGGCTGTGGTGTCTGTGGTAAGAAATTCAAAATGAAACACCATCTTGTAGGCCATATGAAAATTCACACAGGCATAAAACCATATGAGTGTAACATCTGTGGGAAAAGATTTATGTGGCGGGACAGTTTTCATCGGCATGTGACCTCTTGTACCAAGTCCTATCAGGCTTCTAAAGCTGAGCAGAGTACTACTGACATGAACTAAGACATTAGTGCTTACGTCTGCTTAGTAGAGTGTCACTGTTGGACACAAGATGATTCACACAGACACAGCTCGAAATGTGATGAAAGAAGAAGAAGGTTTATTCTGTCTTTTCAGTATTTATAGATTTTCAACAACGACTAGGGATTGGATAGTCAGGTCACCACGTTCCCAACTACACTGGTTGTGAGAGACATCTATCAAAAGGCATATCTTTAATGGAATGTATACACATCTATATTTATAGTTACTTTCCTGGGAAAGTGGCTAGAAATTATGAAAACAATATTGAAAGGCCTGATTTTCAGGGCAACATCTCACCCTTTTTGTCTTTTAAAAAAGAAAAAAAAGAAAAGAAAAATGAACAGAGAAAATGAACAATATCTTAAACAAACAGAAGGAAAATAACAGAGAAAACAAACAATGTTCTAAACAATATCAGAAGGCTTTTAGATTCAGGGTGATAGTAGAGTAAGAAAAATAAACTAATTATGCAAATAATGTCTGGTACTTGCTATTGTACATTTTCAAAAAAATAATTTTAATGAGTATGCTGGTATAAACAGATCAAATGTATTTTGCTTCCTGCAATATTACTTCAGGTGTTCAGTGTGTGAAGTGTGTGTGGTTAATCTGAAAGGTGCCTGCAAAATGAGGTCTGAGATTGATTGTAATCACAGTAGTATTTAGAAGCCATCTTATATTTCTAAGTCATCTTAATTCACAGTTAAACTCAGCTGTAAATTGACAGAAATTGTGAAAATACTTAGATGAACCAGGAATTCAGTTAGTACTCCTTAATGGAAAAAAAACCTAAGATGACCAAACTGGGTTATATGATACACATTTAAATGAAGAAAAAAAACATAATTCCACCTCAAGGTGAAGACTGCCAACATACTTAACGTGTATCATTAGGTAGTGTGCATCATTCAGTAGCCTTTGTTGTATTGCTTAATGAAAGGCAGTGGTAAAGGTAGTTTGGCTTTCCTTTATCCATCTTCTGTTTTTTAATTTATCTTCAGTAAAACAAATGTCTAATTTTGTGCTGATTTCTATTTAGAGTCTGTAATGCACTTACAGTTTATCACTATATAAACCTCAGTATGTATTAAGTATACTTATCCTTGCTTTTCTAGGGTCTAATTCTGTACGACTCCTTACTTCATTAGATTTCAATCACTACATTGTGAGAGCTTCTAGAAGTGTGTGTAATAAGTATGTCTTATTAAAAAAAGAAAGATACCAACAAAAAGTAAGATGTAAAATTTGGAACTTAGTCAAAATAATCAAATATTTAAAGTGTAAATTTCTGTTCAAATTTTTGTGGCTTACTACATTAGCAAGTACCAAACTCTGGATTCATGAATTGACTTGTTATTGGTACAAAAACTTCTTTGAGAACTTAAATCTAGTTTTAGAAGCCTGCTTTAGGAAAATTACATAGTCAGTGATAGTTATTTATACTTTTAATTCTTTACTATTTGAATAGTAAGAACTATAATACAGATTCTTGGTACTGAACTACTGTGACTAGTGATCACAAGCAGAATTGTTTACCTCCTCAAATGAAATTGCTTGTGGAAAAAGGTAGGAAGCATGTGATTTGGATCTTCTAATGGTACTGCAGAACATGGTACCATGCATGTCTGAAGTTGGGATTTTTGCTGAAAAGGTGCTTATTCATGGAGATAGATGGAGGGAAGAGTGTGTATAGTTCTAAGCGATGCTGCCAGCTCTGCAGATTGAGTAAAGGCATCGGTTGTAAAGGTGACAACAGGATTTTGGGGTTGAAAGCTTAATGCAGTCCAATGCAAAAGCAATTGCTTCTTAGTAAGCAAAAGCTTCTTAGTAGCTTACTGAAAAATGATAAGGAAAGAGCCTTTAGAGCATGCATAGAATATAATAGAAAGAGGTGATATCCAAGCACAGTGCTGTTCACATGGGGAAAAATGTTAAACAGCATTAAAGAACTAAGCCTGTCTGGCCCCAGTTTCTATATTAGGCACTGCTGTGTGCAGGATAATGTACTGACACAGTATGGTGAAGCAAAACAACACAAAGATTATTATACTTCAGATTCTTTTTTGAACTCCCAGTTACAAATTGTCTTAACAGACAACTGAACTGTATCCTGAAAATGAATGTCTGCTGCAATCTGAGAGTTTTCTACTCAGTGAGCTGTAATTACTGTAATTTCTTTACTGGCATTCTACTTACAAACTTTTTTTTTTAAAGAGGCTCTTAATTATTAATCTTATAATGCTTCAAATATTTTTTCATATGGAATTTTGTTAAAACAGATGTTCCCAAGTACAGTGAACCCATTGCTGGCAATGGGCATGAATGATCAGCATCAGAATTCCTGTTCTTAGCACTTAATTGAACTTTACAGATACCATGGTGGCCATGTTTAACCTTTGTGATCAAGGTACTGAAACAGGGATTTCACAGTTTGTTCACTAACACTGTAACCTGCTTAATGTATAGAAGCACTTTGTATTTAAACAAAACAAAAACAAAAACAAAAATCAATAAAACAAACAAAAAATAAAACGAACACCAACAAAAACCAAACAAACCATAAAACTTTATAAATATGTTTTTTAAACTTAGAAATTATATTCCCTCTATGGTTTGTTTACACACTGTTAACAGTCCTTTTTAATACTAAAAGATACTATAATGCTTGCCTGTTTACATGAGGGTAAAGGAAAGGGGTCTTGCACTTGGTGGCCCTATTTTTCCATTCTCCAAGGCCTTACTACATACATGGAGTCATTTCTGCAAGTACCATCATCACATTTGAAGGAAGGCATTAGAATCATAGAATGGTTTGGGTTGGAAGGAGACTTTGAAGGTCGTCTGCTTCCAACCCCCTGCCATAGGTATGGACACCTTCAGCTAGGCCAGGTTGCTCAGAGCCCCATCCAGCCTGGCCTTGAACATGTCCAGGATGTTTATTCTCATACTCATTTCAAGAATGATCTTGTATATTACATTAGTTCTCAGCCCCTTTCCAATTGTCACTTTAGTTTTGCATAAAAAGGTTAAGGGTGCCTCTTCCCATTTAACCATAAAAAAGGCTGGACAGAAACACCAGTCTGAAAACTGGTCAAAAAAAAGTCAAACTCAGACCATCCTACAGAGCTGCCAGCAGAACTGTTTCTTTTACCACCTTGGAATGACTTTTATATGGGATATTTAAAGGTTTAACATTACTTCTATTTGCAGTTAGATTACTTTGAAATAAAGCTTTAAAATCAAATGTACTGCAAGAGACACTTTAAAGATTTTATAACAGGTTCAGTAGATCGTATTATAGAACCACGTCCTTTTTTAATGACTTCGCATGAATAGTAACTTTTTACTATTTGCCTCTTGCTGTTTTACCCCACATTATGGCATTGTCTTGAAAGTCCAACACATGTTGCTCCACTGATTTTGTAGCACTTGGCTTTCTGCTGTCAATTTACATGAAACCAGTTGATTGCAGGAAAATATTGATCTGATTGTCATGAGATCAAGTTGAGAGGATTGATGATTTAAGGGCAGCTTGAGATACATATCTAAAATCCTTACTTTTGCATGTCACAGGTGAAACAATTGTGGTGTTTTTCCTGAAGTCAGTTTATTGCCCTTTGTCAAACTTCTAATCACCATTTAAGGTACTGGGGGGGGAAAGATAAAAAATTCCTTAAACCATCTTCCTCAGGCTCAACTTAAGTCTAACACTTCCCTGCCTTAGTAGTCTCAGTTTCCTTTGCTCTCACCAAGAGTTGTATTCAGCTCCTGCTATTTCCCTTAGTAAGGTGACAGGTCACACAGGAGGTTGGGCTCATATGTACACTTGATTGTCTGATGCTCTTCATTTCTTAGTGGGTGTCCTCTGGTGCTCTGGGCTGCTCAATGTCACTGTTCATGGAGACACTGAGCCACAGTCCTTTCAGGGATGTGTCTGTTCCAGCTTGGTTGTTCTGTGGAACTCAGTTCTTTCAGAGGTGTACCTGCTCTGGCAGAGCTTAGCTGTAGGCCAGAGTTCTCTTAGAAGTGAATCTCCTCAGGCAGGGAGTGTGTCCTTCTATGACTATGTCTATATATGTTCTCAGTGACTTCTTCAGGTGTTTTCCCAAGAGCAGCTCTTCAGTTTCTTTACATGTACCCAGGAGTATCTTCTCCATGTGTCCCCCTGCACCTCTTGCTAGCAGCTGCCACTCTTCCTTAATTATGTTTAAGCAGAAGCATTATGTGCACCTCTGGTTGAGATTTTGGCTTGCAGTGGATTGTTCACATCCATTTTTTGTGCAGGCTGAACTTCTTTTAACTAGCACAGGGCAGCTCGCAACCTCTAGCCACGTGTCACCCCTGCAGTCCTGCCACTGGTGGCCAGTTGAACATAGCAAGCCAAGATATACAGATGCAGCTTCTGTCAAGCTTCTGATTTTTGCTAATGGAGTGGTCTTGTTCAAGGTACGAAAAATTATTTCTTATGTGTGGGGAGGAGGGAAGCAATCCATATATATATATGTATATATATAATAATATGAATGCATATGTATATGATGAATTTCATTAGTCTTCCCATATACTTCATTACCTTTGATGATGTGGCTGTTGGCTGTAGTAAAGTGAGTGTCTTCTGAAAACCAGCAGTATTGTACACCCAGGTGGCTTTCAGACTTTCCTGCTGCTTTGAAGCCATTCATTGTCCTAGTAGTGGTGAGAAGACTTAATGATACTACAGCTAAGTTCCTTATTACTCCGTTTTGTAACTATGATGTTAATTACCATGGAATCTGTGTAACTGCCATTCTGAAAAATTTGACTGTTAGCAGGGTTAAAATCTGCTTAGGTGTATATCAGACCTTTTTGAGGGAGAATGTTCCTATTTCACACACCAGTGTTACTGCGCAGGGCGCTTTTTTGTTGTTTAATTTTTTTAACTTTCCTTGTTTTATTGGTGAGCAGATAGACCCTAGAAGGTATTGCCAGTACAGTTTTTGGTCACAGTTTTTTTCATCTGAGGTGTGCCTGAGGTTGAGAAAACATCCTGTATCATAAGCAAGGCAGATGATCAAAGGCTGATGTATTCAGTGTTCCAGTATTACTGATCCTGAAAGAATGGAGGCACATCAGGTTTTGTAATCTCAAGACTTTTGCCTGGGTGCCAGCAAGGTGACCTGTCTCTGAATTATGAGAGTCTACAGCAGTACACTGAGTGTTTTACTGTAACAGAATTAGGACCTTTCTCAAAGCAACAATGGAAAGTTGTTTTTTGTCTTTTAAATGCTTCATTGGATAGCTTGGCTTCTTTAGCTATTAGCTGTAAACTGTCAGTGGCCTAGGGGAAGATGCTGGAAAAGAAAATGGTATATTTTTAATGTGATTAAATTGCAAGTTCTGATTTTTGCTTGAAGCCTGTGTCTGTCGATTGCTGCTCCTTTTTTTTTTTATTCATGGGATTCCATATTTCTTTCAGAAATGTAACTGTTTATGTAAGTCAAGTGAATCTTCCTTAATGAGCTATAAGTTTTTATTCTAAACAAGTCATTTATAATAGTAAATTTGCATCTCGTGATATTTTGTGAGATGTTATGCCTGTATTGCAGAGGTTGGATAGTTTTTGTCTCTAAATATTGCTGTCCTAATTGTACAGCATGGTTTTAATTTAATGTTACTGTTCAATATTTTCTTCTTATAGAAGAGTCCCATGCCCCTTTTTTCTATAACATGTTTTAATAAATGTTATCTGTCAACTTTGTAAACGTTTTCTTAAGCTTGAATGAAAGGAAAGCATGTCTAGTACTAGTATTTAATATTTCACTTTGCCAAAATAAGTGCTTAAACAAAAGTACAAATCCTAAAGTTGTTGATATATAACTTTATTAAATATATAAAAAAGTGTATCTAGTAATGTGTCTTCTTGAAGTAATAACATGCCAGCCTAGTTTAAGAAAACATTAAACTAAAACCTGATTTTTATGACAGTAAGTTCGATGAATTTGTGGAATTGGACACTTTTGCTTTCTTTGCTGCTTTAGGTAATTGGCTCCATGCTGCTTCAGATTTGCCAAATGGGTTTTGTTATAACTGTTTTTTACAGAATGGTGACCTCTGAAGTTATGATAGAGAATGTACATGCTGATAGGAAAATTCCAGAATACTCACTTCATAGTACCAGTAACTGCATGTCCCAAAAGCCTCTTGGTGCGTTGGAAGTAGGTACAGATAACATAGATTTTTTTTTTCTTGTCTAAATATGAAAGAAATTTCATGCTATAAAAAGTATTAAAGATTAAGTTTCCCTTTCCTATCTGTGAGGGTTCCTCCTCTCCCTGACTAAATTTACGTACTCATACTGAACACTTGATTTTGTCCAGGCTCCATCCACTCAGTCCTTGTGGAACTGTCCCAGCTGCTGTTTACTACCTAAGCAAAAAAGGAGCTCATTCTTATTGAAAACACATTCAGTCAATACCTGGAGAAGTCAGTATTTGTATAACACACTCATATGGAACAAGAAAATTAATTTTCTATTTTGGTACACATTTACTGAACATGGAAGAATAAGCCCAGTTTTCTGCCTGTTCAGAATTACTTGTTTTTACTGTGTTTTTTATCTGAGCGAACATACAATTTGTCTCTGTATTCTTTAACTCTGTTTTTTGTGCCCTGGCCAGGACGCTTCCCAGGCCGCTGCTTTATCTGATCATTCAATGCCTAATGTGTGAAGAGTGTTCTGTGTCTTAATGGGAGAGAAAGACGTATCTCCGGAAGACAGAATGTGGTGTCCAGTTAGACGGGGTGGGTATCCCAGCAGGACCTACTGGCACCAGTCTCTCTGACTGTTATCAGGTAGTACATGAACTGTCCGGTTCATAAACGGAATCCTTGCACTACCTGACCTACAAGCATATGCAGGATAACTAAAAAAAAAAAGAAAAAAGCGCATGCTTGCTGAAGTGATTTCTGTGAGTGACAAGGCCAGTTTAATAGAGGTGAACTTCATAATTCTTTGCTTAATAAAGGTGGCAGTTCACAGCTTAAGTGGGGGGTGTCCTCCCGCAAAATCTCCCTCGCTGCATCTGCGACTGCCCATCCAGGATATGGCTCTGAGTGCGCGTTCTCTTCTGGAGCTGCACACCAGAGTGTTCTCGGAAGAGCTCTTCCCGCGTACTCAGCGGCTTCAGCCAATGTTCAAATCCTTCTGTCTTCGTGCGAAGTCGCGCTGCGAGGGCGGCTCCACCCTAGCCCGGCGGCGGGGAGCGTCCGGGCTCCGCGCCAGGAGCGGGGCGGGTTCCCGAGCGGCCCCGGGGCACCGCCCGCTGCCGGGGCGTCACCAGGAAGCGGAACGGCCGCCAGCGGAATCAGTTCCGGGTGCGAGTGGCTGCGGGAGCGGGCGGGAAGCGGCGGTGGGAGCGGGCCGGGCCGGCCGGGATCCGCCATGTGAGAGCCGCAGACAGCCCCAGGTGAGCGGCGCGCGGAGGGCGCTCGGCCCCGGGGCGCGTGGCGCTCCCGGATGGACGGGGCCGTGCTCGGGAGGGGTCCCGGCGCCCGCCAGGCCCCGCGGGGGCGGCGACCGCGGCCCGGCGGCCGTGGCTCGGTTCGGCCGCCTGGAGCGACGGCAGTGGCTTTGTCGAGGCAGCTGTCGCCCGGCCGTGCCTCGGCAGGAGCTGTCGCGTAAGCAGAATCAGTGCCTCTGGTGCAGCTTTGGCGTGCGGGGAGGGAGGGCGGGCGCGCCTGTGTCGGGGTCCGCTGTTAGCCCGAGCGAGGCGTAAAATCCTTGGCACGGAGGACTGGGGCGGAACGAACCTGGCCGCATTCGGGGAGGTGCTTATTGCCAGGAGTTAGGGGACCTTTCAGCTGCTGCTGTTCCGTCAGAGAAGGTGTAAGTTCTAGTGAAACCCCAATCTCTAATGCAAAGGTCTTTCCAAATCCCAGCAGGTGTGCACAGCATGCAGAATTGGAATTGGCTTAGAGTAAATCAGAGTTGAGAGTGAATTTGGAACAAGCTAGAACAGTCTCAGAAACATTAATGTGGGTGAGCCTGGTTTTCAAGGGGAAAAAAGTGATAGAGGCTTAGCTGCACTGCACTTGCTGCATGTTACAGAATACTCAACATCTGGAACAGAATGTGCCTGTGCTTCATTGCCTGTCCACGGACAGCTCCAAACAGTTCCATCTGTCCCAAGGAGTGTGCTGGGAAAAAAACCACGAAAACATGCTCTTAGCAGCTATTGTGAATCTACTGCAAAAGATGTTGCTGGTATCTAGAGAGCATCGTTCATCATCAGTCACTTCATTGCCTAATAGAAACATAGGAGCCAAAAAGTCAACAATTTGATGAAGAATGGCTACTGTGAAAAAAAACCCAACAAACCAAAAACCAACCAACCAACCAAAAAAAAAAAAACCAAAAAACACTACCCCAAAAACAGAAAAGAAAGTGCAGATTAAAATGCACAATAGTGATGAATTATTACCCTGGTAGTAAATAAAATCATAATATCAGAAACTTCAAGAGCTCTCTTCTCACTTGTGGAAGTCTGGCTATATATATATATATATATATATATATATATATATGTATATACTCAGTTTCAAAATACAGGCTGAGACTTGTATAATGGTAATGACTTCTTGAAGTTGTCAGGTATTCAGAAAATGTGGCTATTTAGAATTACATAATGGAATAACGTAAAATTTGTGCACAAAATAAAAGTTTTTGATCATTACTTGTAAGATATTGCTGGTTTGAAGTGTATGTATCACCATCATGCCCCTTTGTTTATTTATCTGGCACAATCCATTTGTTGATACTATTGTCATAAACATACAGAATAGTTTGATTTGGAAGACACCTTTTGGTTTTGGCTTATCTCCAGTTTGCATCCTGATAACTTTTTGCATTCAGAAATAGATACGTACCTGCAACTACTGTTGTGGTAATTTGATTTCTAGAGTCAAGATTTAGAGATTATTTCTATTGAGGTTTCTAATTCTTAGGTGAAACTTTTTATGCATTGCTGGTGTTTCATTTTTGCCCTTTCAATCACTTCCACACAGGCAAGCAGTTATGAGGAAGACAGTTAAGAGAATGAGGGACGAAGGTGTCACTTGGACTTCAGTTTCATATCTGCTTTCTTTGGATATTTGCTCAAATAAGAGTGTCCTTTTTTTTTCCTATACAATTCTAAATATTCCTACAATATCTCTGCTTCATCATGCTGACTACTGAGAATGAGTTTGCAGTGTTGCTGTTATTGGCCTGTGCGTATGTATGCGTGTCCATGTATGTACATACAGCTAAATAAATTGATTTTATTTCAATGCTAAATCATCCACTCTTTCAAGTAAATTTCTGTTCATCATGTTGTGAATCTCGATGAGATAAAATAAATCCATTTAATTTTTTTGATAGACAAACTGAGTGTCAGGGGTTCCTGCTTTGCTCCCCTGGCATTTAGTGAAGTTGTGTCCCATAGCACTGCCAGAGCTCTCACCTGCCAGGCAGGAGCTTTGTTTATGGCTTCACTGCAGGTGTTCAATACTTTGGGTACAACGTGGCCTGGCTGGCTGCAGAGAAGGAGTGATGACTTTCACTGGTGTTCTGATATCTATGGATGCAAGAGTGTACGAGCTGTTTTCTAGTAACTGCAGTTCTGCCTGTATTAACTTGCTTCTGTTTCTGAAGAAATGAGCATTTCCTGCATTTTTATGAGGTAAAGTAATGAAGTTTTAAATTGTTGTGTAGTTGTCAGCTAACAGATTTTATTGCAGTCCAAGCCAGACGTGAAGCAGACTGACTTTCAAGGCTGTTTTCCAGTGAATAATGTGCCACATGCAGCTTTTGTTGTGTGCTTTCCTACAGATAATTTGGGCAAACTGCCTCTATATTCCTTGATTCCAATGGGCACTTTAGAGGAAGTGAAGAATTAATGCAAAAACCAATTCTGTGTATTTGCATAGTGTTGCTTGTATTATTAGAAGTTTGTTGTACTTCAAAATTATCTCAGTTGTTGGGAGTTTATGTGGGTTTCTTTTCCTCCTTTAGTTTTGGGTTTTTTTAATGGCTGCAAGATTAAGCCCTGTTTTTTATCAGTGAGGTAGCTTACCCTGCTTTGGAGATGGGATTTCAGTACAGCAGCAGTCTTGTGTGGCGCATTTTTTAAGGCCATCCAAGAACACTATACATTGACTTTTAAAGTGTAATTAATATTTCACTGTTATGAGAGGTATAAACTGGTAAAATGTTCTATGATCAGTCGCTTCAAGATTATTTCAATAGCGTCTTAGAGACCCCTCCTAGCCTGTGACATACTTGATGGCAGTTTTTCTTTGATACAGCTGATGTTAATTAGTGTGGCTGTTGTAAATCTGAAGACTGATGCAAATGTGGTCTGAAGGGAGTAAGATTGATGAAGACTTTTGTCCAGAAACTTCTATGATCACAGCTGATAAGGCTTACATTCCTAGGTTAAAATTCTCTTGAATGATGATACGTATTTGCAGTGATGTCCTGAGTTCTCGAACAGATGGTGCAGATACTAGCTCCTACAAAACGCAAGGGAGGAGTGCACTGATTTATACAAATACCTGTTTATTTTCTTGCCTTTTCTCTGTATTCTGAGCAGGAATGTATGGAGGGAGTATCACAGAATCATTGAAGTTGAAAATCATTAAGTCCAATTTTTAAGTGATCACCACATTGTCAGCCAGACCAGAGCACTGAGTGACATGTCCTGTCATTTCTTTAGCACCTCCAGGGATGGTGACTCCACCACCTCCCTGGGCAGCCTGTTCCAATGCTTAGCAACCCTTTCAGTGAAGAAATTCTTCCTGATTTCCATCCTGAACCTGCCTTGCCTCAGGTTGAGGCCATTTCCTCTTGTTCTGTCACTTGTTGCCTGTTAGAGGCATTTTTGGTGTCATGGAGTATTTTGTTTTGTTTTTGTCTTAATGTTCATTATGACCCTCCTAGCTTTTCTATGTATTTCTGTTCTCAGACGTGCTACAACAGTAATGGTTTGTAATGTGGTTTTTTTTTTTCAAGAATTCCTTGTTGCTCAGCTAATTTAAGAAAAAGCAAGGGATCTTTTCTCACACCTTAGTGTGAATTAAAATGAGTATAATATATGTCATTCATCTGGTGGTGGGAACAGTGAATCATACTTCTGTGAGTGAGGGAAATTAAACAGGTGCAGACTTAGCAGCAGAAACTAATACTATGTTGGCAGACACACATCTTCGTGTTATAGTTATATGATGCTTCTCTGCTGCTGCTGTATGATGTGAGTAAAATTAAATAACTAATGTGGTTTGTCAACATCTATTCTTGTTATTTAAATTAAATAAGAGTTTTCATAGAACATAATTTTTAAAGGAAATTTCTTTTGAAATCTAATAGGAATTGTTAAGTGCCTGTCACTCTGATGTTAACAGGTTGCTTCAACGAACACTTCTGTTTGAAGACATAGGGCAGTGATCCACTGCTACTAACACCATTTTGTGGACTACATTTGCTGTATAAAACCCTGATGAATAAATGTAATGCAGATGGAAAGAGAATTTACATGATTCTTTGGAGTGTGACTGCATCATCTCCTACAGAAGTAGGCATGAGGCTCAACACAGAGCCCTTCTATAACCTAGTGAACCTGGTGTCCAGTTTTGGCATGTGCCTTCAGCCACTTTCTTAGATACATAATAGCTATGAAAACCTTAAACACTTTGACCTACTTCTGAGGAAAGGTTAAGAGAGGACCTGATTGTAGATAGGTGCCCAGACTCAAATTTTACCGGACTTTGCCCTACCTTTACACTAACTCCCAGGCAGGGGTGAAAGCTAAAGCGAGATGAAATGCAATACTTTTTAAAAATGAGTGTACAATGAGTGTACTGCTGTGAGTTTACAGAATATTCTGAAGCTGGAAGGGACCCAAAAGGGTCATTGAGTCCAGCTCAAGTTGTCTTAGTTGTCAGTACCTGCCAAATGCGTGAGTTTACATATTGCAAATAAAACTGTCGTCATTCTAAGCTATTGTTCTATGTGACTATACTGAGCCTAAGTAACACAGGTTCCCTCTGCATGTGCTGAGGTACCATGGAAGGTAACGAACGGGGCTTCTGACTGAGCATTATTTCTTTTTCTTCATCTGTGCTAATTCTTTAAGGCATTATTGTGTGTTAAGTTTCATTATGACTGCTGATTAACTTCAGAGATAATTTTTTTTTTTTTCTTTAGAGCACACAGTGGATGTGTCCAAAGTTAATATGTGCTTTAAAGTACCTGCTTGCTTGAGTTAAATGCTATGTGCCTGACCCCAAAAGAGAAGAGGCTAGTGTGATGTTTCAGCTTGAAGGAAGCTGTTAAAAAACTGAGGGGTTTTCACTAGCCTTTTCAAACTGTAGTGATCTTCCCAGACTCTTTCAGAAATGTTCCAGCCAAAAATGCTATTGTCTTGAAAGTGCTGCTGCTCTGCCAGCACTGATGAATAGTTGAGTATTGGTATGGTGCCATACCCTGCTGAACATTATTTTGGTTAATTTACTAGAATTTTATTATGGAGCTGCTAACTTGATACTATATACAAATAAAATAAAACCTTCTTGTGTATGGGAATATAATCTATGGATTACTTTTAATTTTTGGATAGTGATATTCAGGTCTTTTGTGAATAAATAAGACAATTTTTCTTCTGACTCTTACTCACCAATTAAATATGGTGAGTGGTGACTGCTTCTCTGATGTGCGTAATGCCTGGGTTTTCCCCCAGGTCTTGCTTTCCCAAATTGATACAAGGAAGTTGGGATGCTCTGGTACTAACCCTGCCAAAATTACTGCAGCCTCAGTGCTGTTCCTGTTACAGTCCTGCCTACTCCTGAGTGGGCTGTCCATTAGTAGCCTGGTCAGTTCCCTCTAGCTGGAGATTTAAGGTTGTGGCTGAAATCAGAAGACAAGTTCCATTCTGTCCACTGGTGCTGTATTTCAAATTTCTTGTCATTTAACCCCAGCCTTCTACAGATGTTTTCAAGGTCACAGGAAGCATGTGTCTGCAAAGGAAGAAACTAAGGTGAAAAAGTAGTCACAAGAGTGTGCTGTAGCTTATTCTCTTTGTTTTTTAAGAGCAGATGGGTATAGAATCTTGTTGTCCGCTGCCTTTTAGGCACGCTGTATTTGACCTGTTTGCTTGAAGGCAACACTATGTTTCCTTGATCCCTATTGCAGGTTTTTACTGCTTTTCTGCTACACTGATGAACAGACTTACAGACCTTTAATGCCATCATCCTCTCCACTCACTGACAGGAAGTGCTGTTTACTCCTAGCATCTTAAGCCAAAAAAGCTTCTTTGTTTCCCAAAAGAAAGATGAAAAAACTCTGAGAACAAGGATGTAGAGTTACTTACAGATATCTATATGCATACGGAGATAATGGGGTGTTCTAACAGTTGTGATGGGCAGGATCACAGTGGATTCCTATCTCCTTGGTGTCCTTCCGATTCTCACACTTTCTCTGTTACATGTTTTCAATGCGTGGCCATGTCCCAGGGACTATGAATTCATCCACAGATGCCATGATGAACATAATTTTTTTTGGTGCATCTTCTTTCTTCTCAGGTGCCTATCCTTAATTAATTCCTTCTGTCTGGATCAGTGCTAGTGGTGACAATTTATATTTTAATATTTTCTCCAGGAGTAAGTTATCGATTTTGCTGGGTAAGAGCCCTTAGGGAAGTATGGAACAAAGAGGAACACCACTGTATGTGACAAACTTTCTGTAAATCCTAGACTGGAATGCCAAATTACTGCTTCTGGGGACTGGTCTTTTGGTTTGTACACAATCCCTGACCGAGGTCCATTTGTGTCACTTCAAGTCAACAAAAACAATTCCTCCATTTAGCAGAGAAAGTTAATCAGGAACGGCTGATGGTGCACCTATGCATATCTAATAAGCCTCACAAATTAAAAGCTTCCTATGCATATCTAATAAGCCTTACAAATTAAATGTTTCCTGTGTTGGGTTTCTAAGAAGCTTGCTGCCCTGTCAGACACAAGAGAAGGTGACAGGTTGTAATGGTGCATTCCCTCCCTAGGGATTCTTTAAGCTACCTTAAAACTCCTATTTGTAACACAAACATGCATCCAACTGCTGGAAGTCTTGTCTTCTGCATGTGACTGGGATAGTGGTTCTCTGTACAACAGTCAGGGATGCTTAGAAAAGCAAAGTTAATCTTGCCAAGTAACTACCCCACAGCTGGGATAGGTTATGTGTTGTGCTGTTTGATTTTTGACTTATATCAGCTCACAACTGTGAATTGTTTTGTAGCTTTTTTTGCCGAATAAAAGAATTGTCCTGCCAAAGCCATCTCTGAAGGTGTTACTGCAGTCATCACTTCTGGTAGCCATCTTGCAGTCCTTATTTCTCACCTTAGATATAAGAGCCTATAAAATGTATTTTTTCTTACTTTTACATCTCAGCCAAAAAAACTCAAATGAAGTCCCATTTACCCATTTTAATGGTAAGTTAGAGAACATGCTTAGCAAGTCTGACAACTTGATTTTGAATGTTCTGTGAGAGTTTTTTGCCAATTTTCTAAGTCAAACATAATGTCCAGTCCGGAAGCTGGCTTTCCTGTGTCTGCTGAAAAGAAGTTCCATTTGTGACAGTTGCGAATGTTAGTTTTAAGTGAGGGTCAGCTGACAGAGTTCCAGTGCTTCCTTTTAGGATTTTTATCTTATTTTTACCTGTCTATTTTCTTTTTAGAATACCTGAATTTTCATAATTTGATTTAAATTGTTCATATGTCCCATTACAGCATGTAACATAATAGAAAAAAAAATCCACTAGTATATTGTGATACATTGGATATGCTTCCTGCATCTGAAGTCAATGGATGTTGAGATCTGTTTGTTCAATTGGAAAAGCAGGTATGGTGGCAATATTATGTCTTTAGACTTCCGCATTAATAAGAACTAGAATAGCAATAAAAGTCTGAAGGTGCTTGGGTGCTTGATTAGTGCTCAGTCTTGGAAATGGAAGGTAATGTTGCAGATCGACATTCTCAGGCTGACAGTGTGTGTATGTGCATTTTACAGTAGTAATCTGTGAAAAGTGCTTTTCTTTAGCTTTTGTTTGGAACTCTGTACATTTCTTTAAGGCTCTCAGAATGTCCTTTCCTGGTGTTTGAGTACCTATGGCTTTTAAGTTAGGTTAGAATTTAAATGTCAGATCATTCTAGCTAGGAAATCACTGCTGTGTCCGATGGGCTTCAAAGTTCACATCATTGTTTGTTAAAAAAAAGAATTAGAGAAGAGTTTATTTTTTTTTAATTGAAAGTGAATGGGTGGCTCAAACACTTTTCTTTCAAACACACGCGCACACACACGCATACGCATGCCTGTGACTTTTCCTTAGGAGATTTTTCAAACTTCACAAAGTACCTTCCAACAGTCATTCTTGGGAAATTTAACAATATAGTTCCCTGCAAGTAGCACTGTAATACTTGTCTTGAACTCAGGGTTCTGAAGTGTTTACTTTGCCTAATGGCTATTAAATTGATATTCTTTTGGAAGGTGGATTGTTCTGCACTTCTTGCCAGGGAATGAAATTGCAAAGTTTCTTTGAAGACAAACTGTCCTAGCAAGACTGTGATGTATTCTGAGCATTGTGAATGTTGCAGAGGGGTAATTCAAATTATAGAAATGCAAAAAATGTGTAGATTAAGACTCTACTTTTTTATTACATCGGGTATTGATACTAAATGTTTTGTTGTAATGCACCTTTAACAGATCAGTGTGGTGATTTAACTTAAACATTTGCAAGCATTTGTTTTTGAAATAGAAAACTCTGTATTCATTCTCTGTTTTAAATCTTCTAATTTTTCTTTCAGATTACTCTTTACGTCTGTAGAAATGGACAGCAGCAGTTTCATTCAGTTTGATGTGCCAGAGTACAGCAACACTGTTCTGAGCCAGTTAAACGAACTCCGCTTGCAAGGGAAGCTCTGTGACATTATCGTGCACATCCAGGGTCAGCCGTTCCGTGCCCATAAAGCTGTCTTAGCGGCCAGTTCTCCATATTTCCGTGACCATTCAGCATTAAGCACCATGAGTGGCCTGTCTATATCAGTTATTAAAAACCCCAATGTTTTTGAACAGTTGCTTTCTTTTTGTTACACTGGAAGGATGTCCTTGCAACTGAAGGATGTTGTCAGTTTTCTGACTGCAGCTAGCTTTCTACAGATGCAGTGCGTCATTGACAAGTGCACACAGATACTGGAGAGTATCCATTCAAAGATTAGTGTTGGTGATGTTGATTCTGTCACTGTTGGTGCCGAAGAAAATTCAGAGAATCGCAATGGCGTTAAAGACAGCAGCTACTTTGCCAACCCTATTGAGATATCTCCTCCCTATTGCTCTCAGGTGCGACAGTCAACAGCAGGCAGTGATCTTCGGATGGAATCTACTCCAGGCAAAACTCTACGTAGTCGTCTGCAAGAAGAAGGGCACTCAGACCGAGGGAGCAGTGGGAGCATCTCTGAATATGAGATTCAGATTGAAGGTGATCATGAGCAAGGAGACCTGATAGTAAGGGAAAGTCAGATTGCAGAGGTGAAAGTTAAAATGGAAAAATCTGACAGGCCAAGCTGCTCTGATAGCTCTTCCCTTGGTGATGATGGATATCACACTGAAATGGTGGATGGAGAGCAGGTGGTAGCAGTAAATGTTGGTTCCTATGGGTCTGTCTTACAACATGTTTATTCATTTACCCATGCCTCATCACAGGCTACAGGTGTGTCGGAAACCTTTGGAAGCCTGAGCAATACAAGTCCTTCAAGGTCAATGCTGAGCTGTTTCAGGGGGGGTCGTGCACGCCAAAAGCGCGTACCTACAGGTCACTTGCATAGTGATGTCCAGGGCTTGGTGCAAGGGGCTGACAGTGAATCCATGGTGAGTAATCCAGGATATGAAAATAGTCCACGGGAAAGAAATGCAAGAGGTCATTGGTATCCATACAATGAGAGGCTAATTTGTATTTACTGTGGCAAATCTTTCAACCAGAAGGGGAGCCTTGATCGACACATGCGATTGCACATGGGAATAACTCCTTTTGTGTGCAAGTTTTGTGGGAAGAAATATACCCGTAAGGACCAACTTGAGTATCATATTCGTGGTCACACAGATGACAAACCCTTTCGCTGTGAGATCTGTGGAAAATGTTTTCCTTTCCAGGGTACACTAAACCAGCACTTGCGAAAAAATCACCCAGGGGTTACAGAAGTGCGAAACAGGGTTGAGTCTCCAGACAGAACAGAAACATTTGTGGAACAGAAAGTAGATAATGATGCTTCAGCTTCTGAAGCCATGGATTCTAGTATGGAAATTCATGCAATGTCTAACACATCAGATTAAAATTTTACATCTAAGTGAAACACAGAAAAGCACATTACTAATGTATTTTTTAAGTATTTTATTCTTTCAGTAATCTTCAATTACTGTGTACAAGTGTAATAACCTTTTAATTTTCCTGACCTTCTGGAAATCAGTTAGAAATGGTTTCTGGAGAAGACTTCAGAAGTATTTTGATTTTTAAGGAGGATGAATTGTTTGGGGTTTGTTTTTGAATATTTGAAGATGCTCAGAATATAAGGACAGTGTACTGAGGAAAGACTAGGAAGAGTCTGCTGAAGTGTCCCTGCTGACTGATCTGGTGAGACAGAAATGCCAGTGGAGAAAACTAGAGTAAGATTGGCAGCTCTGCTGAATGCTCAAAGAAGCTGTAATTTCCGTTTATTTCTTAAGTCCTGTTCCTGGTAATGAGTTAAACAGCAGTGGAAGAGAGAATATTACAGCTTTGATTTGATTTGATTCTCCTGTCACAGTGAAATCCGTTCACTCTTACTAACTGATTTTTTTGGTAGTGAGTCTGTTTATATATATAAATTTGCTTTATATATATAAAATGCTTTCACTTTCCCTGTTCTGGTTGAGGTGAATGTAAAAGTATGTCAAGGCTTATACCATATGCCACTCTGTCAACTGTTAGGATTCCTCTCTGCTTAGGGTGCAGAACTTCAGACTTTGGGAGGATGGTTTTGGTTTTAAACCTGTTGTTTGGTTTTCATTTTATTAAAGCTATTACCTTGTGTGCAAAAGTGAGCAAAGTGAATTACCTTGTTTTAAGAGCTTTGCTTTATAACATATGTAAACCAAATGCCATAAATCTATTAAACTATGGTTAAATTGTTTAAAGGTTTTGTTAGTTGTCTAGAATCCAAGCTGGACAACCTGTGGTGCTGACCTTTTTATATATAGAGATAGATATATCTATATATATACAGATACATACACACACACACACACACACACACATATATATATATATATGTATATATATATATATATGTAAAATATTAGCAAACCTAAAAGTAGCATTGTGGTCTAAAATGTGTTTTTACTGGCCTCAGAATCTACCTTCATTTCGTACTGTAGAACCATACCAGGTAATTAAACTTAACTTCATCACTCTTCATGGTTGGTTAAAACATGAGAGAGATGTAGTTTAAACCACAGTATTTCCAAGCAGTATTTTAATAGATCTCTTCACAGAGAGCTGTTTTCAGGTGCACGTTGACTTCCTACTTAAATCTCCAAGTGATCTGCCAGCACTTGGAATTTATACTTTTTTTGTATAGAAAAACAAATACTCTATGGGAATTTTGAGCAATATGTTATTTCATGTGTGAGTATTACAGAGTTGCTATGGCTTCTCTGTTTTTTCAGTGTTTTTTTTCTCTATAAAGGAGCTACCAACAACTTTAAAAATACTCTAAATCTTTTTTGTTTCACCAAATGTATGTTTTTAATATGGTGCTAACTTCATAATTTAGGTCAGTATAATATATAAAATGTGAAACGTAATCATAATGGTCAAGAAAAAAAAATCTCCAACAATAGACAAACAAAAGCCCTCCCTACACAAACCAACACCCCCCAAACCCCCAACCAAACAGGAAAAACAAAAACACACAAAAAAATAGAAAAATAAAAACAAAAATCCCAAAACAGATAAAAAACTGACAACAAAACCCATACCACAAAAAAAACCAATAGCTTAAGAGACCTCAAAAGCATGGACTGGCAAACACTACTGTTTAACATTCTACCTGAATTCTACTTGATGAACAGAATTAATTATTAAACTAATCACATACTTCTTTAGAATACAGGTTTTTATATTGGTTCTTACGTTTGTTTAGCTGATACTAAAAATACATTTGTGAACGTGCTGTTTAACTCCCAAAAATTAGAAAATAAAAGCTAATTTCTAAATTATTGGAAAGAAAAAGGTAGGTTTGCTATCACGTAAAACTTTCTGGCCCCTGTGAAGCTGGGGCATATTTGTGCAGTAGCTTTATTAAATACACTAGTTCTTAATATTGTGACAGTCTGCAATAAGAATTAGTCTCTCAAACATGGATTTACAATGTAACCCCCACCTGCTTTATTGGAGTAGTTTCAGTTAAATTGAGTACGTTGTTTGCTTCTTTGTCCTAAAACTGCCTAAATGAAGAGGTAGGGGGCAGGGAGATGTTTCTCTCCCTGAAGCAACAACAGAAATTTCGTTTCCAGTAAGGGAAGGGATAGTCTATGTCTAAGGCAGGTAGTCTGTTTGTTTACTCACCGAAAAACATGGTGTTTCTGATACAGTTTTTTCCTTGAGTGTTTAAGTAATTAAATGCAAAAAGTGTGTTTTGGTAAATTAAGTTTGAGACATGCAAAATCCAAGAAATGTACAGTTATTCTTAACCCTTTATCTTGAACCTGTGCTGTGGTGCCTTTGGTGTGATGTTTTCCCTGGAAGGATGACTTGAGGATAGCAGGATATGGGTAACAAATTTATATTTCTTGAATTTCTCTGTGTCACAATCTTAGCATTATTTGAATCTAGTTCTTTGTATTTGTAAATGTATTAAAATGGTTTGAGTTTACCAAAGAGTGACTTATCCAAAATTGTCTCAGACAAAAGCAAACAAAAAAAAACCATTGCGTTGATTGTACAGGTTCAGGTTCAATACATTGTAACAGACTGTTAAGGGGCAGGAAATGATCCGTTTTTCTAGGAGCCGTGATTCAGCAGTGTGCAAATCCTGCTCGCCCCAGCTCGGGTGGGGTGTGCCATTCCCTCCGCAGGCGGGCAACATTCTTGCCTCCAAGCCATAGTCCAGCTCTGCGGCCCAGCAGCGCCCCACGCGCGGCTCTCCCAGACACCGACGTCACCCTTGGCAGCAGCGGTGCCACCATGCCTTGTCACATAGTGGGGTGCCAGGATCAGCACTGTCACAGACACGAGGTGTCATGATGGAGTTTGTGTCACCAGCCCACCGAGCAGGAGGCCATTGCTTTAGCAAATGGTGGAAACCTTGTGCAGTGTCTGTGCGGTTCTCAGCACAGAGCTGTTACACATTTCATTTACAATAAATGCAGAAGTCAATAAAATATGTGAAGAAATATTTGACAGCAAAATAAGTAATGAAATTATACAGGCTGGTTCATAATTGAGTCTCTTGTTAATCTACCTTTTTAATTCTAGACAAATGTGAAAACAGTGACAGTGTCCTTTCCTCTAGTTGCTTAACCCAAACTGTGAAAATAAAGGATTTTATGCCTTTGCTTATGTTTCTGGTTTAAAACCATTATTTTAGTTTTCTTTATCAATTATCTTCCATATTATTTCTTTTAAACTTGTAAATACATTTAGAAAATAGCTTTGTAAATACTTACAGTGTATTCAAAGTTCCGTTTGGTCACTAAGGCCTCGAGATTGGCACTGCTTTCTGAGTGTGAAATCTTTCTGTAGCATAAAGGATACTGTCAGTTCACTGTCAGCAGGGTAGACTGTAGGCCTAAATTGAAAGTTTTAATGCAGTCTTCCCCAGCATAGATCCATGTTTTATGCTGAAGCCTTTGGTTTACTTCTAGACGAAACAATGAGGCCTCTTAATATGTTAAGGCTGAATTATGGGAAGAAGAACAGGAATAAAATCAAGGGCTGGGAAAATATTGAATAAGCTTTACCTTTAAATATATATATAATTTGAATTTTTGTATTAGTTTACTGTGATTCTTTTATTGTCATTTTTCTAAATAGGTTTCACATGAAACCTTGAAAGGGACTCAAATATGCAACACCTAATCTATTTTCCAAGGGAATTTTACCCTTGAATGGTGCTTTTTGACTGGTCAGGGTTATTTATTAAATTTTATATTTGAAAGTATTTGGGGAATTATGTAAATCCTTTATATGAATCTCTTTATTTCATGAATTGTAAATTTCATAATACTCAGTGATCAAATTGGAAGTTTAGTAAAGTCATTCAAAATGTTCAAACTTTATAATCTGTGTGCATTTTACATATATTTTATCAAGTGCCAGAATACTTGTATTTAATATTGTAGATTTAATACTACTTGCACATCCCTGTGGCAGCATTAAGTTACGCAAGTTTACATTAAAAAAATAAAAAAAGCTAAACAAATAAGTAAGCCTGGGACATGTGTTCCTGTATTTCTTCAGGGGATGTGAAGCCACGTATCACTGACTGAGCAGGTTTGCTTTTTGCTCCTGTAGCTCGCTCCTGCTATGGTAGATGCAGAACTGCTGACTCCCATTCCCACAGGCCAGGGTTTCAGCCTTTGGACTCAGCCCAGGAACCTCTGGTTCTAGATCTGGTTAGAGCTCTTGCACGATTTTAACAGTGTTTGTTTCTGACTGAAAATTTGTATTTTTAAATAACTTTTGTTTGTATGGTTATTTTTCAAGATAAATAATTGAACAGTTTGAATGACTTGACTTGATGTCATTATCTTGCAATATAAACCAGGAACCTCACACCTCCGCACTTCATCGCCACATGAAGTAAATGAAGCTAGCTAAGCTGATGCTGTAAGAATTAGTAACTTGCCATTAAGGATTATTTTACAGCATGAACTTTAAAATATTTATTCAAATGATATTTTACTCTTGTATTCACTTTGTTTTTAGATTTGTGACATGAATATTTCTGTGCTGCTTTATTTTGTTCTGATGAGTTTGTTTCTTGCTTGTAAATAGCTTTTTTTATGGTATAAAGTCAATCGGAATTGCTGTTTGTAAATTAAAATGCTTCTAGAGCAAATCTATGGTGTCAGTGTCTACATTTAGATATTTAATTGCTAAGGGGCTTACATTTTAGGTACTGCTTACTGAAGTGTTACGAGAAGCATTTTAATACTGATCTACCAACTAGAAATCAAAAGTCTTTAGAGACAACTACTCTTGAAGTTTCTCTGTTTTGGCAGCATTAATTACTTAGATTAATTAGGACTAAGATTATCATTTGCATTGTGCGCTCCAAAACCTCAACCAATTTTCAGAGCAAAACAAAAAGTCCAGCCAGGTGGTGGCAATCCATCCATGCCATTCCAAGGCAGGTCTGTTGAAGAGGGACACCCTGCTTCATTCCTACAGCAGCAGTTTTGTTTTATGTTCTGCCACATATATCAGTAGGGCTGATGCTGCTCCCAGCAAGTGTAGGTACACACCTCCTCACCCACAAGCTCAAATTTAACAGGAGCAGCCCCTGTGCAGCTGTAGGCCATGGTTATCTTGACTGGCAGTGGGATTGGAGTTGAGTGGGTTAGTCCCTGAGTCCCTGTTGGTGTCAGGGTAGCTATTCCAGCAAAACCTCCCTTCAAATCCCCTTGTAAGGTCTGAAACTTCAAACAATGCAGAATGGAGTAAACAAGACCTGACTATTAGGAGTGGGACAAACAAACTGCTGCCCTGGCCACGGACATGATCAGGTGCCTGGAGCATCTCTGCTCTGGAGCCAGGCTGAGAGAGCTTGTGGTGCTCACCTGGGGGAGACCTCAGAGCCCCTTCCAGCACCTAAAAGGGCTCCAGGAGATCTGGAGAGGGACTTTGGATGAGGACCTGGAATGCCATGACAAGAGGGAATGGCTTCCCACTGACAGAGGGAGGGGTTAGATGGGATACTGGGAAGGAATTCTTCCTTGTGATGGTGTTGGGGGGAGGCCCTGGCACTGGGTGCCCGGAGAAGTTGTGGCTGCCCCTGGATGCCTTGAAGTGTCCAAGGCCAGGTTGGACCAGGCTTGGAGCACTCTTGGAGAGTGGAAGGTGTCTCTGCTCATGGCAGGGAGGTGGAATGCGATGAGATTAAGTCCCTTCCAACCCAAATCAGTCTGATTCTATGAATGTTCTGAAATACCTGATTTTTTCTCATCCTAGCTGGCACATCTAAATTCAGCATCAAGGAAAAAACAGATGCAGAGATTGAATACTTGTTTTAAAAGTGCTATGAAATACCACTTCCAGCAAAGCAGAAAATAGAAGACAAAGATTTTGTGAAAAAGTTTTGTTGAGACAGCTAAGGAAAAAAATGGTTTAGGTTAAAAAACCAGTTCTGTTCACCTGATATTTGTGCACATGCAGACATAGGCCCCATTGCTTAACTTTTTGTAATGCAAACTTCCTGAAAACAGTTTGAGGGGAAGTTAGAATAGCCAATGAAAATGACATTCAGAGTTTATACTCTTCCAGTAATAATTATGCAGAGAAAATGAAGCCAAATCCCATGGATGCTACGTTTCATGAGCTATATTAAATAGCATAGTACATTTGTATTGTGCATGGGTTTAGAAAATTTTTAAATTGAATATTATGTCAAAAGTCAGTTGAATTATAGAAAGAAACATTTCATTAAAATTTAGGGAAATTATATGGCTGATGACATTGTCTAAAGTAACATTACTTGTCTATGCATACTTTTCCACCAGAGGGTGCTGGCTGATTTAAAAAAATATGTTATATAGGGGTCATTTAAGGCACTGTACATAGCAGAAGCCTAAAATAGGAACAAAAAAAAGAGGTTTGCAGTCTTCATTATGACACCTTCAAGAGGAGAAGGTGCTGGGTGATTCCATTGTTAGCAGAGCAGTGTTTATACCCAGGATTTCAGAGGCTGTCCTGCTGTGCTGCATGAGACCTGTAGAAATACCAGTAACTAATGTATATTTTTCAAAGACTGTAGCCCATAGACAGCTGTTTTAATGTCCTGGCACGGTGATACAGGACAGAGCAGAAAGCATTTTACCAAAGAATTCTGTACTTTTGCTCTAGTGGGAACTGATGCTGTAAGTATTAGAGGAAAATGTGTTGCTTGGTAGTACACCAATAGGATAAACTAAAATAACAATAGTATATTAAATGATTGGAGATTCAAATTAAATTAATTTTCTTTAGCCTCTCTAAGGGGGAGGGAAGTGTAGGGAAAATACCTTCTGCATAGTGGCTTTGGCTTTGATATAGTTATTGGTGTTGTGAGCATCGGGATTTGTAAGCAGATCTCAAATCTTATTTTTATAGTTTATTCTCAAACTGAAATTTTCTGCCTTGAAAGGCAGGCTCATACACAGTTGTGATATCTGAAAATGTTTAAACTGCTCTGAGTTTGATAGGCACTATAAAACTTTTAGTAACCAGGAGATCAGAAAGACACCTTCTAAATGTATTCTGCTCATCATGCAGTATCTCAAAGCTTCCCCTGCATACACTCACTAGACTTTCGTTCTCTAACATGCGAACCTGCAGGCCAGCCTGATGGACTGGGTGGAATACTGCATGTAGCTAGGAGTCCACGGAGCCAATGTTTTCCTGTAGTGATGCCTACAGTGTAGACACACACACTGTGCCTGAAGGTTGCTTTTAGAGAAGCTGTAAATCAGAGAAGGGAGCTCTGTCCTTCTGCCTCGTAGCTTCAAGTACCAGTCTCAATTACCAAGAAGCCAACAAAGCTCTGTTTGATTGCCTCGGAAGAACACAAACGCTCAGTGCCCTGCAGTATCATCACCCGGACCCGAACGTGATCCCGGTTTTAGCTTGGAGGTTCCGAGAGGTTTGTCAGTGCACGGGGAAGGGAGAGCCATAGCCCGTGCTGCGGCGAAGGGACGCGAGCGAACGGCACTTCACTGACTCTTCTCCGGGAGCGGCCAGACCCTCTGCTCGGGGCCGGGCTGCTGTCGGGAGGGACGCTCGGGCTGTTCGGAAGGTCTGCCCGAACTCCCGGGTTCGCCCCGCGGCCGGACCCCCCGCTCCCGCCGCCCTCACGGAGCCGCGTGCGCAGCCGCGCTGTGACCGCCAGGGGGCGCGCGCGGGGCGGGCGCGGCCAAGGACGGCGCAGGAGCACCTGCGCTCGCGCGCTCCCGCCCCGCCCGCGCCCATTGGCGCGCGCTCCCGTGCCGGGAGACAGTTGGCTGGCGCGCGCGTCAGTCCCCGCGCCCCGGCCCCGCCCCGCGGTTCCCAGCCGGGCCGGGCCTCGTCCTCGGCGGCGCTGAGGGCGCCTCCCCTCACCGAGAGCTCGCTGGGGGCATCGAGCCTCGAACAGGTGAGCCGCGGACGAGCCCCGCGTGCCCCGCAGAAAAGGTGGGGCCGGCTGCCACAGCCCCTCGTCCCTCCGCCTTCTGCCTTCCCCGCTCCGGGCGTGTGTTGCGGGCGGAGCTCTGCGGCAACGGGCCCGGACGAGCGCCCACCCTCCGGAGGCGCCACTTGCCGGAGGCCGGCGGCTCCCGTCCCCCGAGGGGACAGCGTGGGCCGCTGCCGCAGTGCCGCCCGCCGTGGCGGGTCCGGGCGCCTCCTCCGCGGGGCTCGGCAGGTGCGCGGGAGGCGGGGGGGGCGCCGGGCTCTGGAGGGGCTGGCGGCACTTCCGCGCTTCGCGAGCGACCGACAATCCCCGGGACTCTCTTGGAGAGGGCCCCGGGCCCGTCCCCGCCGGGCGATGTCGCGCCGGCGCGGGGCCGGCGGTCGCCGCGGCCCTGCCCGCGCGCGGGGGGCTCCGGAGTCGCCCCGGGGCGCTGAAGCGGGGCGGGCACGTGCGGTCGGTGCCGCGCGGCGCGAGTGCGGGCGGACAGCGGGAGCGAACTTGGTACCGATATGGGGCGTGGGGGGAGCACAGGGAAACCGCCTAAGGTTGGCCACGTCCTCCTGTGTCTTTCGGAATAAATTTGAAAACTATTTGCATATCATGTGGATGAAACCGTGAGGGTCTTGTTAAGAGGCTTGACTGCCGTCTGTTTTCAAATCACTTCAGACAGCTTTTGGTCTAGCTTCTGCAGGCTTTTGTCAGCCTGTGGCTTTGGCAGGTAGTGGATGGAGAAGGAATGGATGTTGAAATTCTTGGTTATAGACGTACATGGTGCTTTCTATCTGTGGTTTGTTGTTCCGAACCCAACAAAATAGAGCAATAGAGTATATGTGTTCTTGTCATACTAATTATTGAAAAAATTGAAATGTGTCTTTGAAATACAGAAGGATATTCCTTGCCTCAGAAATCTTATCTATGAATGTTGCAATCTTTTTTTTATGTCCAACTTTGACGGGCAGATATTTTTTCTCTTGTTGATCATTCATGCCATGCCTAGTAGATATTCTTCATGTTTGTGAAGGACAGGAAGCTGCTGTAAAGGGCAGAACTACACAGACTTGTTTGTTCATTTTCTGTATGTTGCCCATCTTGCATGATGTAGCACCAGCTTGAAGCAAAGTAACTACAAAACACTTTTAAACCAAGTTATGTTATTCATTTTTCTGTTTCATTACCTTATTTTAGTGAAGGGAAGACATCTAGAAGTTCAGGTGCATAGTAATTACAAGGTTTGCCCTTTACTAAAGTGGCACACGATGCAGGGCAGACAACAGGCATCATGTCTGTAATTTGATTGAAATGCTTAAGTGGATGCTAACCCATTTTTAACTTGTTATTTTGATTCTTCTATGAACTAGGATCATTTGCTCGCTCAAGGAGTGCCTACTGGATGAGTTTTGGATGTGCCAAAAGAACACTGCTTTTCCAGCAAAAGACAGCTTGCTTTGATGCCAGTTGGAATTATATATAGTAATAGTCTAGAAGACAGACTTTTTTCAGGTGGAGGTTCCCTAATGATGAAAGGAAAACAGAGACTGTAGTAGAGGCATAGTTGTAACACCAATTGATCTGCAATGTTTTTCACCTTTATCAAAACAACATGGGCTTTAATGGGGTTTTCATGTCAATCTATATAAAACAAGCTGTCTTTGAGATTATTTTCTTCTCATTTGATGCATAATTTTATTAAACATTATGTTTTATGAAAGTTGGTATAAGGCAAAAGAGAAGAAAAAGGAAGGGCTATGCCTACTATAAATGTTACCAAAATGAATTACCTAAGCAGTATTTTTCTCAGGTTTGTTGCTGGTCATGTTTGGTGGAAGAGCTATGGCTTGTGTCCATTTTGCTTTGTTTAGTTAAGCCTTGAAGAAAATGGTGTGAGGATGACTAGCATTTACAATTCATAAAGCACCTGGAAAGAAGTGAATGAAACCAATAAACAGTATGTGTTGGCTTGGACCTTTGTGTTGATTGACATTGAGGAAGAGTTACAAGCACATATTCAGAGTATATTTAGCTATGAAATTTATAATAAGTTGCTTTTCCCTCTGTGATGTATATGTAGTTCTTTTGAGTTTGAGAATTTATCATATACCAATGGAACTAGAATGGGGAACTAACAATGAAAGCTGTGAGGGAGAGGTAAGAATAAAAATATTAGAGTGCATGTTTCAGATGAGGAGTGCCCGGTCTGAGAAGAACTGAGTTGTAAAATAAATGTCACTGTAATCCTGTTTCCTGATGTTTACAGGAATGTTATGCTTTTAAACAAGAGATAAAACTGCTGAAAACCCAGAGCTAGACCCAGCAAAAGACTAATGGAGGTGTGCAGCAAAATGGGTTGAGAGTAGAGCTGCCTTATTCCACTGTAAGTATGCAATTGTATTTAAAGTTACAGGTATTTAATATTTTCACTTATATTTGATAATCAGAGATCACGGAAGTGCCTGTCAGTTCTCTTCTGTTTAGGAAACTTGAGTTGTAGTAGTATTTTACTATAATTTGCAGGTACATGTTTCTTTTCCTGTAACTGTTCCATGAAGCTTCCCTTAAAGTATAACTTCCCTAAACATGTATCTTCTAAGTTATTCAAGTTTGCAGACTTGTTTGAAGGGTAATGACTTTTTGAATTTTTGATAATTAGAAAAATAGCATGGGACATTCAAGCCAGCATTGTAAACTTTCTACTCATTCAAGGTTTTAGCAGCTGAGGATTCTGTGAGATTTGAAATAATTTTTGACAGCCTTTTGTTAGGATATTTTGCATACAGCTCTTAAAGTAGAAAACTGAGACATTGTATTCATTATAATTTTTAAAAATAAGACAACCTTATTTTTATTCAACTTGTAGAATGTGAGCTTACTATTTTGGTGTAGTGAATGCCACAGATGTCTTTGTATCCAAGTTGTCCTATGACAGTTACTTTGAAAAGCTGAAATTTTAATTGTTGTAGGGCAGCATAGTGACAGCAAAGGGACTGATGACAGTCTAGTGTAACATGTGAGTAGTCAAGTAAAACATGTCATAAATGCATGACCTGCGCATTAGGTGTTGTTTTTAATGTACTGTTAGATATAATTCAAATCAGTTGTGTATTCATAAAACCCAAGAGTTTAGGACTTGGACTCTGGAGTTGTTTCTTAAACTCATCACAGAAGCTGTTTCTCTACTCAAAGTCAAACTCATTTGAGTACGTGCACTGGAGGGGTGGAAGCAGGAGAGTTGAGAAAATTTTGGAAAGGGAAGTCAACTTTGTGCTTTTTCCTGAATTAGACTCGATCCATTGTCAGCTATTGGAAGATTGTCAAGATTCAGTTTTTTTCAACCTGTTTACTCAGGGACAATGCATATTATTGAGGAATAATTATTTGCTTGAGTGATTTCAGTTTATGGTCAGCTGAATTAATCCACATCCCCATGTTATTTCTGTTACATTTTTTGTTATTGATCATTAACTGTAGTAAGAAGTTTCTCAGAAAAGGATGTGCATGAAACTGCTCATATGAAATTGTTCATAGTGTATTTTATCTATAGGTGGTACTGTTGCCTAAAGCACAGTGAAATATATTAGGGACTTCTGATGAAATAAATACAGAAAATACACAAGCATTTACTTTGGAAGATCTGTAAAAAGCCATCGCATTTCTGTGACTAATCTTCTGTAGCCTAATTGCTTTGTTCTTAATAAACTGTTAGTTGGCAAATATTATTTAAATCCAGGCTTTCAAATAATCTAGAATTTCTCATGTTGTGCAAAATGTCCACCAAGGCCTAATGTTTAATTACTTCAAAAAGACTTTTTGAAATTAAGAGATTTTTCATGTAAAGCAGTATGACTATTGACACAGCTCAACTGTCTGGTGTCATATCTGTGTTTGTAAATGACGTGTGTGTCATAAAAGGGCTCAGAGTGGCTTACAGATAGTTATTTTCTGAAGGAAGTGGGGTTCACATGGGTAATTTCTATAATTACTCTAGGAGATATGATCCTTTTTCCCTCCACTTTCCAGGAATCATATGTGAGGGGTTGAGAAATGGGGTTTGAGAGAGGTGGTACTTACTGGATGGGGCACAAGTGAAGATACATTGTTTGTACTTTTGGGACAGGATGGATGCTGTCAAGAAGTAATTGGTCGTGCATCAGTGTTGCTCAGTGCTTTTGAGGTTTGTGTTTCTCTAGGTTAGCAAGTATCCACGTAGCACTCAGCATCTGCTACTTTGAAAGATGTAAAGAAATTCTCTACAAATCCTTTCAGAATGGTTTACTTTGTCACTGCAATGACAGTTTCTAAATTGTGCAAGCTCAAAAGGATTTTGAAATCCTTTTGCATTTACTTCTTTTTTTTTTTGATTGTTTTAATTAGAGTTGTGATAATGACCTAAAAGAAACCTAATGAGAGGGCAGGAAAAGGTATGTAAACATCTAGGATACAGAGAACAAGCAGTGTATTGATTTAGATACTGCAATGGTATTTGCCTTTTTGTCTTTATTACCAAAAGAAGAAAAAGATGGGGCTTCTCCCCAGCCACCACCCTGCCCTTAAGAGAGCTGAACTTGGACATGATGTAGATGGTGATACAAGTGTCACATCAGTGACTGATTGCAAGCAGGGGGCAAAAATATAACCCTGTTACCGTTTCATTCTGTTTTCATAATAGAATCCTTTTCTTCCACTAGTTAGCTGTGCTAACATACTTTTGTTTGTACTCTATGCCCACAGCACCTGAGTATGACTTTGTTCTTGGTTCTTCAAGGAAAGAAAGGTTCTAGTGGTGAACATCTGGAAGAATAGTTTAGGAATGAGGAAAAGGAAAGTTAATGCAATGATGAAAAACTGTTCGGAACTGAATATGAGTTCTATATGGTGTGTTGTAAATGTGTCTTTAGGCTGGATGTTGCCTGGGGATGTAGTAATATAGTGTTGGTCTTGCTGAAGGTAAAAAGCAAGATTGTTTTAGGTATTCTGCATCTCCTTATCTCGATCGATGCCAGTTAACCATTCTGATGTCTGATTACAAATTCTGGGAGGCATATCCCCTGAGGAGCAGCTGAGGGCTTTGTGATTATCTAGTTTAGGAAACAGGAGTCTGAGCAGCAACCTCATTGCTCTATGCAGCTTCCTGAGAGAGAATGTGGAGAGGGAGATGGTGATCTTCTGCCTGGAATCCAGGAGCAGCACATATGGAAATGATTCAAAGCTGCACCAGGGGAGGTTCAAACTGAACATCAGTATGCATTTCTTTAGCTGGGAAGGTGCTCAAATACTGGAACAGGCTTCCTAGAGATGAGGTTGGTGCCTCATGCCTGTCAGTGTTTAAGAGCCTTTGAACAGTGCACTTAATAACATGCTTTAACTTCTGGTCATCCCTGAAGTGGTCACGCAGTGAGACTAGATGATCATTGTATGCCTCATCCAACTGGAACTAATCTGTTCTAAATTTATTGTTTTAAAATAAACCCAATCCCTACTGGTTACCTCTATTGGTTCTAACCAAGTTTATCACTGTTGAGGTAGGGCCCTAGTGCACTATGTTTTCACTGAACCAGGTGTGCAGCTAACTTAAGAAAGGACAGTTATCTTTTGGTAGAATGCTGAAGTGTATTTTCTTAAAAGCATGTTGCAGCTCTCGGTTCATAATTCAGTGGTATTAGGAAAACCATAATCAGCTAAGGAAAATATTAAGTAGATGGTTTTTCAACCAAATCAATGAAGCCAGTTGACTTATGGAGTCTGGAATGGCTGAATTAGGGCTGGTAAGAAACTCAGTATTTTTCCCTCCAGTGGTAGAATCAATAAGAACAATGGTCATCAGTGGTTGCTGACATGGTTATTTTTTTATTTGCTGAAAGCAATGTGAACAGTCAGTGATTTCCTTAGATTGCTCTGCTAGCATTCAGAAATTAGCACACAGGGACTTTGTTGGCCAGAAGTGGTTTCTGTGCTTAAGAGTCTCTGACTTTCTTGTGAGTTGGGTAACTAGTACTGAGAGATTGAACTTAAGGGCACTTTGACTGCATTACATGCACGTTACTAACAGCAGTATAAAATTGTCATTTTGCTTTCGGAGAATGTTGCTTCTGTGGCATTGATAACAAGATTTTACAAATGCTGCTAAAATAATGGCTCTAAGGTTTACTTCTGTGCTTGGTTTTGATGATGGTATTTTTGTGGTTTTTTTCCAGTTGTTTTTGCACTGTCTTCAGTTTTGCTTCAGAGAGTGCTATCAAATTGGCAAAGAAGAACAGACAACCTCTGGTGATATGTATGTTTGCATCCTGATTTATCCACTTTGCTTCTGGCAGTCTGTGAAGGAGATCTGCTGCAGTGTGCCTGTGAACCTTCCGTGCAAACATAAAAGGTGTTTTCTTAGTTTTGACTTTTAGTATTGTTTATGTAATGCATCATTTTAATGATTAACCTGAGAAAGTTGAAAGAAATTGTATGAATGACAAGCTGTGAAAAGAATCTTGTCTGTCAATTTATGTCATTTTAGTGACTTTTTGCCTTTTATTGCAAACATTTTGGGCCTTTGATAAGTTTTAGAATTTCAGAATTTTTAATTTTGTTGCTGTGAAATATGCAAGGGGAATATTGTTTTGGTATCTTTATATTGTCTGACAGCCTCTTCATACTGTGGGCTTAGTATTAGCTCCTGTGTTACTTTGTGTGCAGTGATGCTTTCTGCAGGTGAGGAAACACTTCAAATGATCAAGTGGACTTGACTTAAAAGGATAATTGATTTCTATGACTGTCATGAAGGTAGCAAAACAAGTGGGTGTGTAGAGAAGTATTTTTTTCACAGATGTGAATCTTGGAGAAATCTTTGCACATAGGAAGAAGCAGTGCATTTTTAATGCTTGTGTTATATTTGGAACATTTTGGGGGGAGGGGGGTAAGGCAAGAGGAATCTATTTTGATCCTGTCTAGAATGAAAGTTTCTAGCCTTGCAAGATTTATGTATGTGCTGAATGTTGAAAGGAAAAAGTATACTAGTGCTTTTGGGTTTAGGTATTAAAGCATTTTTGTCTCACTTTGATATAATGAACATTAAAACTTGGTGTAAAACTGAACTTGAGCATAGTACAAGTTCACATATGGGATTTTTCTTTCCCTTTCACAGCATTATTGATTCCTCATGCCCTGGAGAACCTATTCAGAAAGGCAGGGATGGAGGACACAAGAATATTTTTGTGGCCTTAATGTAAATGCCACATGTTAAAGAAATTACATCTACAGTAAGTAGATTATAAGTGGAATTACTTTCCACTTCAGGATTGTAAGGACTATTAAGAAGAACAACTCAGACCTAGAAATACTTAGCAGCCTGTTAATGCTCAAAATGAGTTAACTTTATAAGAAGAAAAGAAATTGAATCTTACCTTATTTAGCAAAGAAGATTTTGGCATTATTTGAGGCAAAATTAGTGACTTGTTTCATGTGAGATCCTGGGAAGAATTCTTAGTTTTTATAGGAATGAGAAGTGAAGACCTCATCATTCAAAAGGGAGTAATATAAGAGATTATTTTTATTCTTAGCTGTTTGCTTTTTCAGAATTTTTCTATTGGTGTGATCAGTGTTGTGGGAGGGAACGTGAGGCTGCAGGGGGAGATGTGGCAATATCCCTTGCTGCACATGTGAGCAACTACAGATTTTGCTGGAAGAGTCCGTGCATAGGAATCAGTGGCAGTGCCTGCTATGGGCTCATGCATGTGTGCTGTGGGGAATGATGACACAACCATGTTGTTTCCTCAGTTAAAGAGGATCAGAGCTTCAGCTGACCTGCTCGTTCTGTAAGCAGTTTGTGGTAGCCTGTGGTTTCTGAGACTTTGTCCTGCCTAGGAGGGACTTCATATAAAACCTAATTCAACATAAATGGCAAATAATACACTTTTTTCCCTCCTGCATTTCTTGAGTTGAATGGAGGTTAGGGGTGACAACTTGGCATGGCTTTTGCAATATTCAGTTGTACTCCTTCAGAGTTGGTACCTGGAAAAGAGCACCTATCTCCTAAGTTCTTTGCTCTGAGAAAGAAAAATTAAATCTCTTGTATTGCTGGGTTATTTTCTGTGCGTGTTTCAGTTTTTTTATAAATTTTATTTATTCCACAAATAATTTGCTTTGCAGGAATTTCTGTTTTCAGACAGTGGTGGCTGAGCTGAAACTTCTTGCATCTTGTGGAGAGCATGTATAAAAGGAATGACCTCATGGCCAATGTGATGGTCACCTCCGCCACTCCAGAGGTACAGTTCCTTGGGTTTTATTAGCTTCTGTATCAAAATGGAAATTTGGGCTTGTTTCACAGAAGCCCTTTCCACTACTGGTAAAATACCACACCATTTGTAAGGCAAAGAAACATGGCAAGAGAGCAATTGTAGAACACTCCATGGCTCATGGTGTTCACAGCTGTGTTTTTTTATTGTTGTTGATGATGATTACTTACTTTGTTTAGTTTTAAATAACATTTTTGACCTGTTACTCTGTAACTTAGAGCATGTATTATTAGTGAGCTCAGAGCAATGTAATCAAAATGGAATCAGTCAGAAATAGAACCCAGAAATATCCAGCTGCATTTTTTCCTTTCTTCCCCCTCCCCCCCCCTTTTATATTTTTTTTTTTCTTTATTTCTTCTTTTTAATTTACTGGTTTGCTTGTGAGAAAGTGCTCTAACATTTTCTTCATTTTAATGTTTATATCCTTTGGAGACCAGGCAGCTTTTTGGTGCTACTTCCAAAAGCTGCCTCATTCTGTGTTGAGCTGCTGTGCACAGTTAACAGCTGTTTGTCACTTCATGACAGCCAATGGAACACTGCTTGGGAATTAGCTGCTGGACTTTTTCTAGGTGTTTGCTTTCATCTAATATTATGATGAAATATTACTAATCAGCAACAGTAAAGCTTGTCCTGTAAAGTGCATATTCTAAATGTGGGATTGGAGAAACTCTTTTTCAGCTTTAAGATGGACAGTAGTACTGCATATGTATTCCAAAGTTGGGTGCACCTGGATTTATAAAGGAGCATATTAATAATCTGTTATATATTTTTATTTTTGCTTTTCCGGACTTAATCAAATCTTGTGACAAGCCATTTCAGTCTTTCATTGCCAGGTTTTTTGTTTTAGCACATTAAATAAATGAAGATCCATAGTTTTTAATAATTCTACAGGGTTTACCAGATTGTTGAATATATAATAAACATCACTTATCTATACATAATTCTCTTCACATTCATATATTTTCAGTGCTTTTAACAACTGCCTTGTAACTAATTATTTATCATTGTAAGGACATTGCAAGCCCCTGTGCTTGGGCTTAATGTCTTTGGAGTGAGGAACAACATCAAAAATCTTTTGGAAGTCTAACAAGATTATTAATCTTGATCCTTTACTCACTACCCTCAGTAGATACTGAGGCAATGCTTCTCTTTTAGAGACACTGACTTGGCACTTTCCTGATACAACATAATTCTGTGTTTCTGCTAATTCCCCTGTATTCCCTTCTTAGGTTTGACCTGTACAAATGTCGGGTTCTCCTAATCAGTAGTATGCAGGTTAAATTTCAGGATGTGTCAATTTTCCCGTAGTTATAATGTTGTGGATAGAGCATCTTGACTTGGATCTACCTACTCTTTTCTTTGTGCATTTAATTTTAAAAATCCTATGGAAAATGAATCTTCAAAATCTCAACACATTTCCTTTTGTGTGACAGTTCTTTAATTTAGTCTATGATTTTTAAAATGGCTTGCTAAAGCTGAAAATGTCATACAGCTAAAATTTTGTCATTGTAGTTTTTGCAGAAGGAAGTTGAAAACATTAGTGAACAGTTTAAAACTAAATTCAATAATTTGGTGTCAGACTTCTTGAAGTTCATACATTTTCTTGTCATTACGTAGTATTTTTGCACATATTTATTTCCTGATTTGCAGATGAAATTCATCATTCTGCAGATAAGCCTACTATTTTTTCTTTGTAGGGTAGTAGCAGCTCAGATTCTCTGGAAGGGCGAAGTTCAGATTATGCCAATAAAAGCTACGATGCAGTCGTATTTGATGTGTTGAAAGTAACTCCTGAGGAGTTTGCTGTAAGTACAAATGTTATTTTTGCATTTAAACTTGTATACTATTCAGGGCTAGTAGAGTACTAAAAAATACATGTAATCTTCTTAAAAAAAAAAATCTTTTCAGGAACACTTTTGTTTATTTAAAACAAATTTCTACCTTTATCAACTTCAATGAAATAAGTCTGTCTTGGGATTTAGTCATTTAGTACTGACCTGACACAGCATATTTGTTTTACTGTATAAAGTCATTTGAATTTTTTTAATTCTTTTAGGAGATCTTAGCATAGGTTAGTTCTGGTCAGTGAGGAATATGTGTATGATTTGTAGTTACTAAAGGACAGATGGAAATACATCACTATCAGCTCTTGATATTACATGATATAAAATTCTCTCTTCATTGCAGAGCCAGATAACATTGATGGATATGCCTGTATTTAAAGCTATACAGCCTGAGGTAGGTTTTCTTAAACCATCTGCTTACATCTTTGGAATTTAGTGCCTGAGGAAATGTGATGGTTCAAATAATGCTTTTTTGTTCAAAAATGCTCACCTTGCAGCACACTAATGTTTTTCTAGTCATATTCTCTGTTAGCACCGTGAATGTGTAATCCAGCATGAGTTACCTTGGTTTTTCATCTGTTGCCAAAGGAGATGACTGTGTATTTCTGAAGTCTTCTTGTCTTGTTTTGAGTGGTGGAGTGTTTCTTCAGGATAAGTTTATCAAGTGTAATAGTTCTCGGTTCTCCTTTCTGCTGCTGTTTTTCAATTCATACCTGATTTCAGAGTTTGACTAATGCCTCTGGCCATAATCTCATTTTTAGGTTGCATCAGCTGCTTGATAAGATTTTTAATTTGTGTGATTGAATCTTAAAAACAAAGTAATAAATGCTGGGAATAAATCATCCCAAACCCTTAAAAGTTAGTGTATTACTGTCTTTTAAGATTTTAACCTTTAAGAAAGACGCAGAAGGGAACTTGAGGCCTGTTGAGGAAAAGCAGTCAAAGGTAACATAGACATTTGAAAATCAGTAATAAGAACTTGAGAAATGAAGAATAAAAATAGTTATCTGAATATAACAAATTTGTGTAAAAATATGATGGATTTAATTACTGCAAAAGGTACAAGAATCATGTAATTCCTGCTTCAGGTGTTTTACTATAAGAACATGTACTTGTGTCCATTGTGGCTTGTCTTCTTGTCCTAAGATTGGAATATAGTGGTTATATAAAGGGCAGCTCCTGCTGCCCCATAATGTCAGCAGAACTGAATTTCTGACATCAGTGGGGGCAGTCAAGTTTAGAAGATTTTTAGTGGAAGCTCTAGCCACCTAATTTGCTCACTAACAAAACAACATTTTGTTGTTTTTAACATCATTTATTATAATGGTTGAGATTTCCTTCATGTACTATCTGTTTTCTGTCCTTCCTGTCAGATTTTTTTTTCTCCCAAGAACACCAGGACAGTTTTATAGCTGAAAGCACTTTCATGCTTCCAAAATTACGTGTGTGCTCCAGGCAACTGGGGAGACTTTTTTTTCCTGTGGGAAAAAAAAGGCAAACAAATAACACAATAAGAAATTAGCAGGACCCATAGAAAAATCTGCTAACAAAAAACTTTTGCTATGTACAAATTGATATACAGCTTCTTTTCCATGAGGAAGTTTTATTTAGACAAATATCAGAACTAAATGGAGGGTTTTTTTATTCTAACTACCTTTTCCAAAAGCAGAGGTAGTGTCGTACTCTGAGGAGATGAACGAACTAAAAAATAAAATACAAAATTATAGGATGTTCATTTTTAAAGCAAATTTTGCATTTACTTTAGTTGCTATGAAACCTGCTCCATAGAATTTTACAGCAAAAAATACCCCAAAACAATTGACTTGCTGTTTTTCTTTTCCTTTGTCATTGCTTCATTTTGCCTTTTGGAAATGAAATTTCCTGAAGTGCTATTCTGTCAAATAGATGTAACTCACTTAGGAGTGATTAGAAGGAAAACTATTTTATTTTCAGCTTTTGCTAGAATGTAGGTCTTTGAATATGTAGCAGTTACCATGAACTATTAGCTGTGAATTGTGCTTTCTGATTTTCATTTTATTGGAATTGTCAATATAGTTTGTTTGCCAAAAATAAACTACTTTGTCTATACTGAAATTTTGCCAACTGTAGGACTAGGTTTTAAGGCAATAAATAGTCTGTGTATTTGTCATGAACCTGCTCCTTGCTATTAGGTAAGTTATTAGACTAAGAAAGTTCACATATTCTGGTTGAAATTTAAGGTTAATCTTTTAACGTGACCTTATGCATAGATGGAAATACCTAAGATTTTAGAGTTTTGGTTGCTAAGTCTTATCTCAAACACACAAACATCCTTTAAGCATGGTATTTGCTGAAGCTTTTTCCTGCTCTCCAACAGCTATTACTGAAAATCACATCTGCATTTTACTTTGCAGAATTTAGAAAGAGGATGTCTAGTTAACAATTCTTTGTTCTCCAGCAGAAATAATTGTGGTTAAGTTATAGATTTCTATGTAACTTTATTTAGATTTTTTTTCCAAGTCCTGAAATTTCAATCTCCACAAATTTCACGGTTTTGCACACTTGATGGGAAAGTTTCCTGTGACTGTGTGCATTGAGGAAACTGCCAGCATCTTTCCATACCAAATTAAAAAAAAAGAGATGAAGTATAATTCTAAAACACGGTATATTGTAGCAGTATTAAAAAAATTGGCAGGGGCATTTTGAATCACTCACTTTTATCAACCTTCCTATTTAGTCTGAATTTTAAACCTAGTCAAATTTGCCATGCACAGGATTTTCCATTGTTACTCACTAGTCCTCTTGCAACTGCTTAATATCCTTGGGTTACTGACCTCTTCTACTTTTCTGACAAAGGTAAATTTTGCTGTTCTTAGTAGAGTGTCTGAGACTTTTTTTTACATGTAAACATATGATTTCTAATATCATAAGACATGGACTATTCATGTGGAGAGTCTATGTCCTGACATAAGCAAATTGGCATTTTTATTTACAGAAGTTTTAAGTGCTGGAGAGGGGGATTCAAAATATGTTTGGAACTGGAAGTGCTTTTCCTGCTGCTCACACAGGCATGTACAGATCTCTAGAGTATGTTCCATTTTTCGGCATTACAAAGTGCATTTCAGATGCAGAATTCTCTTTGGCTGACTCTACCTTTTTATGTGAATGTGTCTAAAATTAGTAGTGTATGTTTGGAAAGTTGAACAACCTTTCAATTGAAACTAAGATTTGTGGTTCTAAAAGCAGAAGAGTGACTTAGAACTAGTGTTAAAGGGAACTCATTTCTGTTTTTTAAGGCAATTTTTAAATGTATTTCCTAGGAACTAGCCAGCTGTGGATGGAATAAGAAAGAAAAACACACCCTCGCGCCAAATATTGTTGCCTTTACTAGGAGGTTTAACCAGGTATATAATTTGATTACTGTCATGATCAGGTACTGTTTGACAGTTGTCTTTGAGTATAAACAGAACTACTCATGTGAATTAAAACCTACTTTTCCAAACGAAGTTTAAGATTTTTAAATGATAGCCCCTGTTTTCAATTGTTTTGTCCACATTTTCATGTTATTCCTCTAGACCATTTGTTCCTAATAATTAGTTCCTAATTTGTTTTGCTGTTGTGCAACATTAGCAATTTTGCTCCCTTTTTTTTCTGGGTTTCACTTGCTCATTCAGTTATCTTGGTGTTGTCTCACTTCTCTATCTCTTATGATGGTAATGCTTCAGGGCAATTGCAGTGATACAGATGAGAATTAGTGGGATCAGAAGTCTTTTCTTTCCTTACGCTGTTTTCTTCCTGGAGCATTGTGAGAGTTTGCAAATATTTAATCTAATTGACTAATAAAGCCCATTTTTTGGGTAATAAATTAAAGTTGCATGTCTTTACAGGTCAGTTTTTGGGTTGTACGAGAAATACTAACAGCACAGACCTTAAAAATAAGGGCAGAAATACTGAGCCACTTTGTGAAAATAGCAAAAGTAAGTGCAAATTTCTTACACTATCAATCAAAACCATAATTTCTTCTTGTTTGTTTGTGCACTACTCCTGTGAGCCCTTGTTGAATTGCAGAGAGTTACAATTCTGTTTTAGCACATCTGTTATGTTGTACCATGTGAATTAGATAAAGGCATGAGAACTGTTCTTTTCCATTTGGTTAGATGAAACTACCCAGTTCAGTGTGACTCATCTTGTACCTCTGCCTACCAAGTTTAAAAGTGGTTTGGGTTGTTGGTGGCCAGTTGTGTGTTGACAACATCAAATGTGGTTGTAAATTGTTCTGGGTTTTTTCTCCCTCCATTTTCAAGCTTAACTTTTATGAAAAGAAATGAAATTTCTTGCGTCTAAAATAGTTATTGTGAGACTTGTTTGGTATTCCTGCTTGGAATACCAGTATATATATATATACACACCAGTATATATACCAGTAATTGCTGGTATAAAGCACTGCTGTTACAGCTCATTTATTTTAATGAGTTTGAGCACTGCCTTTTACTCTTCACTTTAAAACAAACAAAAAAAAATTAAAGTATTTTAAATATTTACAAGCTGTGGTCATTCTGTTTTATATGACCCTGAATGACACAGCACTTGGATCTAAGTCCCGAGTGCTAATTTTGTATGTGTGAAATTGTGTGGGTGTAAATAATTAAAATAATATTTTCCATGTAGTACAAAACAATTTTTGTGCTGTGCATATTTCCAATTAATTTACTTAGCAGTTTTGTACTTTTAGAAGAAAATTTATCTGTGTAAGTTACTGGCACAAAAAAATAGTCCAAGTAATAGGAGAGTGTTTGACTTTGTAGGTCCTGGGTTGTTCTTAGAAATAAGAGTTGTGGTGTTTGGGGTTTTTTTTAGCCTGAACAAGGGGAAACACTGCCCTCTTTCCTTCTCTTGCTTTTTTACTTTTCCTGCTTTTCCCCCCATAAAGTCCAGATCTTCCTTAAATGCTTCTGAGCAGTGAGTAAATAATCACTCAAGGATGAATCCAGCCTCTATTTAAGCATTACAATGCTTAAATACATTACATGGCAGCAATTCTCATTTTTCTGTTTTACATTTTTATGCTTGTTGTAGCAAGCATTATCATCTTGACAGCTTTATTCCAAAGTATTGTCTGCCTGAGGTCATTGTATTTTGAGTAATTGTCAACACACAGAGTAAATTTAAAGTACATTGAAGTGAGGTAAATTTTTTCATATAAAACAGATTACAAAGGCAAAAGATGTGTTACTTCTGAGACGGTTGTCAACATCTTTGTGTAATGTTTCTGCTTGATTAAATCTTTAATTTCCAAAATTGCATGAATTTTCAAGAACAATGCATCAAACACTTTTTCCTATTTTCTGTTCCTGAAGGAACAGCCTTAGAAAATAACAAACTGAAATCCAGTGCTGTTTGGATTCTCAAAACTGAAATGCTTTTTATAGTGGTGGGTATACTTGTAAAATTAGCAACTTTTAAAGTGGTCTTAAGAATCTTGCACATGACAGCATTGGATAATACTTTGTCTGCAGACAGATGGAAACTTTGTATTTTATCAATGAAAAAATCGTAGTTTATTAATGCTACTTTGATATTAACTAATCCTGCTTCCCTTTCCAATGTGCTAAAAGCTATCATTCCCTTTTTTCAGAAGCTTCTGGAACTGAATAATCTTCATTCTCTTATGTCTGTGGTGTCAGCACTGCAAAGTGCACCGATCTTCAGGCTGACCAAAACTTGGGCTGTAAGTGTTGCCTTGACCCTTGTCCCTTCTGTTTTGTTTGAATTCTGAGGTTCTTTGGAAATTTGTCATTTTGTAAACTCTGAAAGAGGATGCTTTTATGTTCTTGTTTTTGTGGTACTGTGGTAGCAGAGGTAGTGGTCTGTTAAATGTTCTGTGAAAAGCAGAAGAACAGCTGCATCTATTTTCCTGTAAATTTCCTGTTTTCCTGTGTGTTCTAGAAGCCACTGGTTATACGCTCAAGAAGACTTCTGTTGATAAGTAATCTTAGAATACCCTTGTACAGAACATGTATCAGTGTCCCCTTACCCAAAACATAGTCATTTAATACATTACCTTAAAGGAAGACAAAAGGCATGTTACAAATATACAAGTGTTAATTTTGTGATTATTGTCTGATGCATTTCAGTTTTTATTTATTTTAGAAATGAAAAACATTGATAATTCTATTTTCAGAAATTCTGTCTCTGGAAGGCAGAATTTCTTAGCAAAACTTAGAGTAAATTTAAATATTTCTTTAAAGAGGAGTATGCAGTTATAGGTTATTTCTACTGTATGTAATATTTAACTAGAAAAAGGTTTGGGTAATTCTGATCAATTAAGTATTCTACACACCATGGATCACATTGACTGTTCAGCACTTATAAAAAAAGATGGCTATACTTCAGTCTTAGATAGGTTTTTCAAGCTTTTAAAATGCTTGCAGTTATTTTTTAATTGCTCAGAATAAGGTTATGGTCCAATAAAAAGTTAAGTACCTTTAATAAAAAAGTGAGGTGTTTTAAGCAGCTTGTTGAAGCTGGAAATAAATAGGGAAAATTGCTTATGTATGAAATGAAGTATGTGACTAATTTGACTTAGACCTAAAGAGGTGCCAGGCTCTTTGTAGGCACAGTAGTTCAAAAATACAATACATTGCAGTGGCAGTAGCTCAAGCAATTCTCAGTGCTGCTAAAAAGAAAACAGCAAAATTATTCTGATATATTTTTATTCTTTTTATGTTATTATTTTATTAACAGCTAGACTTAAAAGCTAAGTAGTACAAGAACTGGAATTTTCCAGAGGAAAAGATATATGAAGGAATGTGCTATGGAGCAGCTGTCTATTGTCAGAAAGGACACAATGCAAGAAGACAGTGTACAGTGCCATAATTCTCCACTCACTCCAACTCAATTGGCTTTTAAAACCATCTTAAAAATATTGCTGGGATTTCTGAAGCCAGCTGAAACAGGAAATGCATTCTTATAGCTACAGTTGTGTATTTTATCTTTACTTTTCAGCCCCTGCAACTAGGATTTTTGCAGTATATCATGCATTTTGTTAGGCACAATCATGTTTGTATTTCTAGTTTTCTGTAATAAGTCTAATAGAAAACATGGATCTAATATCACAAGTATTTACTTTCCATATACTTTTTTCTGAACAGTTTTATCATATTCCTAATAAGATACTGTTGAAATGGCACAATTTGCATTTATTTCGAGCATTTTCCATTGCTGTTCATACTTCTAAATTCAGAGGATTTTTAGCAACTTTGCTAAATTACGAGAATGTTGGTATGTTGGTGACTGTATTAGAACACACTTTTTCTCTAAAAATTTAATATTGCTGAGGTTATTGCTGACAAATTAGTCAGAAATAATGATCATGTTTTTTAATAGCTTAAGACCTACAGTAAATTGTAGGTAATTTTTTTTTTAACAGGTAGTGTCCCATGACAGGTAGCACATTTTCAAACATTGTGCTGCTTCGGATGGTGATGATAAATTTAATCTTAAGAGACTGTGCTTTCCTTTACTCTGTGAAATTCAACAAGTTATTGATTCCTAGTTTTGTGTGGATTTGTCTTTGAAATTTTTATGTATTTTCTCCATTTTCTGTGTAGCTTTTGAATCGGAAAGACAAGACCACCTTTGAGAAGTTAGACTATTTACTGTCTAAGGAAGATAATTACAAAAGGACACGAGAGTACATCAGAAGCTTAAAAATGGTTCCAACAATTCCATATTTAGGTGAGTGTGAACAATTACCTTATTTATCATTGACAGACGAGTGCTAATGTACCACGATGTGCACCTGAAGAACACTGTTTGTAGAAGAATGGTTCACTCCATTTCATATTTGGAAAAATTAGTTCAGCTTGAGATTTTTAGGCTATACATATGTTTACATACTTTTGGAAGTACTTTTTCTCTCAGGTGCTGATTAAATATATGTCTATTTTAATGCAAACATGTATTAAAAGTGAGACCTACAGTTAAAATACTGTCCAGTCTTGGTATTGTCTCCTTTTCTTTTGTGACATGCACCAAGTAGCCATTTGATGAATTGGTTTTATGGTGAATATTTCACCTGGAAATATTTCTGCACAAAGGTTATTGTTAATGAAAGTGGTCCAATGTAATGAACTGTTTTCTGGCTTTATCAGTGATTTAGTAAGATACTAAACTGCAGCTAAAAAGAATAAATGTTTTTAAATTGCTGACCCTGGATTAACAAGAGCTCAAGAATTCTGCTTAGCCTTCCTGGGCCAGAGTTGCTGTCTCTGTATTAGTAACCCCTAATTCCTTGGTGGATCTGTCTTCCATGAACACTTGCACTCTCGCTCTAAACTGACATTGCATGCACAGCACTGAGATGGCAGGACTTCAACTCTGTCCAGTACCACATTCTTTTATCTGAATTGAACATGGTAATTTTTATCTTCACTGGATAAACCCTACCTTGTTCCTTACATAGCTTGAGGCTACTCCTGACATTATGGACTGAAGTCATTATTTGTTGCCTTCATAGTAAATCTTCAACTACCTCTCTTCCAAAAGGAAGGGTCTTTGGATTACTTGATCATGCCTTCTACAGATGCCACTTGCATCCTTGACAACTTGTCTGGGTAGTGTTTCAGTCCTGTATCCACTTTTTAGGGAAACAGTATGCACATGAAGTGTACTACCTGCAAAATTCAAGATAGAAATGCAGATTGTATTTTACAGTTACTTCAGGAAGGTTTTTGTGCTCTACTTAATAATTTCTGACCTTCTGTTACCTCAAAGTTTAGCAGCAATCACAGAGTAGCAATCATGCTACGGCTTATTGTAATGCTAAGATTATGCCTTTATTGGCACTGGTTTGCTTTTCCTTTTTTTGTATTGAAAGTCAGAATTCTTTTTTCCCCTTGTATGTAACACTGTATGTAGATTTCCATCTTCTGTTTTACTGTTCAAGCAGTTTGTCTCATAAATCCTTCTGTAATTCCTATCAGTCTGCCTTTCTGTTTGCTCCTCTCAATTAGTGAATATCATTAGTAGATTTTTGTTCCTGTTAATTCGTGTTTTCAGATCACTTATGAACAGGTCAAGCAGCATGAGTCCTAGTACAACTTGCTGTGGAAGACAATCAGAACTGCTTATCTAAAATATTTCTTATTTAATAAACTTGATGGCCATTCCTAATGGCCATACTTTATTGAAAACTTGGTATGAATTACTGAAACTGCTTTGTAAATAATTTCAGGTTTGAATGAATATTTAGCTTATCAAAAGAGACTGTTCAGTTGAGACTTGTTTCAGTGAATAAATATCTTCTCAAGGAAGACAGCATTACTTACAGAACAGCTTCTTTATTCTGTTTAAATGAACAAGTAGACCTATAAATGATTTTAGGAGTAACTACTGAATATACAACAACTGAATGAGAATGACAAGGTGTGAAGATTTGCAGAATTCATGGGGATCCTGTTTTGTGCTTTAGAGCCTCTTGTCTCACTGCAAGAAAGTTACTTAGTTGTGAGAGAACAGTTCTTATTTCATCTGTGGAAAACTGAGATTGTTTGAAATGAGCTGGAGAACATACTGGGAAATAAAAACTGCTGCTTAAGTTTTCCAGGTACTCTGGTTTATAAAATTGGCTCACAGCCTTGTGTAAGAAATGTTTTAATACTGTCCAGTTATTAAAAAATCACCCCAAACCACTTTTGTATGAGATTTAAAATATTTCTGAAATGAACAGGCGTGTTACAAGCCTAATAAAAGACTTGGATAAAGAAAGTGAAAGGAAAAAAATCTGCATATTTCCTTCCCAACCCGAGTTCAGCATTGAATCTGAAATTCCTGATGGTCATTAGCCAGTCTCCTTGAGACTTTGAATCCCCCAGATATTCTATCTTGTATTTCATACACAAGAGACCCTCTCCCTGCTAATGGCAAAGACTAGGGTGTTGCTGTTCTTGGAAAGTAAAGCTTTCCCTGCATTGTAAGGGGTGTAGTTGGACATTTTGTGTAACCAGATTCATACAGGAGACAACTGCCGGTATGTTTCCAACCTCAGGCTATAATATGAGAGACTAATACATTCCTTACTGTGTTTAAAACTACCATTTAAGCATCCAATAGTTTTGTTTTCAGACAGGTCTTTCAACTTAAAAAAAGACACTTAAAGAAAAAAAAAGAACAAATCATGAGATTGGCAAGGCTGTGATGTGGACTGTTGGAAGTGTTTAGTCACAGTGTGATTTAAGAAAAAATAGCAGTCCATTGTTTTGAAAATTCACGAGTGTAATTGCTAGTTACAGCATTTTCTTGTCTCACTGCTGGTGATCTTTTCAGTTGTCTCTGCATGTTGCAGAACAAACAAAGTCATGTATGATCTCATAATCTATAGATTTGTTGCGCTGTTTTTTATCTGCTTGGAATGTGACAGTGGGGGTAATTCTGAAAACTTTGAATGATAATAGAACAGTTTCAGGAAAGAATTCTCTGGAAATGTGTATACAAAATAATAACGAGTTGTCTTCGGAGGTAACATCAATCTTATGACAGTCTTTTGTCTAAATGCTATAGGTGGAGCCCCACTGTTTGATTCCTGATATGTAGATAATGTATTAGTTTGACAGCAATTTTTTTCTCTTCTGAAAAAGACGGAGATATTTTAAAAAATTTAGAAGAGCAACCTCAGTTTCCTATGACACTTCTTGAAATGGAGGCTTACAGGAGAACTGAAGTTAGAAATCTTCTCCATAGTGCTACACTTCTCTCTTGTATGAACTCACCTAATTGTACTTTTGCTAATGATAGGAAAGTGTATGGTATGGGCTTTTTAGACTGCAGTGCCAAAGATGTATATTTGGGGAGCAATGAAATAATGTAATTTAAACCTTTGGAAATAACTAGGGAAATGGGAAAAACTAAAGCTTTTCACAGTTTGTCGTAATGTCACCTACTACAGTAGGTGAACCTAGTGCAAACTGAGTTCTCTTGTGTGAATTTTTAAAAAAAACAAGCATAGTGAAATTGGTGATTCTGCCAATGTACTTGCCAATTAACTTCACAGTATAAGTTCCAAATCCCAAATGTTTAATTATTTTTTATATACCAAGCTCTGTGTTTAAAATAATTTTATGTAAATATGCAGATTTTATGTAAAAAATTACGAAGTTCTGTTCTTACACATGGTATCTCCAGGTAATCATGAACAGACTTCTGTGCATTATCTTTTTTAACTATGTGGATGAGTATCTAGGTAAATATCTCACCTTTTAGATAGAAAGGTTAAGAAATATGATTATTTTAACAAAAGACTGTCAGCTTGAACATGGGTTTAAAGCCTATTATGAGTATATACTATAAAGATGTATTTCCAGCCATATGTCCAGCTACAGAAGAACAACCATTCTAGGGAATGCCTCATTCTTGAGATCTGCACAATGGATAACTGAAGTTCTCTGCATTCTTTCCTCAAGCCAAGCATGAAGTAGCCTTAATGCAACTAACTGTAAGAGCACTGCAGCCAGGCTTTAGGGCCAATAGGTGCATTTCTTATTTCTAATCTAAAATTTAAATCTTTTCCAAAATTCAGTAGACAAACCTATGAAAGAGAAAGTTTGACTACCATTTGAAAAATTTGGCTGTTTTGTATAACCTACAAAAGTTGTTCCTCCTTGGGCTATGTGGAATTCTGTATTTTTCTCAGCTGAAAATTGTTTTGGTTTTTATGTAGAAATATTGAAACGCTTCACACACATGAACAGTGGTTGTGTATCAGAGTTTGTTTGAATCAGAGGCAGACTAATGTGAAGTAATCTGAACTACAAGATGAAATCTCAACATGTCAAAATAATATTTGTTACTTTATTAAGGGTTATAATATTACAGGGGTGTTCTAATATATTAAAAACCCTAGTTTCAGTTGTATACAACACATGCTACATCACACATCATACTGTGGTAAAGATGTGATGAGGTAATAAGGGAAAATATGCAAACACACACACAAATGCTCAATGTCATACAGGCTGACCAAAAACTATGTTGAACTTGTAGAGGCTTTTATGCTGCCTCTTTTATGCATTCTTTAACTTGTATTTTTTGTAGCAGTTGCTGTTTTTGTAATGGGTGTGCTAACAATCTGTTATAGAAACCTTTCTCAAAAGAATATTAGAATTCTGCCAGTCTGTATTTCATAAGTGTGACTGACTTCTAAATATAAATGAGTAAATCTATTTAGTAATTTGACAGTAATGTTATGATTGTGAAATATGTTAAAAATAACTTATTTTTGCTACTGATAAGTTCTCTATATAATTTTTAACTATAGGCTAAGGCTATTAAATAGCTTATAAATTGGTATCCATCATTTGCCTGCAAAGTTGGATAGACCCTTTAATTTATATCCAGCCATTTCTGGTTACAGAGGCTAGACAGCAGGTAATCACTGAAGTCAGGTTCAAAATAGTGTAACAGTTGAGTAGTATAACGTGTTGGCTGTAGAGCATATAATACCTGTTATAAATCTGGGTTAATTTCCATATGCAAGTAGCTACTTCATTTTGGTAAGAAAACTAATTTGTGTTTTTAATCTAAATATTTGAATTAATGGTGAACTTTAATAAAAAAGTTCAAGGGAAAAGGGAAGGGAACGCCAGATTTATCAGGACAATAATGATTTGAGTATCTGCTCTCAAAACAGAATTACATAGTGCTAACTTTATTCATGGTAGTTAACAAAGATTATGTAATCATCATACTAATGTACATATGCCAGCTATATAGTTCAAAGGATATGATTCCTGTGTCAAATGATTGATTGCTTATAATAACAACAATAATAAAACTCTTGCTGTACAGTTTGTAATATTTCCTGTATTTGAGAATATTTATACATGACATACAAAAATACTTAAATGTGGTGGCAATATTTTTATCATCCAACTTAATTTACAGGGAATAAAAACCAGGAAGTTTATCTACAGTTTTCATCTAAACTGCAAGTTCTAATAGTACTAAAAGGTGTTATGAATGTTATTGCAGTTCCTTTTCTTCAGCTCTTTTTCCTGGGATGATTCTTGAAAATATAATATACAAGCCCTCATATCTTATCAGTAAATGTACAGTATCTTACATTTCTCATTTCTGAAAAGATAATTTCAGGTAATACCATAATAGCTTTATATGATTTTTAGAACAACAAAGCAAACCAAGAGAAGAGTTATTTCAGTGAAATGTGTTAGGGTTAGGTCTTATCATCATAACAACTTTCTTTAGTGAATATGATCCTCCCCGGAATTCAGCCCAGTAAACACCATCCTGATATCGACTGCGGTAGTGTCCTCCACGATACCAGACTCCATTGAGATTTGAGTGAGCACATGCATTGTACCACCATCCTCCCTTCTGGTAATGAGCACAGTTACCTGCAAAAGAAATCTCCAGTTCAGGCTGAGAAGTAAATGAAGAATCTTAAAGCAAGCAAGCTAAGTACAAAACTAAGTCCTTTTTTTGGTTCATTGTTCTGGGCTTTTTTAGTAACTTATGTTTAACATGTAGATACCCTGTGGTACAAAGTGAATTTAGGCTTTTTCAGGAAACAGCTAAGTACTTAAGTTCTACAGATAGAATTCTTCTTGTTACTTTCTCTTTCTCTTGCTTGAAAATCAGTGTGTGTTACTATAGCAAATAAACCTTCATAGGATATTTTACAGACCCTTGTCTAGTGTAAAAACTTTTAGTTTTGGTGTTAGTATGTATAAGGGTTGACACATCAGTTTGTTCTTCATAAGATAGTAATTGACAAATACCTTTTTAAGTGAATTATTTATTTTATATATATATGTATGACCGTAAGTATTTTTCCTTTAAAAAAAGATAAAAAAGGCAGGGGCAGGAATGTAAAAGCAAAAAATGACAAGGTAGCTGAGAGGGACCTCTTACCTGTATATACATCGTGGTCTCGGTCTAGTGTGGTGAACTGTTTGCCATTGTGCCAAGTGAAAGAATCTCCTGCATTGCCGTTGTAGCGTCCCAGTCTTAGCTTGTAGTACTCGCTCTCAGGCTCCAGTCTGAAGCTGGCATACTCAGCAAATACTTTTCGACCTGACCAGTCTTCCATTGTTATGAGTAGTTTGTAGTTGCCTTGATTTGTTAACCAATAAATGTTTTCTAATCCAAGCCAATATTCTCCATCTATATTACCAAATCCTTGCTGTAAAGGAAGCAAGAGAAGCATGTTAATATCCTGCATTTGTGTCACTGGTAAATCCGAGTGTATTCTTAAGTAGAAAACTGCAGTAACTTATTTTATAGAGACTTCCTCTTCTGGAAGAGTAAACACACAAGTTTTTTTTCAAGTAGGTTCTTGGCCATCTTTTAAATTTAAATCACCCTTTAAGTTTACTTTATCAGTAGGTTTCAGAGGGTGGAAAACATTAATCAGCTCTCTTGTCCTAACCTTGTATGTCTCCCAGTTCCTGAAAAAGTTGACAGAACCATCCAGCCGTCTCTGAATGACAGTCCAGCCACCAGGGTCATGCCGTTGGTCACACCAGACCTGCATCAGCTGGTTTGTGTTTTCTGGTTTTACAAGATAAATGGAGCTTGTATCATGGCCATCTTCTAATGCTTGTAGACAGTCTCTCCAGGGCCCTGTGTCAAAACAGAAAGACTCTGCATCAAACTGCTGTTGAGCATTTCTTTAATGCAGGGCAGTATTTGAGTTGGTAGCTTTTTATACTAGATTGGTTTCACTGAATGGCATATTTGCTTTTCCTCTTACTAAAGGACGAGTATCCACCAAGTGTTTTCAAACAGATTAATTTATTGTAACTTTATTTCTGGAACATTTCACAATGAATTACTGATAAGGGTAGATTAAAAAAAAAAAAATTAAGGCAGCTGTACTGCTATTTTTACCATCAATTATATGTTTGAAGAAACTAAATATGAATGACTCCATAGATGAGTAAGAATTTCCTTTAAAAAACAAAACAGTAAGTTTAACCTTGGTTCTATCTTGGAGAAATTCACCTTTTAGATCCCCAAAAGTGTCACTGGCACAGACATTAACGGTGGAAGCAGCAGCATAAATTCAGACTGTAGGTCTTACTGCTGCCACCTTAATAAATTACAACATAACATGGAATTTAAGATTTTTTTTTTTTTACATGAAATGCTTGTGTGAGAAACTTTATATAAATGAGAAGACTCTTAATATACTTAATATACTTTGCATTCACAAAAATCGCTGTTAACCCAGTCTTGTTTTCAGAAAGAGAATGCATTTTTTTCCCTTCAGTTCAAGAGAGTCCATAAAGAGCTTATAGTTTTTGAAAGTATCTTATATTCCTGATTTTTCAAGAAATTTTCTCCAGTGGTAAGACAGAATCTGTTTTAATGAGTCTGAGAAATTCAGATATAAATGATTTAGAGTCTGTGTTGATATCTGCAGATAGACTCACTCAGCTGCTTTGATTCCTGAGTAGAAGAGTGAAGTCAACAAGAATCCTCAGGATTAGAGTCCCTGGATTGATTCTTCCTGCCCACTGAAGGAGTAAGGCTTGTCAGATCTTCTGACTAGGAGCCTTACTGAAACATATATTGCTATCAAGAGCAATTTCTGTTTTCAATTATTTCAGTCCTATGCTTTTTCATATTTCACTGTCCAACACTAGTAATGATACTCAGCAAATGAGTTAGAAATAAATTAGCTTTATAGAAACTATCTCAGTGTTTTGAAGACTAATTTTTTTTTTGTATTTTTAACTGTTTTAATTAGCAAATCAGTGTATAGAGAGGCAGTCCAAGTCTTTGTTCTGTGGCCAGTGCTGTGTTCTTGTTGCCTCAGTCATAATCAGAGACTGTACCTGGAGCTGTGCTTATAAACCCCTTCTCCATTTCTTCTCTGACTGATTTCTGGCAGTTAAGATGTAGATGCCACACTCTGTCACACAATTGCATAGCTCATTATGAGAGGTGGGAAAAAAATGTTAATGAGCACTAATAATTCAAATTGCTCTGGTTTTTTTATCATAATGTGTATGTAGTGGCACTTACCAAAAATAAAAAAATAAAGTCATTATTGAAGAACTCCTAAAATAGTCACAGATCTTTGATCTTGTCTTTGTAAAAATATATATTTAGCAGTATGCAATGTAGCATTATACTGTTCTAATCTTGAAGTTTCTTTTATGGCATGTGGTAGCAGTGCTCTAGTGCACATGATTCTTTTTTCTGAAAGTAATTTAAGATGAACTATTATACGTCAAAGTAGAAGTTGCTACTACTTTTCCATAACAAGTCTTTTTTTGTCAGATAGTAACTTTTCAAAATTTTAACTAGGGTATTTTCCCTTGAAAAAGTGACACCCTGACTTTAAGGTAGGTTATTTTGATAAAACTGTCTCTAGGGAGTTGCAGAATCAGAGAAAGGCTTGGGTTGGAAGGAATCTTAAAGTTCATCTCATTCCACCTCCTTTCCACAGGCATGGACATCTTCCAACTAGACCAGGTTGCTCCAAGCCCCATCTAGCCTGGTCTTTGACACTTCCAGGAAAGGGGCACCTACCAAAAAAGCCAACAAAAAAACCTCAACCAGAAAGCAAACAGTGTGGACAAAGTTAATAGTGAAACTGAGACTAGTAAGAGTGTAGTAAACCTGCTATTAAGAGAGAGTACTGGTCTACTGCTTTTTGAGAAAGGCTGTCAACAGATTAATAGAAGACACTATTTTTCTTGTATTTTCCTCCAGTTTTCATTGCACAGGTTGGCTGTGATCAGGTGGTTAGTACAGCCAGGAGTTTTGGCTAAGGTTGGGAACTCAACACATAGTTGGAAATTACTATGGGTGGATTTTTTCCAGTGTCAGGGCAGTTGTGGTGGCAGGGTTTGTTTGTTTGTTTTGTAGGATATTGTTTGTGGGTGTCTTTTTTTTCTAGTTCCCTCCAGACTCCTGACTAAAGCATCATTTATGGCATTAATTTTTAGGAGGGGTTTTGTTTGAGATGTGCTTTGTGAATGCACAGCATTCTGGAGGATGAGGAAAAGACATTAAATGTCTTATGACTGAAAAGAAATATGAGGAGAGGGGAAGGAGGATACCCTGGAAATAAAAGCTTAATTAGTTTAACTTCAGTGGTTGGAAATTTACTTGAACAAATAAAAAGCTGCAAATGAGAAAATTAAAGAATATTATGATCAATTTGTGCAGAAGAATATGAAATTTCTTTTTCTGGTAAGTTATGTGATCTAGGGAGAAGCAGCAGATGCAAAATCTTATCTTAGGATTGTGGACTGCCAAAGGGACCTTTGGAGATCAGTGTGAAAAACTGCTGGATAACCAGCACCTCCACAGGTGAACTACAGACTTGGGTGTTCTACAGGCTTGCAAACTGGTTCAGAATTAGCATTTTACTTTTCAAAAGCAGGAAAATGTATGAAGATAGATTAGCAAAAGTACTGTGCACCTGAAGTAACTTTTCTGTTCTGCTGTTTGATAGTGAATCTTCAGCTCCAGTTTAAGGACTTGAAAGCACAAGGAAGATGTGGATCAATTAACAAGTTTTCAAAGAGTGTAATGGAACGAAGGGGAAAGGTATTTCACTTCCAGAAAGATAAGGGAATACTGTTCCAAGCTTGAACCTACTTGGAGATTCAAGTAAAAATGCCGTTATTAGAGAGGCCATGGTGTGTTGCTCCAAAGGAGTTGTAGTAGATCTGATTTTCTTCTGAGAATTTTTCTTTATATAGTACATCAGAATCATGATATTTCTGGCAGAGGTTTGCATGCCACAATACAGGCTTTGGTGCACTATCTTTGGTAATTTGTGAAAATACTGCTTTGTAGCAAAATGTTTTAAAGACTTAAGAGACTCAGTTGCGACTTGCTCAAATTTCTTTCATTGTGAGTATTTCCACAGAGAAAAACAATATGGGGGTTGCTTGGTTTGGATTTAACATGCCACAGTTGCATTATTTGATAATCCTAAAAAGTTTGTTGATGTTCTTTGGAAGTTTGCATATAGCCATAAAATATATTTCCCCTGCATTGCTCTATTTCATTTAGCTCTGAGTTCACAGATCTGTGAGTCTCTTTTTTTGTGAAGAAGGTATGTGTTGTCCACACAGTGAAGAGGAAACCTTTCTTGTATGGAACCCATACCTCAACTGTTTTGGGTTTGGGTTTTTTTTTCAAGTGTGGGACCATGGTGAAACTGAATTCTTTACCTGGTATTTTGTTATCACATAGATCAGTTGATCTCTAATGTGATATCATCAAATCATGCTTGTAGCAGAACTCCTATGACTTTTAATAAGGGCTGGGTAAAATCCCCTTATTCTACCACTTGCTTCCATTCACACCTGTCTAGAGCACAAATGCCCTATATAAGCTACAGAGAAGATACTTACTCTTTTTTTTTAATTACACAAGCACACTATCAGATGCTGTATGTTGTAATAACTTCACGAGTTTACAGTGTCAAACTCCTTCAGATGTCATGAACTAGCTGCTCAGTCGAGCAAAAGTAAATGAAATTTAGATTACTTGATTAGTAGGATTTTTCTGAAAGTCCTTTTTCTCATACATGTAATATAAATGATGGGTTTGTCTTGGCAAAGTAACATGAGAAAATTCTGTGAGTCTAATGTGTCTTAGACATTCACAGTAATTTTTTTGCTTTCTTTCTGCGTTTCTACTACCGTATGTATGCAGAATTTGCTAGCTAAATAAATCCTGATTTCATTTCTGATATTAAAATTAAAATTCTGCCCACTGCATATTAGCATAAACTAATGTAAATGTATCAATAATTTTACTTACCAGATGGTTTATCAGTTGAAGTTGGAATACTAGTAACTGCAGGCATGGTTGGTAAGGTAGGTGGCAGAACCTTTAAGTTCTGATCACTTTGAATCTCATTAGTAGATATCTGGTTATTAATGCGATTGTAAGTAGGAGGCTGGTACACTTTCATTGGTGGTTGTGGAGTTTGTGGCGATGGCTTTATGGATGGCATCCTTTGACAATGTTCTTCCAGCTGGGCAATTACTATTGTCTGATTATTGGCAATTGACATCAAATGTTGATACTTGTGCTCTAAGTCTTTGTATTTGTTTGCAAGCTGTAACATGTCTGCAGTTTGGTTCAAAATCTTATTTTCAAGTTGAGAAAGTTCTAAGGCATTATCACGTTTTCGGATAATTTCATGTAGTAGCTGCATGTAGAGTTGTGTGACACGAGAATTCATATTTCTGCTCTCTTTTCTTAAGAGTTTAACTTCATTAACAATTCCACCATCCACCTCTACCAGTTGCTGGAGAGTTTCTATTTGTCTCTTCTGTTTAAGAAGTTCATTGTTAAGTAACTGTAATTCTTGTTTATTTACCCTGTTTTCAAGCAGAACTTCAGGCTCCTTAGAATTAACACAAATGGCACCTGTCACTCTCTGCTGAGGTACAATAAAGGTGTAAGTGCATTTGTCCTGTGTGTCACTGGAACGCTTATATCTGTTCATATAAATGAATTCTTGAGCCTTTTCCTTTTCATTGCCTTCAAATTCCTGTGTTTCACTTGTAGTAACTCCCACAACAGTTGCTAGCATTAAACAGATGAATCCTCTTGTCATCATGATACTCTTGTTCTGGATAATATTCTTCTGCAAAGAACTTCCTAAAATCTGTTTTAAAATAAATTTAACAGCAAGTAACAAGAGTGTGGATTTACAAGTGATAATCTCTTCTAAAACTTAAAAAATAGTACATAGAAACTGTGTACAAATGAGGTATTTTTGTTGTCCAGCATCAACTGTTGACTAAAGCGGACATTATGGGGAGTAGTTGTACCTTTCTATGGTAAGAGCTGTAATTACTAGCTGCAGGTTCATCTAAAGCCTGCCAAGAACCAAAGGAAAGTAAACAATAAATAACAAGGATTTGAAGAGTCCTTTCTTCCAGGCAAATACCACAAGTTTACAAGATTGGCATTTTCATTTAAATATTAATTACACTTTAAAGAAATACAACCTTTAAATGTGAACAGAATGTAAGTTAATATGTATATTAATGCTGCTAAAAGTTCTAGGAAAATCAAACCGTTAATTTTCAGTATTTTATAACTGCATATATATTGCAGGAGATACAACTTAGTGACATGTAACAATTTTACTTTATTCAGCTGTAATGAACCTCCATTGCTTAAAAAGAAAAAAGGAAAAACTTGTTTTACATTGGTCCTTAATAACTGTAAGTTAAAAACTCTACTACTCAGATATTATAGGCAGTAAAAACAGTTATTTTTCTCGACCAGTAGAATTAACAACTGAAACATTTACTATGACTCTCACTGTCTCTACAGTCAGCCTAGTCATCTCATTTCAGAGTCCCTTCTTGAAAGGAGAAAAATAGCTGCATATGTGCATTGTGGACAGTGATGATGCACGATGATGTAAATCAACTGGTACTGTCCACTGGCATACTGCAACAGTTGCCCTTTGGTGAAATGACCCTAATTTAGTTTTCCATGCAGATTCATATTCAAGGTGGACAGCTGAGGCCTTCACAGTGTCTCAAAAAATAAGTCAATACCAGAACTTTGTAGGCAACAGTAGACTTGGAAACATGGGCTTAACATTGTCACTGCTGCCAGAAATCCCCGTCACAATCCACTCTTACCAGCTACTTGAACAGCACTTTGATGTCGTGTATTTCTAAAACTTTTTTGGCTTTGATTTTTAATACTTGTGTGTGTGCAACCTAGTTTTCTTAAATAAAATGAATGAAAAATTCAGTATGGAGTTTTTTCAGTGTATAAAGACAGGTACTTTTTAACCAAGGTGGTGTTGCCATCTTTTTTTTCTTTGCTTGTAAAACATTTCTCATGGAATAATCATTCAGTATCTATCACCTTACTGTTTGGTCATCTTTAGTACAATAATTTTTTTTAAATTACATGAAATGGTGATAGTAACAGCTGTGAGAAACTGGAGTGAGTCCAGCTGAGTATACACAGCATGGATAGCTGGAGGCTGACAGACATGATGAATGAAGAGTAGCAGAAGAACAAGGTTTATGTAGCCTCCAGGAGACAAGGTAAAGAAACTACTTCAACTACTTAATGGGTGTTCATAAAGAAGATAAATTCTTTTGGAAGTGCACAGTAAAAGTATATGGTGGATACAAATTATCTCAGGAAAAAAAGTTGGTTTAATTAAATAATTAACTTCATTGTGAAGAGTGACTGAGGACTGAAGCAGTCACCCAAATAGGTGGCTGAACCTCTATTCCTGGAAATACATGAAGTTTTGATCTAGGTAAGGCTATTAGCAGTCTGATCTAATGTTGAAACTAGAGTTGCTCTACAAGACAAAGATAAGGTCCCATCCAGTCTAGACTGTTTTATGATTCTAGGCAGCTGCTGACTTTAATTTCAAGCTAATAATGGATATGCATCCTTTATTATTCATACTGAGAAGAGATAGGGTTGTCATTCGTATTTTTCTGGTTTTGTGAAATAAACCATAGATGTTTCTGTATAAGTGACCAGGTCTTAATCCTTCTTAAAATTTTTGGTACATAATTTTGCCTCAGATTCTTATTTGGAATGAACTCATTTTCATTTTGCAAGTAGAAGGGAGTTGTGCTGTACAGAACTTTTCAAAAATCTTGAAAACATGTCAGATGAAAATCTGGAATTTGACAGAATTTCTATAAGTAAAGTAATGCTATTTGGAGCCCTGGAAAATAGGGAACATAAATTCACCCCAGACAGCTTTAACTTGCATAATCGGCATTTACACAGCAGGTCACACTTGGAAAACCTGGCAGTTTTCCAGGCCTCGTGTTCCTGCACAGATGACTGGTTTTGCAAATGTCTCTTGCATATAGGTGTAAAATAGTTTTATTTCATTGTTGGAATTTTAATATCCTTTTTTCCTCCCTCTAAACCTGTACTTATTGTGACCACTGAAAAGAAACTGGTTTTTTTCCTCAGAGTTCACTTCTGTCTGTTACAGCATCTCATATCTTTGAGTATGGCTTTAGGGTAACCATACTTTTCTGAGCTGAAGAAAGAGCAACATCTAACAGATTTTTCTCCTGATTTCTTTGAAGAACTGTGTAGGAAAATAATGGGACAGAATTCATCAGCCTCGTTATAACATATCATCTTAATGATCATCTGTTCCTACTGCCTAACCATGTGCGTGACCTGTCTCTAGGAAGCCTATTCTAGGGTTTGACCAGTGGTTGCAGACAACCACCACTGAATTACATCAGCATAATTAGACCATGCTGAAGTGTTTCTCTGTCATGATCTTGCCTGCATGTCACCTTTTTTAAGATTCTTATAAGAAAAATCAGTGGAAGGAAAATTACATTGTTTGTACTGGGGCATTCTCTAACCAAAAACAAGAACCATACTGTCATCAGCTGTCCTCCTTCTTGCAGTCTGTATATGATAATTTTGTAAGCCTCTTACAGCCTGTACTTGTTTGATTTAAAAGAAGTGTTTAGAATGAGGCCTACTTGTTGCATATTGTGAAGGACTACGTGAATAAATGGCATTCCTTCCTTTCTGCAGCTGGATTAAAACGAAGTTCACAACATGGTCATTTGAACAACTCTCAATGATTAATCTTTCAGGGACAAAAAAGCTTGCTGGAATGGAGAAAGTAGGGAGGGAAGACAAGGAAACAATTTTGAGGAAGGATTTAATGCTTTTTTAGTACCTTACTCTTTGCGTAGCAGAACATCAGATTCTTACATTACATTAGGATTCCTTCCCAGGTGAGAGGAAGATTATATCTAATGTCTAGGACATTAACTTTCAGCTTTCTCCTGTGCCATGTACTTGCTGGTAGTTCTTGTACTTAACTGCTGCTGTCCCTTGCTGATTACACAGTTTCTTCCTGTTTTTCTGGCTCCTTTCTCCTTGACCTGTGCCAGTATCTCTTCTGCTGTGGACTGGGAGGAAACTATATTACTAGGGCCATATTTGTTCCTAGTGAAAAATTCCACTTGGGTAGCTGTAGACTTTTCAACCTAAAAGCAAACTTGCAGGGTTGGGGCAAATTTTCTTAATTACTGGAAATTCAACATTGTCTGTCTCTTGTCCTCATGCATACTTGACAAAACTTTAACACACAAGCATGCCAACAAAAAGCAGGTGACTGAGGCATACTTAAAAAGAAATTATTTTGATTAAACATCAAATTGAGCTTCTAATCAGATTGAAGTAATTTCAATATTTCATTTCTAGATTCTGGCTGTTCAAAATGCATACTTGTAAAAGCACTTTTCGTGGCAATTGAGTTGAGGCAAACTTGTCCTAGTGCAGAGGCACCAAACTTCAGTTCTGTCTATGCCTGCCCTACTTAGCAGTATATTTCACTTTTTATTCAGGCAAAATACATTTTTGTATTTTGCCTGAATAAATAGGCAAATTTTTTTTTTCCTATTTGTCTTTTCCAGTGTAACTGCATTTGTATGAAAATGTTTGGCAGCATTGTTGTGTGCCATATAATTATAGCAGCTTTATACTCATAGCCAGCACAAGTGCTTTAGTTAAAATTTTGGCCTGTATACCAGATGTTTGCCTATCTGTGTATATAATTGGAAGTAGGTTTGCTCATTCATTGTTTACCCAAGTAAAGATGTTTCCATGATCTGGTGACAAAAGAGGAAATAAACTTTCTGGAAGGGATGTTTCAGTCTTTGATTGCTTTTTCTGTCCGGAGAATGCAACATAAATAAAATATTTCTTTGGCTTTGCTTTAAGACATTTTTCTGTTCTGTATTCTGTCTTGTTTATGTGAAGCTTTTCATTAGTCAAAATGTATTAACTTTTGATTTTTACAAATATCTTGAAATTTATATTTCTGTATATTTCTGAAATCTGTATTTCAACAAGATTTTAGTATTTTACAATATAAAATTATACAGATATTTTGCAACCTATTGTTTAATTATTGTCATGATCCTGAAATTATAAAGGTAAAAATATTTCTACATGAAAGATATTACTATTTGGCAAATGTTCATTTCTGTTTTCAATCAGCTTGCCTTAAGAGGGATCATTAAAGGTAGCAATGTCAGCACTAAGGTCTTTCTGGGTTTCAGCTAATTACAATATACATCATATTGGATAATCCAAACTGTATAGCTATTTTAATTATTTGTTGGTTTTGATGCCATGGCTTGGAGGATCTCATTTTTACTCAAGAGACTGGTTAACTGTCTCTTTCATCTGTCTCCATCAGATGAAAAATATGACTTATAGTAACAATCACAGAATCATTAAGCTTATCTGAAAATGCTGCCAGTAGCTGTTCAATGCTATGGCTGTTTTTTGTTGAATGAAATTTGTTCATCAAAGAGACTCTTGCCTTATTACTCTGGAAAGAAATGTGTACATGAAAGCCTCTGAGTATATAGTGTCAACATTCTCCCATCTAGGTCTCAACTGGTTTTGCAATGTTGAGTCTTTCAACCATTGAGAGATGGGCATTTTGTGTCTAGGAGTTTATACTATGTCCTTTTTATACCTGTGCTTTTCAGATCCTACAAAAAGTAGAGCTAAAACAGCAGGATGACTACTGAATGGTGGCTGAGCACTGAACTTTATTATGTGTTGCTTAACATTACAAGTAAGTTTAAGGAGGAAAGGTTTTGATACTTAAGACATCACCTCTACTGTAGCATTTTGGAAAAGTACAAAAGCAAAAAAAAATATCTGTGTGAATCTTGTGTGGAAAATCTTAACTAAGACAAATGAGAAAAATAATTGCCTGGATTTCATACCAGAATAGAAGTTTTGTGTCTTAAATTGCATTATTATGGGTTATTCCTACAGGTAAGGAACATAACAGATCCAAGTAGGTAAAAGCAATAGAATTGCTTCTTGCTGCTGCTCTTGTATTTCTATGTGTAGTAAACTGCAACAAAGCCAGAGAAACAAAGGTGACATTGTGATGCATTGGTCTAGGGAAAGGCAGCTTTTGAACACATGATACATGACAGTCTCACTACTCTCGGAAACTCCTTTACAGGGAAAGCAATTTTCTGTGCTGATACTCAGATGTTATAACAAGAGCATTTATGGGGACTTGAGTAGCTATTTGGATTGAAGTATAGTTGAGTTTGCAGCAAAGATAAGAAAAAACACTACCTGTTTGGTTTGTGGAACTGATAGTGAGAACCTGGTATATAATGCAAACCGCAGCAAACTTTAACAAGTTAGAAAAGATCTTTAGTGGCTTGTATGCTGCAGCTGAGGAGCTAAGGAGACATTAGTTTACTGGGCTATGATAATTATTGTAAACAAGCTGATGTAGGGCATTTACTACGTGACTTAAGCAGAATGCTCAGAAGCTGTCAAAATAAAATAGGTTTTAAGGTTTTTTTACTCCATTTAAGTCATTGTGTCTTTGGGATAACAGCTGTTGTTTTTACAATAATTATTGTCACTCAGCCTCCTTAGAAAGACTCCCAGAGTATTACACACCTTAGAAGTTAATTTCAGGATTGTGGGGGTTATTTTTTTTTAATATTTCACTCCATTTTCTGTATAGCATTTTATTTTTGTGGTATGGGTTGGGGTTTTTGGAGGGGGGGGGGTAGGGTTTTTTTATAATAGGTGGCTTCCATTTAATTAAAGAGTGGATAGGCTGGGTCCAACACTCAACATTTATTTTTGTCTCTATAGGTTGCTATGACTGAGGAAGGGCTTACATTCTACAGGCTGGATTGTTAAGAGTTTGTGTAGGTCCAGTGTGCCAGAACTGAATGCACTGCTAATAACTCTCACATATCAAAGCCTTTTAGAATACCCAGATAAGTGAAAAATGCACATATAAAAAGGATAACACACACGCTTTTGCGTTATTCTCACACTTTTTGAAATGGTTGCTTTGACTATGAAGAAAAAAATGATACTGTACATACAGATGAGCTCATTTGGCTATGCTAAACCACTGTTACAAAATTCAGCTCTGTGGGTTAATCAGCTCTTTTGTTCTGATAATATTTAATAAAATGAGGCTAGGAGTTTTTGATGGGCTGTCTTTTCCTCCTGTCCTGGGTTGATTTTCCTCCTGCTCTAAACCATGATACCTCCATTCCTGATATGTTCTGTGCAGAGTCCTCAGGCACTGGGGCATATAAAGGAAGGCATGTTCACAAAAAGCGTAGTGTTAGTTATAACAGCATTTAATCTCTAAAAGATAAAACTGCTGTATTTTATTGTGAATTCATACATAATTTGATAACCGTGCATTCTAAAGAAGAAACATGAACAGCCAGCAACACATCTTCACTGTTTAATACTTTTGTCTTTGATATTAGAAGGTGTTTTTAGATTAGTGCAGTTTTACATTTTTATTGCATTATAAAAGCAAATGAAGCAAGGGTGTTGAAAATATAAAATCCTGCTATGAAAAGATCAGAAGGCTTGGTTTTGCATTTTTTAAAACAAATTTTAGGGTTTTGCTTCTGCAGAATCCTTTGATAGCCAGTGTTTGTGGATTTACAGTTAGCTGGCATGTTCCAGGCACCAAGCCAGTAATATGATCTGGATTTCACAACACCATTGTGATAAGACAGACAAGCATGAATTTTTTGAATCTGCTTGCTTTCCTACTCCCTGCCCCTTGTCTTAGAGCTCATGCTCTGTTTTTACTCTTTCACACATTTTCTTCCATGGAATTATGTTCATTTATCCTGTCAATTTTTACCTCTCAAAGGTAATCTTCAAGCTTAATGTGAAGTTTGCTCTTTTCTAAGTGGAGGGACTCCCACTGCTGCAGGGTTTCTTTTAGAATAAACTCACATCTTGACTTTTAGATGAAAAGTATTGCTGTGAAAAACTTAGTGATTTTGTTTTGTAAAAGGAAACAGCAATTCACAGTGAAAATACAGCACAGTAATATGTACACCACATGTATTGAAAAAAAACAAAAACAACTTAAAAGTTGGGCTTTAAGTTTTAAAGTAAATACATAGGAAAGAGCTGACACATAGGAGCATGTAGTGTTAGTTATGAAAACATGATACTAAACTGAATCGGAAAATTTAACTCCAAACTTATGGAAGAATCACTTTTGAAGTTTTGCCACTAGTTACTTGCTTACACTGTATAAAGTGCCACCTGGCATTAACCAATGAATTCCTTTAAGACACTTGGTTCGAGTACATTCTCTTGTCAGATTTTCTGCCCACTTAAAACTGAAATTTTAGTTCAAGCACCAGTTTGATTTTCTTAAAAGGTAATACTGTTTCTAATGAGGGGAATGGAAGACTAAAGCAACACTTTGGAACGAGAGTGTCTTCATGAGGTCTTGGAGAACTTTTGTTTTGAAATACTATCAGTTGCTGCAATAAAGTGCTGAAGATTATGTATCTTTTGTTGCCATGTAACTTTCTTCAAGTTTTGGCGATAGCTTCTTTAGTTACAAGAAGCACAAATTTTCTTCTTGATTAACTAGAGTTTTAGTTGTTGTGGATTGTTCTTTGTGCTTTACTAAAGTTTTGTCACAGATGTGGAATGTAATTACTGAAAAAAAGCACTGCTTTTGTTGTTGCTTCCCTTAACAGAGGCCTCACCTTATTTTCACTTAATCCAATCACTACCAGAAAGTGCTCATACTGTGTGTGCTCATACGTGTGCATGCACATTGTCCATAATAGCCTTTAAACAGATTCATATTTCAATAAATGTGACTCATTTTACCCGTGAAAAATAGTAGTTAGATCGTGAAATAGTTTGATGCTTACATGAATGTACTCCTAAATGCTAGTTTCTTTTTTAACTTAAGTTTTTTGTGAAATACTTCAAATATTTAGTTTATAGACTGTTAAAGTATCAGACAGTTTTGTATTCCCCTAATCAGACATGAGTGTAAAAACGACTGGAGGTTTCATAATTTTTAAGACAGATAGTGCTTTAGAAAATAGTAAAAATTATTGGATGGCAAGTTTAAGGAAGTGTGAAGATCGAAGTTACGTGCAAAAATAAGTAAGATTTTTTTAAAAATAAAATCGTATTACTGAAAATAATATTAAGGCTTTCACTGCCTGGCACGTAATGTCTCAGCTATCATTACAACTTTTATTTTAATGTGTGGCGGATTTTTGTTTGCGCTCGGGGGTGTTTTTGGTTTGGGTTTTTTTGAAGTTAAAAACCAGGCTTGCTGCGTTACCTTAGGGAGCAGTCCTACTTTGATAAGCTTACATTGGCGGGGTGGCTCCGTACAGAGGGAGCTGCTGGAGCCGCGCGTCCGGTCGGCAGCCCCGGCAGAGCCCGTCCTTACCTCGGCTCTCGCTCCGCTCTTCGGCCGCTCCCGTCAGCAGCTGCCGCCACGGCCCGACCGCGGTGACATCGCCTTGGCGAGCCGCAGTCCGCGTGTGCTGTGCTGGGACGAGACGGGGCGGACGTGGGAGAGAGGCGCCTTCTCTTCCTCTTCTGCGCTTTTCTTGCTCGGGACCTTTCTGGGCTCGTCAGCCCTTGCCGCGTCCGAAGCGGTACCTTCCCTCGGCGCTCCCGGCAGTCCCTTCAGGCGGCCCGGAGCAGCCTCATTTGAACCCCTGCTCTTTGTGGCAGGCTTATCCTGGCCGGGAAAGGGGGAGAGAAGGCGAAGCAGCGGCGAGCTGCGGGCGCTGGTTGGACGGGCGGGTTGCCTCCGCCCCCGGGCCGCCGCAGCACTGGGGCTGCCGGGAGGAGCTTGGTGCTTCGGCCACCCCGGCTGAGTCCTCCCCGCCCGGGGTGCGGTACACGGCCTCGGAGGCAGCCGAGTTTCAGCCGCGAGAAAACGCTAATGCTGCGGTTAGGGGGGAGCTGGGGAGACCGCGAGGAACGCGGTTCCGCTTTGTTACACCTAGCGGCAGTGAGGGTGTGTAACCGCGGGACTCGGCCCCAAAATGTCGGGGGGCGGGGATGAGGGGGCACTTCCTGCCTTAGGATCTCGTCAGAGCGCGCTCAGGGATGTAGAGATGGATGTTCATCCCCGGCACTTGGGCCAGCGTAGCCAGCAGACTCAGTGTATCGCTGAGGGGCTCCTTTCTTAGTACTTCCTCGGTCACCTTTGTCAGACAACAACTGGAAAGCAGAAATAACGGATAATAAAATTGTTCAAATTCAAGCAAGCTCTTGAAACATTCTAATGCAGATTGAGAATTCATCGTTTCGTTGAACCTCAGTGCATTTTTAATGATTCTTCATACTTGTCCTGGTAATCTAAAGCCTGTTTTTCATTTGAGTGCTGGGAATTCGTGCACTTTTCCTAGAATCTCTCTAAAAATTTGCTGTTATGGAACTCTCTGTGTGTAGAATGTTTTTTGTTACTAGATATTAGCTCCAGGTTTAAAAAAGGTTTGTCAAATGAATGGATGTAGAATCTGCCTTTCTAACTTGTTGGGAATACTGCAAAGAAATTAGCAAAATTGGAGGTGAAACTTTGCAACATAAAAATGTTACTTTTTACTACAGTTTAGGAAACCTAATGGTTGTTTCAGTCCTTATATATTATTGACATCATAAGAAAGCTATATCATATTGTAACAATGGGTTTGTTTGCAATTTTTCAGTCAGTTTTGAAGATACTTGGATTTTGTAGAATTGGAGGAAACCAATATGAGAGTGCTTGAGTTAACCAGAGGACAAATAGAGAGGTTTAAAGATAGTGTATTAAAACTAATTCTGTTCAAGTTTAAACATCAACAAGTGGTTGTTATTATAATGATAAATTATTTCCATCATAAAAGTGAATGTCAGAAAAAAACCCCACATCTAACTATATTACGGTATCAATTCAGTATGCCTTAGGCTTTTTATGTTTTTTGTACCTTTCCTGTATGGCCTGTGATTCCTTTAAGTTACTTTTATGTTAATTATTTTCTGTTTTAACTCAGAAGTTTATTCCATTCTGTTCTAAAGAAAGAGCACCACTGGCTGGAGTGGCCATTTCAGTGCTAGTTAGCATAGTCTGGAAGCTTGGGATTAAAGCAGTCTAAAGCTTTTCTAATGTACCAGTTTTATACTGAAAAAGCTGCCTTAATAGAACCAGAAAGTGATAATTCTGTTTATTTTTGACAGATTTAGCAATATTCGCACTAAACTTTCTTTCAACATGTGTATGATTCACACTCCTTCCTTCCCAGGGTGCTTTTTCAGCCTAGGATACACAGAGCTGCTCAAGGGAGGGGAGTGGGAGCAGGAAGAGCGAAGGGAGTGTGTTGCCATGAGTGTTTGTCAGGATATTAGAGTGGTTGTTTCCTGTCGTCGTTTCCTGATTGGTTTCTCCAATTCCTAACTACTTGCAGAGGTAGATAGGTGGTTCTCTGGCTAGATTACTCCTTGGATGGAGCATCTAGTTCTCATTTTAGAATGAACAGATTTAGTTTCTATGCTTTTGTAGGAAAATACAGATTTCTAACTTGAAGTTATGCCCTGCAGCACCAAGGTTCTTGAAAAAAACAATTTCCTGAGGATTAGGTTGTTTATTTAGGCCAATATTTATAAACTATCCACAACCACTTTTAAGCTCTTTAACATATAGTTCAGGTCCATTGATTTTAGGGCACTTAAATAAGTGCAGTTAAATGCCTAAAATTTTTACTTAGTGAAGGAGCCTAGAGACTTTTCTTGTGGTGTATTTTTTAGTCACTAGCCTTCTCTTAGAGGTAATTACATTATAAATAAAATATTTGAAAAATCAAAAATAGCCAAATCTGTTTCTTTGACTGGCCTCTTTGATGAACAAGAAGCATATTTTTACACAGATCAGCCTTTTGATTGAATACTGAGTGCTTTTTTGTCCCTTAAAAGCTGTCAAAATAACCTGTTCCTGTAAGCTTTTGTGTATAGGTTATTCCAACTAGCATATGACAAAGCTTATTTTTTCACCTGTTGCAGTTTTGTCTATAGGGAAAAAGAAAATTTGTACCCACTTGATAGATGATAGGGATCTTTTATTTGGATGTGCCAGGTGTTTGTAGCATAACTGAATTGTTTGGAAAACATTAGGTGTTTTCTCTTTGGGAAGGACTGAAGAGAAAAATGAGATTTGCGTTTGTGTGGGCATTCTGGTACCAAATGGGCAAACCTTTTCCTTGGATTTGTAGTACTGTGAAGTGCAGTTCACTTTTTTTTTTAAGAGTCTTTAGGCTGAGTGTGTGATTTTCAAAAGATTTCGTAGTTGATTTGTCTTTCATACTGAGAATCTCGGCAATCAGCTTGGATTAAAGTCTGAGGTTACAGAATAAAACATCGTACTAGCAGAAAAGTACTAATATCCAGTTATTTCTGGCTGTGAAATCTGACAGTTGTCTTCAGCAGGGTAATGCAATTGGCAAGGAGTGGTTTGAAAGACTTGGCTTGGAGAATGAGTGAAAATACTATAAAACATCTGATTATAGAAATCAACTTAGAGTCAGTGATCAGAAATTCAAGGTGAGCAGAAAGAGATAAGAATGTGCCAATCTTAAAAAGGTAAACTTCAAGAAATCAAACAGATTGTTTTTCCGGACAGAGTAGAGTTCAATTGCTGGATTCATTTGCCACAAGATCTTTCAAACCCAAAAGTTAAAAAAGGAAAAGTGTTTTTGTAAGAATAGCAGGAAGAAGAAAAAATTCATGGATCCAGAGAAAAAAACATTGTAAAGAAAAATTACCAGGCAGACTTAAACCTAAAAGTGTTTTTATAAGATTTGTCTCAGGAAGTCCCTAACCACCACTTGCTGCTGACAGGAAGCAACATCTGGAAAACAGCTATTGTACTTTTGCCTTTTTTCTATACTCTTTTTTGAATCATTTGCTGCCTTTTGACATTGGATAGCATATGTTTAAAATGTTAAAATGCATCACTCTTAACGCTTCTGTAATGTATTTTTGTAAAACGTAAATCTTCTATAATGTATTTTTCCTGATTCATGGGGAAAGTATTAGGAAATAGCTGTGTTTCGGGGAAAAAATTTAAAAAAAAAAACAACTGACAGCATTCTGGAGATCTGATTTGTTTAGGAGGAAATCTTTGGTAGAAAGTTCCAGGCAGCTTCAAAATGTTTTAGCCTGTTTCAGTGGATAATGAAATGGTTTGCACCAGTCAGAGATGATTCGCGGTACAACTTCTTGAATGTTATTCCAGTTGAGTTCTTGGTAACATTTTCTTTCACAAACTGGTATCTTAGTTTTAAGGTTGCTTGGGTTTTGCTGCACTTATTGATCTGTTTTTCTATATTTGGCTTAATTGCTGTAGTGACAAATGTGGGATGATTAATTCCAGTGGTTGAATAGGATGAGGTTACTCAGGAAAGACCGTGGGATCAACATCAAATTTTAATTTTGTACAGTTGATGTTGCTGAGGCAGATTGAGCCAAAATAAGGTACCTTCTCTAGCTCTACATTTTTATAAGGTAAATTTTGCTTATATCTCATGATAAAAGAGATTACTTGAAGTCCTTGCTTTATTCATAGTTAAAATCAGGGTCTGTTGTCTGCTTATGCATACAGAGCCTTCCTGCTGCAGCAAATTAGTCTGTATAACTGCTATGCTCCAAACTTCCCTTCAATAATAGAGATGCAGGTATAGGCTAGCACATTTATCAAACTTGTCATAGAACAGTAGAGTTGTGGCTTGAAGAGACCCCTGGAGATCATCTGGTCACCTTCAGGTCCTATGGCCCTGAAAGCAGGGCCATAAATGAGGTTATCCAGTGTCTAGTCAAGCCGTATCTTGAGTATTTCCAGGAAGAAAAATTGCCATCCTCCTCTGGGAAATCTATTTCAACATTTAAGTGTATTCACAGAGAAGAAATTTGCTTATATGCAGATAGAATGTCCCCCCATCACTTCTTGACCTGTTGCTATCACTCTGGAGAGAGTATATTTCCATCTTCCCTGTGACGGCTCTGTAGGTACTGGAAGAGCAGTTAGGTTCCCTTCCTGCCCCTTCACTTCTCTAAGCTGAACAAACCCAATTCCTTTAGCCTTTTTTCGTATGACAAGCTTTCCAATCCTGTAATCGCCTTGACAGCCATCTATGGAATCATGTTGTAAATGCATAAAGTGTCTCTTGAGATATTTTATAATGAATACATTTCTGTATTCCGTATTACAAATCACATGTTGTTGCCTTAGCAAAGGTTTGTCTTTTTTTTTTAGAGTATCCAAGTCCTACCAAGGTTAACCAGTATATACATTTGGTTTTGTAGAAAAATTTTCCAGCCCTTAATCCATGGAAAATATCCAGTCTTCTTGAAACCAGTGATACCACAAAACAGTTGGCTTTTTTGCCTATGAGCTAATCTCCTAACAGTGGTGTCTTTGGTTTTACAAACTGCTGACTGTAGTAATTTGGACTTTTTACCACATAGTTAATTGATAAGTTACTGTCCCTCTGTCCTCTGCTTTGTTTAGTGTGATACAACCACACTACTGTATGTAGGAAAATGCATTCATAAATATAGTTGTCTACAAATTGGAAACATATCCTTGTTTCTTCTTGGCTCTCCTATCAAACCAGTGTCATTATTCAATTTGTGAGGAGTGAAAATGGAAAATAATTACTTTCCATGGTTTCTCTTCTATTACGTGTGCCACTTACTACTTGTCTTGCAGACCCTGCTTCCTGTACTGGAGGAACGCTCTATGCCCAGGCATCTGTGTTACATGACAGCCTATGTGCATTCAGGGGCAGACCCTTAACAGAGCACTGTGCATGAAAAGATACATCAAGTATGCAGTGGTGGTACAAAACCAAAACTATTTTTTGGTTTGTTAGCCCTACTATTTTACAGTATAGTTTTATATTTGTTATACAAGAAGTTTAAAAAAATAAAAAGAAAAAAAAGACACTGTTAATAATGATACAAGTTTTCAATCTGCACAGAATTTTTTATGATGGGCTTTGCAACAGTGTATATTTGTGAAACAGTTTTAGGTGCTGTAAATTTTGGATTATACCTTGTGACTGCAAATTGTCATAAACCCACAAAGAGACTTGAAATTCTGAATGGTTAAGAATAGATGATGCTGCTCAGATCAAAGAAATCTGTGACAGAATAGAAAACTTAAATCCGGGCTTTCTAACTTGCAGGGAAATGCCTTAGAAAACAGATTTCTCATTGTTTCTGTTACTGCTATTTAAAGTAATACCTGCCCAGCTTTTCTCATTAGTATAATTTTGTACATGTGATTTACTGGACTGAAAGTGTTTTGTCTTTCATAGAATGTTATGTCAGTCTTTCTAATGAGGAACCAGTTGCACACCATAGCTGTTCATGAACATTTTAAAGCTTACATGCTCCAGCTCAGCTTCTTCAAAATTGAGTGAAACTGAATAACCTTAGTTTGGGAGTTCTTTTCTTAAGACCTGTTTGTCAGTACCCATCAACTCCTACTGTTTATCTACTGTTTATCAGTACTGTCTGCCTCAGTGCTGTTTTCTCAGAAGCCTTGAGTACTGAATAAAGAAAATAATAGAAGCTTAACTTTAAATCAAGGCACAAGTACATAGACTTAGGTTTGCATCCTACAGTTCTTCATAAATCTTTTTTTCAGTAAAATTTAGTCTTGGAAATTGTTGTCTGGTGGATGGAGCGCTCGAAGTGTGCTGTCCTGGTGGCACTGACTGCTACATCTGAAGTTTACTTTTTTACCATTCTAATGTTTCCATCTCTTTTAACTGTTACTAATATTACTGCTTTGTTTGATCTCTCCAGTAGAAGTTTAAAAGCTTGGTGTTACAAGTATGGTTTTCTTTTGCCAACTTAAAAATAATTGGTCCCCTTTACACAGGGTGATTTTCATTAATAAATGTAGTTCTGGATTATTTGGCCAGGATTTTCCTTAGCATGTGTTGTTACTTCCATGGGACTATAAATGAACGAATGCTGTTGTCTGCATACAATATCCAGCTGCAAAATTAGTTCTGGTGACAATGGAGAAAAGTGAGTATCACTGGAAAATGACACTTGCATGTGGAAGAGACTGCCTATGAGCTCACCCTCTGGAAAATATCCCGATGGCCTCACAACCTAGCTTTTTTCAGTGCACAGTAGCACAAATGTGAGCCAAAGTTTGAAAATCTAGTGCTGTGTGTTTGCTTTGGCATGGGGCAACCCTGAGGCTTTCCTTTGAGAAATGGGTCTTGAAATCTTTTGCTGAAGGGAATAATTTTGTCATTCCTCAGTGCAAAATAAGCTGATTCTTATCTATACCTACTATCACATCATATTTTGAGAAGAGTTTAAAATATCACTGCTCAGGTTTAAAACAAAAAAAAATCATAAAAATCTAATTATCCTTCTTGCTTTAAAGGAAGAGAGGGAGAGGAACAATATGGAAAAGGTGTAGCTTGGTGTGTAATATGTTCTTTTTATATTCTAGCATATTACATTCAGTTTAATTTTTTTGACATCTATCAGTTCAGGTTTTTTCTTCCTGCACCCCACTACCTGCCAAAAACCCATTTCCTTACACTTTTATTTGGAATTTACAGGGCTTAGGCTAACACCATTTAAACCTTTTTGGTGCTTGTATACCTTGTTGGTCCTCATCTGTATGTTGTCCTGGAAAATAGATTCTTTGTCCTGAAAAGTGCTTACAACCACTGCTACAGAGTGGAAGTGTTTTTATACCTTTAATATCAATGAGAATAGCTTCAGACTTGCTCAAAATAGCTGGAAAGTGGCCTTGACCCAGGCTGCCATAAGGCAAGTTGCATTGTAAAGGCTGTGAGCAAATAGAATTTTTACAGCCATAACTCTAACTACGTTTTGATATGCTACTTGACAGGAGGGTACAGTGAAGAGCTGCTGTATGGAACCTCAGTCTAGGTAGGATCTCTAGACCATTGCAAAACCTCGGGGTCTCAGGATTTGCTCAATGCTAAACTGCTACAAAGCGATGCTAACACTAGGGAAACTGGAGTTCTTCCCTCACTCTGAGGTGAAAGGTGCCTGGTCCATGCTGGCCTTGTGTAGGTGTTAGGATCTCTCAAGTGTGTGGATGATGGCTGAAGCAGTTCCCAGTGTGGCTGAAACCCTTATTCAGATAAAGTTCAGAAAATCTGAAAATAATAATTGAGGTTGTTTTTCCCCCTCTGAAATCTAAGACTGGGATGTGGAAACAAAGTAGGACAAAAGTGCTATTTATGTTTCTCTAGTATGATAAGTGAAATTAAGTATGAGATATAATAAACTGGTATGATTAAGAGCTTAGCTTCACAAGAGTGAAAAAGGACAAAGAAAGAGTAGGTATTGCTGCCCTTGACAAACTTGTAGAAAATTGTCTTCTAATCACATAAAGTCCTAGTTTTTTTTCTTTTTACCTCTCTGCTTTTGTATTTATTTTGATAATCTAGGAAAGCAAACCCTGATTACTCCCTCTTCCTTTAAACTCTTTTATCCTTTAGCTTGGGAAATTACTGTAGCTGAGAGAAATATTATCACATCAGCATACTTAATCATTAGGTCCAGTGAGGAAGCCCTTGAGCCTACTAGGGGAATTTCTGGGCACATGCCCTGGAAGAGTCCACCACAGGCTTCAAGAAAGCCTGAGTGGTTAGGATGAGACAAAATGCTTCTCCCATGGTGCTATGAACACTAGGTAAATTAACCTCATCCCCCATAGTCATTGACCTTTGCCTTGCCCCTGTGCCCCGAGACTATTGGCCCCTGACCCTATACTTAACCTGAGACAGTGCAGGAAATTGGGGTCTTTCTGTCACTGGATCCCCTCGATGGGATTGCAGTAAACCTCTCTGGAATACCATACAGGAGACCCTTTCCATCTTTCTTCACTGACCTGTCCATGGTGTGCGTGTGAGTTTTTTTATAGTGACTGCCTGTGCCAACCCGAGTGGCTTTCTCTAGAGATGCTTTGGACTGGTAGCAGTAACAATATCCATATGCCATGCTGCTACAGTTCAGAGCTGCAAACTAGTAATACAAATCACAAAAACAGAAGGGTTTTGTTTCATTTTGTTTCAAGAAAAGAGAACAAATTAAACAATCAGTCAAAACATTTGTAACTTTTGATGATCCGTCATTCTGTCATTCTAGAGGTAGAAACGTGCAGAGAGAGAAATGAAGATAAGTTGAGAATGGTTTTTAGAAAATGCTTTTTGGGGTAAAAGCAATAAATACCCCAGGTTACTCTTAAGATAAAACTTTTAAGCTAGTCTGAGTCATATGAACCTCTGCTTTATAAACTGTGCTCATATTTATGAGATATATTACTTCTTCAAGAGAGGATTTTTAATAGGGGAAGAAAATTTTTGAAGGACTGATCTGTGTTATTGCAGAGGGTTAAACTAGACTGTAGAACTTGACCTGATCTCTAAGCGTCTTTTTTCTTTAACTCCTGCACGACTGGAAATTCCCATTGGTTTGTATGTTGTTCAGTTGTTAATCCAGCTCTATTCCACTCATTTACAAGGTCTAAATGTCCCTTTTTGTTTTAGTGGGGTTTTTAAATTACCTTTGGTCACTGGAGCACTCTCCTATTTATCATATCAGTGGGTCTAATGGGCATATATGGTTCTTTCGTAGTCCAAATTCACAGGTCACTGGGGACTTGAGAGATAGTTTATGGCTTTATGGTTTCCAAGCAAAACATTTAACAGTTCATAACAAACTTGTTATGAATTTGTTCTGGCATGTTGCCACCTCTTTGTCTGTCTCTTCTATGTCTTTTCAATGACATGTCATATGATTTCTTCATTCATTCCTCCCTAAGCAGTATAAGGCTTTTCCAGAATGCATGAATGAATAAGGGAAAAACCTAAAGAAATTGGGTATTGCAGCCTGGCTAAGGCTGGACATAACACAGCATGATCCAGTGAGCAACATACTGATCAAGATGGCAGAGATCTGAAGAAACAAATATGTGGTGAGCTCAGCTTGAGTGAGAAAAAGTCTTGCAAGAGATTTTCGTAAAATATTCCTGAGTCTCAGGGCAGAAAAGTTAATGGAGATCTTCCACACTGGTGGCAGACAAAGGAAGCATTGCAGTGGTCTCTGGTCATGGGAGCCAGCAGCATTGTCTCCCCACTGTCAGCACCACTGGCTGGGGCAGCTCTCACTCTTTTTTTAGCGTCCTTTTTATGATCCTGCAAATTGCTCATTGTAGGCAGTAGCCTAAGTACAAAATGCTTCTCTGTCTTTTTAAGGGGATAGAACTCAAGCAGTAATTACAGAATTTTTCAAAATGTAAATCCTAAGCTCTCCTTTGTTCAATGGTCCCAGACTGCAGTGGGGGTAAGCAGCTTCTGGCTGCTATATTAATTAAAAATTATGCAGCTGTTTCTGTTTGAAACACTAGATGAATTGGTTGATTGATTTGTTTGTTTCAGGAATTTATCTCTTGGATTTAATCTACATTGATTCTGCATATCCTGCTTCAGACAGCATAATGGAGAATGAACAAAGATCCAATCAAATGAATAATATTCTCCGAATCATAGCTGATCTGCAAGTATCCTGCAACTATGGTTGGTAAATTTTGTTATGCCTATCAAGCCTTGACTAAAATCACTTAAGTGCAAAATTGTGGAAGCACATTTTGGCCCTGAGGGAACACAAGAGGCTAATGTTGGTAGAGTTGAATGCTAGTAAGTGATGTAGCTTCCACTTCTGTGTAGCTTCAGTCTTAGCAGTAAATTGGGCAGATAAGCATGTACTCTAAATTGTAAGAGCTGTAAGAGAGGTTGTGTAGAGTTTACTGTTACATGTGGGGTACAAATGACATGCTTTCAAGTTCAGCTATTGCATTTGGCTTATATATTGTTTCCACCAGAGGCAATCAAAGAGAATTATTATCTTCCCTTTACTTTGCAGCAGATATGATGTCTAGAGTGTGGAATGTGTTTGTTTGGCTATCATTTTGTTATTAGCGTCCTGGTGATATATTTACAGAATGAAATACAAATATTTCCACCAATACAGCAGTTGTTCAACTGTGCTAAGATTTTGCATGGATGTTGCTCCCGGATGAAGTCAGGAAAATGAGGGGTTGCTTCTTTTTGTTAACAGGATTATACTCTAAAAATAATTTCTACAGTTCTAGCTGTATATCAGGAAATATGCTGGTTTTGGTGTCTGAATGAATACTCAGCATACTCTTGGTGACTTAGCATGACTTTTCATTTCTTAAATGTATAACCAGCTGAAAAGCCTAGAGTGCAGCTAAACAGTCAAATTCAGAAAATTTAAAAGCTGCCGTTTTGGAGAGCTTAAAAAAAAAAGATTGGTAGATTGTGAAAAAAAAACAAGGTGAGATGTTAGCTGTGTATGCTTAAGTATCCAGCCCTTATCCTTTTTTGTCAGCTTTGGTATTTTAGAGTGTTTCAAGGTAGAAACTAAACATAATAACGTATGATACTGATCAGCTAGATTATTCAGGTGTCATTTCCTTTTTGTGAGTTTCATTTTGTATCTGAATACTTTGGATGATAAAGAAACCTCATGATTTCATTGACCCTTTCTTTTTTACAGTTCTGGTAACTTCCTGCAGTCATATGCATTAATTTTGAGTGCTTTTGTTAAAATCTAGATGAAAATGAAAATATAACCTTGAAACAATATTCTGGGATAATGGCTGCCTTTAAAACAGTTACCTTTATGAGAGCACAGAAGTTAAGTTAGGTACATACAAGACATGTTCCTGTCCATGCACCATGTGTCAATAGTTTCTTCTGTCATTCTGAACTTAGTGTCTTTCATTCTTGGTATTCAGCATTGTAATTATTAATTAGTTATTTAATAACTTTAAAGTCTCCTCAGTTCTTGGACATATGAGACCCACTAATGCCTATGGCTGTAGGCTTTAATTTTCCCAAGACCAATGAACCAAAAAATTCAAGCAGGTTTCACAGCAGATAATTTTTTTCCACCAGCAAGATAGCATCTAATAAAATCCACCAGCTCTCATGATGATGAAATGCATCTGTATTTTCTTTAATAACTGAGAGCATCACTTTTGCTCAATCAAGTCTTTAACACCTTTTTAGAGTCAAGGTAGTATTTCTGCCCAATTTATTTTTTAGAGAGGTTCAAATTCTTTTTCCATGAAGGTATCATAAGAATCAGAAAAAAAAAAAAAACCTGAAAAAATAATAATTTTGGATGACATGAATGTTAATGTTTTTTGTTTGTTTGAACACTCCACAGATCATCTCACAACACTTCCCCATGTGCAAAAGTACTTGAAGTCTGTCCATTACATTGAAGAACTTCAGAAATTTGTAGAAGATGACAATTACAAGTAAGTATTGTTCTTTTCTTCAGGCATTGAGAAATTTAACAAAAAGATTACTTAGTCATTAGTTTTATTAAGAGCTGAACCAAAAGCCCAACCAAAGGCTGAAGATGTTTTAGGGTGTTTTCTGCTAAGTAAAATCCAGACTGACAGTCTTTATGACTATAAGCAGATTTACAAAGTGAAATATACTAGTGAAAAGCAACAGTTCAGAAAAGATGAAAATCTAGTCTTTATTCTATGACATGATTGTGTTCTGGGAATTTTGTTCAGTAACACTGAAGTCATCTCCAAGACGTCCAGCACTGGCTCTGGTATTATGACTAATACAATAAGAACATCTACCAATTTCAAGTAATTATTTTTAATAAGTTAATACTTATGATTTGGGTGTTTAAATTTGGGGGTTTAAGCATGTTAAAGCAATATTTACAAAAGACTTGGAGAAGAGTTAACTCACACAGAAGTTTGAACAGATGCCAGAGAGCACATTGGTGAATATGTGAATATGCTCGAGTTAAAGGAAGTGATAATCCCTGGCCAGTAATTCTGAAAGAACTAGCAAAAATTAAGTCATAGGCTAAGAAAGCAAGGTTTTAAATTGCTCAGCCAACCTAGATGCAATGCTATACAATTAGCTGTTGACAAATAGAGTAACTTTTTAGGTGCGCAGAATTTGAAGTATTCAAAGCAAACGTATGTTCAGTAATACAATGCTAGTACAAAATATTTTAGCATATGTTTTAGAGAGCAAGGTTGGTAATGAACTTCCTTAAAACCAGTCTTGTTACCAGTTTTGTTAAATACTTCAGTTAAGAACTTTGTATCAGAATTTATGTGTACTTAGACTGTTTGCTAATAAAACAGTGATGGAAGGGTTCATTGAAATAGAACTTGGTTTGGCTATCACAAAGGATGAATGTGATGACTAAAATGATAGTGACACAAACCCCAAAATGTTATATAATTGTTCTAACATTGGTTTATGGTGTTGATCAGTAGATAGCTCTCACAAGTGAGATACAGCCATGAAAAGACTTCATTCATCCCTATTGCCTGTCAAATATAGTGTTTCTATGAAAAACTAGAGTTGTTTATACTGCTTCAGAAGGAGCTGGTGAGAGCTTACATGGAGTATTTTTATTACATTGTATGCAACTTTAGGATACATATGTGTGTATATTACGTTGTATACAATTCTGGCCATACATGCTTGCATGTTTGAAGGTTCAAATAAATGCCTGTACAATCAGATAAATAAAATCTGTCTTGTAACAGCAGATGTAAAGAACTAGGTTGGATTTTAGCCTAGGAAAGGAGATGTTTGGATAAGAGAATCACAATGTATAAACACAGCTGGAAGAAAATGGGGAGGGTAAAAAGAAATTTAAATGAAATTGTAATGATATCACAAGGATAAAACACATAGAAAATTTTAGAATCTGAATGTTGAAATATGGTTTGTAACTATCAGAGTAATGGAATTATGGAACCTCTTCTTTTCTGGAGTAGTGAGACAAGTAATTAAATAGTCTTAAGTTGAAACCTGATCAGTTAATGAAGTGAAGACTACCAGTTAGTGTTTGTGAAAAAAAAAAGAAAAGAGCACATTTAGTAATCAGAAGACTCTGCATTACCAGTGTGGGGTCATCTACACGTGTATGAAGAGTGATCTGCACCAACCATTTACATTTTGCTGCAATTAGTGCTGGCACTGCTGGCATACAGATGCAACCTCCTGCTGAGATAGAAAAAAAGGTGTCATCATAACAGAGACAGAGCAACCCATGTTTTAGCATAACATGAGTCAGACAATTTGTCTTTTGGATTTTGAGTATAGCTGCAGTTGGTGGTAACTCCAGCTGTTCCTCTGAGCCCTGGCTCCAGCCAAGAGCCATGCAGGACTATACCTTGACCAGATCTGTTTATAGGAATTCTTGTGATGAATGCCTGTGGAGCTTTGTTTTCCCTGAGAGAATAGTTCTAAAAGAAAAAGCATTCAGACAGGGTGTTCTTTTGGAATTTCTTAAAGTATTATCAGGGCATGCTTCAAATAGAGATAAAATGTCTAAAATTTGTCCCCTTGCTTAGGCTAAGCTTCAGCAAAAGAAGCTGAAAGCACTGGGTCATTCACTGCAGAAGCTCGTGCTTGGTGAAGATTTGAGATGTTTGTGCTTTTGTGTCTGATTGATCACAGGTACTGAGAGTAGTGATGTTTCCGTAGGAAAATAATTTGGGGGAAAAAAAGAAAGTGTTTAATGTTTTCATAGCAAAATTTATCTGCTCCATGGAATTAGAATTCCTGCCAGAGCACTGATGGTAGAACATGCAAGTACTTCCTTTACTCAGTCTCATGACATTGTATATGTTTCACACACAGGCACATTGTGCAAGAGATGCACATTTACCATGAGCAGTGCACACAGCCTTTGAAAAGGTCAAGAGTCCAAGACTTTTGTTAAGAGTAGTCTGTGATTTAAATCTCAGTGTTAAAATTTAACAAATGATCATTAATTACTTATTTCCCACACACTTCTGTGTTTCATTAAAGTTGTGAAGACAGAGAAAAATTAAACTAAGTAGTCACTGGTAAAGGTAAAGGACTGTAATTAGTAGAGGTTTTACAGCACCTGGATTGGGTTAAAGAAACTGTTCATATTGTTCAATTTGATTTTTAGATAGCCATTTCCTGATGATGCAACAGTGTTAACACCATGTATACAACAGCTTATCTGCCCAACAAATGAACTGTACCATTTCAGAAAAAATTAATTAAACAAGTGTTTTCCATAAGCATATGATACCATAGCATAATACTTGTAAAAACTAGAAGCAATTCCATTTTAAATTTGAATATTAATGTAACTTTAGCAGCAACCTTGCTTATGATGTGTAGTGAATATTTTAACAGAAGGTGGGCATGATATATTAGTAAAGGCCTGTCTGCACAAACCATCCTTTGGAATAAGTCATGATATTAAAGGCTAAAGTCCTTGAAACTCTCCTGCACGAGAGAGAATAAAGCAAAACAATATCCTTGTGTACAGGAGAAAAAATGTAAACCTGTGTGTATTAGCCAATGGTAACTTGCTTAGCCCACAGACCCTGTAAAACCCTATAAAAGGTGTGCTAAAGATAGAAATAAACGATGTTCACTGATACTTCTGTGAACGGTCGTGAATAGCTGGCGGTCTCTCAGTAATAATGCTCGAAGATATTGAAATGTCTACATTTCATTAGATCATTTAATCTAATCATTTAATGATTAGAAGATCATTTAGATCATAGAATCATAGAATCAGAGAATTACATTAATCATAGAATGATTAAAAGATCATTTAATACTTCTTTGAATTTAGTTATTTGTGAGATTAATTCAATCAAGGTTAGTGGTTTTCTTTCCAGGCTTCACAAAAAGGAAGCAAGTGGAAAGGAAAAACTGGACTAAAGTCATAAAAGGTATTAAAAAGAGGGAAAGATTTGAATCTTACCACAGGAAAGTTGCTGCAGCTTATATGCATTGGCGAACTTTGATCTCTTTCTACCATGTTTGTTTCATCAAAATAAAACTTTTTTTTTAAAAATTAATTTAAATTCATCAAAACTCATCACATCTAGCCTTAAAGAAAACTCTCATTCCTCTTCCATTTTTGCACTTGGTAAGAAATTTTTGGATTTTGTTTTGATTATTTGATTTCATATTTTCCTCTCAGTTTCCCTTAATGAATCCTTAGTTTCATAGGATTTTCTGGTCCCATGCTAGAAGAAACTGTAAGCCTCAAAAATACGGAGAGTACTAAGTTTTTAGATTGGGTAAGAATATCTTCCATCTTTTTCTTTGCAGTGACTGCTCTTTTTGAGCCAGGGACAGCATTAGTGCTCTCTGCAGAGCACTTCTTTGGCATGAAGAACAGAACTATCTCAATACCAGGCTGTCAGAGAGAGATGCTTAAATAGTTGTCCTAAAACATATTGGCAGAATCCCAACACACGTTTTGCCAAATGAGAACCTCAATTACACTGGAAAGGAAAATATGGCAGCCACTTTATATAAACAAAGCTTTTCTCTACAATTTTTTGTGACAGTTCAATTGCTTCCTTTAGGTTTGTGTTTGTCAGCAAATAGGAATGCTGCAGAAAACCTCTGACAATGATGTCATGTTCTAAAAATAACAGATCCTTCTTGTTCAGCTTGTATACTGTTTTCTGTAGAAGCTGCTCAGTTTTAGCAGTATGTAACATTGTGGCACAATGCCACATCCTCCCCTAACCAGACATACCTTGCAGCCATTCATATGCATTTTTTTGCTGACCTTTTGGCATCATTAGGTCAGGCCTTGCATTTTCAGTTGTTTTTTGAGTGAAACCAGTTGTTATTTGTATTATAGTACTATTTGTCTGTACAGGACAAGACAGGACAATCAGGCTTTTATCTATGCCTGTAGTTTAGTTCTTCGAAGTATATTAGGCAATATAGTAATAAGATGACTTACAGAAAAATTAGTTCAAATTTAGGTTCAGAAAGGCAAGATGCTATGGGAAAACATTAGGGGAAATTTGTATGCAATTAGAAGGCTATACTGACTCCTAACAGTGCAGATGAAGTCCTAGCTGTACCATGTTAGTTCCAGTCCTGTTCCAGAACTGGAATTAAATGGCAGGTTCTTAGTATTATATTATTAGTAATGTAAGTAAATGTAATTTCCCAGCTTTGTTGCCCTTTTCTGGGCATGCCCAAGTGCCTCAATTTCTTTCCCGCAGTGAGGTTCCCAGAACTGGATCCAGGATTCAAGTTTTGGCCTCACCAGTACAGAGGGGCAATCACTGCCCTAGACCTGCTGGCCACAGTACTTTTGATACAGGCCAGGATGCCATTGGCCTTCTTGCCCACCTGGGCATACACCAGCTTATATTCAGCTTCTGTTGACCAGCACCCCTAGGTCCCTTTCTCCTGGACCACTCTATAGCCACTCTTTCCCATCCTGTAGTAATGCATGGGGTTGTTGTAACTGAATTGCAGGAACCAGCCCTTTACCTTGTTGAACCTCCCATCGTTGATCTCAGCTTGTCTCAGTCAATCCAGCCTGTCCAGATCCTTCTGCAGAGCATTCTTACCCTCCAGCACATCAACACTCCCACTCAAGTTAGTGTCATCCATGAACTTACCGAGAGTGCACTTGATCTTCTTGTCGAGATCATCAACAATGATATTAAATAGGACTGGGCCTGATACTGAGCCATGGGGAACCCCATCAGGGACTGTCCCCAGCTGGATGTGGCACCATTCCCCACCACTCTCTGGGCCCAATCATCTAACCAGGTCTTTCCCAGTCCCAGAAGACTGCATCTGTCCATGCCATGGGCTGCAGCCTCTCCAGGAGAATACTGGGGGACACTTAGGGACAGTATCCTTACAGAAGAAGCTTCCAGCAATCTACTGTTGCTTGACCTACTCTCATAGAACCTACTGTTTAAATGTTAGACAGGCAGCCCAGAATGTTCCAGATATGCCAGACCCATCTTGTTAGGTACACAAATAATGGTCAGAAATGCCCTAAGGGGCAGCTTTGAGGAGTGCACTGCTTTGTTACAATTAGCATGATCCTTGTTTCAGCAAAGAGGAGTAAGTTTTGTTCAGCTTCCTCATGGAGCAGCTAAACTTCTGTGTAAGACTCTTCTTAATCTTCATTCACTTGCTTGATATAAGAAAAATTGTGTAACAGTGGCTGTACTGTTCTAGCAATAGTTCCATCCTGTACTGGGAGAGCATACTTCCATGAGAGAGAACTATGTTCAAGATTGACTCCCTATTTTATTTTCTGCATTGTGTTAGGTTCCTCTTTTCCTGCTTACTGGGGAGGTTACTCTAAAATGGGCTGAATGGCCCAACAGCAGAGTGTTATTTAGAACTAGGTTGAAACAGAGGTCTGTGCATTTTACTTTCCAGAGCACCTGCCCTAACATGTTCCAGAAAATATTTTGAGTATCAGGCTTAAAAGAACCAGAAATTGTTCAGTCATCTTTCTACTATCTAAGAACAAAGCCTTCACATACTCTTCCTGTGCCTGTTCTGTAGAACCTTGTCTTAGTTTAATGGCAGATTGGTATTTGTTAACTCAGCAAATCTCTATGCTGATTTTTTACCTAGAGATTTTACTTTTAACTTTAGTTTCACCTTAGATTGTTAATACTAACTCCTCAGTTTTGAAATTTCAGTTTCTTGTGAGCTGTTTCTGAGGCTGGTATCTAGGATTTATCCTGACATGTCTCTTAGCTGAACTCTTGCAGTATAATTTTGGAATGTTGAAATTGTCAGCATTTGAACTATGCACTAAAACCACGCTTCCTTACTATGGTAAAGCAAAGATTTGGTTTTTTGAAAATAATTCCTGAAACAAAAAAAAATCCTTACAGTACTGTGATATTAGATTAATATAGTGACTTCTGAGATGAATTTCTGATGACTCACAGCAGCAAACACAAAACAGTGTCTTTATGCCTTATGAGTGGTTTATTAGGCATGCTGGAACTAAGGTAGTTTTTTAGTTAAAGTAATGCCAGTGGACAACATTGGACAGTCAGCTGTGAGAATATCGTTAGGTGTGTGAGGATATGGATGATGCATGTTGGTGGTAAGCACATCAGGTCTCAAAGTCTGCAGTGATCTCTTGAAAGTATCACTCTAAGCCTCTCAGGGGCCACAGATTCTGGCTCCAGGTGTCCTTTATGGGAGACACTGAGCATGTGGGTGCATGCAGGGAACTTGTGCTTCTCCATGGAAAACAGTGTCAGAGGAATTGCAAAATTGAATTTGGGTGATGACAAAGAAGCCAGGACTGGTTGAAACTGTGCTGACTGTCAGTATCTCTTCTTTGAAATAGAGAATATTTTTGATTGTTTCCAGCCTTCTGGAGGAGAGGGGAAATAGAAGAGAAAGTGGCTCAGGAATGGCACCTCATTGTTAGAATATATTCCCTTTTCTTAACAGTTTAAATATAACGTCAGCATGAGTATTTTATATTTACCAAAATATATTTAGGCTCGCATTTATTTGTTCTTCTTTTAATACATCCTATATTTTTGTAGGTTGGAAATAGATAAATTGCATTCTAATTTTTCTTGAAACATTGCAGAATTCTGGCATTATGGAAGTCGACGTCCAAACTGTCAGAGACTTAGGGCTAAGCTTCAGAGTGCAGTTTAACATAACCAAACAAATAACCAACATTATCTAACTTCACATATTCTGGGGAGATGACCAGTGGAGAGTGATGTAATCTCATTTTATAGCACTGAAGGCTCATCTGTTGCTCTGTTAGTGAATTTCTAAGTGCAGCACACAACACATGTGCTTTCTAGTTGGTATAATCATAGCACATCTCTCCCTAAAACCTTGTTAAAAGCATAAAGGTGTTAGGTCTTTCTTCCTGCTGTTATGTTCCTCTTTTCTTCCTTACAAGAATAATTTTATACAGACAGAGAGAAATAGCATAGTGCAAGTAGTTGCATGGAAGTTGATCTCACTTGCTTTTGTCACTAAAGAAGGTGTAAGAATGCACTTGCCTTAAATGTGTTATCAGGTCATAGCACTTCCTCTGATGTACATATTCCTAGGCAGTATTTCACCTGTGCTGTTTTCCTAACATATAGGAGTTGTACTGGATCCAGGAGCTTGATGTACAGTAAGCTGATGAAGTCTGTAAAAACTGTGATGTTAGACAAATGACTTCTGGCCTTATCAGCTATGTGAGGTAGTCCTGTCATTCTTGCTATAAAAAATATGTTGTTCTGTAAATAGTTATCTGAAATTATAAACTGGACCTGCTTAATGAGCACAATTCAGTTCAGCATGCTTAGCAATAAATATGGTCTCTAATCTTTACATTCAGATTTAAATTCATTTTATTCTAACCAAGCAAAAAATTTCCAGGAGGAATGCATTACAAATCACATCACTGTAAAATAAAAAGGCTATTGGCTTGCATGGACTGAACGACAATCATATCTTTTATCAGTGGACTTACTAGATGAATGTTTCCACAGTGAACAAATAAACTATGGCTGTTGTCACAGGGGACTAATAAAATGGAGGACCTTCTGTGATACAGGGTAAGAAAAGAGCTTCAGAGATGAGTTAGTCAAAGCTGGCAGAAACTAAAAAAGCTATTCTCACATGTGGGAAAAGACCAGTAACATCTCTCTTGTACAGACAGACACAGAATAAATTGGCAGTTGTGGAACAGTGATGGGTTATCTGAAGGAGGGATTATGTGCTTCCATTTAGAGAAAAACTGTGAAACAATGTGAAATGCCTGCTTTTCCTAGGAGCTTTGGTTTGTCAAATATGGACTAACCCAGTAAAATGGGCTTAATACCCAAATTTCTTTGTATCCTTTGGATTTATGCCTATTCCATTAAAATTTACTTCACAATGTAGTCCTTCGTGCCTTTTTGTCAGACTGGTACAGAGCAAAAGACCCATGAATGTCAAGTTAAGACTGCCTAAACTTGAGAAATGGCAGAAATCATGTGAATTGGGAGATTGAGATTTGTTGGAGTGCTGAGAACACAAGAGTGAGTGAGTACATAATAAAACACATAGAGCAAGGCAGCATGGCATATACTACTTTATTCTAATTACCTTCTTTTACTATTAAGTGTCACTTTGCCCTATTAAGCTTCTTTTCTGTAAGTCACAGTAACAAAATAGTTATTTCTGTGTGCACATTTCAACATGGTAACAGTAAATTAACTTTCATGTTTAGAGGGAATAAAATCTTAGGTTTGTATCTAAATTACTTACTTTTTGAGTTTTTATTCCCAAGGTGAAAGACTGTATGAACTTCCATTTTTAAACTGAGAGAATCAAATGATTTCTCTTTCTGCTTTCACAGACTTTCCTCACAGTATCTGTCTTGGTTCTGACAGGTAGAGATTTACTTAAAAAAATTATTGTTTTGTTACATCACAGAATAAATATCTACACTTCCAAGAAAGTAAAATTACTAGTTAGCACTGCCAAAATAATCGCTTCTTCAATTTCTTTCAACTTTAATTGAGAAATTTTTTTTTGTTAATTTCTCTAAAAACTTGTTTTTCCAGATTATCTTTAAGAATTGAGCCAGGTAACAGCTCTCCTCGACTGGTTTCCTCCAAAGAAGATCTTGCAGGTATAAAACAACATTTGAAAATTTGAGTAAGGAAATAATTTTAATTACAGAAATTCTCCACTGAAGTATATGGGAAAACCCAGAGGTACATCAGTAGCATGAGTCAACAAGAAAGATTGCTGACTTGTATAAAAGCAGTTCCAGTTCAAGGGATGTCACAGGGTGTTTGCTAGTGTTGGAACAAGTGTCAGATTGTGGGATTTTTTTTACAAATGCTTGCATTTTTGTCATTATTTAATAAGTGAATAAAAAAGAGCCCTCTTGCAGTACAAAACATACCAATGCAGTGAATAACAAAGGAAATTCTCCTTTGAGGTTTCTGTGTGATCACATACGTTTGAGACAATTTCATTGTGGAAAGCAGGACAAAAATTTGTAGCAACAATAACTTCTAGCAAGATATGAAAAACAAGAGTACCATCCATATGTTGACAAAAACTAATCTGCTGTTTCTTGCTATGACCAGAATAAACAAACATCAGGCTGTGTGAGATATACTTCCTGTTATAGGAGCCGTTATCTCAAAAGCTGTTCTGTTTTAATCTCTTGAACCTGAATGGCCAATTTTCTGTCTCATTATGTAAAACCATGTGTGAATGTAAAAACTCCAAGTCCAGACCACATCTGACATGCAGTTTCAATTGGCATTCAAAATGTCTTTTTTTTCTCACCGATGAAAGTAAAGTAAATGAGAGAAAGAAGAAGGAAGATGCTAAATATAAAACAAAGAAAAATCCCATGGGTTTTAAATCTGCCTTCCAGCTCTTTATGTTGGCTGCTGTCAAGTGACCAGTCATTTATAGGGAACCTCTTGTTTGTCCTAGTATTGTGATTACTATTCCCAGAGTCAGATAAACATTTGACATGGTCTTCAATTTCTTTAGGAAGGTGCTTTCCCTTTTCCTGCTTAATGCTCAGTATTATTAATTGCTGTGTTAAACATAAAAAAATAGTTCACAGGATTTTTTTTATTAACCAAATGAGTTCAAAAGTATGAATGCTTTCTTCATACAGAAATGCATTTGGAAGTTAACTTCCTCACAGGAGCCATCACAGTGTTGTACTCTGTATCTGTGTCTGGAAAGGTGTTGAGAAGGCTTCTGTTAAGCAGTGCCCACTGCATCAAGGCTATCTCTCCAAACCCAACCCCCTGCCAAAAAGACCGGTAGGCTGGGGATGGGCAAGAGATTGGGAGGGTACATAGCCAGGATGTTGATTGAAGCTCCCCAAAGGGATATTCTGTACTGTATGACACGCTCATCAATAGAAGTTAAGAGAAGTGGGGGGGATGGGGAGGGAGGCACCGAGGCATTTATTATTAAGGTGTTTGTCTTCCTAAGTATGCACTACAATGCTTGGGTTAGTCCATGGCTGCTCACTGCCTACTGATGGGAAGTAGAGGATAGTTTCTTCTTTTGATTTCTTTTGCTTCTGCACACAGTCATTGCTTTCAGTCAACCCACCACATCATGTCACATTTTCTTTTGCTTTTGTGAGGATTTGCTTTTTCATACTAGAGACTTGAAACTAAGTCATTGTCTCTCATATGATTACATATGTAATGCAGACAAGTAAACTTCTTTTGTTTTCTGGCTTTTACTTTGTATTACATCTATATGTTCAATCCTTGTTTGATGTTAACACTTCATTTGTATGATTATGGAATATAATTTCAGTCACAGCAGCATAATATGTGATCATTGCCAATACTCTGTAATTCTTAATCAAGGGCTGAGACCTTATTAGAACTCTAATGGAAGTCAATTAAAAATACAGTTCCAAAACTGGAAATGAGAACTTTAAATTTGCCTAATCCAGGCAAGGAATACAGCATGATACTGCAGTGCGCTCAGCTGGAGTTCACAAAAAATGACTGGGACAATGTTCAGTATTACCTACTTCACTGAATATGTGATCCTATAGTAACTGGCAGTATAAGGAGAGGGTGAATTTTCCCTTCTGAATCATGAAACAGTGGCCTTAAGAGCTCTGTAAGGTTGCTTTACTCAGAGTGAGAACTAATGTGGTGACTAGAAAACAAGTGCTGAGTCATCCCTATTGCTCCATTCTTCTGTTAGTATTTCCTTCGAAAGCTTGACCCTTTTGTGGACTGCTGTATTTCTTGCTCAGCTAGAGAGTTCTCGCTTACTGCCAGTTAGACAATGAATGCCATCAGCATTTCATAGTACCCACAGGAATTTTTCAGTGAGCTGCACCTGTGTGGCTGCAAAATGCTACTAAATGGAATCCAGTACATTTTACTGAAAACTTTATTCCTGGAGAACGTTTATTAAGTAAGATAGTATAAATTCAAATTGAAATTTAGCTAAGCATGAAGGCAATAATTTATTATTTATTTAACAACATTAATAAATGGGAATATAGCCATATGTTAGTCTTCAATAATTCTAAACTAAAACACTCAAATATTAGTAATGGGATGTTTGAACATGGAGAATTAAAAATAGCACAATTACAGGTATTGCTGTCAATTTTATTTGGATTCAAATTGTACCTTGAAATTAATTTCACTTTGGACATTGTATGGCAGAAGTAAGTCCTTTGCAGTTGGTAAGCTACAACGATAATAGATGATCTCAAAATACTGTGTGCAGTAATTTAATGTTCCAGTCAATAGCTTAAGGCATGGGAGTCTGATAATAATGATATAAAATTAAAATAAAGGTTCTTAGCTGATAAGGTCAGTCATCAGTTCAGTTGTCTCGACAGTCCAAAAGTTAATACCTTACTAATTGCAATAAGTCTAGTTGAGTTCTGCCTGTGACATGCTGCCTCCTTAGAGATCAGTATGTGTTTCCAGGGACAGAAAAAAAGCTCAATTGGAGTCATTGGTAATGACTCCAAAGTCTATAATGGGATTAAGTGCAGACAATAGTGTCACGTTTGTGTTCTAAAATATAATTGCATGTGTTCATGATGGAAATGGGTTTTACTTGCCAGCTCTGTGAATTTATCTTCTACCCAGTTCTCTGTCTTTAAAAAAAAATATTAACAGTTTACTGTAGCCAGAGACATTGTGGGATTCTTTTTTTCCCCTTGAAATATCTTTATGAGTGTGAGGCTTAATAAAAACAGTTAAATCCTACAGCATTTCTATTTGCAAAGTGCTGGAGAAAACCATGTGTCCATTTTCCACTTATTTTGCCAACTAGTTTTCCAGTAAATTCAAACAGGAGGCAGGCATCTGATTAAAGTGACTGTCTCACAAGCTATGTTTCGTATATTAGTGGCTAAGAGGGTCTCATTTAATTACCAAATGTATATTGTGAATAGTGCTTTCACAGGAAGATTTCATGTCTTCATAAAGCTGCAGAGATTCTTGTCCCTCGCAAGTAGCATTTAAGAAGGAGCTTTAAGCAGTTTAGTTGAATGCTTTCAGGAATGGTGTGATTCACACAACTTCCTTGGCAGCAACCTAGGTCTGCTCATTCTGTCTTGCTGTGGCTTGAGAGAGAGAGAATGTAGCTGGAGAGCTTATAGTAAGCTAACTGTTCACAGTTTCTAGTTGAATTAGCTGTAAAAGACATCTGTGTTCCTGCAGTGTTACCTGAAAGGTGCTTGTCATTTATGGTATGGCTGTTAGGTTGTTTTGGAAGGTATAACTCAATACATTTTCCCAGAACAAAGGAAACTATTTAATGCAATATATGGTAAATGTAAGCCTTCTAAGCAACTGAAGTTCCTCAGAATTTGCACACTAAGTGTAGCTCAGAAGAGAAATGTTCTGTTACAGATACTCTCTCTTATCATGTTATTTGGAAAAGTTCAGGGTGCAGTGCTAATCAGAACAGAAAATGGTTACTTATTCTCTGGAATATAGCATATTTATTCTGTCTTGAAAAACAATATAAAAAAGTTAAAATAATGGTAAAATAATGACCATATCCAGTCACTAATACTAAGTGACTCAAAGACCGGTCTTAACAATTCTGTGATTTTTAATGAACCCCTTCATTAAAGTTAACACCTGGCATTAGATTTTATCAACTGCCAGGCCTCTGCTGTGGGTAGCCCTTATTTGGGGGCGTTCGTTACGCAGTAGCTTGGGATGGATCCTCACCCCCTCCTTTTTCTTTTTTTTTCTTTTTGTGTTTTTCCCCCAAGTAGGTCATGGTGTAATTCTTGAGGGGAGAATAATTGAATAATTAGATCAGAGGTTTTATGTTACCATCATACCAGGAATGTGGAGTAATTAATCTGAAACAGGTATATTCTCCTCTTTGTTACTGGGGTAAAATTTAGCCTATTGTGCCAAGCCCATTCAGCTTTGACAGCTAGCTCATAACAAACTTAGAATATATATTTTAATTAATTAGAAGAGGTCAATTATTGGATGTAGAGTATGTGATATATTGGAGTTGAAAATGTAGAAACAGAAGGAAGAAAGACCGGAGATAATTGCACATTTGTACAAGGGCACATACTCTCTGAAGTAGCTATACTACCTTAGTGATATCTCTACAGTAGTTCCAGCATTTTATAATAAAAAACCCACACACCATCATTTTCCATGTAAACACTGAGTTTGACATTTAGTTTTGCCATTTGTTTTACTGGTTGCTTTGGCAACCAATAAATAATTTGTACTAAGTGCTTTAGCAGCCAGTCATTCTGTGGAAATGAGGATTGTCTAATCCATGTGCGAGTTCTTGGTCACTGTGTACCATGTCTGCTTTTCTTACAGAGGACTTAGGATAGAAATAGAAGAATTAAGTTTCCTTCACATAAATTTACAGATCATCCAGAAAACTTTACTCTTTGGTTTACTTTCTCTTCCTCTGTGATCCTTTCCTGAGAAACTTTTACAATGCACTGGAGTATTTTTGAAACAAATCCATACCAGACAAATCTGTGGATTCACATGTTATCAACCACTAAATCCAACTGGAATTAGTGTGCTGTGGGTTTTCTCTTAACATACCAAAACCTCACAAAAATTGTAGAAGAATGTTCTGTCAAAACAAATGCTAAGTTTCCAGGGAGAGAATGATTTTGCTCAGTTTTCAACTTTATTGCTTTCTATTACTTTCTGTGACTTCCATTCCAAATGTCCTAGTTCATTGATGATTATTTTAACTACCAAGCCATTATTCTGAGGAATGTTACAAATATAGACCAGCCAGAGGACAAAGGACTTTTCTGGCTTGTTTTTTGGAGGCTTAGTTGGGTTGGTTTTTTTTTTGTTTTGACTCTTTTCTCACAGCAGTCACCTGAAATTATTTCTGTAAAACGTTGGGGTTTTTTTGATGAACTGGTTCATCTGTTTGGTTGAACCCAAACTTCAGTTTTCCTGCAGCTATGTTCTCACAATGGATATGTTTTCATTGCCAATGTTGATGTCACCCAAGCCCATATGCTGCCTTGGAGATCTAACTGCAAAAACTTGAGCATTTTTGCTGAAGTTGTAAGTCTGGGGTTTGTGCATTCCACTGGTGCAGAGTAAGTGACACAAATGCTGACAATTAATGTTTCCATAAAAGAGGTACTTGAAAATATCAACTTCTATCCAGGAAGCATTTGAAGGAAGTACACTCAGGTGTGCTTACTGTGCAGTCAGAACTATGTGTGTGTGAGTGTGAGTGTGAGTGTGAGTGACAGCTTTTGGGGAGATTGAAGGAGCATAGGGAGGTGCAGCCAAGAATGCAGATTCTTGGATTTAGTTTGCTCTTGTCTAAGAAGCAGACATAACATATATGTCTCTTATATGTTGCGTGCATTAGTATCCTTTTGTTGAATTGTAAAGAATACTCTGAAAATTAAAATTGTTCTTTTACAATAGCCATCATTCTAGATGTAATTTTTTGTGTCATTCTTGATTCGGTGCACAAAGTTAATCTAAAGTTATTTATTGTGTGTTTTGTAAGTAGATCTTTCTCTTTGGAAGTTTTAATTATCATGCTGGTTACAATGGAAACAGAGTAGTAAAAATTTACAGTGAGGATTTAATTAGAGAGTCTGTGGCTTGGAATGTCTTTATTAAGTTTTAGAAGCAGAGCTGGTAAGTTTTACATCTTAACTGCTCACCAAAAAATAGTGAATAGTTGAGACTGTTCTATCTTCCTGAAAAATCACTCTGTTCTTCATCATATAATATGCATTTTCTTATAATATCATTTTCAGGTTTTAGTTTGCATATCTAGTACTGGTATATTGATAGTTTTTTAATGGAGAAAAATTGTGAACTGTAACTCCCTCACCCTGCTGCTTTTTTTAAAAGCTCTGGAAACTGTAAATGTTCACATGTTTTACTGAAGGATTGCAAAAGTAACATTCATTTATAACATTTGAAGGATTATTCATGGAAAAATTATGCAAAGGAAAAAACAGTGAGATCCTTTGGGATATGTGTAAACTTTTCCAAATGTTCTTGCCACAGATCTAGGAACAGCACTCGGCTCACTCTGATGAAGTTGTCTCACGTTCCCTAATGCAAACAAATTTTTTAATAACATTTTTATATTTTTATACATCATTCCTGTGCATGTCAGCATAATCTTAAAAATGATGCTGAGAAATAATGAAAACCAAACTAACCCTTGTTCATGCCAGCTGACTGGAAAATCCTGCTAAGAGTGCTTTGTCTCCATGAAAGGCAAAATAACAGAATAGCAATCATGGTAACAGTATGCACTAGGAGTGGAGCCAGAAGAGTAAAGACAAGAGTTAGCAGTAGCAGATGACTTCACTTATTGGAAAAAAGGGGCAAAATAACTCAATCCCAAATGAATTTAAGTATTGGAATTTTGTTATCAGCAGTATCAGGCATAACTTCCCTAGCTAATTGCTCAGCAGTCTGGTATGTCCATAAACATCCCTTGGTCTGTGCAGTTTTCATCAGTATCTCACTGCTTACCCTCTTTGGCATCCTTCTTGGCATGGGCTCGCTTTGTCTCTTACGCCTTTACAGAAACGAGGTCATCTGCCCTCAGCCCCGTAACTCATGCTGACACTCACTGCACCCCAGATTTCTTGCTGAACTGAGTGTAGCCAGCTGAGGAGAATTCTATAAACTTCACCATTCTTCTTCATAGACATTTGGCAGCAGAGCAGAAACAAAGACTTTGTAAAGATGTTTACGTTCAGATTCTTAATACCTCAGCACAGGGCTAACAAAGCTAAACTGTATAAATTTCTTATCTTGAAGAAGAGGAGGATGCAGAACTATATTGAAAATGCTCAAATATTGAAAATGCACAAATGTTATTTCTGTTTTCATCTGATCCCACAAAGCATTCTGTTTTCTGCCATTGGGATCTTCACTGAAGATGCCTAACTATGAATTTGAGTAAGTCACAGAATCACAGCATAGTTTGAAGAGAGCACAGTGGGTCATCTAGTCCGAGCTCCCTGCTCAAGTAGGGTCATCCTACAGCACATGGCACAGGATTGTGGCCAGATGGTTCTGGAATATCTCCAGTGAAGGCAACTCCACAAGCTCTCTAGGCAGCCTGTTCCAGTGGTCTGTCAATCCAAGTACATTTCCTTCTTTCACAGGACTGATGCAAGCAATTGTGATTGCCATATATAATATCAAGGAAGCCAAGCTGGACTGTTGTCTTAAGTTGTAAGACTCTTATACCCATTTCTATAAATTCTGTCACCCTTGACACATCACACCTTAAGCCTGGCAATATTTTTATGTGAACTGAAATTTTATTCCCTAATATTATTTTCATATTATTTATAATATTCCCTAATGTTATATTATAATCTGAGATGTGGAGTACTTTTAGACATTCTACATCATTTGTTTTAGGGGATGGGGGACAGTTTAACAGACTTTTTCTGTTCTAAAGCCGTCCAGGTAATAAAAGCTCTTACTTATATCAAGCAATTGTCATCTTTATAATGATGAATCTTTAAATAGTTTTGTGTTGCAATCATATTAGAGTAAATTTCAGTCCATGCTCCCTAAAGAGAGAGAGGAAAAAAAAGGGAGTATAGAGGGAAAAGTCTCAAATAGTTAATTCTTGTTAGATAATATCTCTTACTCTTTGTAGGTTTTGATAGTAACATTTGAACCTACCTGGAGTCAAATCCAGCCAACTTTCATTTTGTAATGGTTTGATTGTGTCAGCACTGGATTTGTTATTTTGCTGTTCTTCCTGATAAAGTAATTTTGATGCAGTCTCATGCTTTTGTTTTGTTGTATATCAGTGTTTTGGAACAAAATTAATCAAACTGCTTTCAGGTCTCTGATTCTCCACAGTGAGAAACTTAAACGTTTAAACTATTATATGTTACAAAATGTAACAGTTATTTTTATGTGTGGCGCAATGTCTGTGTGAAAAAGCACTGCACTGTACTGGTAATCCTTTAGGCCTGTGCCTTAAGATTGCTGCTCTTTCACAGGCTGTGTTTTCAGTAGCTTGTTAAAAATAATACTTTAATAGCATTCAGTGAACTTAAAAGAATTTAACATCACCCACTTGAAAAAAACAATGTAAATCAAGGTTGAGGACTGGCACCAGAAACACCTGAATGACACAGCAGGAAGCAATATAAAAACAAGCAATTCCTGCAGGCAAATTAAGGGACAAGTCTTAGAGTGGGCACATGAGCACTTATTAAGTTTATGCTGAGTTTCAAATTAAACTCTCGCTGAAATGCTCATAGTTTTCAGGGAAATTCTCTTTTAGCTGCCACTGTCGTTAGCATGGGTTTCAGTTCCAATATATTTTAGGCTCTTAGCAGGTAATAAATACCTCAATAGTCCTAAGTATTTTCCTGTTCACAAGTTGATGGAAAGGCACTGCAAACAAAGCATATAGAGCAAACTTTTTTTTGGGAACCTAGTCCATCAGAAGAATTGGAGGTTTTCAAACTAAAGAATTTGTAATAATTTCTGAAACTTCAGAAGGCATTTGTTTTGTCTCTGCATAAATTTTAATTTTGTAATGAAAACCTGTGGTAAAAGACTTCAGTGAAATGTATATTCTTGCTACTAATGCAGCAGATAAGATTTTTCTGACCTAGTGGTGAAATATGATTCCATACAGTTTTTTCATTAAACAAGGCAACACGTAATTGCACTCACAATCATACTTTTTCTGTCCTAATTTGTGCTTTGCCTCTGTGGCAGAAATGAAAGATTAGCTACTTTGGTTTTAGGGAAGAAGCTTCCAGTGTTGTGTTACAGTCCAAATGGATCAAAATTTTAGTTGTATGGGCAGCAAGAACGCTGTTGGCCCCTCCAACGTCCCAGATGCGTATCTCTAGGTGAATCTCTGGATGAAGTAATGAGTTAGAATTCATTGTGAATCTCTGGATGAAGTAATGACTTAAAGTTCATTTTTTAAAACTGCACATGGCCATTAGACCATGTGTAAGACCTTCTCTGAAGCTGCATATGCCAGTGACTGATGCTATGACTGTTGTGTTTCACAAATTCACAGTTGTGTGATGGTAGCAAAGACAGGCAGGCAAAAATGCTGTCCTGATGGTATATATGAATGAGGCAGAAAACAGGCTTAAAAACTGTTTTGTCTTTGTTCTACTAAATTGATGGTCTGATGAATAATACTACTGAAGGTTCCTCTAAATTTGTCCCTCCTTCCTCTCTGCATTGCTAAAAGGAGTTTTGTCTTTTTGCTTGTCTTGGGGCTCCCTTCATTATTAATAAGCAGCATAATGAACTGTTTGCTCCAATGTGCAGAACACTATGTGGATTAAATATTTCCCCTTACTGCTAGAGAAAACGCTTTGCAATTTTTCCTAGTTACAATCCAGTTCATGGTCAAATTCCAGAGTCTGGGCTATGAGAAAATAAAAACTACAAGTAATTTGGAATTAATTTTTGTATTTCATACAACTAGTTATAAGTCTATATTGCAGAGTGAGTATGGGCAAGAAACCATCTTGCGTTTATTTGTATCTTTTTTTTGACTCTTACTGGGACAAACTTATTACTGGTTCTCCTATTTCTTCTTGTATCTCATGAATCCTCCTCAGTTCAAGGCAGAGGAAGTTGATATCAGGGTAGAGAGAGTAGCCTATATTACAAATTGAAACAGAATGTCTCAAGTACGGAGAGATCCATAAGCATCATTGAGTCCAGCTTCCTGCTCCTTGCAGGGCCACATAAAACTAAATTATATCACTAAGATATACCTAGTACTCTGACAGGCTTAGTGCCATGACCACTTTCCTGGGAAATCTTGTCTCTCAGAACCATTTCTGTAAGAAGTTCATGTTCACATCCTGTTGTCAAACTCTGCTGTGGAATGTTGGTGTTTTGGGTTGGTTTTGAGGTTTTTTTCTGTTTCAGTATATTACTTATTTGATGCCAGACACTTTTGTAAAGACTCTGATGATGATTGTACATGGCTTTTCACATCACAAAATTTCTTCTTGTGTCAACTTCTTAATGGCTGGGTTTTGGTTAGAGTCCAGAAGCTGGCTAAGCTGAGGTTTCTGGAGCCTCGAAGAAGTGATTTTTGTAATGTAGAGGGAAGTCTGTTCTGCTGGTACCTGGACTGTCCCAAGGGGAAAGATGTGGGTCAGATGACGACTTTCATGACCACTGTTCCCACTTTCATCACAAGCACCAATGCCACAACTAAATGTTTAAAAACGAAATCTCAGCTGTTTGCTGTGAAGCCAAGAAGAGCCTGGCATTTGCCGAGGATGATGATAGTCTGTGTTTTCCACTGTATTGCAAAGGTCACTGTATTTCCATTGTATTACAAAACCAGTTTGTCTGTGTTTTCTGTGAGGCCTCATAAAACCTGTAAATTGAGAGGAGGAATGATTGCAATGAGACATCTCTAGAGCTCATAGATGTTTGAGTCTGGCCATTAGGAATATGAAAAAGCCCTTAATTTCTCTTACATGCTCAAGCTGTGAGTCAGTATGAGCAGATTGTTTACAGTTTATTCACAACATGAAGATGTGAACAAACACCTGTGAATGTTCCTGTTCACACCTGAAGTACAAACTGACTTTATGGCTCTGCATATTTGCACTTTGGCATAGCCAGCTGTTTTAAGGATGCCAAGAGTTTTTTTAGTGCATTATTAAAAGTATGAGCAAAACTGTTTTAAAAATTACTTCAGGGAGTTCAAGATAATGGAGATGGATTAATAACCAAAATGGATGGTGTAGCCCTAACCCTAATGTACAAGAAACAGTGCTTCAGAAATGGTGCCTTTTGGTTATCTGTAAAAATTAATTTTAATCAGTTCCTAAACACATCAGCCAATTAAATTTCTGGGATTTGCATCAGTTCAGTGTTAAATAATCTCTGTCTTTTAGGTCCATCTGAGCTGTCAGCAATTATGAAATTCAGCAGGAGACCCACATGTCCTGATGCCTCAGTAGCAGCAAGTCTACCTACGCCTCCCGTCCCAAGGCACCGGAAGAGTCACAGCCTGGGAAACAAGTGCGTAATCCCAGCTATCTCATGCTTAGGCAGTTACATGTGTCATAAAAATTTAAGATAGCAGCAGAGAACATGCTAGCATTTGTCCTTTCCATTTCTTGTATTGCAAGAGTGGTTTAGGCTTTACTATGTATTCTCTAGGTTTTCTCTTGACACTTTGTTATTTTTGCTGACTCTATTCTCTGCTAGTGCCAGACACTGGCAATACTTGAAAATTCCTTGCCACTTTGGTCTCTGGATTCCTGATGTGTCTCCTTTTTCTGGGTTTTTGCTTTTGCTGCCACCAAGGATGTTCAGGTTTTGTATGGACAGGAGTCAAAACATTTAAAAGTTTCCAGCTGCAGAAATTTAATAATTGTTACTGACAAAGAGAAGTAAAATCTGAAACTCATTTTGGTAGTAAAGGAGCATCTATATGTACAGTAAGTGGTAGTGTATAATTGCCTGCTCCTTAATATCCTGCTGATGAGGCAGAGGCCGAGTGGAAATAGTGCAAGCCAAGGATTGCTTTTACATGACATAAGAGGGGTTTAATATTTTTCTCATCTTCCATATTCCAGTATGATGTGTCAGTTGAGCGTCGTGGAGAGCAAAAGCGCCACCTTCCCGACAGACCGGCCAAGGCACCTGCTGGACGACAGCGTCCTGGAGTGTCACAGCCCCGCGCGCGGCCACCCGCCCGACACGCGCCTCGCCAATGGGCTCTCCAGAGGTACCGTGAGCGTGTGGAGCCACAGCCCCGCGCCCGTCCCACGGCGCTGCAGCCTCACACACAGCTGAAAGTAGAGAACTAGGAACATCATTAGTTCCCATGCAAAGACTGATTATTTTCATGGATGAAATTAGATAAGGACTGCTGCCTGGTTAACGTTACCTCAGCTTTCCTCAATTATCCACTGATGCTTTTGGTAAAAGTGGGATGAAAGAAGATTGGTTTTGTAGATTCTCCGTGTGTGACACAAAGTGTTCATCAGCTTTTACCAGGGGAAAAGTGGATATATATTTTAAAAGCTACCTTTACACAAAGAAAGCTTTAATTTTAACTATATGTTTTAGAAGATGGGAGAATTGTTTGACAGTACTCTCTGAGACTAAAAAAGAAAGATAAAATGAACACATTATGTTATTATAATTAATTAAAAATTATTATAATATCAGAAAAGTGATCAAGAATCTGTGTTCTAAGCAAGAGAAAGTCACCTTTTAAGAGACTCAGGCTATTTCTAGAATAGGAAATTCACTGTGAAAGAAAGCACATTACTTGTCCAAGTTAGACACTGAGATGATCTTTGTATTTCTGAAAATACAGGCACAGCTCACTGTGTTAAAACTGAGCATTAGAAGATCAGTCCTGGGAAAATTAAAACTGAGCTAAATAGTTGTGCCAGAAGAGGAGGGACAAGTGGGTGGTGGGCTTGAAGGAGAAATAGGAACTTTAGTTATTAATATTGTCATGTATATATTTTAATAACTCCTAGCAGCAGCATAAAGCTGACATATCCTCTATTAGGTGTGCGTTGGTGTCTTGAAAAGAAACCATGACACCATACCTAATAACTTCAGTCAACGGACATTATGGTAGAAATATTGTCTTGCAAAGGAGCTAGATTTTATGTACCTGAAGTGCTCAGCTTCTGAAGTAGAAGCATGATGAAAGTTAAAGTAATGGTATGAAAACACAGCAGTAACATAAGTTAACAGTGAGATACTGTAAATGGAGTGGCTTATGTAAGCCTCTTCCAACTATGGGTTTTATCATGAACTCTGAACATTTCTTTTTCAAAACATGATTTGAGTAAGCGGTGTCCACGGTACTATATAAAAGAGTATTCTGGTGATCCACATACATTGGCTTTTTATTTTCCCATGGGTGGTTTTCTTACTCCTTCTCTGTACTACTCTCTTTCTAGATAGCAGTGAAAGCTCAGAATTTAGTGAGGAGCTGCCGTCAGGGCTTGAAAGGTGAGTTAGTCTTCATGTACACTCACTGAGCACTCTACAGACTTAGCTAAGAAATTCACAAATGATCCCTAACATAGGTAAGCCCTAAATCAATAGTTACTTTTATCAAATTATTGATTAGTTAGGAAAAAAAATGGCAAACATTTTAAAATAAAGCACTGTAAAGGTATTGAACCTGAAAAGATTGGGAGCTATCTGTCATGTTTACCAAACCCTAACTGTTGAAGTCTCGAACTAGAATATCCCTCATCAGATATTTGCATTCACAAACAGGGGTCGTTTATATGCCACACTGGGGCCTAACTGGAGGGTACCAATCCGGAATTCTCCTCGGAGTCGAAGCTGTGTATACAGGTACAGTTCAGGGTCTGCCTCTTTCATTGTATGATGCTAAACTTCAATTTAGGTCTTTATGTCTTCCTAGTGTAATGTACTTTGTGTCCAAATATCATTGTATGACCATAACAATTTATGAAGTCTCCCCATCCTACTTGTAAAAACTCCTATTAATGCTAAAGCAGGGTTTGGGCCCTTTGACATGAAATTCAGTTTAGCTATTGATTTAACTAATGATGTCTGGTTTCCGTTTTGCAGAAAACTAGGCTTTACTTAGGGTTTCATGAAACCTTTACAGAAGCAGATTTCTCATGAAGGCCATCTTTGACTCATGTGAGTCAACAGTGCTAACTGCTTGTGTTTGGGTTCTATCAGTTGTATCTCTTTCTCAGTGTTGTATGTGGGAAGTTTTATGTTCATTCTGGAAAAGGAAAAACTATTGTAATCGCTGTACAATAAATGATTCAACTTATTTTTAATAATTATTTGATTTATTTTTATGTAGTTTTCACAACTCTTTTCCAATTAGGCAAGGTATTTTCATTTTATGTAAAATCACATTTGTGGGAACTCTTTCTGCCAAAACTGTAAGCCAAAAATTTCCAGAAATTCAGGTAATTTCTGTAATTTACCAGAATAAAAAAGAAAATTGCCTGTTTTCCCTTTGACTCTGGGTTTCAGTATTTATTCTGTTTTATTTTTTTATGTCTATGCCCCCAGAACAGAACCTTCTTGAAAGATCCTGGTTCCTATTTGATAGCTAGGCTAGGGAAACACATATTCTAGAGTCACATATCAGATGACACAATATACATAAAGCACTGCAGGATAGATGTATTTAGAGCTAAATTATATTGCTTACTTATCGTCCTTATTTTTCTTCTCAAATACATAGAGGAATGCTTTGTCTCTCCAGCCCAACAGGTGCATGCAGCTGCACAGCAGGTGGTTCCACAGGAGTCATTACCATGGAAGGGCCATTAAGAAGAAAAACAATGCTCAAAGAAGGCAAGAAACCTACTGTAAGTGATTGTAATTATAATTATTCCTACAGTCCTAATTCATTAGTGGCTGTTTTAATTTTCAGGATTAGATTAAACCTGCAGCTTGATACCACACAAAACAATGGTTTTATCAATTGTGATTTTCTGATCAAAGTTGTAACCAGATTATAACAAGGTTGTTACCTTTGTGTGTCATTTGTTGTACAGCCACTTTGCTTCTCCCTGCATTTGCAAGTCATGTTTCTAGCTGTGACAGCAGAGCAGGAGTGAAGCAATTGTGTAATTAGCAAGCAGTGTTGTGAGGGCAGAAATAAATCTTGAGGCACTGCCTGATGACCCAGAGCACCCTGATACTTTCCAGCTAAGCAACCCTGACAAAGGCAGATATTGCAGGATGGATAATGTCTGCATTACATTTCTGTGACAGGATGTAGATTAATAACTTTTAACGAGTTTGTAGATTTGTAGATACTTGCAGTGGCACTCATAAAAGACAGAAGAAGATCTTCAATACAGAATTTTCAAGGGAGGGTACAAATTCTATTGAACATATTTCTACAATATATTTTGGTGCTTCTATGGTACTGCATTAAAATGGATAGGCTGCAGGGCAGCCACCCATAGGACCAAAGTCATGGCAATTCATTTTTAACCTGAATTCAGGGGTTTCACATGGTTCTAGTCCTATGCATTTGATAATTTTTTTGTTTTCTGTAGAGTTGATTGATGTATTTCACATGCAACCCAGTTTAGTTCAGAGCTAGAAGGTGTGAAGAATTGCACAGTTGTCAACTCAGTAATTTCTTTTTTTTTCATCAAGAGTCTAAGATCTGTACAGCAGAAGGTAGAACACTATTCTCTAAACAATCAGTACTGATACTTTTATGAGATACCCAACTAAGAAGGACTGTATTCTCAGGCAGCCATCAAGATTTAGGTAGCTAGGCTGATTTACACAAGGAGACACTCTTTATCTTCATTCCTGGTTTCTGAAATTAACTTTGGTAGCACTTGGACTTGCCTGTGAATAGATTTTTGAAATGTCAGAGATATGCAGAATTTTTCCTATTTTTTTTTTTTTCCCTTTTGCATTCAGCTCTCCTCATGGACTAGATACTGGGTCATGCTGTCAGGATCAACTCTTCTGTACTTTGGAGCAAAAGCTTTAAGAGGCACTGAAAGAAAACATGTAAGCTTTAAATTTATTTTAAAACCAAATATTGAATACTCATAAGTATATCTGGAAAGGCATCCAAACTGTACTTTCTGTTTCAGGGTAAGCCATATTTCTGCACAACTTCAGTAAAAAGTTATTCTCTGCTACAGTCTCAGCTATCACTGACTTGTGTGTCTTTTCCAGTATAAATCTACACCTGGGAAAAAAGTCTCCATTGTGGGCTGGATGGTGGCACTGCCTGATGACCCAGAACATCCTGATATTTTCCAGCTAAATAATCCTGACAAAGGTTTGTATTGAAAGACAATGTCTGCATTACATTTCTGTAACTGGAAGTAGATTAATATCTATTAATGAGCTTGTAGATAACAGAACTTGCAGTGGCACTCATAAGAGGGAGATCTTCAATACAGAATTTTCTAGGGACGGTACAAATTAAATGGAATGTATTTCTACAATATGCTTTGGTGCTTCTTTGATGCCTACTGGGAGATTCCTTTCTTTTGACAGTTACTGTAAGTTTTGCAGAAATTCCTCAGCCAATATGAGATTGCAGCATGTCCATGTGTCTCCAGACATTGTTTTCCAAGTCTCTGAATAGCTTCCTTAAAATCAGTCAGTGTCCAATCTTGACTTACACTGACCCAATTAAAATATCAAACCATTTACCAAAGTCTGCTAAGCAATTATTACTTTTTAATAATTAATAATTAATTTTGCAGTGCCATAACTCTTTTCCCTTGATTAAACTTCAAAAACTTCAAAAAATAAGAAAACTCCTGGAGTTACTTTGCACTTTGAGTGGTTACTTACAGGTTCTTGAGGCTTTCTTCAGTTTCCATGTTTTCAGCTTTGGTGCTGGATATGGAGTCCCATATACTGTGTGAAGTGCATCATCTGGGTGTTAACTAAATTGCACAAAATATTTGATTGCAGGAAACAATTTGCAGTAGGACATTGAAGAAAACTAAGTTTACAAATATGAAAAACTTTATCAGAAGCCTTGATGAGAAGAAAGCCAGGATTAAATTAGATCTGACCTGCGGCGTATGAATGATGCACAGTCTCCAGTTGTGGTATAACCAGAAACATTTATTAAAAGTGTATATAGCTTTTATAATATTTTCACTATCAGATTAGAATATCACGTGCCTGGATAGCCAATAGTCTAACTGTTCATGCGTCTGCTAACCAATAATATAAGGGATCACATGCCTAATATTCACATCAGCCTTTTTTCTTTAAATCAAGTGCTTGTATAACAATTCTTTTTGCAAACTACTGAGGTTCTGATGCCTGTTACGGTTTAGAAACTTTGTTACATCTCTCCTGCCTTGATGAATAGTCCTTGTACTTCGTAACCAAATGGTCTTTGGTTCTCTTATTAGTAAGTGTTCTTTGTTTTCTTGCCCCACACCGACCTACATGGTATTTTCTGTGGCTGTAATTTGGCCTTTCTGCCTATGAGGCTACATATGTTCTCATACTTGTTTCACCCAAGAATTGCTGGGCAACATGCCTCACATGGGCTCTGTTACACTAGCAGCATTATGTTTGAGCATTTGAGGTGCAAATTAATTTAAGAGCTTACTTCAGGACTTTGGCTTCTACACAGAAATCAAAATCCTTTGAAACTATATGTCTGTCTGCAAATTCAGAGTCATTCATTTTCTTATTTTTCTAGGCAATGTTTACAAGTTTCAGACTGGTTCAAGGTTTCATGCAATATTATGGCATAAACATTTGGGTGATGCATGCAAAAGCAACAAGCCTCAGGTAAGATTGTGAAAAATATTTCTACCCACTTTTTCCTATTTTCCAGAAAATCCTTACTAGAAAAGGTACCTTTTTCAATCTGTGTGCATACACATTCCTATGGGGAAAGACATAATTCTTCATTCTGTACACTGACCCATTTTTCAATAAGAGAAAGAAAGATTATTTAAAATTAGAGAATTCCCATCAAATCAGGTTTTATTCCGGTGTGGCTATTGGTTTGGTTACCTTAAGAGCATATAACCTCTAATCTCAGTGGCTTCAAGCAAGATAACTTCATCTCTTCTTTAGAAGGGACTGTCTTATGGAAAATGAAATCAACCATACTAGGAGGGACTCAATGATCTTAGATATCTTTCCCAAATGTAATAATTCTATGAGTAATTTGCAATCTCTTCCAGGTACCTGCTAATCTAATGTCATTCGAGTAATTTCCTCTCCTACCTGGTGTGACTTCAAGTGCCAAACTGAAGAAACAGGTTATTATTCTCTAAGGAGGAAGAGGAGAATGGTTTTCCTGACATGAGCCAGCCACAGATATTTCAGCACTTTCCTATGTAACTTGAAAGTTATTCTGACACAGCTTTTAAAAGCAGAAAGTGAATGTTGTCCCTAGGACCAGATAAAGTCTCATGCACTGAGTGAAAGCAGGCAAGTTATATGGACAGAAGATTAATCCTGACTCCTGCAGGATTCTAGAGCCCTCACCTATTTGTGGTCAGAGACTGCATGAACTGATATTTGACCACAAACTGAGCATCATATCTTCTGCCTATTCTTTTTTAAATGGTTCTTTTTATTGTTAAGCTGCTTTGTGTGACTGAAGAATATTTGGCCCATGTTGGGTTTCAATTCTTTCTAATGCACAGAATGATTGACAGTGTTAACTTGCTGCAAAGTGTCAGTTAGAATAGAAAATTGTGGAACAACATTTTTATAATGTAAGTGCACTGAGTTGCTTAGCAATGTGGCTGCCTCAAATTTTCTATCAAATCTCTGGACAATTCTGCTGTTCATATTTGAGCTATTTGGAAAAAATGTATTTTGGCATAGGACAGTTGGTCTTTTTTTTCATTCAGTTATTTTGCTCAGGAGTACCCTGGTAATGGATTTAAGGCTGTTTAAATTTATGTTGTGCTGAAATTTGTCTTTCATTCTTTTACCAGTGGCATAGTTGCTTATAAATTTGGTGTTTCAGTTCAGTCTGAACACCGTTCATTTCAAATCCCTCAGTACAAGGAAGCAGGTAATCAGGTGTTATATATCACATGGTCCTGGCTCCATATCACTGTTTCTGTTCTGTCCTTCTGTGGACGACGTGGCTCCACTCAATTCCAGTATATGTTGCAACTTCAGGACATAAGTACTGGTAGATGGTACTGCTATTATAAAATCATGGTGGCAGTGAAAGACTATCTAACAGTGGAGCAAGTACAAAGAAGTCTCCACATCAATATCCAGAAAACAGACGAACAAACAAAAGAAGTGTTTCTGGGCCTTCCCCTCTGAAGGAACTCTCTATGTTGTATTCCTGCTGTGCCCTGGCACTCCTACAGTCAGAATCTTTTTCTGTTCATATGTTAAATTCATCACTTTTTCTGTTTGAAACTCTTTTGCCATAGAGCATCATTATTCAGACTTCATCAATCACCAGAAAACCTCTTCTGACTTTCCTAAGATTGCATAGAGGAGAAATTAACAAGTGAGCCTCTAGCTTACAAACCAGGAACACGGTAGAAGTTAGTTTAAGTGAACAGAACCTCTACTAGAACAAGCTAGTATTAGCAGTATGTATTCTGTGGATTTCCATGATTTTCTACATTTTTATTTTGAAACTTCTCTAACAATAAGGAAGAAAAAATACCTGTGTTGTTAAATGTAGGTCAATGAGTTCTTTTAAGAGCTCATGTTACAATCCTGAAAGCATAATACATACCAGCTTTTCAAGAAAACCGGTTCCTGATGACAACTGCATTTAGATCCTGGGACATGGGAAAGTCTACGTAAAGTTGACAAAGTTTATTTGATACCCGAGGAACTGTGTGAAAAGAGTGGTAATGCAAAATGTACATTTGTATAGTTTTTATTTTTTTGCTAATTTAAGACAACTTTGAACTAGGAAAAACATGGTTATGTGCAAGGGCAGAGCATCTAACACCATTAGAGATGGTGTAGAAGCTTTTGAATGTGTTAACATCCTGTCACCACTAAATGACTTCAGACTGTCAGACTATGATCTAGTCCGAATTATTCTGCACCTGTGGATTTTTGTGATTAGCCATCAATGAGATTAAAGATCTTTTCAGTATAGCACAATTGTGAAATTGCTACACAGTACTGAGAAATTCAGATTGATGGCAGTGAAAGAATACTAGTAAAGCATCTTAAAACAATTTAAAATTAGTCTTTAAGTATTAAAGAGTTTGTAGCTGCTGATTAGAGGTGGTATGATGTCATTCTAGTACTTCTATGGTTAATTGAAAGCTACTATTGAAATACAATATGTTGCCTATCACTATTGATTATTATAGCATTTTCACAAAAAATATCACAAACCATACAAGTTTTCCTCCATCAAAGAGAACACTTCAATAGTTATGTAAAAGTAAACATTATGTCATAATAACTATTTTCAGAATTGTGGCAATACAATAACTGTAGGTAATATTATTAGTTTATTAAATGTGCAATCTTGATGTAATTCAGTGCCAAAATGCATGTTTTTCCAAATAGCACTAAAATGAGGCAAAGAAACTAGTTTTCAAACTGAGACTGACTTGTCACATTATAATGTTAATCAATTTCAACATTTTGGTTTGTTTTGTGTGGAAACTGTTGCACTATTTTTGGCTGTGTTTTCCAGCAGTCCACTGCATGCCATTTGTGTAAAGGATTCTTTCTATAATTCTTGTGAACTGTCTCACCTGTAAGAACTCTGGCATTGGAATCTAGGATTTTGGCAAAGTATTTTGTTACCTCAGTCTTGTATCAAGTTGCTGCATTTTTCAGTTTGTTACATTGATAATAATGATTGTTTTGCTAATTAAATACTTTAATGTAAAAACAGTTTGTTTACTACAACAGTAATAGCATTTGGTTGTAAGTTTAAAAATGTGCAGGGTATGTATGCTGTTGACAATAAAATATTCTGAAAAATAATAGTAGAGATACAGAAGGAATGTTTTAGCTCAAAGGCAGCATGCATATTTCATTTGTGAATGAATGGTAATATAATTGAACAGACTTTATAGAGCATACTGTCTAGCCATTTAGTAGTATAAATACACAGAATCAACATTTCTAGGATAAAATTGAAAAAGCCTCCAAATCTGCAGCTTTTTCTAGTGAGATGTGGAAATTCCAAAGAAGTAGAGCAAAGTTTACATTTCTTTGCCCTTAAAATTTAGCTCAGCAGGTTTGCAGATGACACCATACTGAGTGGAGCAGTTCCCACACCTGAAGACTGGGCCTGGACAAGCTTGATGGGGCTGACATAATTATAATGACAGATAAGAGCAACTCTGCTGAGAAGGACTTGGGGGTGCTGGTATATGAGAGGCTGGACATGTCCTGGCCATGTGTGCTGGCAGCTCAGAGGCCAGCCATGTCCTGGGCTGCATCAAAAGGGCAGCAGGTGGTAGAGGTGATCCTGCCCTTCCACTCAGCTCTTGTGAGACCTCATGTGGAGTGCTTCATCCAGCTCTCAAGTTCTTGGTATAGGAGAGAGGTGAACCTGTTGCAGTGGGTCCAGAGAAGGGCCACAAAAAAAATCAGCTGAAGCACCTCAGCTATGAAGAAAGGCTGAAACAGATGGAATTGTTTCCCCTGGAGAAGAAAATGTGCCAATGAGGCGTTATTGCCACCTTTCAGTACTTGAAGGGGACTTACAAGAAAGATGGGAACAGATTTTTTAGTAGTGCCTACAGTGATAGGGGAAGGGACAATAGTTTAAAATTAAAAGAAGGTTGATTCAGACTAGATAAATGGAAGAAATTGTTTGCAGTAAGGGTAATGAAACACTGGGTTGGCCAGAGCCGTGGTGGATGCCCCATCCCTGGAAGTGTTCAAGGTCAGGTAGGACAGGCCTCTGAGCAACCTGGTTGAAGATGCCCCTGCTTATGGCAGGGGAGGTGGACTATATGATCCAAGTAAACCATTCTATGATTTTATTTGCTATGCAAAGGAAGTTAAGTCCAGATTATCACTGGCAATGAAGGTCCTTTAATTTCTGCAGAAACATCATTTCATGAACAGTTGTCTGAGAGAAAAATGATGTGAAGATGATAGCAAAGCAAGCTAATATAAAAAAGTTACTTCTGCAGCTGAACAGGAAAGCATATATCCTTTTCCTGAAGTTGACTCCTTTTCCTGTTATTTCCAAGAAACAGGAAGAGTGTTTAAATACTTTCTTATTACTTAGCAGTCTTGGAAGTAAGTCAGAACTATACAATTTTCCCTCAGGGTCATGTCCAGTGTTTCATTGTAAATATTTTATAAAGAAAGCATCTTTAAGTGTCTCTCGTATCTATCAAATATTTTTTTTCACTAATAGCATCAGTTAAAATGGGAAAATTGACTGAAATTCTTCTCCTTTCCATAGGTAGCAAGATAGAAAATAAACAAATTGAGCATGTTAGGAAGGAAAATTAACAGTCACAATATCCCAGGTTGACACTGTTATGGAATCAAATTGCAGGGGGGAGACAGGACTACCTTCTGCATTGCTGTATTTCATTATAAGGTAACGTGCTTTTGTCATACAATACCCACAGTACTGAAGAGCTCATTAAATGCTCATTATGTCCAAGCATCTTGTCTTGTAACTTGGGAGAGAAAAAACTAAATTAAATATTAAGTAGCTTTGTTCCTACTCTGGTTGCAAGGCTGTGCTAGGTGTGCAAGGGAGGGCACTAGCACACAGTGTTAGTTTTTCTTTGTGAATAATTAATGGTTAATTGTGAACCATTACTCTGAAGATCTGTCAGTCAAATTCAGAAAATATATCTTGGAGAGTATTTAAAGAAAAAAAAGTCAACGTGTACAGGTCTCAGTAGATCCCAGATGTAAGGGCATCTCAGATAATTATATCACAAAGGATGGAAACACCCATTTTGCATCAGCTAAAATACAGTGGTCCATAAGAAGTGCCCATAGTCATGAACTGAATGATGTATCCTTTGTATTTCTTTGACAGACTTTGTCTGTAGCCATATTCTTTCTGCCAGAAATCAGGTTTTAGGAAGAATAGACTGTGGTGGGAAAATTATTTGGTGTTGCAAATGATTACTTGCTTCAGATGATCCATGTTTTGTGTTTGCAAGCATGATGTAACTGAACATAAAGCAAACAAGGAAGGCCAGAAAACAGATTTGTTCTAGCACAGATATAGAGAAAAGTCCATCAAATTCTGCAGAATAAAAACTGCAAACAACTATCTAGCTAAACTATTTTACATACAATTTGTTAATGATACTACTGTCTTAATAAAATACAAAATGTAATTTGTGAATGCAAAGGAACACACAGGAACACTTGGAAACACTGAAATATAGTTGTAGTAAATGGTTTCCATTTTTTGTAATAATACAAAACTAGAAAATAAAGACACTCTGTGTCTGAGATCTCTATAATTGAAACAAAGATCTGTAACTTGGGGCCTTTGGCACTAGAAAAGAAAATCCCACCACAGGACTCCTACGAATGCCAACCTTGTATTTTATTGTAGAATTGATTCAGCTATCACGTCTATCTCTAAAAGCAGACAGGACTCCAGTTAAGTACTGGTTTTTTATCGTTGTGTAATTATCAATTTCCCTGTACTTTTTTGTTTTAATTGACTTGCATTTAGAAAATATAATGGCTAGAGCTTGTGTTTCTCCTTTTCACACAAGTTAATTTGACAGCCAGGGTCGAATCCGGAGACCTCTTCGAGAACAGTGTACCACTGTTGAGGTCCTTCTTTTCAACTTGTGCCGTCTCTGCCGATCATTTCCAGGCTGTGTGGGAGCGTTCCCCCAGAGCACAGCATGTGAAACCCGGGGTATCAGCGCTCTAGAGCCGCTGGCGTCCGGATCTGCGGCGGGATGGGCAGGCCCTGCTTCCCAAAATCCTCAGCCGGCACGGACGTGTTAGCGTCCATTCGCGGTCTTAGATGGGGTGTCCCCGGCCGATGCCTCGGCGAACGTGGAAATGAGGCGGGAGAGGCCAGAGCGGCGGCTGCAAGGCTGCGGCCCGCCCGGGCTTCCCTTCGTCGCTCTCCGGACGAGACCCTCGGGGCCGCTCGCCGACAGCCGGGGCCGATGGCGTGCACAGCCGAGGCACCGCCACGGCTCGAAGCGACGAGCAGCCGCCCCGAGCGCCAAGGGCTCCATCCGGACGGCGCCGGGCGGGGGCTCTGCCTGAGGTACTGCAGCCGAGGCAGGGCTCCGCGGCGTCTCTGCGGCCAAAGCCGCCGCCGCCGCCTGCCCGGGCTGGACGTGATGGGACCGGGCGCTCCCGCCGACCCCGGGCCGCAGGGGCGTGTTGCGTTTGCTGCTGTCGGTACCGCAGAGAGAGGCGCGGGGATTCCGGTAGCGCCGGCTCAGCTTCGCACAGCTTTGGCGGCGGGGAAGGGCGGGTGCCGCGGGACGGGGCGCGCTGCCGGCTTGTGCAAGGGTGGTAAACGGGGACCGTAGTGGAGGCCAGACAGCGGCACCTGCTCGGGAGCCTGTAACTGGCAGCGCTCACAGGAGAAGCGCGACAGATTCGGAATTTCATTTCCACACAAGAAATAGGAGTATGGTGATCAGCTGTAGCATTATTTTTAAGTAGTGGGGTTAACCACCTAACGGTAAGTTAAAGGTATATATTAATTATCAAAGCCACGTTTTTCTGAATCTCTGTCTGAATACCTACTAAGGGTGGAGTTTAGATTTGAAGAATGCAAAAGCTCTCCAAAGCATAGTTCCACTGTGTGTTGTGGGTTAATCCTGGAAGGCAGCTCAGCCCTCACCCTCGCTCTTGCAGTGGCGATGGGGATAGAACCAGACAGGCAAGCATGGGTTTTCCTCTGGGCTTTGCCTGAGATAAAGACACTTTAAAAGATAAAGCAAAGCTGCATAGAAAACAGAATGTGTAATCTATACATCATGTCCCTTTAGCCAGCACGTTTCTAGCCATTTCCAGGGAATCAGGACTTCATCATGTTTAGAAGTGATTTGGGAAGCCATATGCTGTCAAGTTGCGTGTTTTCCCCTCTCCTCCTTCCCCCAGCTTAGATGGCTGACCATGGCATCATATGATGTTGGGTGGTTTGGTTCAGCAGTCCCAGCTGTGTTCCATGCAAACTTCTTGTGCCATGCAACTCCTGGGATGGGAGCCACAGGAGAAACAAGAGATGGCCTTGACTCTGCGTAAGTGGTAGCTAAACATTGGTGTGTTTGAAGCACTTGCTTTGGTCACAAAACACAACATCCTGCTAGGAAGAAAATTAACTCAGTCCCAGCTAAAAAAGTGCAGTGTGAAAGAAAAGAAGTTGAAATAACAGTCTTTTAAATGTCACACAGTTTTTATTTTGCCCGATCTGTTTGATTTTTCAAAAGACACAAAGTTTAAGTGTTTGCAATAGGAGGAGTTTGGCTTAGGGATGTACAGCACATTGTTAACGGAGATGTTTCTGAGTGTATACAGGGAAGTGTGGGGTTTGTCCGTTCTAATGGCACAAAATAAGTAAAACAACAGTATACTGACTGTATATAGTGTTGTATGACAACACTATATATTGTTCTAGCTTAGTGTCTTTGTATTTAGAATAGAAACAGACAGTTTGAATTATTTATAGTATTTTATTAGTGGAAAAATACTGCCTTCAGTTTGATCCTTCAAACAATGTGATTCTGACTTTGACATACTAGTGTCCTTCCTTTCTTGTAAGATCCAAAGAACCTTTCTGAAAAAAGGAAGCTATCAAGAGATTGGCAACAGGCAACTGAGGTAAAGATGATAAATGATTGTTAATATTTGTAATTCTTATTTAGGCACTAGTGATCTGTGGTTTTGCTTTTGACAAAAAATCATAAACAAAAGGATAGAGAATAACTTTTTTCAAAAATTCTAAGTTTTGTGAGGCTGTGTTTTCAGTGGGTGGTTTTTAGTTAGACCCTGGATAAGCAAGGATTAGGTTGTTTATTGTTCTTATACTGCTGAAGCTAATACTTCATATTAGCAACTGAAACTTGGCACTCACCTCTTGTCAGTTGCTCTTTATGCTTACACTAGACTGGGAGATAAAAGTAATAAGATGAGAGTTATGAAAATCTTAATGCAATGTAGACATTGTCAAGATACTGAAATGAGCAACATAAAAAGCCTTCAGCTGTCTCTGTGCAAACAAAATAAATTACAAAGGAAGGCCACAATGCAGAGAGTATGTGAGGGAGATTAATTATTTCTCAGGAATGACTCTTGAACTAAATTAGCAATTGATACCACCTTTTGGTAAGAACAGTGCTAGCTGGGGGGGGGTTTTGAAAGATCTTGGAAAAGAAGATCTGAAAATAGAAGCTAGACAGCAAAGGTGTAAACAACATCCAATTTGAAGGTGATTAAAAAAAACTCCATTTCAAAATTCTAAAAAGACAAGCTATTGGAAGAACCTATAATGGGAGATTAATAAATCTGTTGTGAGTGTAGTGGTACAATGTGGCTTCAGCATGAGTGATTCCTTGGTTTAGGATGGGGAAAAAAAGAAGATTCAGATAGATGAAAGTTTGTAGGTGCATTCTTGGTCCCATACAAAGTTTTAGAGTCAATTTTAGGACTGTAACCAATGAAATAAGGAGAAACACGATTAATTTGAGCAGCTCAATCGAGTGAGGGATGTCTCACATACAGCAAGGGGATTTGAACCAAATGATATTTAAAAGTTCTGTCCAACCCAAGCCATTCCATGATTCTAACCGTGTCAAGAGCTCTTTATTATGACCTACCTGCAGAAGAAAACACATTGTGTAACTGCACTTGCTTGGCTGATTGGGCAGATACATTAATTGTTGGCTGATGACAAGCTCAGATGTATCTGTGCAATATGTTGCATTCCAAAAAATATCCTAGCATGCATTAGGAAAGAAAATTTCCAACAATGAGGGTTTGTTAGTTGCCACATACATGTGGATAAGGTACAGACATTTCTAGTCTCCTGTACTAGAGTAATGGAAACTGAGCCAACTGCACAAAAATGATTGCTGAAGGAAGATTGTTTCTTATGACATGGTTTTACCTTGCATTCAACTGTTTTGTTGAAAGAAAAGGTAATGAATATGAAGACGAGGAGGTGATATTACTGTAGTCTATCAGGGTGGTGGGGAGGAAGAAAGCCTGTTTACAGTTAAGGAGAATACTGCAAGGTAGCCATTGATACCATTAGCTAAATTTAGCTAAATTTAAATTTAGATTTGTTAAAGCAAATGTGCATAATTTGTGTCATGGTTAGCTGCATATTAATTTGAATTAAAAAATGCAAGATTGAACTATATTGTTACTATAAAAGAGACTCATCTAAATATACTGAACACATACTTTTAAAGTTAAAACTTGCCATTTTACCCTCTCTGTAGTGAGGAAATACAAATGCAGTGTTCTTAATTACACTGTCTTTATGTATTTTATGACTACATATTTGTACTGTTTATTTCAGGAGTGCAAAATTAATGAGTTGTATTGGGGAAACCATGAATTTCACTTGTCAAATAATTACATATTTCATTTCTTTAAGATTTGGTGTTCTGATGTGTCTTTGAGCTCTTGATTTTGCTTTTTCTTGGCTTCTAGAACTTGCTGTTGTTTCAGCACTCTTACACAGTTCCTAATCAGAACCTGTATCTACATGTTCTAACTAGGCCTATAGCATGTTATGTTAAAAATGTTTGTCCAAGAAATACAGATATAGATATATATATATAGATAGATATAGATATATATGTATATATATAGTGTATTTTTCTAATTCCTTTTAAGTATGTGTGAGAACTGGATTTATATCAACTGTAAGATTAATTTTCAGAAGAAAATTTAAGTAGCCTTAAAAAAATTGATGAAAAATGTTTGATTTGCTTCAACAACTCCATACTCACTTACATACTTGTAATTGTAATTAAGTTCTTGCAACACAACTGTGTGCTTCACTCAAGAGAAGGAGAACTTGTTTTTCTGGTAGGTGTGGCTGCTGTTACTGACATTAAAGAGCAGCAGCTGTGTGAAATAAAATGTGCCAGGAAGGGTCTTAGGTATTGTACCACTTTTTTTTTCTCTCAGTATTGTTCTGTATTGAACAATTATTGCAATTTACCTTAAAGGTATTTAAGTTTTTATCTGTTTCAAATAAACAATTAGTAGATTATTTTAGCAAAATAACTTAAAAGTGAACGGAGGACTGAACAGAACTTCACTCGGCTATCTGCTTTAAAAGGTACCTTTTCCTTTCCAGTGTTTGCTGTTCAAAACACAGTTGAAAAGATATATTTTTTCTTGTTAGTTATTTATTGCTAGCAAAAGTAGAAGAAATAACAGGTAATAAATTTAGTTTGTTATTTACTGTTTCATGTTTCTTTAATTAAAAAATATTTATTCTGTAAGACAGAACAATATTTTAAGTATAGGTAAAATCAAGGGTAAGAATGCTAAATGTGACCTCCTCTATGTTGTAAGAATGCTAAAATATCCTTGGAATAAGAATGCTTGGGGGAAACCTGTACTTTAGAACATTTCATAAAAAGACTTAAAATGTTTGAGTTGTTTTCAGTCACAAATCTCCAGCGGGAAGTTGTATGGCAATAGCAGACTCTTACTATGTATTTGAAGTTCTGCTCTCAATTTTAAGGATTTATGGGGAGGACTCTCCATATTCAGAGATAGAAGATTCAGTATATTCAGAGATAGAAGATTCAGTGATTTCTGCTACTCCTTTTCTGCTTTGTGCCTAGTGTGATGTAGTGAGATTTTTGGTGCCCCTATGACTCTTGTCTGAAAAAAAGTTATTGGGAGCTATCAAAGGCTACTGTAAATCACATCAGCCTTGGCATATGGGACATTCTCAAGGGTGTATTGTGACTGTGGTTCTCTCTAGTTCACTTTTTCATGAAAGAGCAATTGTGAAAATATTGTACATTATTTTGAAGGCATGGGTAATTATTTTTCGCCTGCTAGAAACATTTTCGTCATCTTGTGCAATAACATCAGTTCATTCCATGCTGGCATTTTACTTCACGCTTCCTGCTGGCAGTTGGCTCTCTTCTACCAATCCAGTTTTCTGATCCAGTTTTCTGATGTGAATTTGATTAATCTGGGACACTTTTTCCCCAAGAATCTGTGGTACAAGCAGGCATTTGAGAAGACTTGCTGTCACTTTTCTGTTTATGGATCATACCTGAATACCTAAAGATGAATTTGTAGAGAAAACTTTCATCTAGGTTCCACTTGCAGAAATGAGTGCTTCAGAGTGCCATAAATTCCACCCACTCAGGCATTAACACTTGGGGCACAAGTGCTGCTGAAGACTTCAGTCATCCTACCTGTTCCTGCAGCAGCAGGAGTTGTAAGCCGTAACCCCCAAATCATGCCAGGAGCTCAGCCAGCATTAATGCAGTGTGAGGAGGCCCAGATCTCTCATAAGCATTAATATGAGATAACCTTTCCTGTAACTCCTGCCATGTACATGGCTACGTAGGGTAAAGTGGCTAATTGAGACTGAGTTTTATACCTGCATAGGTTTCACCTGCCTTCTGCTGGATTGTATGAACTGACTTTCTTCTGTGTGTATGGTCTCATCTGTGGTGATCTGCAAGTTAGGTAACTCATAAATTAGTGATTATATCTGGATCATCATATGTAATCCCCATGTAGCATGCTTATTATGAACTTGATTAATTCTATATACTTTTAATTTATCTGTCTCTAGCCTGTCTGTGAGAAGTCTGGTTGAATTTGGTTTTTTTTAAATGTAATTTACATACACACTGTGTAGGTGGAAAAAAAGAAAAGCTTTAATTACTAAATTCTAATTTAATTAGAATTACTGTCTAGTTATTAAATTGGATATTCTAAAATTTAGATTATTAAAAAAAATACTCCTTGTATTGCTATATATAGGTCTCTTATGTTATTCTGCAGAACCCTCCACTGTACAGAAACTGCTCCACACATCTGACAAATAGAGGACTGTCACATACAGTATCCTACGTATGGGATACTGATTCTGTGACTGATTTTTCATAACAGCACAGTCTCTGAGTAAGTCAGTGCACCATGATAGAGACTTGCCACACGCTTGTTTTGTGAAATTCTTTCACAATTCTTTGAATTGTGAAATTCTTGAGCAATGATCATGGGTCAGTATTATCGTGTCATACATTGTCTTTTCTTTTCTGCAGATGCGGCAGCATAAAGTACAAGGACAAAGAAATTTACATGCACATTTAGATACATACATAATGTTGTGTGCTGGGAAAAAAACTTACTTTGCTGCTGCTGTGTGCATTATTACTTTAACTTCAATGCTTGCAGTTTATCTGAGGTTACAGGGACTTTCCCATCAGCCAAAAGTAATTCAAGAAGGCAGAAGATGTAGAGGGAATATTGCCAATAGCACAATAACAGCATTAAAAGATAACAAAACTTTTATTATATCCCCATACTTTGATGACAGAGAAAGCAAAGTCACTCGTCTGATTGGGATTGTTCACCATGAAGAGGTAGAACAACTGTACTGCTGGTTCTGCTGTCAGCCCAATGGAAAGATATATGTATCAAAAGCAAAAATTGATGTTCATTCTGATAGATTTGGATTCCCTTATGGTGCAGCAGATATAATTTGTTTGGAACCTGAAAACTGTGATCCAACACATGTATCAATTCATCAGTCTCCACATGGAAATATCAATCAGCTGCCAAGGTTTGAAATTAAAAACCGCAAGGCTGAGACCTTTTCTGTTGACTTCACTGTGTGCATTTCTGCCATGTTTGGAAACTACAACAATGTCTTGCAGTTTATACAGAGTATGGAAATGTACAAGATTCTTGGAGTACAGAAAGTGGTGATCTATAAGAACAACTGCAGCCATCTGATGGAGAAAGTCTTGAAGTTCTATATAGAAGAAGGAACTGTTGAGATAATTCCCTGGCCAATAAACTCACACCTCAGGGTTTCTTCTGAATGGCACTTCATGGAAGATGGAACACACATTGGCTACTATGGACAAATTACAGCTCTGAATGACTGTATATACCGTAACATGGAAAGGAGCAAGTTTGTGGTCCTTAATGATGCTGATGAAATAATTCTTCCCCTTAAACACCCAAACTGGAAAACAATGATGAACAGTCTTCAGGAACAAAACCCAGGGACTAGCGTTTTCCTCTTTGAGAACCATATCTTCCCAGAAACCGTATCATCTCGTATGTTCAATATTTCATCTTGGAATACTGTGCCAGGTGTTAACATACTACAGCATGTATACAGAGAGCCTGACAGGAAAGATGTAATCAATCCCAGGAAAATGATAGTTGATCCACGAAAGGTGATTCAGACTTCAGTCCATTCTGTCCTACGTTCTTATGGGAAAAGTGCGAATGTTCCCATGGATGTTGCCCTCATTTATCACTGTCGGAAGGCCCTTCAAAGCGACCTTCCCAGAGAATCTCTCATCAGGGATACAACACTGTGGAGATATAACTCATCATTAATCATGAATGTTAACAAGGTGTTATCTCAAACCATGCTGCGAGCTCAAAAGTGAAACCTTGGTTATAAGGAGTGAAAGTGGAGTGCTACCTGTATTGTGGGAAGACAGAGGATATCCTTTAAAGATCATATTAAATTGATTTCCCCACAGAGTTTACATTTTGCTGCAATTATTTAGGGAATCTATAGCAAAGCCATGAATCATTTAATGATATTACAGATCAATGTAGATTGCAGTATTTCTTCTGGCAAATGTACAATTTGTTTTCACTTAAAACAATAATAAAAATCAGTATCTGTCAACTGATTCAAATAATGCAGGGCAGTTTTCAACCTATATACAAAAAGCACAAATACAGTAATTTGATTAAAGGTAGCATTGCTTAATTCTTGCAGTTTGTATGTCACTGGGTACCAAATTTGTATGCATCAATTTGAGTAAAAGGTAGACAAATAATTGAGCACAATATTCCTTTCAGTTGTAAAAAAATTACCCCCTTATGTTCTTGGAAATAGTGTATGTTAAAGACGTGATGGATTGTAACACTAAACACAGCTGTTGAAGTTTTGCTGATAAAAAATGTTTTGTTCAACTGGGCTTTGCAGAGATGTAACATTGAGAAGAGTGATCACACCTGTTATGAATTACTAAAGCGTTAAGTGCTGAGTTGTGTTGGAAAGCTTTTAATAGAGGCAAGGGATACAGATTGATATTAAATATGATACTTTTGTGGACTTTAAACAACCTATTTCGAGGAGGGAAAAATAGATGGCCAAACAACTTTTATGAAACTTAATAGTTTGTTGGGTTTTTTCCCGGCACCTTGAAGCCTCATAGGAAAATGTTTCATGAAATTTAGACACAAGATGGATTTTAGTCCTTTATGTGATGGGTAAGTTAAATTATATTGTTTCCTTCATAGGCATTAAGGATACAGACGCTGCATTTTTTCCAACCTCTATCTGGAAATACTGCTAAATAGTGACTTTTGCTGAAGGGTTGGATGGAAAACAAAGCAAACCATAAAAACCATTTGCTCACTTCTGTTTTCACAGTTTCAGTTTCATAATTTCAGTTTCTGTTTGATAAACCCCCAGAACTACATGCATTGCATATGTTGTGGTGATATAATTAGAATCTTCCTACTGAAGGCACATCTGAAGGCAGCAATAGCCTGACACTGGTGTCTGACAGAGAGAAGAGCATGTCTGAGCAAGTATGCTTTTTAAAATTTCTAGATTAATGTCATGCTTTCATTCCTTTATCTACTTGGTAGTGGCACGTACCTGTGCTCTTAAGGAGCTCTGTCACTAGTGGATTAGCATCATTAGCGGATGTCCAAAAGAACTTTTACTGTGCTTCACAGTGACTGCAGCATCTCCCAGTCTATATCAACAAACTTGCAGCTATATTACTATCTGAAATGCCTGCTGCTGTCAGTCACACAATCTTGTGTAGCAACAGGTCCATTTAGAATTTCAGACTTGTTATTTAAAAGGGGCATCTGAAAGTCCAAGTCCCTGTTTACAGCATGGTGTGCTCAGGACTTTGGGAAGTCTGGGCAACGTGTTTCAGTCTTAAACTAACTTCACTGTGGAGAATTTCTCTTGTAAGAACACTGACCATTGTCTTGCTGCATGATGCTGAAATGAGTCTCACATTGTTTTCTTCATAGCTTACTAGCTGGAGACAGTAGCAGTGCTTCCCCATCCCATGCCCACCACCTTCCCTTTCCCCACTATTCTTTCTGGAAGGCCCAGCTTGGGTCTCAGTTTCTCAGCCATCTTGTGCTCCACCTCTCTGTGGACTTTGCATGATTAAGGTCACTAATAAAAGTAGTTAATCAAGTTTTCCTGTTTTACTGATTTGGAAACAAGGACATTTCTGTCACACCTCTGTTTAATCTTTCAAGTTAATGCAGTTCTGTATAGGTGGCTCCTTCAGAAGAAGCTGAGTTACTGCACACATAACAATACTGTTGCATTACTCCTACATTAAGAATGATGAGAACTGGGTTTCAAGACAAGTTATTGAAAACTTTCTTTTTCACGGAAGCTTTTTTCACTTTGTAGCGAGACAACAAAAGCTCGCTTTTGCTAGCTCATCATTTACACCCCACACAGTGCAGTTTGAAATGAGAGTTATGAATTTGGCTTCTGGTTGATAAAATCCTTGAGTACAGACAAGATTTTTTCAAAGTAAATTGGTATGCATAAACTGAGTGCTTAAGAGTCTGGCCTTGTATTTAAGAGACTGCTCCACTTGTGCCTTCATGCAACTCCTACAGCATTGCTCAAATTACTGATTCTTGCATATGAAAACTCCCCTTCATTGGTATAATTCATACTACATACATTTGGGAATCTTGGCCTTGATTCAATATTAAGTATGAAATCAGGTCTCCTTGAATAGTGTGAAGAAAAAAGTCACACCAGTAATGCTACTAGATAGTTTTGTCTTTTCAAGGGGAGCTAGTCTTCATGAAAACTCATGCTCTCAAGTTGTGTAAAAAAAATTGACAGGGAAGGGGAGGGGAGGGGAAGGGGAGGGGAGGGGAGGGGAGGGGAAGGGAAGGGAAGGGAAGGGAAGGGAAGGGAAGGGAAGGGAAGGGAAGGGAAGGGAAGGGAAGGGAAGGGAAGGGAAGGGAAGGGAAGGGAAGGGAAGGGAAGGGAAGGGAAGGGAAGGGAAGGGAAGGGAAGGGAAGGGAAGGGAAGGGAAGGGAAGGGAAGGGAAGGGAAGGGAAGGGAAGGGAAGGGAAGGGAAGGGAAGGGAAGGGAAGGGAAGGGAAGGGAAGGGAAGGGAAGGGAAGGGAAGGGAAGGGATCAACCTAAAGCATTTCTAAAGCATGTGATGTAACAGCTTTTAAGTACATGTCAAATAGCACAAAAGTACATGGACAAGTATTTGCTACTCAACAATTATCATCAGATCATCATCAGATGATCAATAAGACTTTTTTCTACCCTTGTGCTTTTCTTCAGACTCTTGATTTGTTTTTTCTCCAGGCATGTGGCATTCTGTCATTTGCCCCTGCTTTTCAACTCTAGATGTAGCAACTGTTTTTAATACATTATATTAACTGCAACTTTTGGAGAAAGTGAGTGGCTGGTAGACATCATCTAATGTAAGAAAGCGACTCTCTGTAAAGACTGAAAATCACCTTCCCCTTCATGTGAACTAAATTATGTTTTAACACAAACTCTAGGAAATAAGGACTATAAAATACCAATCAAGCCATTCTGAGTTCCTGTTAGCAAGGATGACAAATATGTCAGAGGTTCTCCAATCACAAGCTCTATCAGATAGATGAAAATGTGCATCACTCTTGCTGAGGACAGATTGTACTGACATATTCCTGAACTTGAATGATCAGGTATCTGATCCTATTTAAAGGAGTCATTTAATTCTTCTGTTTTAAAGGTTTTTAAACCTACCATATGGAAAAACATTTTGAAGAGAATGATTCTGGAGAGAGAAAGAGTTTGCTATTTTCTCTTTTTTGTTAAGCCACCATGCACTGTAACCACTATTTGCTGTTACACGTACAAAAGCCTATGGTTCTAAAATACTAGCTTCACCTTCTGTTTCAACAACAAAAAAAAAGGTCCGAAGTCAGGTCAAGCACAACTTGATTTCAGACTTGATAGCAGATTTGAATGGTTTAAACATTACAAGCTATACTTCAGAGCCCAAATAGGTATATTTAAACATGAATATAGACAAAAATTTGTGGTGAATACTGATAGCATGCTGCATTGCATTATGTCCGAAACAACCCACTCCCAAATGCCCAAATAAAAGTAAATGATTGTGCATTGCATGATGATACCATTGGGTGTGCAACTTTGGTTCATGCAAAGTCTTGTTTTATGGACACACTGCCGATAGGCCATATATTCCTGAAGATTCTGTATGTGTGAGCTTTTCAGCCATGTTCTTTCCATAACACCAAATGGATACTATGGTCTGGCATACTGGTGGCAAAAACCAAGCCCGTATCATTTTGGCCATTTAGTCCATTTAACCAAGACATTTCACCAGCCAAAAAGCTTGAACCTCTCTTTGACTTTCTATATTCTGGCAAAGGCCAGCGGCTTATCAGTTTTTCTGTCCTCAAGTCCATTATATACAGGTATCTGTTGTCAAACAGTAGAGCAAATATCTCTCCAAAGCCCAGCAATGACACATTTGAGAAGTCTGGAGGTTTGATAACCCTAGAAGACAAGAAAATGGTATTAGAATCTCCCTTAAAATTTAGTCATGAGCTTGAATTACTAAATTAAATCCTGTGTGTCTACAGAAAATGTGTCTAAACTCATCATTCTGAAATACTTTAGAAAGAACTGGATGCAAATCTTTCAAATTAAGCAACTGAACACTTAGCTACAATCAGGTCTGTGGTTTCAGTTCTGACTTTGTGCTTTCAGGACAGACCCATCTGAATATAAGTAAAGGCTAAGGTTTGAAAAGGATTATTCTGCAGAGCACAAGAAAAATATTTCCACATACAAACAAAAGAGCAAATCTACTTGTGTTTTACAGTAAATTTCCATATGGATTTCATGCCTCAATATCTTTACACTAAGAGGTAAATGCTGTTACTATTCTTTTGATCACTCTTCTAAAATGCAAAGTGAAGCATAGACATGCCTTGTTGTGATAAGCAGGTTAGATAAATCATCCTTGTCCTTAGAGTTCTGTTTTACTGATGTTTTATGTTAAATTAAGCATGGGGAGAAATTGAAGTATTTTTTAGTTCCCCAACACCTTTATGATGTCTTCCCTTAATAAGTAAAATTTGGAACAGAAACTGAAGACTTGAGTCTTCCACAACTGCCTGCATGTTTGATCATAGCATTACATAAAGCAAAGAACTGAGGCACAGAAATGTGTGGGGATGAAAATGTTCTCAACAGTAAGAGACCATCTTTTGTTTCGAAAGATGGGAGGGTAAACTAAGAGGTGAAATTACTCAGTTATTCTTACTGATACTTCTGAAGATCTTTCAAATATCCACAAATATTCAGGCTATTTGAATTAGAGTCTGCTAGCGGTTCTAAAATGCATTTTTTTCTTTAGTAAGTTACTGTCTTTGATGCCACCATTTCCTACTCATACAGCCTGATTCTTTCCTGTGGAAATTGAATGCCATCATGTTTATGTCATACTATATTAGGAACAGAGATAGTGATGACATAGACTCTCTAGCCTTAGCTGCAGAAGAGAGCACTTTTTGTTCTTCCAAATCTTTTTTTAATAGTCAGTTCTGAGAAGGTCCGAAAAGGTAAACCTCCAATTGGCCATCAAACCAACACATCACCATCATTGGACAGTCAAGAACAATACCCCTTGACAGTTGCTTGCAAGTAAACAACAAGGCAACAAACAACACCTGCAAAGGTTGTTTTCCTTCTCTAAGGACTGTTTGGACTCCTTCTTATGATTTCTCAGGCCAGAGTGAGAAAATTGTGTACTTGACTTTCCCATAGGCTCAAGATAGTGCCTGAAGCCTAAAAATCTCTTACTTGACCACTGTCAGTCCCCACATGTTTGGTCCCTTACTGCAGTCTGATAGATTTCACTATCATTCCACAGCATTAGCAGATCAATAGTGCTATAAGGAAAAATAGTCTTTTTAATTTCTTGTCCCATCAAAGGACTCCCAGAAATGCCTGCTTGGTTCTCTGTCCAGCAGTCCATGGTAACATTAGCTCTGGGTCACTACATTTTCACATTCACAACTACAGTTTTGCAGTCTGTGTAAGTCTATACTGAAACACTTCAGCTTACAGAATGAAAATATGGAAGACAATTAGCATGTGGCCAGAAACCAAAACAGCAGTGAAACGATTCATATTATCAGATGGCAAAATTAGAATTAAAACTGCTCAGTATGTGTAAAGCAAGATGTTTACAGAATTTTTATCAAGATTCTTTTGGTCTACATATAAAGTAAGTTACTGAAACTACTATGATCTACTTCTTACTCATTTAATGAAGACTGAATCCTAAACTGAATGGTTTACCTGAGAATATCATAGCTGGCAAAGTCCCACTGGTATAATCCTAGTGCTGAACTGCACACTATGTATTTACCATCAAAGTGCAGTCTGGGCTGTAGGGAGATGCTTCGGTCTTCAGAAACAGACAGTGTTCTTAAGCACTTGCAGTTTATTTCCCTTCCAATAGGCCAAATCTACAATTAAAACACAGTTTAAGGCCATAAAAAATTCACATTATAAACTGTTACATAAGTAGAGCAAGCCTTGCAGTCCCTTTTTAATAAAACAATAATAAATAGTAATAATAATAAAAAATAATAGGTAAATGCGTGCATAAGTTTTTTTCAGAAATATCTCTTTCAGGTAGGAACATCAATTCTTCAACTGACTTGTCTTACAGTATTGGTACAGCACGTGTTGTTTCTAGCCTAAAAAACCAGTGAAAATTTAAAATTTTAAAGAATGGGGGGGGGGGGGGGAAATCAACCATCCAATTGGGACAGAAATGTGTTTCAGTTACAAAGCACTTCTATAGCCACAAACTTACAGCACTCTCCCACCCCGAAGTCCCCAACAGTAACAGTATTTGCAGTTACCTGCCTCACTGTCAAGTTAGCACAATAAGCATGACCTGAAAGCACTGATTCTTTACATTACCATTCTTGTAGAGCTATCATTTAAAACCAAATGCTAAGGCACGCATTGAAAAATTAGTTTCCAATGAGTTTCATGTTCTGCACGCAGCCTCTAAAGCAGGAAATGTGGGGAAAAACTAAAGCCTTCTATTATTAGTAAACTGCAGCAAAATACTCAAGGTTTTTGTTTCTCAATGTACCAAAATAATATATGCATGATATATGGTACATACCTTGATTTCATACTTATCTGCACTTAGGAGAATATAATCCCCAGGACTATGCATAAGTGATTTGACTTTGCACTTCTGCAAAACGACCTATAATTGAAGGATGGTAATGATTTATGTTGACGCTGTTAAATAAACAAATTTTCATTTGTATTTTTCACTTCACTGACCACCTGCATAGTGTACGCATGTATAAAGGCAGTACAAATAGTTTTGGCAACTGAAGGAAAACTACAGTTTACACTCCTCTTGCTCCTACTAGTGACAACTTACTGTATTAATAAGGAAACATACATATTTCACCTGTACAGTCACACCCCCCCACATTTCAAGTTCTGAAATAAACAGAAGAAAAATATTGTTTCATGCTCAGATTTTTGTTATCAAGCTCATTAGATTTTTTTACATAATTTTTAAAGCTGTATTCTTTCAGAACCAGTTTTTATTCAGGCTTTGAATCAAAAGGTTGCTTTCTAATATTATCCCAGCTGCTTTGGAATTGAAGTATCTTCAATGGTCTGAAAGGTTTAATTACAGCTTAAATATTTTTTCTGTTGAAATGTTTTTTGCAGTATTTTCAGATGTTTTTCAGATTCTAAACCTAGTTGCAGGGTTAGGAAATAAAAATTTAGAATGCTACAAATTTAGTGTAAATAAGTGTGTGAGATTAATTATAAATCAATATTCCCACCTTAGTGACCCATTCTGTGTGTCCAGTAAGGGTATTCAGGCACGTTCCTGTTGATAAGGCCCATACTTTCACAGTGAAGTCTGCAGAGCCACTGACCAGAATATCAAGTTCATCATTGTAATCCACACTAAAAACTTCAAGCAAAAATGGAACTAAATAAGGAATACCAGTCTCTAAGAATGCATTTTTCTGTGAGACACTAGTAGCCTCTGTATGAATTTAGTTGCTTCTCAATTCATATGCAACTATATCTTTAATTGTTCTTGAACTGTATACATGAATTGTTACTCTGGATGCCTAAATTTACATTGCAAAATTACTGGGGTTTTTTGCCTAAATTAAGAGCATGTATATATATCAGTGGTTCCTTTATGGCTGAATTATGACAAAGTGCAACTTAAGCTAGCTCCTATTTCCAGAGTTTTAGTAAGACGATTCCACAGGATTAGTACATTTTATAAATACAAGGGAAAAAAACTAAGCTGAGCTGAGGATATTTCTAAGTACACAACAAAGAATTTAATAATGAGGGCAATACAAATACATATTCCCAGGTCCTATTTTACTCTTTGCTTTAAGCTCATGTCCAGTCTGGGAATAGAAAGAATGGCCATGATCATGTATGCCTTAGCTACCTAACATTTGCATTTCTTTGAGACTTGAAGCTACTGAAATAGCCATGGCATTTATTGTTACTTACATGCACTTGCAAAACACTACATGGCTAAGTTTTGGCATATTCAAGGACAAGTGTATATCTGTTCTGGTCATTTCCTCTGTCAAGAAGAACTGTGACTCAGGCGACAGAGAACAGAGGCTGAACAAACAGAAAAAGCAAGTGTGCAAAAGCTAACTTATATTTTGTTTGATGATGATGTACGTCACTTCACTGGTGAAATTACAATTTTTAAATTTTCACCTACCTGCACCAGTATGTCCTCTAAAATGCTGTGTCTTTGCCCCAGAGCTCCATTCCCAGCAGGCTACTGTGTTATCGAAAGATCCCGTTACAAGCTTTTGTTCATCAAACTTCACTGCAGCACAAGTGTGTGTCTGGATACCATATATGCACTGACCTGTGCTTACATCCCACAGTTTTGCAGACAAGTCATCTGATCCTAGAATATAAAAGAACAGGATAATTGGAAGATTGGTAGGTTCTAGCACTACCTCTGATTGACAGTGTCTACTGAAACAGAAGCATGGAAGCTTCACGTAATACATCACTCTCAGGTTTGCAGAACCACTGACCATACTGCAAGCTTTAGTTTCTTTCAGGAAGGAAAGGGGTCCACCAAATCTTGAAACCAGGCCCCATATCCTGCCACTTTCTTTTCTCTACCTGAAGGTCCTCTTTTAAAAACTGCTAGCTTTGGAGAGCAAAATAAAACCCTGTACTATTTACACCCACTTCTTCTCCTGGGGATTTCAGTACAAAAGCTGTCAGACAAGTTTTGACAATGCTGTTTTCTGTGTATAACATTCACTGTTGAGTAGGTAAGTGAAACACTGGCTCGATTCTAGTTGTTGGCTTCTAATAAGCATCCTAAATCTAGTTTTACAGCGCTTCATAAAGCACTTACATTAAGAACTGGAAGTGCTTACAGCCTTGTTTCCAGGAAGAAGATACAACTTTTTCTTCCACACTTTGGGAGACTGAAATTCTCTCACAACCCAAAGTCTTTTTATTTGAAAGCTATCATCTAAGAGGATAGCTAACATATCTGTACTTCTCAAATGGGCTTAATTATAGTAACAGCATGATCAAAATCACAGAGAAATCTGGATTGGAAGGGCCCTTAAAAATCATTTCATTCCAACCACCCTGCCATGGGCAGAAACAATGATGCCTGCTGTTACTATTTCTTTATCCAACAAAGACATCAGTCTCCTTGTGTTCTTATTAAAGTGACTAATGAGTTTATTAGTACACCAGGTGTTTCAGAAATTGAAAAAATAAGTAATTTTGAATCATCATCTATAGTCACACTATGAAAACAATCTGTCTGGTAAAAGAAAAGTATATTGTCTTTAATCTTGAGGGGGAAGAGAAAACAAAGAATTTTATGACTCCCAAGTTGTCTGTCCTTCCTACCTGTACACAGAAGTCCATCTTTATAGTAAAGTGCATATACTCTGGCACTGTGTCCAATTAAAGAGGATGTCTCAAAGGCTTCGTGGTCCTTCAGTTGCTTCATCCTTAAAATAGCTTTTAGGTAAACCTTCTTCCAATGTAGAGGATCCTGAACAGAGTCGTCTATCTGCCAACCCAAATTCTTACAAGCAGTCTGCCACACCTCTGTACAGGCACTTATAACCTTGTTCCACTGCTTAGAGACGAGGCAACATGTGAGTAAGGTCTGAGGATCAAGCCATTTTAACAGATAAAAACTAAGTTCCAATGGAAGAAGTTTGAGGAAGTCCCTCTTGAGGAGAATCTCTAGATTATTGGAGAGGTGCCTGAGCTGGACTGCTCCACTCAAGCTAATCAGGTGATCCAGAGTTTCATTTTTCTGCAAGTCCGTCAGAGAAAGAAATGCAATAGAAATGTTATCAAGCCATGCTTCAAAGTCCTTTTTCTCCATAAGGTTATGGAAAAATTTACCTGTGATACATCAAAATACTGTATTAGTTCCGTTCAGAAAATAAGGTATGAATCACATCTTTATTACTGGTACATAAGTATTCCAAATGGCATGTTAACACATAGATTTAAGTGACTAAACGCATTTTAAAATATCCTTTAGGTCAGGACTAAGCATTTGCATGCACCCTGAACTATCATTTGTCCTACAGCAGACTTACAAGTAAATTGCACATAGCTAGTGAATGTTAGCATTCATTATGAATGTTTATATATTTCTTGTTTTAGATTAACACTTTCAGATTCTGAGTCCAATAAGGTAGGGGTTAATTTAAGTTTTAAACCTATTACAACAAATAAACACAGTCTTAAGAGTTTACCCATGGATAATTCTGATAAAAGGAAAAAACCAAAGCACATAAGCAGTGATAAGCTAGTTACTAACATAATTTACTCATATCTTTGTCCTGAACTATGTTAAATACAAAGCAGGTAACTAGTTAGTTTTTAAAAAAAAACTATAAAAGAGATGTCTGACACACTGTGCTGGAGGATACGTTAGTTGTCTTTCTTTTTGGCCCATGTAAAGACCTGAGCTTGTGCATCAGTTTTGATGTGTCTGCACCACTTTGACCTAAATGCATAAAAAAGTCCTCTTTTGTTTTTTTTTTTCCTTTCCTATTTTCTCAGTTTATTTCCACTGAGACTTAACTGTGAAATTGAATACCACCTCCTGAACTACATCCTGTATGCACCAATACTATCCTATGACATCTCAAGTTCCTCCAGAGCTCTGGGACTACTGATTAACAACATAGACATCTAACAAATGTTTATCAAATTTAAGAAACATTTAAAATTTACAACAGTTAAACGATGTAACAGTTAAAATAAAACAAAATTTAACAAACAGTTAAAAAATAATATTTATTTATTTTCTCTGGAAAGTCTAATTCATTAGACGACTGTCTTAATTTCACAGCACTCCCAAACTTTAAGAATTGAGGTACCTGAGTGAGACTCAATAGTATGTTTAGTTCCATACAGACATTTTACCATTGTAGAATAAGATCTCAGAGTACACCTCTTAAGAGTACATAGGAGTACAAAAAAGTACAGTCGTCTCTGTAAAAGGCTGCATATAGCATGCAATTGTTGGTAAAACACACAAGAAGATTCTGGATGTCAAATGCACAAAAGCAGCTGCTCCTGTTAAGTCACAAGTTCATTACAGTAGCTTTTACTGGAGACAGCACTTACCAGCTTTCCTCAGCACATACGGCAGTGAATACAGTTGCTGTTCAAACAGGCATGTGTTCTCTTTAAAATAAGTGAAAAATTCTAATAGGGCGGCTACGAATAAGAACTCCGTAAGCCCCAAGGCGTTTGTTGTGTTCAATACGTGAAACTAATACTGAAATTAGGGGCTGCTGTGAGGCTGCTGAAACCGATGCTCGAGCCTCTTTTCCAGGTGTTACGCAGCCAGCCCCATCCGCTCCCCCCGCCCGCTCCCAATATACCTCCACACGCAAAAAGCACAGCGAGGACCGCAGACTCAGCGCCGCTGCTGCCGACAGTTCCGCGTCGCTCACCTCAGGTAGCAGCCCGGCGCGGGGTGTCCGTCGGCGGGCAGTCGCCAAGGCTTGCGCGGACTCCCGGAGCCCAGCATGGCAGGGTGCTTCCCTGCGGCCATCGCTCCCACCGCAGGACCGGCTCTCAGCACTTCCGCAGCCCGCACCACAATCTGCGGGCACCCGCGACAGAAGGGTCACCTTCAAGACGAGACTAGGCCACTCGACCACCCGGTACTGAAGGGAGGGGAGGGCTGGGCCGAGCCCACGCCGGGCGAACCGCCGGCACTGGAGAGAAGGCGCTCCCCCACCCGACGCTCTTAGGATTAGGCGGCTTCCGGCGCATCCGAACGTCATCAGTCCCCGCCGCCCTGCTCCCGCCGCCCGGCGCTGCCCCGAGAGGCGGCCCCGTGGAGGAGAGGAGAGGCGGCCCCGTGGAGAGGTGCGTGGACGTTTCCCCTCAGGCGAGACATGGCTTCTGAGGAATCTAGGTACCTGCTGGTTCACGCCGCTTCCGACTCATACCCGAGGTTTTGGCAAGTTCTGTTTGTTAAGAATATTCTTGTAATTATTATGATGAAAAATGCACTAGCGTTTATCATACTGACTTAAAATCACGTGTTCTCTCTCCTTCTGGAAGAGGTACGGTGTTAGTAAAATCACGCACAAATCTAACGTGAAAACCGCATCCCCTTTACTTGATTAATTTACACATAATTTACTTTTTCCTACTTAACTTGCATTTATTCTCTTCACCTTGTAATTGCAGGGTTTGCCTTTGTCTGGGGTCCAGCTCCATGGTTGCTGATACCTGAAGTCTCCTTACTTAAAGAGAGAGGCATAGTGAACCCTGCTTGTGTGTTAACGAACTGGGTTATGGTCTTCTTAGGAACCCATCGAATTTCAGGATGTTATAGTAAGCACCATTAATTACTCTTTATTTCTTCAGTTCCTGTGTTTTTTTTAACCTGGTGTACTGACTGTAATGGCCACATGAAAATATTAATTGTATTGGGGCCAGTATCTTTTTCTAAGATGTAAAATAAAACCCAATTTTATAAATAAATAAATATAATTTCCTTGCTGCACTCTACCTTTTCCTTATGGTGTACGTTACAGTGAAGAAGTGCACAATGCAGCCTGGGTAATGTTAGTTTCAGACTGCAGTGCTTGATGTTTGTGTGGCTGTTTTTTCTGGGATGCCTGACCCCAGAATTAAGTCTTAATCCCAAATGGAGATGAATTTTTGGCTTTCATGGATTTAAGGTTTTTTTCCTATTGTCAGGTGGCTAGGAATACATTTAAATCACAAGAAAGGTTGTAGCTCTTACAAGAGAATATCTTTGATACTTCAGAAAAGATGATTGGTTTTTCAAAAGGAATTGCAAGGTCTTGGAGACAGTAAGAATACACTTTACCAGAAAGGGAGAAAAACTGTTTTGTAGTGTTAGTTTACAGAGTAAAGATCTCCAACTGAAGCAGGTCTCTGAAAGTCTAAAAGATGCCTGGAAATGCAAACCAATGCTAGATTATGGCTTTTGTCAAAAATGGGTAAAGCTTAAGACACAAACAGCAATCTCATAGTTATGATACAGCACTTCAGAAAATTCAAATGGAAAAAGCAGTCCTCTGTGCTACATCTACATCCTGTCTTTTTGATTTCTTGTCTTTTTACTTTCCAAATTTCAATGTCATTAGTCCTGTGTGTGTGAAAGAAACGGTTGGGTCAAATTTATAGTTTATTACAGATGAAGGAATAACTCATGTTTCCTCTTCACAAATGTGATAAATAGCACTTAAAACAGTTTCAGATGTGATAGGACTGTTTCTGCTTGCATGTTATATCTAAAATACAAACCATACGTGCTATCATATGACATAAAAAATAATGGTAATACACCAGCATTTAATCTGATTACCATCACCAGTGATTAAGTCTTTGATCACAAATGTAGCAACAGTCTTAACAATATGCCGTTATTAAATTACAAAGCAGTCTGCTACCATTCAAAGACAATTAAACTGACATTCCAGATTGGTAACACTCCGCATAAATCTTTAAATAACATTTTCCATTCAACCAGGTAAATACATAATAGAGCTATAAATAAATTTGCAGAAAATTATCTCCATTTTCTCTTCAAGCCACGTGCTAGTACCACAATTTCCACCAGCAAATAGGAGTCAGTTACAGTCAGCAACAAAGTGAAGCAGCTAAGCAGTATACAGGCTGGTGAAGTTGCTGTGCTCAACTAAGACAAGTAAAAATACTTTCTAACCTGCATGCAAGTACAGCTGTTCACTGCATAATCTCTTGAGCCATCCCATATTGTTAATATTAGGTTCCCAGGGTATAATTTAGTCCTTCACAAAACCAGATTAAGCCTGAGAAAACAGTGCTTTAACAGAATAAGCAAGCACTGTGCATATGAACCATGATATTGAATTGTTAACGAGAACAGTGTGATACTCATTGCCATACACAGAAGGCAACAGAAATTATTCTGCAATACCTTATCACTTGCTGATGGGATTTTTCCTTCCCCTGCCTTTTGTGATCCCATTACTTTAAGTTCATTTATATATAACTCAGGATTTTTAATCCCTGAAAATTTATGGTAGAAATTACAAATATATATACCTATATATGTATATATATTGAAAACCAAATCCATATGAAAAGGGCTATATATTTCAAATGCAGACTTAAGTTAACGGCTCTGGAAAAGCCACTACATCTGCAAGTACAAGTTACAGACCCACATTTTTATGAAAACATTTGAGCTAGCCATTACTGGTTAAATATACATAGTATGGCAGAAAATATATGTCAGGAGTAGCAACCTTAACCATATGTAATTAGTTAGGCAATAATGTTACTCAATCCCTGCCCTCTTAAGCACTGTTTAAATATTAATTCAGTTGACTGTCACAGTACTAAAAAAATCCAATTGGAATCTATCAATTACAAGTACTTGCACATTTACAGAAATAATCACATGAAGGCAGAGAACAAACCTGTTATTCATTCCAGGTGTGTACCTGTGTGTATGTTATGCATTGAAAAACAAAAGCAAACAAAAATAAACAGAACCCCCAGCCAACCAAATCCCTCCTCCAAAACCTGAAAAAAAAAAATCCCAACCAACAAAATCCCTCCCATGCCGCCAGCCTCAAGAAACCACACCAACCAAAACAAACAAGAATCCATGCCACACCCCCAAACCAGTAAAGGACTATAACTAGAACAGGCCTTCTTTACAAAACAGGAAACTGAATGTATGTGTGCATTCACTGAACCTAGAGAGCAGTTCTCTTGCTACCATGAATAGCCATAGCGCTTTCAAATTGCATGTGAGTCTTTATTTCTTATTGGAAGGAAGTACTTTGTTACTTTCAAACACATATAAAATATGTAAGTGTACTGCATTGTCACTAGGATAAGAAACTGGACAAAAATGACTCTTAGCCTGTACTAGTTTCTAAAGCCCAAACTGAGCTTTAGGGAGCTTGGGAACGGTTCATCAAAGCCTTAGCCTTAAGGGCTCCATATTGTGTGTGTGTGAGTATGTGAAAGAATTAACTTAGCTCATGTGGGGTTCTTGAGTCTAGTCACACTTCAGAGTTGTGGTGATGGTTTATATGCATGCTGTAATTCAAATGCAGGACAAAGATGAGTAGCTCAAAATGTTTCATACCCATTTTGAAATGGTGGTGCATGGGTGTGTGTATTGGACTAGATGATAACACAATGCTCCCCTCTACCCTCAACTATTTTGTGATTTCATGCATCATTATCTATGCTGGTGAGAATGCACAAGTACAATCTAAATTAAGTGCCTGTACAGTCTAATGGTTGCACCATGGTAAATGACAGTGGTGACACATACTATTTAGACAGAAGGAGTTAAGAGGCCTACCACTGCCAACAAATCCAGTACATTAGGATAGAAAGTATTTATTGCAGAAACTTAGCCAAGAGTCTAGAACAGGCCTTCAGTTAAACTTAGCTTGATAGCAAGTGTTCAATCTGGTAACAATTCTTCCTTCACAGAAACAATTCCTTCCATCCATCTGTAGCAATATTTTTCAGTTTTCCTATTAAAACAATACCCATCTTACTAGTTGTAGATTCAAAGGTTATCTTTTCTCCTAACCATGAGCTGGTCAGCCAGCATCAAGAATGCAGCCTACAGGCAGCTTTAACATCCAGTGTGAAAGGAGAAAGGGTTCTGCCTACAGTGGACACAGCTACAATTTGTGCCTAAGACTACTTTTTAAGTTTTAGAGAGTATATGCATGCACATGCTGGAAAAACAGAGGGAAAACAACATGGTTCCAAGTCCGGAGAGAACAACACTATAGCAATCCCAGCAGCCTTCTGAGAAGCCTTGTCATCTTACACCAGTCTTAAGGAGAGGTTCTTCAGATGCGTAAGAACTTTGCCTTTTATAAATGATGCACAAGAGCTTATGTATCAGTATCACCAATGGTCTCTAGATTTTAATTAGCAGTCTGAATGGTAAGGATGATCTTTTGAGAGAAACAATGGCTAGAAGCTAGTTCTCACATGAAAAGACACAGAAATCATGGTGGTCTAATCAGACTATTAAAAACTCAGTGAAGCCATATCCTTGTACAATAGAGGTTTCTCCTGTTACACCAGCAGTTTCGCATGATTGTGTTGGTATTTGTTCTTTTGATACAGTGTGATAAAGATCTTTGCAGAATTTGGTTCCTGTGGCTTGTGTCAAATAAAATTGGAATATTATTTCCATTTTCTCTACCTTCTACCTATATTCTGGGCTGCACTCATACAGTAAGTAGGTAGTAAACTACATATACATGACTTTAAAGCCTCAGCTACCATCTCTAAGTGTATAACTCAAACTAGATGTTGTATTCCTCTGTAGTTCTTTTGCCACATTAGGTATTATCTTTCTACAACACTCTTGATTAAGTAAAGAAGCAAAAACTCAAGAAGTCAAAGCCTTGTTAAGGGACTTACTGGAAACATTAAGAATTAAGACATTAATTTTTTTCCATATTTCAGCTCCTTCCTGTCCTATATGAGTAATGGTCTGTTAAGGTCTGGCTGTCCCTAGTGTGACCTGCTTAACAGCTTTTACCTGACCCGTTAAGTCTAGCTATAGCATAAAAGCAGGTGGGAGGTGGGTGGGATGCAGTTGCTGGGTTTCTCTCTTCAAATGATACCAACATCCTGTTCCAGGTATGTACCACAAAGCCAGTAAGATCTGGTTTTGTCTAGTTTCAGTAATCCAGTTTCTGTACTCCTTATAGTTAATTTGCTAGATGTCATCATTGCTGTAACTACAGGCATACCTTCAAAGGTTCTTTCTCTCTCCCCACTCCCCTCCATTCCACCCCCCAACAGTCTCTTATTTCATGGTAATACTTTACAGCCACTGCTTCACTTATGATTCAAGAAAATAACTCCTGCTTTATAGCCCTTTCTTCAATAATCATGTTTATGATATAATGCAAATGCTGTATCTATATGCATTCTGACTACCATCATAGCCAGTAATCAAGCTTTCTGTCAAGCTCATTCTTGCTCTCCCTAGCGCTCCATCTCTAAGGCTAGTCTTTCAGGATACCTAAGTATGTATTTGCTCAGGTTCTTCAAAACAAGTTTTAAAATCTCCATATATTGCTTCAACTGTTATCAAACAATGGTTAATCATTTTAAATCATGCTATAACAGCACAGGTGAACATCTGCAGTATATTTAAAATCCAAAATTCTAACAGGATAAAGCAAATTAAAAGTTAAAATTTTAACTGAAGCCCCAGTTAAACACGCTGGTACAATCTTCAAAAATAGCCACAAACCAGAAATCAAGTACTACATTGAGAAAGCTGTTCATAGAAAAAGCTGGTTCTTTTCCTTTCTAAAAATAAGTGCCAGCAGTGACCCTAGAAGTAGATTCAGTGGATTCAGAAGTGTTTACAACTTCCTGGAAAATAAGTACCACATGATACTTTCTTATTGATTATTTTTTTAAACCTTAACTGTCTAAATAAATACGGATAGGGTAAAATAGCACAATCACTGGAAACAACATTCTCAAAAAATAATTACAAGTTTTTGCAAAGACTTGAATCTGGTACTTCCTTTTAGATGCTTATTAAGGTTCACCCCAAACATCTATGAGTGCAAAACCCACTAAAGTAGTAATAGCCTGCTGCTCCTAGACTAATTACTGTTGAAAATATTGCTTGTTGTGTTGATTAGCCACCCCAGTTGAGTGTAAGAAATTATGCTTCCAGGTAAGACCTTGCATATTTTCAAGTGAAGCAATTCAGCCATTATATACAATAAACTAAGAAAAAAATCACTTTGCAAAACCAGTTTTACATTCAGACTGACGGCAGCAAAAGGCACACATCTGCAAAATGATCATACTTGAACAAAAGTGAAATCATGACATACAAGTGGTATTATGAAATAAAATCAAGCATACAGAAGTATTTCTGCAGATGGAACAAGAAACACTTGTTAGTAAAGCTAAAAATGTCCTATATACAAAGGCTTTCATGAAAAAACACCAAAACCAAACAAAATCTTAGCAAAGGTGTTCTACAGGAAAGGGTAAAAAAAAAATCAAACCTTAAATATAAATCCCTGTCCTTTAACACTAAGAGACAAGATGACTATTTCATCATAGAAGACTAGCTTATTAGCAGTGAAATTTGAGTCTGCATCCAATTACAAAAATACAACTATCTGAAATAGTGACTTATACTGTTGGTGCAAGTGCAGACAACAGCTAATGATGATGTCTGCATAAGAATCTTTTTGTAGTCAAAGACAATTAGGTTTAGCTCTTCTGCCTGTAATGGAAAAATCTGCAGATGCACTACAGTAAGAGTTTTTCAGCAGATGGACTGGGGTTTTTGTTTTGGCATTTTTTGTTTGTTTGTGGGTTTTTTATTTTTTTTTTAATTTCCAATTTTCGAGAAACATTCTGAAAGTTTGTGTTTCCTATAGAAAGTTTCTCTGCTCATGGATTCTTTATGCCAGAAGAGTTTTCTAAAGGTTCAGAAGGTTCTCTAAAAATGAGCAAAGGAAACACCATCTTCATATCTCACCTGATTCTTCAGTAAACATACCACAGATGCATCAGTTTAGGGACTGACTGCACTGCTTAAAATAAACTCACTTGCAAGCCTTTTGTTGTTGTTGTTTTCTTTTGTTTTTTAAAGACCAAAAGAATTAAAGTAGTGATCTATGTTATAAAATTCCTCTTCCAACATGACATACACTGTTGTAAAATAACTCATGAATAGTAATTACAGCAATTAACTTTGCTGCGTGTCATTTAGGTAAATCAAATTAATAAGCAGCTTAGAACAAGTAATACTTTTTGTTTACTTCAGTTTCAGCCTAAATTTCTCATTGATTACCTATTGTTAGAATGCCACGAAAAGTAATGCTTCATTAACTGAGAAAACATACCTATGTCAAAGATAAAAGCATCACCAAATCAGGCTGTGCTAACCAGAACAAGGGTTCTATAAGGATATATCACCAGTACTTCCAGCCACATTTTACCACCAGAAGCAGTGTTTGTGACATTGCCATAGAGCTTACAGAGTTGTAAGAAAATGTGTAGTAAGGGAGGTTTTAAAAGTGTCTTCATTTTAAGTCAACGATGTCTTCATCATATAAAGAAATCAGCTGAAATGGATAGTTAGGTGGTGAGCTCTCCTCCCTGTTTGCTAAAGTATCAGGATCTGAACTAGTGGAAAGATGACGTCTTTCAGAATAGCCTTCAAACGAGCTTGAGATTATCCTGCAAAGAGGAAGACAAAAGTTACTAAAAAAAAAATACACAGATCAGGGCAGGAAGGAGAAATGGCTACTTCTAGATTCAATCAAGTTATCCTAAAGACAGACACAGACATTACAACTGAGTTTCTTCCTGTTTTACTCTACAAAAAATAATCAAAAGGCAGTATTAATGAAGCCCCTCACCCAAATAATTTCCAAATAGGGAAATATCAAACATAGTTTTACACTGCAAGAGTTTAGTTTTGCTTTGTTACTCTCAGTCTCCTGCATCTTGCAGGTATTCTGTATTCTGCCAGTATTCTGTGTAAACATAGGTTATGGAAACAGTGAAAACAAGAGAATGGCACTGCAGTCAGTGCCAAACAGACAAATACTGTGGTATTTTTTCACAAAATTTATTCTGAAAATAGCAACACAAGAGCATACAAAGAAAACAGCAAAAGAGTCTGCACAGTGCAGCTGCAGAAGTCCAAATCTTTGTAACAGGTTCAGCTGCAGCAGGTCCTCTCAAAATGCCATTTAGTCCTGCCTTGCTCATTAACATGTCTTTAGCAAAAAGTGTAATTGTTTCAGTACTTACAGTATTCATTTACTCTAACAAACACAGTAGCATGAAATGCACATAGATATACAAAGGTCTCAGTCAGTCTCATGCCAACTGAGATATACATGAGCAATCAATTCTGAAATTTATTTGCAGTCTAACTTAGCCTTTTCTCTAAAGTATATTTACCTGTCACTACTAGATGATCTTATGGCTCCCTGCTTGGGGTCTGACTGTCTTCGAAAAACCGTTTTTAGCTTCTGTGCACTTTCTGTCTTGGGTATAGGCTCATCCAAGAGGCCTCAATAAAGGAATAAAAGACTTAATACTTTCAACAGAAAACAAAGCATTCATGAAAATGTTAAGGTATTCGTTGCTGGTTTCCATTATTAACTATTTATATCTGGCTTAGAATATGGCCATCTTATACATGATCAGACAATGGCTATACTATTTGCAAATAATGCTTCCTCACTGTTTCCTTTTCTTATTTTAATTATTTATGAATACTAGCTGCATGTTACAGACCTACCTGTGTCGGTACAAAGATTAGAAAGTATATGCTTGACAACTGATAAATAACACTGAGGAATGAGGAGAGTTTACCCAGCAATTCTTTACGTGTCCTGCTTGCAATTTCTTTAATTTCCATACGAGATAAAGATCGTGACTGCATAACTGGAAGAGAAGTAATGCTACTTGATGTTGTAGTAGCGATGACCTTGGGAACCAAAGGTGACTTCAGAGGTCGTTCAATGCTTCGCCCAACCAGATTGCTGAGAGGTATTTTGTACAGGTTTTTGCATGGAATTTCACCTGAAACACAGAAAGAAGAAAGAATATTACACTTGCATGATGGAATCAGTTCTTAATAATTCCAAAAGAAAAGTTATAAAGACAAGCTATACTTGTTCAGCTGCGCACTTCTTAACTGAAACTACAAAGATCTTTCTTGCTCTAGAGATCTTTCAATACAAGTAAGCTAGGAGAAGGAAGAAATACAATCAATTTGACTTAGAGAGAAAAAGAAGATTGACTCTTGGCAACATGATGAATCAGGAGAGGAACCAGGAAGTAAATTTATATGATTTGCGCCTGACTATTACATGGCACACTGTTCCCATGTTTTTTTATACACTGCAAACATACTGGACCCTGGATTCCAAGTGGTTTAAATTATGATTCCTCCTCTTAGGTAACACAAAATACCACGTTTTCGTAATTCATAGAAAAAAAACAAACCAAAATCCCAAACTTGCTATCAAATAGTACTGCCTTTAAGAAATTTGTGACTACCTTCTCCTTTTCCTTTCTGCAAATAGTAAAGCAGCAGTTTTGAGGAAGAAAGGTGTACACACATCTTGCATTATCTAGTTCCCTTCTTTCTGCTTTATTGTTACACTGTAGACTGACTGTTCACAGATGTTGTTACACTAAATTATCTGTGCAGAGTTTTTCAAGGCTTCTTACTTTCGTTTTGCAAAAGAGCTTCAGTGGTCTAAGCTTTTCTTAAATGAAAAGAATACCATAGGTGAAATGTCAAGCTTTCTCACAATTTTATGCCCCTTTTTGCATTATTACTTGTGGTCACATTGCCAAAGACTCATCAAGCTACCGAGGCTTAATTCCTCCCTTCCTACAGAAATTATTTCTTCAAAACAATGCTATCATATATTCAGAAAAGATACTACTGTCAAAAGCTCAGCCAAGTGCTTTATATGTGTGGAAAATAGAAAATTTCTTATCATCCACACTTTCAGGTAGGAACTCACATATCTTTACCATCTTTACTGAAGATCAGCCACACCGAGATGTGATAGGTGTTGGAACAATTAGAGATCACATATACCTTCTAGAGAAGGAAGAGGAAGTTCTGGCTTTTCGTAAGCTGTCGGTGTTTGAGGAGAGCTCTTTGAACTCATTTCCTTAGAGCTGCTGTCAGATGATCCACTTACTGCAGCAGTAGCTTTAAAATAAATATCTGACTGAAATGACAAATAACCCATCATTAGTCAGTGAGAATTTCTTAGCTATTTTCTGATTCTCTTTGTCCTTGATATAAACCAGGAGCACACAGATGAACAATTATTGCAGATAAAGTAGCACATATTTCAGTTTTGTTTGTTGCGTTTTTAGCGGCAGCAACTTTTTATGTTAATTAGATCCAAACACATCACAGAAATAGTCAAACATGATTTTTCCGTCTTACCCTTGATGCTACAAGCTGAAGCTCAGGCACAACTGCTGTGTGGACTAAGTTCCCATTCACCACTAATCGGATCTCAATGGAATCAGTAGTGAAGGCAAGAACATAAGGGAAAGCACAGACTGCAACGAAATAGAAGTTATTTGCAAGGAAGAATGGTTAAAGAAAAAGTTTCTTGGATGCTCCCTGAAAACTGTTCTTGACCTCTTCCATTCATAATCATCTTCCATTCCTATGAAAAGTGTTGTCCAACATACTCATGTACACCAAGCTACATCGAGCCTGAAGAAATTTCATTGTCATGCCTGGCAGAATGTAGAGTGAAAGGAAAACGAAAAACACAAAAAAGAGGGAAAAAGTACAGCAAAGGATGAACTTGCTACCAAGGCTCCACTTTTCAAAATTATCATATTCAGAAACTTAAGTCAAATGGCATCATGAATATAACATGCTTATTCCCAGAATACTGTAATTCCACCAAGAGCCAAGTGCAGGCACAAATGGTAATGATAAAACGTCTACTAAAAAGGGATGTTTTCTTACCAACAGCATAAGGAACTTGATTCCAGCTGAAGTGGAAGTCATAAGCTGATGGCTGGACCAGTGGAGAACCTCCACTGAAAGGAAATACCTTTCTGTATTGACAAACATCTATAACAAAATAGAAAAAAGAAGCATCCATCACTTTACACTGTAAGCAACCACCACCCATTTTATAGGGAGATTTTGCAGAAGGGTAGACATTACACACACAATCAAACATTCATGTCAAAGTCCCTCTATAGCCGAACAGTTAAGCAAAATTTGCTTTCTCTGTCAGCACACTGGAAAGACCAAAATAAAAGACCTATGTTTTAATAAGGTGTCATATTTCACAAAGTATTACTGTTTCAACAGTTATCAGGTCCCTAACTTGTCTATAGATAGAGGAACAGGCAAGAAAAATTCAGAAAGCAGTGTCTGCAGAATTGTACCTCCCCACCCTTCAAGTAGCCATATGTTCATGTAATTTACATTCTTTGAAGACTCTAATGCACATGGTCATTACAGTCACCAAGACTTCATGAATCATATAACCTGCACATCCATAAAACAGCTGATGTGACTAAAATACTCAAATTTCTAATTTTTCCAATATGCATTTAAGTTCCAAAGAATGTATTAGGCAAACTCTCCATGAACCACTAAAATTTATTTTCAGATACAATGAAAGAAGACCTACATATGCAGACTGACCTATTACCGTTTCTGGCCTTTTCTAAACACTTACAGTTATAACACAAAAGCAGACCAGCTTCACCATCTTCATATACATCAATTGCTGCAACAAAATTAACCTGCAATGATAACGGAAAAGATTAACAAACAGACAGAGGATACTGTGGTCATTACAACTGGGTTGTGACTAACAAGCAATACAATCAGCTGGGGAACTGCACAACCACAGGTAAAAGAAAAAAAAAAAAAGGAAAAAGAAATAGCCTCTTTTGTGATGTAATTTTCATGCTGTTCTCAAGATGAAAATTAGTTTCTTTTGTATTTCATTCTGTACAGTACTGAACATTCATAACTACACCACAGTGTAAAGAAATAAAAACATAACTTATTTAGAAATACAAATTTTGGGAAATAGGATGGTTTCAGAAAGCTGTGAATCAACATGGTATGTTAAAGATAACAATTATTTTCAAAAAGTGATCTTCAAATGCACATCATGACTAGCAAAAAGATCAGTACACCAATTACTGGCTCAAAGCCACTAACATTTACACAAGTCAACAGGAATGCACCTAAGGATTACTGAACAGTCTGAATTTACAAATTGAGAAGCAATGCTAGTTAAACCACAGTATATTTTACATAGATTAGGCTACATAAATTCACTTAATTCAACTTTGGTTTTGTCTTTTACATTTAGATTAAAACCAAAACAAAACAGCCATAAAAAGTAGGATATCTGTTCAGAAAATGAGACCGTATTAGTAAAATACATAAGGTTACATTAGGCAAATGCTTCCCAAACCATCTCCTTGGACAGGGAGAGGGCTGAGAGACTGATTCCATGAATCAACAGTTCTTTGACGTTCTTTGATTTAAGATTACTGTGCAGATCAAGAACTGTTAAGCAAACCTGAAAGTTTACACATCCATACCAAATGCATTTTGACCCATCTTCTGTAGTGACTGAAACCCATTGCTGCTCTGTTGTCCAGAGAAATAAGCAGGCAACCCATTTCAACATCATAAAAATCACTAGCTCAGCTCATCTCTCCATCCCCATTCATCGTACTTCTCCATCCCCATTCTTTACTTCTAGCTCCTCCTCATTCAGATTAAGATTGATTCCCAGGGCTGTGGAGAAGTTTACATTTGATCAACCATGCCAGGAGCACCTCTTCATCACCAGATCCAATAAAAGTACAAACGATTTAAAAAGAAAATAACTTATTAAGAACTAACAAATGAAAAAAGTAGGCCCTTACCTCATTAACAACAACAACAGATTAACTGTGCAAAATCTTCCTTTTTTCTTTTTTTTTGTTCTAAAAATACATGTCCACATCCCTATTTAGAAACTATCCTTTTCTGGAGCAGGAAATACTGGAATTTTTTTTCTGGAAACCAAGACATTTATCTAAATCCCAACTCTATATCCTAGACAGCTAGATTCAGTTATTAGCTGACTGGACAGCAGTTTCTTAAATATAATTATAAGCTATATGTAAATATTTTAGCTACAAATAGGCAAATCTGAGTAAGATACTGGTGGTCAACCACTGAAGTTATTTTGATGCAGTTTTTTAAACAATAAAACATTGATACCACAAAAATAAAGCAAAAAGCTAACTACTGGCTAAGAAGAAAAAAATATATTTGACAACAACACTCCTGAGCCTGAAACACAGGCTTTCTCCCAATGTTATATCTTATAACTACTTCTCTTGGGAGCTATTATTATGTATCTCAAAAGGAACAAATGTCTCAGAGTGCCCTAAGCGGTTGTAGAAGTAAAAAGCAACACACATGAGCATCTCCACTAACTACACTCCTAAAAGGCCAGCACAGCATGCACTGAGTCTGCAACAAACTATGTTCAGTGGGTATCTGCAAAAAATGTTTCAATGATGAAAACTTACCCTGTTTGTTTCAACATGATGGAATCTATAGGACTCCCCTGTACTCTCATTGACTAAATCGAACTGATGCCGATATGCTACACAGATCATATTGTCACTGTCTCCAGTAGGTCCATCCACCAGCGTCATAACCACCGGAGGGTCAGAAAGGCATATTTCCTATAATGTAAATAATAGAATTTCTCTCTTTTTCAAGTTCCTACTCGGAGTGCTGCAGGTTCTCCATGATTTTAAATATATGTTTTCTAAGCACAGAAGCATAACAAAGAACAAGCAGAAACAATTATAAAAAAATCGGAAAGTTTTATTTAGCATATATATGATTGAACTCTACCATACTTTTATTTGTCTGTTCTGTTCTGGTTCAGGAAGATGATAATGCATACTCTGCCTTCCCTGCACCCCCCACTCTAGCTGAGTGCTGCTCAGTGTGTTAAGATAATTAGTAACTAGATTACACATACCCGGATGTACTGGAACTCCTCTACTGGAGATTCAGGAGATGATAGCAGAGAGGTGCTGGTTAAAGTGTTGTGTGAATTATATTTCTTTGTGACGAGAAGTAGTTTGTTCCGAATAGCCACAACAATCCTCAGTTCGCTTCCATGGTGAGTATTAATGGCATACAAATGGCAGCCTGAGGAAATAATGTTCTAGACTCTAAGTGGTTGGGGTAGGGTCTGATTTTTTTGTTCTGTATTTGTATGATGAGTAGTACAACAGGAGTCTGATGGATGACTTGGCAACACAGAATTAAAAACTCCTCAATAGGTTTACATCGACTTCTAGGAAAAGACAAAAGCCTATGACTCTTGAAAACTACTTTTACCCTTAATCCTAAATGCATGGGTTATCACTATTCTGCAAGTTCCAGCTTTTCAAAGGACCTTGCTTCTCAAAACTAGGAAACATTTTTTTTCTACAAAATAAATGGCAACACCCAGACTAATCTAAGCACTACTATTTAATGGGGGATTTGCCAGTGTTCCTCCAATTTAGAGTGTGCTTTATTTCAGTCTAATATTCCCTCAAAATTCTTCTCTTAGCTCCCAACCCTGAAGTCCTATTTTTCTCTAAAGCTTCTCATCATCAGCAGTTGCCAAGTAACATGTGTTTTTCACAACATTCAAAAACGTCACGCTGGACTCTACAAGAGTAGTTTTCTAATATAAGCTTGATAAAGTTTGAATTGACTGTCCAGAGAAAATACTAAAGGGGAACACCTACACCTGCCTAAAGAGAGCTAATAACCCCCTGGCAACTACCAGCATCAAAGCACAGTGGATGTTTTTAACACAAAAGGATAACAATATCACCTTTTGTTCTCTCCAGTTTATTTTCTCTGCAGTCATATTTGCTTCTTATAATTTTTTTAGTCTCTAAATCTTTTTGGACATCACTGAGTCTGAAGACAAGGATACGAGAGTCTTTCCCTGACAAATGGAGAGAACCAAGAAAAAAGAAGTTAAAAAAAGAATGTGGTAGTTTGAAATTAATACTTCCAACGAGAAGTAGCACCTTACAAACAGAGCAAAAGTAAACAAAACGTAACAGCTGTCTGGGGAGAGAAGACTTATGAACTCTTTAGGATTAACAATTCTAGTAACCAACCCCTTCAGTACAGTAGCCAAGTTTCTCATTAGGTGGTGCTGCACCAAAGCATGATCTGAGAGCTTCCGAACAGTCAAATGCACAATATTTTGCAAATATATAAAATCTTGGAAAATAACAAAAATACAATAGATATAAACTGCAGAGCAAGAGTGAAAGGGTTAACTTTAAGAGCTGGAACCATCCAGATAAGCTACCGATAACTGGATCCTTAACAGAATTTGAACCCTTCAGGATACAGAAGGATTTTCTCTAGAAATTTCACAAACTAAATTGATACAAGTACACTTCCCAGATCTTCAAAAATGTCACCCATTCTCAAGGTGTCTTGAGAGAACTGCAAATGGCTCTCACATAGTTTGAGCTAGTTCTGTAAGATCTCAAGGTGAATTTCATCAGATGCAATCAAATTGGGAAACTCCCAGTGATACAGAAGATACCACGTTTTACCCAAAGCTTGGATAAACAACTTCAGCAAATACTGAGGAAACAGACAGGGTGAAAAACAATAAACCAAGCATATCTGTAATGTTTTCCTGAGTTATATATAAAGATCCTATTCTTGCTTTGTATATGTTCTCTTTATGAAACTCAATCACAGACTACTGGGTAAAAAACTACCTCACTAAAAATATGCACATTTTATGCACATTTAATCCTTCTAAATGAGACACAATTGTCATGAGCCATACATACCCAGCAACAGCCGGAGTCATGCAAGAATCCAAGAACAGGGACCTCTCCTACCTTTGTCTGTTCGGGCAATCAAAAGATCCAGAGCTTCCAACACATTCATCTGCTTTATTTGGAGAGTTTTATCAAATACTTGCACTGACGGTTGACCATCTAAAAAAGAAATACATATGTATTCAAAATCCTACTAAAACTTGCTAGATGCTGGTTTTGAACCATTTCTTTCTTCTAATTAAAGTCTTGGGTTTTTTTCTTCCAAAAATGAAGAGAAAAAAACTCAGAAAGAACAGCACAAAGCTCCTACATGTGCCACAGCATCATAGTCAGTACTTCCTCACAGGAGAGTTTTATTATTGTCATGAATCAGATTAAGTGGCTGAAATCTAAAAGTGATATTCCTTTGGCAAGTTTGAGAATTATGACCAAGAACTAACTTCATTCCCTCAGTTCCACTGGCTTACGTAGCACACAGAGGATAATAAGGGGTCAGAGTAGCACTATCATTGCTAAGGGAAGAAGTAGGATTTCATTGTCACATAAGCCCTTGCCTTCATGCTCACTATTATCAAGGGCTAAGAAAACCAGACAAGCCATTTAGATACTTCTTGAACCTGGATGCAACCTCGTACGGCTTTTCAGATGGTCAAGAAAACAATATCTGAAATAAGAAAATATTCAGAAATCTGCATTAACACTAGCTCCCCAATATGGCTTGATTCTAATGCAGAATGAATTTCTGCAACAAGGTTACATAAATGTAATAAATTTACCTGGATTAGTAACTATGCCCCTACATAAAGATTTACTAATACCTGAACAGAATTTATGAACACACATTTTTAAGAAAATGGTCAGATACATAAAAATTGACACAAAAACACTAGATCATTTACTAACCATCTATTAACAAGATGCCAGCATCTGTAGAAACCAGCAAGGACTGGCCCCAAGAATCTGCACAGACAACCTCATGAGGAAAATTACTGCAGAAAGACTGAGATTCCCAAGGCTATGAAGTAACATAAGGGATACATATTAAGTACACTAAAAAATACAGATCATACAGACACAGAATGTCATGGACAATGGCAATAACATGTAAATGCTTTTGGCAGGACACATTTCCAAAGAGTATATTGTTGGAATTTGAAATATCAAAATTGAATTAATTTTCTTGCAGAGGACTTTCTGCATCAATTCTGGTTTGGAGACTAGTAAGTGTAAGACACATACTTGAAATGCTAGAATTAAAACACATGCAGCTGAAACTCAGTGCAACCCTCATGCAGTAAGTTTTTTCATTTAAAAAACCAAAACCTATATACTTAAAATGTATGTACCACTATGCATATGCATTTTGCTTACATTTTATGGTTCGGTTTGTGATGTTTAGTGACTAGCACATGGTAGTTAAAACTGCCTTTCTGCCAAATTTTTCTTCCACCCTGTGTTCTCTGTACTTACCTCCCAGAGCCTGCCCCTCCTCTCCCAATTTATATATTAGTTGGAATCTCTGTAATTCTAGAAGCACTTTTGAAGCTTCTGTATATAAAACACATGCAGAAGAGTGCAGCTGGGATATTTCACACCCTAATGACTTCAAACAAAATCCAATATTACAGGAAATGAAAACACAACTGAATCTTGTTTTAAATGTCCTGAAATTAAAATAAAAGATGACTGCATATGGAAGATGTCACTTTCATTGAATTTTTTCAGGTTAATAAAAATGGACATAAAAATGTCCACATTTGCTTTAACTTGAGAAGTGCTTCTGCCCCCAGGCTCATCCTTTATTAATCTAATAGTGACTGCAGAATCACTTTGACACTGTACCTTTTATCTTTTCTGCTGCAGCATCTAATTACAGAAGTAAATAAATAGATACCATACTAGATAATGTTTCATGTTTCATAACTTCTCTGGCAGTTTCACTCACCTCCTTTTTACAAAAGCTTGTGGTTGCCAAGTTAGCTGTGGTATCCCCTTTCACAGTGGTTTTCAATTTCAATGCCTAATACAAACAGATGTTTTATTTAAACTGAGTTTTTGTCAGCAATACCCAAACTAATGACTATATAAAAAGGACAATGTAGGACTAGAAAGCAATTTTAGTTTGGAATTCCTATGCCATTTTAAGTAATGAAAAAAAAAGCAGAATTCTGTATCCTCAACGACATCAGCATAAACCACTAGATGGTTACTAGGATCTTCTAGTAACCATCTAGTAACAGATGGTTACTAGATGGATCTTTACAGCCAAAGCATATGTTGGCTGTTTCTTGTTTAGTTTTTTTTTCCTGTTTGCTTGCTTTCTAAATGGCAACTCAGAAGAGTCACACATAGTAACAGAGAAAAATCTCCACCTAAAACTATGTACACAGTTTACTTTATAATCTAGCCAGATAGAGGATCCTCTTGTCAATTATACAAACTGACCTTTTATTTGCAAAACTTCCTAACAAACACTAAGGCAAACCATATATATATGTCTGTCTCTACATACCACCAGGCATCCCAAGGACAGACTGTCACTGGCTCACAAATAGTTCAGTTAGACGTAACTAGAAGCAAACTCTTTTGAAACAGCCAAAGACTCCAGAGAAATATCATATATACAGTTTCATTGACTTACACAGTAAGTCTGTTAGTGTAGCCTATATTCGTTTATTGCTAGCTTTCATAGCAGTATTCCTAGAAGAATGTGATACATGGCATTTTCACAGCATTCCTTAATGCAAAGTCTAGAACTAACCTAAACAAGCTTACTGCCCTAGAGTTTGCCTACCATCAAGCATGGCTCTCTGTGAAGTGGCAGTAAATACCTGCATGCATCACTTGCAAATTTGCTCTAAGCATGGTTGTCAGAGATGCACAAAATACTTCATTATATGAACATTTAAATTCCATCTCACCAGTCAGAAGAGATCATCTTGACAATAAATAAATTATTCAAATACACTGCTGAATCAGTCATCAGTGAATTTTGTCGACCATCTAAAAGAGTCAGTTGGCTATAACTAAAGGGGAAATATGTTCCTAGTTTGGTAAGAATGATTGAGATACTTGGAAGGTATCTTGAAATATGGTCAAGCCTACAGTTTGTAACTTAGAGGAAAGATCTTTTAGGGAAGGGAAATAGTTAAAAGAATCTCCAAGAAAAACACTAACAGGTATCTGCAAATTTATAACCCATGTAATAGGTTTCCCTTTGATGAAGACCATATTTAGGATGGAAGTCTTGTTTGACAAATGGGTCCCAGCTAGATAACTAGACTTGGGTGTCTTATCAGCACTTAATCTAGGGGAGGTGGAAGGGGCGTTAGCCTGTTTTTCTTTACTTCTGTAAAATACACATTGGAATAAATCATCAGTTAATTTTATCTGAATATTCCCCATTCGGCTTTCATTTTTTTCTCCAATGCCTGCCTAAAGTGACTAGTTATTTCAAGGTGACTGGGGAAAGGATAGGAAAAGCACAGAGGAGATTTTGCAGCTCTGCCAATGAAAGCTTCAATAGCCCTGAGATTTTTTTGGAACCAGCTCTCAACTGCCTAGCTCCATTTTCTACCTTTAACCACATCTAGAACTTCTCAGACTCTTCTATTCTTTAACTTACTAAAAGAAAAAAAAGGGAGAGAAGAGAATTGTAGCAGTGTGTTTTTTTGAGGTTTTTTTGGTAGGTTGGTTGGGTTTTGGCTTTTAGTTTGTTTGCAGTGGGTTTTTTTTGTTTTTTGATTTGTTTTGTTTTGGCTTTGTTTTTGCTCTGTTAACTCCTTCTGAGTTAAATCAGCTCAGGAAAGAAGTATTCTTAAGATAAGCTGCAGATCTATGAGACCAGTCTGGATCAAGAAGAAACAGGTGAGAAAGGACAGGGGAACTGATGAGCATAGGCACTTGTCATCAGCTGGGTGATGGTGGGATGCTGAGGCTCCACACCTTCAAAGCTGCTATTGTGATTTCAGCTCTAGACTTTAGCAAGGCTGTGTGAGTGAAAACAGTTCATCAGGGCAATACGGAAGAAAGAGAGACTGAGCTCCATTTGAGCTCTCTTTGGGTTTTAATTCAGCTCTTGCGTCCCAGAGACTCCAGCAATGGAAGCTCCTGGAGTCAGGGACAACTGCCCTTTTATACACTGAAGGTCAAGGCAAGGCAAAGGGAGCAATCAGTGAGAAACACTGAAACTATGTGAACTGAAAGGCATGCTGGACAGGAGGCCTCTTTACCTCGCTGCACCTGTAGAGGTGACCAGCCAGGGTCTCTCCCACAAAGTGAGGGTGACAAGCTATATCTTAAAGGCTCTCTTCCCTCCAGGGAAGAATGGCCACATCACTGGCTAGATCCCCAGCCACTACAGGCACTGTTGGCTTTTTTTGGCTGCAGTGAACTGTCAGATCAAAGCAGACTAATCTAAGTCATTCTCTCAGAATCAAAAAGTTAATAAGCCCATAGAAGATTGCAGTCCACATTTGGTATGTTTGAAGATGGGTGGCAAACTGTGATTTAACAGACAGACCATCAAAATTTCCTCCTGACTAAAGAAGTCTAAGCACTTTCTAAGAAATTCAATCTTAAAAAAACATATGGAGAAAATCCATGAAAGATTATGTTTTTCCAAAGCACAGAAAAAGACCCAGCACTCTTCTGCTTGGAGAAAGCATCTGCTGCATGAAGCAGGGAAAGACCTTTCAGGTTTCATCCCAAGGTACAATTTTTATAATCTTCATTTAAGTCATGTAAAATATAAATATTTGTACATGTATATCTCAGGCGTTACAGATAAATACTTCTATTCATATTTTATTTTAATGTAACTTAAAATAATGCAATACTACAAAACTATTTCTGATCACAGAAAACTGCATTAAATCACAACATAACTGTAAGCTAATCAAAGTCTAACAAAAGGAGTGACACAGTCTTTGTAAACATAGCTGCATACCTTCTAAACTGCTCCTACCTGACCAAGCCGAACAAACTCTGCTTGTCGAGCTTCCTCTTTTTTCCGTGTTGATTTTGGGGACTCTGGTAACACATCACTGAAGGATCTTCTATTAAGCATGTTCTAAAACAGAAAATGTTTCTTTCTAACTGCATAGCTTCTCATGGAAGAGAAACTGCAACTTTTCCAATCCTTGAGTGCTTTACATTACAACTTGTCATAGTCTACCACAGTCATGTTGTGTATCATCATACCACATGAATATCTGACATGAATATATGAAAAGGAAAGATTAAGCAGTTTAAACAATGGTGGAAAAATAGCACCTTGTTTGTTTTAGAAGTACTGACCATATTATTAGTTAAGAATTACCTTAAGAGGAAGTCTTCATCATCTAAATAAATAAAGTTACCTCACAGCTACCCGGGGTAAGAATCATCCAAATTTACACATAACAGAACAAATGCAGATTTTATGGTGATAAGACTAATGCCTGTATTTGCAGTATCTAAATTCCCTATTCCCTTGCCACAGGTATGCTTACACAAAGTATGACATTTTTATGCTTCTCCTCACACCTGGCAAAGAATCCTGTCCAGAAAGGACTCTCTGTTAGCTTTCATATAACTGTAAATTAAGTTATATGACAATCTGTATTTAGCTTAGCCATATGCAATTCAGTGCTCGTTAGGATTACAGTCCTTAAAAGTAACAGAACATTCAAGCTGCTAGTTAGAACAGGACACCACATATGAGGGATGCAGAAACTTCTGACTTACATTTCCCTTGTGCAGGTCAGGCATCATGTCTTGGTACAAAGAGCGGATCAGCATGTCTAGAGTGCGTTGACGTTTCTGAGAAAATGTTGGTGTTTCCAAGGTGGCCTTTTCACCATTTATTACTAAAAGATTATGGAAAAAAGATATATTATGTAAATGAACTTCAACCATCTCCACTGACTCTAGTTTGCCTCTGTACCAAACATCTGCTCTGCCCTTATTAATTTAGAATTGCCTCCTTTTTGCCTTTTTAAAGTGAATAACTTTCCCTTAAGTTAAAGGAGAAAAATTAGTAATAGAGGAATTCCACAAGACATCAGAATAAATACCTAACTAATAAAAAAACTAAAGGCAAACTGCCAGTCTATTTAAGTACTAAACAATTGAAATGGGCAAAATGATCTATCAAGCTCCTGTCAGGTCTAATAGTAATCAACATGATCAATTCTCAATGATTTCTTTCTTGCTGATTCAGAAGGGCAAATACAGGTCAATGAAAACTGGAACTGAATGATTACAGAATTAAAAAGTGTGGCATAGGTGTCCTTCAGCACCTTTAAAAACAGATTCAGAAAAGCTGCTATTTTCAGGTATTCAGAGCTACTCAACACCTTCTATTACTAAATAATGAACACCATTATAAGTTACTTCAGATCTCCCAAGCCCTTTACAAAAACGCAAAGCTAAATATGACCGCACATTCTGCAAATGCAAAAGTCAGCCTCTGTCTAGTAGCCTAAGAAAAGAAATTTTTTTGTTAATATGACTGTAACGGTTGATTGACAGTTTGATGGAACTGAGATCTCACTTATGCTAGAAATTTAAAAAGAATAATTTTGTATAAATCAGCAGAATACACAAGAAAATGTGTATACATTTTTAGCATCATGAAATTTAATCTTTTAGCAAAATTATTAAAAGAGTGTTTCTAGCAAAACAAAAACTGACTTACATTTCACCAACACAAAATCCCTGAATTCCTGGTGATTTGTAAATACAGGTGGGGATGGAAGGGGAGGCCCAAAGAGAGGAACACTTTCTTCTGAAAATATTTTCAGCCTATTGAAAATACAAATCTTTATCTACATTAAAAGTCACATTCAAACCATACCTTTTTTATAGATATTATTCAGAACCAAAGAAAAAGAATGGAAGCTATTATTTGGGTATGTCTTACATAAGAATTTCAAAGGGTCTAACAAAAAGGGTTCCCTTGGAATTACTCAACAGAGGAAAATTATGTTTCTTTTACACAAACCAACACTAGGACACAGAATTAGAACAGAACTTTGCAGTTCTACGCATGCAGCAATAGTTTTAGTGGCACTAGAAAATACTGTCCTGTTCAAAAAAGTCGTAAAAGGACAGGTTTTCATCTACAAAATATGCTCTCCTTACAGATTTCCACTTCAGCTATGCATTCACCACATGCATGAAATATTTGATTCTTTCTAAGTAACAGTGGCTTATGACATATGAATCTGTAGCTTGGGAACAGCAAACTCATTTTCACTGAGGAAGACAGAGTCAGAATAACTTCCATGACAGCTGGACCTGCTGAGATCTTTTGATCCATAAGGAATCCAGCATAGCAATAATGAATAGCTGATACAAAACCCATGCCTATTTGTTCATCAGGGAATATCTTCTTTAAGATAAGTAATCATTCTTGGCTATTTCAAGTGATAGTTTGCTGACAAAAGTCTTCCAAGTGGCACGTGCAGATGACAGGTAACAGCAAGTTAAGTGACAAAGTTATAGAATCAACCCTGCCACTTTAGAAAGCAGCCAGAACTTGTTTTCTCAAAAAACCAGCAGCGACTGACTGATATTGAGTCTAATGGATTAATATGCTTTCATATGGTCTTTTTTCCTGAAAGCTTAGAAACTGCATACAATATGAAATGTAGTACTACATTTGCATGAAAATTGATCATCCCAATATTTGTTTCACATATTTGAGGCAGAGTTTCATAGATGCCCTATGTCTATGTCATTACATCCAGGTAAAAAAGCAGTAATTTATAACTACAAAAGGCGTGAAATGTTCCTTGACTAGATTAGAATGAATTATGACAGGGAAAGCCATAACAAACCTGACTAAAACAACAGATTTATTGAGTGATGTAAAATATAAAGGCATTCTAAGCAGAAATTCAGTGTCAGACCTCATAGTGGCACTGCATTTCAAACAAGGAAAATTTGTCTCAAAAGCCTACAGCATCCCCTGTCTCTTTTGACTGGAATTTTGGCCGCTTGGAAGACTGTCTTCACACACATACGAAAGTAAGAGAAGGAATGAGCTGTATTCAGGCCTACAATGAAAACACAGAAGGAAACATAATTGGGCCAAGCTGAAATATAATGTTCTAAGGTTTTCAGATAGGAAAAAAATACGTGATATGGACTATGGCAAGATGTGTCAAGACTGGCAGAATGAAGCAACTAAGATAAGATGGACTGATCTAGTAAAAGCAGCCAGTTACTTAAGGTAAGACAGACAAATTTATCTTATTTACTGCAACTTATTTCATTCCCCATATAAACAGCAATATAAAAAGCATTTTACCATGGCTAACCCATCTACTATTAATTTACAATCAGGACAACAATCACTTCTTAAAGTGTAATGAGGGATGTATGCCCAGGTTTCTGTCCCAAAGCAAGAAGAAAAAGAAAGAAGTAACTGCATTTTTACTGCACGTTGGAATCATTAACATGTTCTATGTTTCTCACAAACCTGGGAATGCTGAAAAGCAGAAGCTATGAGGACAATCAATTTAAACAAATTTGCAAGAGAAAGCTCACAAGATCTTGAAGCAAAATAAAATGATTCCTTTGCTTAACTGCATTACAGACATTTTCCAAAAGAAACCTTAACTATAAATAGGAGGCAAGGGAAAAAAACCCACATACACAAACTGAAGTATCACTCTTCTCTGGAGTTAAGAGTTAATGGCACACTGGAGAAACACAGTAATACGTAAAATTCCGGCAGGTTTTCAGTACATGATGTTCAACTATACAAATACTCTATAAAAATCCCTAAAAATGAACTAGTTTGCTCAGATACAGCCAAACTGTGATTTGTAAGGACTTGTAGTCCGTGGCTATCACAACATCACATACATTAATTAACTTCCATCATCCACGTAGTTTACTATGTCATTGATCTCACCAGGTCTGAAAGTTCCAAGTGTATTTTTCATCATTTTTTATATTTAATCTAAAAACCAATTTTGGGTTTCCTCTTGGCTTATGCCTGTTCCAGAATTTAATTTTTCTTTTGGTTAGAAACATGCTATATATAGCCAGTTTAGTGACATATGCATGCAGGTCCATATTGCTCTTCAGTTTCTAAAGTGGACCTGTCCAGAAAGTTTTCCAATTGACAAAATGTTTTCTCATATTCTCTAAACCATCAGTAATTCATTGTGAAATTATTTGTTACAATCAGCACCTACCTGTAACTATCATTCTGCTTATTGTATCTCACTAAAGCAAAAATATCTGCCATATAGTTAAGGAAGTTAATCCAGTTCTAATCAAGCTGACATGTATTTTACTAAACTTTTCCTGCAGTACATTAATAAAGGTAAAATATACTAAGCAAGTCAAAGCAAATATATAAACAATTATACACTATATAGATTTTACTGTTTATAAAGAAATCCCTATATTAAAATTTTGTTGTTTGATCAACAGTTCTAAAAATCAAGCTACTACCACAGACACAATATAAGACATAGTATAGAAGTTTGTTTTATTTGTATTTGATATATTTGTGATTAAAAATTATTTCAGTTGATAAAGCAGTACTGATACTGAACTTTGTTTATACCAAAGCTTCCAGTGAAGAAAAGACTCCAATTAAATAATTTAGCCAACAGAATTTTAAGAAAATTGAGAAAATTATTTAAAGTGCAAGTTTACTAAGGTTGATGCTCTACCAAAAGAGTTACATTGATGTGGCAAACAACTCTTCTTAGTATTTAGGTTACTTTGACATGTAAAGATTTTTATTTTTTCAATCTTTATTCATTTTTATTCACCCCTAGCAAATGGGTTCTAAGAACATTTAGTCTGCCTGAGAACTAGGTGTAGAAGTCTTAAGCGTTGTGATAACTTTTTAAAACTCAGCAACAGAGTATAGCTCGAAATTAGAGTTTTCTTCTTTTCACCCATTTTTCCCTCATTCCATTCCATCTCGTCTAACAGATGCCTGATCGAGATCTACTATCTACTGATAACTACTTGTGTGACCCCATGATAATTCCAAGGGATTTCCCACTGGTTTTTGGAATCATACAGTCTTCAAAATGTTTTCAACCAGAACTCTGAAAAACACAGGCTATTAAAAAACTGGAGAATATATGGTTAATGTTCTGAAAAATTTGATAAATACTGATCAAAAATACATAAATATTTAAAATAAACAACATCTAAACATTGAAAGGCAGTACTGAGTAAAATACCAAAATTTAATGCTAAAATAATTTACATAACGGAGAGAAATAAATTAATAAGTATTTTTTTTTAAAAGATATAAAATTAAATTAGTGAAATGATACAAATAAATGCTTTCAATAAAAACATGATTTAAAACTCACATTCTTGCTTTTAGCTTATTTTCTAAGGGATTTAACAAATACTGTTTGATGTTCAGGACTTGGAAACTCATAGTCAAGCAGCCAAAAGTGAAGACTGCAAGAATGCAACTGTCTTTGTAAAATAATTTTCACTTCCATAAACAGCATGCAGGGAGGACTTAGGGCAGAATTAAAAGTAATATTGATCTTAAAAAAAAAAGAAATCATTAGAAAATGTCAGGAAAAAGATACGTGTAAAATGAGAGCGAATCATGGATGGCTTGAATGCTGGAGAAGACTCTTCACCTTCCTGAAATATGATAGTGACAATGTCATTTCCAATATGTCGCTTCCTTTCTACCTGGAAAAAAAAAGGAAAAGAAAAAAGGGAAAAAGAAAGAAAAGGCAAAAAAAAAAAGAGACAGACACAGTGAGTTACAAGACATAAATAAGTATTTTAGCAATTCTGTGACAGAATAGTAAAACAGTATTCCTAAACTGCAAACAGAAAAATTACAGTCAGTATGACAGAGGGCAATATAAAATCATTACTTAAGTATAAGCAAGTAAACCTAGAAACAACATGGTGCACACAAGGCAGGTTCTAGAAGAACAGATACTGCGTATGTTTAGAAACGCACTCATAGTTTCCATAATTAATATTCACAAATCAGGCATGGAAGCCCGAGCATTCCAAAAAAGCTAATCTACTGCTTGAAATGAAAGGACAAAAGATTCTGGTGCTAAGTTATTATCTAAAAAAAATATCCTGGTTGGACTCCATTTTCTTCGGTGATCTTGTCATCAGCCCAAGCAAAAAGCACAAGAAAACTGACACAGGAACAGGAAAAGTAAATTTTAATTATATCATTTAACTATATTACTGTAAGAATGCACAGCAAATAATAAATCAAGTAATTTGTAAGTAATTTTGGTAAATCATTATGGATGCACGATGTATGGTAAACAAATGCGCCTATAAGGTATTTTTAAAATCATAGATACAAAAAAAGCCTTCAGCAATGAATGACAGCACATTTGAACAAGAACCCATCAGGTTAATCCATAAGAGTGTGACAGCACTTCTTTACAGTTACCAACATTAACATGCTCACAAGGGGAATTTCTTTCAGGCTACACTAATTACTACTCAAGCAAGAGTTATGTGTTACACATGTGAATATTCCTACAATTCACACAAACAGCTAATTTCCAGTTTTTCTAAAATCTTTGAGGTAGTAATTATAGCAGTGAAGCTCTGAACACCACACTTAATCACTTGTTAGTGAAGCAATTTAGATCTTCTTCACAAGTATCTTTTGTACCTTAATGGAGATGATAGGATGCATTATTTCTAACAATCATGAAATTTTCAGCATTAGGTAGAATACTGAGGAAAAATCTCAAGGCTTACATTTCTAAAATATTAGCAGACAAGAAATCCTTTATTTCTTATTAAGTTTTAGACTTTGTGATTTAACAAATAAATAGGAAAATAAGAAAGAGAGAACCATGTACCTGCTGCTTGTTCTCTCTAGAATATGGTAGCATGGTGGAAACATGGAACATAATTTCATGACCTTGAAAAACTGTATAGATGGAACAGGTTCCAGTTGTATCATCTGCAAGGGAAGCCAACATTTTAAGGAGGAGCATGTCCTCTACGTTTTCTGAAGATGGAAAGATATTCAAGTCCTTCTACCAAATCTTCTTCAGTTATCCTTTTTGGTCTGATCCATTTTAGAAAATGTCCACACTGCATGCTTCATGTGAGTCCAAATCCAAGTTTGCAAATAATCTGCATATTCACACTTAAAACCTACGACGACTTTCACCTACCCTCCTGAAATCACACGGGTCTTCAACCCACAATGTCCTACTATCATGAAGCAAGTAACATGTCAAGCTATTGCTCACCTCATTTCATCTTAAAATGAGACTGTTCACCTTGATAACACATGTCATAACTGCATTCCATACCAGTGACTAAAGCTGACCTGACTCTTTCCTGGTGAAGCAGAGCATTTAGTACACATATGAGGAAGTCTATTTGGGGATTGTTTCTTAACTATGATAGATATATATGCAATAAAAAGAAACATTTAGAATGCAACTCCACCCCCATTTATTGCTTCAGATGAATTCTTACTTTTAGTGTCCAGTCCTCCTCTGTAGCCTGACCAGCCTTTCAAAGTAATTGTGTCGCCCAAGAGATGCAAAAATCGTTGAAAACTTTCACTTCCAGTTTCTACATGTGGGAGGGAGAAATGTGACCAAAAAAGCATACACATACTAATAGAACATGTTTTTAAAATAAGCAAAATAAGGAAATGGGTCCTGCTTCCAGGACACAAGTTTCAGCTGAATTAGTTTCCTTTCATGTCTTCAAGCCTACTGCCTTTCCAGAAACAGCATCCTAACCTTGCAGAATAGGCATCATCACGTGACATTAAACAGTGACCTCTTTTGCTAACACCAATGCTGTTCAAGTGCATAGGAGAATGTGATTGTGCTGTAAAAGAGTGAAAGACTTACAAGCAGTGATTTAATGAGTTGCCTCCTTCAACTGCATCTTTTTTCTAAATGTTATGTCTCTCAGACTATTTCTAGAGGAGAGATTTCACTGTCTTTCAAGCTGTACCAGTAGGCTTTGTACAGCAACTTCTTACAGAATTAGAAGGCCCTGTGCTACAATTTTTCACCCAACATATGAAACCAAACAAAACAACTCTTCATATAACCACTTCCTCCTGCCTTGTTTCCGGCTCTAGGCACCATCTTCCTTTTTTGTTTATTCAGATGAATACAGTAATTAAGGAGAAGGTGAAAACTCACCATTACTGAACATTTCATCATCTGTAAGCTGACCATCCTTAGCATAAAGGACTCCAAATTTAAAATTCACAGATCCCTGTGAAATAAAACCAAATATTATATGATAAACAGACAATGAAACAGAGGACCTAAAAATTTGTTTCCTCTAAAGACTTTTATATATGTATCTTTGTACACATTCTACACATCAGAACATACACTTTATACCATCTCCTATATACCATCTCCTAATACCTAATAATTTACCCTTAAACTTTTATAGTATAGCATAAATTATTCATCTAAGTTGATGATCTATTATTATGAGATATTACGTTGGTGCTCAAAGTTATTTTTGATGTCATGTTCTAAAAACATTAATTTTTACTGTAATTAGCAATTGATTTCAAAGTCATCATAAGCATGTCAAAGCTGTATTCACTGGACAGGTCTGTGAGCTAGAAGTGCTGAAGTTTATACTTACTTCTTGCTCTTCAAGAACCAATAAATCCTGTAAGCAAAAACAGTATCTTTAGCACACTTGTATTAAAGATTCTACAAGGATGATAGTTTTGTGTTTTTAAGTTTTGATTTGAAATTGACAGTTCAATAGAAAAAGACAGTTTAAGTACTACTACACATAATCATCATTATTAGCCGCTATTGGAAGAAACAAACTAGTAGTATTTATACTTAATTACTTCTATTTCCAGAAAATAATAAAGGAAAAGAACCAAACAAAAAAAGTCACCTCCGACCTTTTGTATCTCAGGATGAAAAATTTCTCTTGGGCTCTTCTCAAATTTATCAAGACTCATAGCACTGAAACACAAATGAAATAGTGCTTTATAGAAGGGCAAGTACACATTTCAATGCTGAACCACCAACTGATTGCAGTAACAACTGGCTACAAAATGAATTGTTCCAAGAACCTCTGTTAAATGGAATGTTTTGTGGACCTGCCGTTTCTTTCCCAAAACACTAACTTCCAACACTTCCTAAACTTCTTTTGTATTTTAAAAACAGAAATTAGGAAGACCCCCCATGTGGAGATCAGTTTTAAGTCTATTTATTTATAAAGCACAGAGCTCTACTATATCACCCTTCACTTTGGCTTTAAACATAATCACCATAAGCATTTTAGGAGGGCTCAATAACCAAAGCTAATTTTTAAGTTCTCTCTCTTCTTAAATAATTCAAGGCAAGTCAAATGAAAAATGAGAAGTCCAGCATCAAATTCATACAGCAATGATTCACAGGCAGAAAAGATATTCACATAAAAAGCAGGATCAACTGCCTCAATAAACAGAAGTATCTAATTCATAGCATTTTTTTCTTAACTTATACTTCTGCATTTAACATTCTCTCTATGCCCCTTTCCGTCCATCCCCAAGCATTAAAGAACTGTGTGGTATGTCATGGAACGCCAAATGCAATCTGCCTGGGGCACAGCGAACTAACACAGAGGTGAAATCTTTCTACTGTTGCTTGTGTTAGATCACAGCGCAGAGATTATTTTCTTTAGTTCCTTTTGAAAAGTACTAAAACCTTCCAAAGAATTTAGAAAAAGGACATTTATTACTGCAACTAAGATTCTTTAAGACAGTCTTTATCTAGATTCACACCAGGTGTAAACAGGTTGAGATGTCAAAGGACTATCAACTAGGCCTGAGGGATGCGACAAGGACTGTAAAAGCAAAAAAAATAGTCAGGGAAGAGTTTTCAGTCCAAGCTGAAGCAGGCAAAAGGAGATGACTTTTATGCAATTGACTGCATGTGACACACACCCTGAGAGAAACAAAGTCTGAAACAAGCCTTCCATCTTCCTCTGTAGAGTACTGGAGCATCACAGGGTGCTAGAAACAGGTCAGGGTGTTCTAGCTACAGAGTTACAGCCCTAGGTAACAGATGACAGTTTCTGCACCATGGGATGCCTGACAAGGTAAACACTTGTGGGGGGAGTGGAGAGAGAGGCTGGGTTGGAAAGGGATGTTAGGAAGAGTGACTTCAGTGACTGGTGGGCAGACATGGAAAATCAGGTACTTACGCAGGTCGAGAATACAGTACAATTAGGAACACTATTCAAGCCAAAACAGTAGGAGTTCAAAGAGAGCACTTAGCTCAACTTGAAGAAGAAGATGAAAGGTATCTTAAGTGTTTTCAACCCACTATCTTGACGCTCCAAAACAGAGCCCCAGCCCAGGAAATCAGATTTAAGAAGTGAGACTCAAAGGCCTGATAGCCTCTCAGGTAAATTCAGTAGTCTGGGACTTCTCATAAATCTTGTGCAGTAGCAGGAACATCCAGATCTGTTGGTAGTGACTTCACACCAAAACACATGGTCTGCATCCAGAATTCTCCTTTCACACAGGCACTGACAGTGTTAACCGATGTCCCGGTTTCAATCAAACAAGAGATATTTGTTCCTACTCTATACAGATTACAGGTTTTAAAAACCTGCAAAACACACAGTTATCTGGTACACACCATTTGTTTAGCAAAAGACACTTTTAATGGGTTCCTAGAGAAGCTAAAACCCTTACAGAAGATCCATTAAATGACACTGTCAGAGAGGAATTTAAGAAAACACACCACATAATAAGATTGAAAAACTGCAGATTAAATTTTAATTAATGCTTTGAAAATCAGTGCTCTGACATTTCAGCTGATGAAATTGTTCAAAGAAATAGAGACAGTGTTGGGTTTGCTCACTTTATATTCTCTTCTACCACAAAAGAGGCAGGGCAGAGTACAATCATGCTCATACAAACTCTACATGAGAGTAGGAATTTTCATGGCTTCACTGTGAATTATACACCTGTAGTGTGTAGTAAGACCCAGATGAAGACAATCAGCTAAAGAAATAATTCTTGGCATCTTGACTGCTTGCTTCCTTCCTGCTAGGGCCACATAATAACCAACAGTGAAAACCTACTATTCCTTACCTCTTTTTATTGTCTAATTTTAAAAAATATTTCTTCTCTATCACTGCAGTTCCACTTAGTACCTGTTTTCCAATTGAAAATTGTCCCTCTGCTGAAGAAAAAGTGCTAAGAAATTTCTCCACATTAAAAGTTTTCACTTTGCCTGTCCAAGAACAGGCTTTAAAACCACTTTTTGCTGCCTCCAATGATTAAGACTTGCAAAACTGTTTTTATAGATTTATCATGAAAACCACAGAACATAAGCTCTGAATTACAGGAAAAGGTATACAGATAAATATCTAAACTGATAACTTATTTGTAAATACATACCTTAATATAGATTTCACTGATAATGTTTTTGTGGGACTGTAAGGGAGACATATTTTCTGAGTACCCTGTAAACAAGAAAAGCTAGGATATGCTACAGGACATACCAACTTTTTCTGCATAATCAAACAGGAATATTAATAAAAAACAATTAAGTTTAAAAAAGAAGAAAAAAGGTAATTTTACTTAGCTACATTTACTGATTAGATTTATTACTTAGATTTATTATTACAATTTTTACGTTGATATATTCACTGATTTAGAGGAAAAAAAGTCATGGGTGTTGCAAAGAAAAGAAAAGCAAACCATGCATGTCTACAGTAGAGCTGCTTGTATAAAAGACTGTCATGGTACACACCATGTCATGGAAAAAAAGTGAAACCAGTTTCAGACCTGCCTATTTTCTTACCATTGTACAAGAAAATCCTAAAAGCAGTATAAAGTCATTGACTAAACTGATCATAGGATGTGATCAAGAACAATTTAGGCATCATTTCTAAAAAAAAAAGCATTTTGTTAGAACAATTAGAAAAGATCTGACATTACAGATTCCTGTCAAAAAGTTTAGTGTAACATTATCTGCAAATTTAGTTTAATTTTATCTACTATGGTAGAATTATATGCTCTTATTATATAAGATGAAAATATGTAACAAATACTGGAATTCTAGAGAAAGAAGAAAAAGCATATGATAAACATATCCAAAACAAACAAAAAAAAGTCAGAACAGCAGTTAAATATTTGTTTCTTACTGTTTTTCTCCAAAGTATTGAATGATATTGAGGAATGCGCTGATTATTTTGGTCAGACAGTACAACAGACAGGAAGAAAGGGTTCTTCTCTGCATCTGTACCTATATAATTCTGATGAACTGTTGGGAGAAAAACAAGTAGTACTATCAGTCATAAGGAAGACACACCCATCCACTCGTGTGCAGAATCAAAGAGACACTAGTCTATACATAAAAATATACCATTGTATTAATAAATAACTACGTATTTATATATAGATGTGTAAAAAAAACACCCCAAGAGATAAGTACAGCTTTTAAAGCCAATCAGGATTTCAAAACATCCGTTTTTGGTAGCAGGGGTTTCATTCCTTACAGAAACCCATCCTCAGTTTTCAGGTTAAAAACACACGAAACAAGGACTTGTTTCATGTACAAGACATTAAAAAATGTTTTAATACTAAATTAACACCATACCTTTTCCATATTGAAATAATAACAATTCAAAACTACATTGCATTTTCATTGGTCTGAATTCCAATCCATCCGCAAAAAAATAATTACCTTTCCCTAAAAAATACTTGAAGTACCATCTTGTATGATACTCTGGGTTTTCCAAATGCACATCTGTTCTGTGCCATGTACCTGGAGCATAGTCTGTATTCTGAAATAGAATTGGGAGACTGTTACATTAAATGCCAAGGGAAAAAAAGAGGATAAAATATAGGCAAAAACAAATAAAGACTGGCTGATTCACTTGAAATTTTAGCTGTAAACTAGTTTTTAAAAAGCAAGGATTTTTCTGAAGTCAGTTGGTGTGTAGCTGAAATAAAGATTTCTCCCTCTCATTTACCCTTTGTTGTAATTTCTCCCTAAGTACTTAAGTCCTAAAATGTCATTGAAAAGGAGGTCTTTCAATGTAGAATTTGAAGACAAACATTTTTAAAACTTAAATAAATTAATGCTTTCTGGTTTCATTTTCTCAGTTATTCCCAAATTAATCCTCAAAGTCTCCTTGCTTAACTAAAGCATGCCTTGGAAGTTCTTCAGTGCTGTTTCTCATAAATTAAGGTAAATTCCCAAGCATCCCTCAAGTCCTTTCCCACTATGAATTAACATGCGAAGAAAAAGCCATTCTCCATAATCATTCACCCTGTGGTCATTCATCACCCACTCTATGAATCTTTCTGCGATACGAGCTAATCGGCTTTTAAGCTGCATGAAACTGAGCTAAAAAGACAGAGAACCAAACATGACCCCCACATAGAATCAGTGCAGAATAGTCAGACTGCTTTCAACTGTAGAGAAACATTTTAACAGAGTAAAAGCAGAATATTTTAGTAAAAGCCTGTCTGCACAAGCCAGCCTTTAGTCCAGGCAACAATATTAAAGGCAGTGTCCTTGAAACTCTACTGGAGCAGTGAGAATAAAGAAAAACAACAGCCTTGTGTATTAAGAAAAGCATGCAAAACAATATGTATTAACCAATAGTAACTTGCTAAGCCTGTGGACTCTGTCAAACCCTATAAAAGTGTGCTAAAGATAGAAATAAACAACGTTCGCCATACTACTGTGAAGACTCGTGAATAGTCTGAGCAGTTTCTCAGTAGTCAACTCTGCAGCCAGTGCTGATGCAAGCAGATGATCAGTAACAGTTTGCTGTTACTATTAGTTTAATACACAGCTTACCAAGATCTTACAAGTATTTCTAGAATATAAGGTCTTCTTTTTTCCAATATTAAGATGGTATTTACAGGTGAAAAAGTTTTGCCAAGGAAGATAAAACATGAAGTGGAAACCTAAGTGTCACTGGAGTGGTTGCAGGAACACACTGTGAGTTTAGCAGAAAGAAAGATGAAGAGAATGACTCTCTGAGGCTCTGCTCAACTTCTTTCTCTCTTATTTGAAGATAAGCATAGCCGTGAGAAGACAGCTAAGGGTCAAAAAAATGAAACAAAACCTCATCACGCCAAGGAGCTAACTTTAAAGCACAGAGGTCAGCTTGGACATCATAGTACCAACAGGACAGCATATATACACAGTGATGAACTAGAGACTGGGAAGTGTCATTCAGAGGTGTTTTTCTCCTAACACAATCAAGTGAGCAAAAATGTTACTAAAACGAAACAAAATGCCAGAATTTTCAAAGTCCTCTTCCTTAGTAAATGACTGCAAAGGCATCTTTCATAGGTGAAAAATAACTGAATATGAATAATTTTTTCAGCATTCTATGAGCATTTTCGGGCACTTACCTCACCAGAGGAGCCATTTTCCACACGGAACCGTCCAGCTCTTTGAATGGCTCCATCAGCATCACTAGATATAAGCTATAAGAGAGTTTAACATAGAGGTTCCATTTCCAAAAATAGCATATGATCAGCAATCAAAGCTTACTACCATTTCTTTTTGTTCCAGGCATCCTGAGTCCCCACAGAGAAGAGATCAGTCTAGCTATTACTAATTTGACTGAAGATTTTGAATGACCCCGCAAGAACTCTAACCAGGCATGAATGACATGCTACTGTGGAAAACATGTAGCAAGAGAAGTTAAGTATTCAACTTAACCTTTAAACATCTGTACTCCAAAAACAACACACTTTCATAAAATGCTAGCAGAATTTTTAAGAAAAACAACCAAGAAACAAGAACATTTGTGTGAGCTTATTGTCAATTTATAATTATAAATAACTTTTTCTTTTCCAGCAAAAGACTCTAAGTACTAGGAATGAAAGAGCCTCTTACCAGAAAACAGTTTACTTGACCTTTTGGATTAAAACACCACAGCTTTTATGTGGAATGTATGGAAAGAAAAGATACCTGGTGTTCCCACAGTGCAACTTCCAGCAACTAGGACACCAATTTACACCCAATTAACACACACATTAATAAATATACTACCCAAGACCTTTAAATTTACAACTATAGCTAGTAGAATACTTGTGATTTCCTCCCACAGTAATAGAGCTGGAGCTCATTTTCTTAACTCCTCCCCCCTTCTGCTATCCTACAGTAAATTTGTGTAATTTCATTATGACCTTGTAATCAGAATGACACTGTTTTAACTGCTGACATATTTTCCCAGTGGAGAAGAAATTTATATATGAGAAAAAAGAAGTGCCAACTTAATTGTTGAATTTCAAGAAAATACAGAATAACTGATAGATTCTAGGGAACTGTTTTCAAAATCCTAATTCTGACTAGTTCATTTAGTTTTAAGCCCTCTCCCACTATCATGGGTCATGTACATATCAAATTATATACACATGTATGTACACACATGGGCATGTATACAATTTATAACTTAAATAATTGCAAGTATATCAGTAAATACTACCCTAATTTTTTGCCATCTTCATATTCTAAGAGGAAGAAAGGCTCAATTTCCATCTGGAGGTAAACACAGTATTTATATAACACTTCCTTTCCTGTTACAATTAAATATTAATTAATAAGGTAGTAAAAAGATCTGCTCTCACAGGTCTGATGTATATCTATTCAGAAACCGCTTTATATAGCTTACAACTCTCAAGTCCAGCTAAGAAAGCACATTTTCCAAACTAGATCAAATTCTTTTACTTGGAAATGAAAAGGATTAGAGCTCTGCATTATAAGCTGATAAACTGAAGGACAGGCTATGTTCACTTACAAGCTCCACAGATCCATAATGCTTTCTGCTAAACTCTCCGCGTCTGCAACCCAGATCTTCAGAGACAGAGCTGGAATAGAAACACTTCATCAGTGTACACAAGTCAACTAGCCTTACATTTCCCACAGTGCTATACCCTGCCGTTAAAAAAATATCATTTCTGCTGAGCAAGGTTCACAGCATATAAACTCACTGCTGCAGGGAACCCTTCTTACAGCACGCACAATCTCTAGCAGCCATTGCAGTCTGGCTTTCACATTACTCCTAAAGGAAATGTCCGTGCCCTGACTGGAAGCAAAAGCTATGATTAAGTTAAATACTTAGGCATGATGCAATCAGAGTTCCAAAGCGGGTGGTGGCTCATAACTGTGTTCAAAATGTAAACTTAATGTCTCAAAGAGAACAACTGCACTGTACAACTCAGTAAGACCACACATAGTAGGTTGCTACTGGCTTTTTCAGTAATTTTTTAGCCTACACACAACAAGAAACAAAATCAGTACTTTAATTTTAGAGCATAAGGAAATAACAAGCATTTCAGAGGTTTCCCTCCACCACCTTAACAAAGACAGAAAAGCGATTCTAGAATGTGAAGTCCAAAATCCACCTGCATTACCAACCTCATACCATTGTATCACTTTACGCACCACCTCTTCACAAACTGCATTCCAAAAATTTGAAGACACGGATTGTCTTCAAATTATTTGTCTTATTCTTTGTCTTATTATTGTCTTTGTCTTGCCACAAACCACACCCTTTAGTATCAAAAGTATTTTTCTGACAGCACTCTCAATAAGTAAAAAAACCAGGAGTATATGTGAGCTAATGATTAAAACAAGACTGCTTTAATATCAATATTCTCATTCACGTCCCAAATTCAAACTACCTAAAACATACCTACCCTTCAAACACACTAGCAGTCCTTTTAAAAATCAGAATTATACTAAAGAGCTAATATCTGCTTTTACTCAACCTAACTACTTTATATCGCACATCACCTGTTTCATATCTTGTAAATAAAGCAGAATCTTACACCAACATAAATGCTATAGAGACAACCTCTTAAAAATTAGGCATCTTAGCTTCATTTTAGGCACAGGTAAGATTCACATTATCACGCTACTTTGCATCAGTGCATATACTCCCTAATGAATTCTTGCCTGCATACCTCTTTGTATCTCCATTCTTGGTTACCATCAAGATTTGTACTCAACTCTCTCACATATCACATCTGCTAATTTAAAAAATACACTGTGATTAAAATCAACTGTTCATATGAATTTTCTTCATTGAATTACATCCTTCCTCAGTCCTGATCTATATAAGAAAAATGGCTGTTCGAATTATGACAATTTTAGTGTTTTTATCCTATTAAGATGAAATGCCAGCACTAAAGAGGTTAGTTCATCAGTGCCTCAGATGGGCTCAGTAGTTTAAAATTTACTTACATTGTGAAGTATTTAAATACAGATGCGCCTTTACTCACATGAATATAACTAACCAACTTGCATGCATTTGTACAGCATCTACACAGTATACTCCACCTCCCTTTCCCATTTCTCTGGAAATGACAGATGCAGTCGTATAAATGAACAGTAATAATGAAGAGGAGAGAGGACTACCTTCCCCCCGTTTCAACAGAAGCTCCTACTAAACTGTGCTGAAAGCTGAACAACGAAGCACAATCAAATGCATTTGCTAATCTAAATGTAGACATTTTTAGGATCCTAGTGTCAAATCACAAGTTTTGTCTTTCAGAAGTTCGACATTGGAAAACACTTTGCCTGGGGGTCGGGAGAGTAGTGGCAGAAGGGGGTGAGTTTGCACCTGTGTGATCAGAAGGATATAGCCTGCGTGCTCCCTTGGGCTTGCCATTCTCCTTAGCATCTACATGTTTACTTGTCAGTGTCGGTCAATCTATTTTCATTTAAGAAAGTCACAAGCACTAACGCAGCCAGCAATCGTGTAATTGCAGTGATATCCCAGCGCTATCTGCTTGCACGAGCACAAGGCTGAATACGCTGCGAAACCGACTCCGAAGCCGCTCGTCCGACTCCGCCCACACCACCTGCAGCAGCCCGAGGGAGACGGCTGCAGCTCGGGGGTCCTGCTGCTCCGCTAGCCCGAGGACCAGCCGCCCCACACCACAGCAGCGTCCAGCGCCGCTCGCCCGGGCGGACCCTCCAGTCCCCGGTCCGTAGAAGCAAAGCACCGCCTTCCTCTCCGCCATCGCCGGTCGGCAGCGCGCCGCGCCCCCCCCACCCGAGCTCAGCCCCCTCCTCCGGTACCGCTGAGTGAGGCCGAGGAACCGGGTGGATGCCCCTTCCGCGCTGCTCAGCTCCATGCGGGCGGCCAGACGGAGACTTCACCCCTCCAGCGTTGCTCCCGCGGCTCCGTCCCGAGCGGCAGAGATGCCGGCAGCTGTCCGCGTACATCCCGCTACCCCGGCGCACGGCCCCCGCGTCCGCCCCGGGCCGCCAACCACTCATATGCCGCGTCGGCCGCTGCGCCGCCGGCAGGGCCCGCCGGGAGTTGTAGTCTCGGGCTGAGAGCCGGCTGCCCTCCGCCGCCGGGAGCTGCAGTCCCGCGAGGGGAGCGAACGGGTCCTTCGCCCCTACGCCCCTGTGCCAGTACCGCCCCTCCGGAATGTCGGCTTTATAAACGCCAAGGTAAAACATCGTTCCAGACGAGAGTTTTACATGGAAAGTAAATACTATTCGATATGCCCGCAAGTAGCAGAAACTAGTCAGTTCCAAGACAGCCAAGAGGATAGGTCAGATTTGCTGCGGAATGCTGCTCTCAAATCCAGATTGAGAGGATTGATGAGTTTGTCTTTACAAACAAGCTATGGGTCTGCTGATAAGATGCAGCTATCAGTGAGAGACAACAGAAACAATGGCATAGATTCCACTGAAAGATGAAAGAAGCACTGAAAGAGCGCCATGAATTCCACGAGAGTTAAGAATTAAGAAGGGATTATGCATTGGGGGTGGAGGGGGGGGGAAGGTACCCCAGGTGTCAGGCGTTCCGGGAAGCCTGTACCTCTCAAGTACGTCAGCCTATGGGGAAAGAGAGAAGGGACGTACGGCCTAGAATTAGGATAAAAAGGAGGCTGCACCCTCCAAAAATTTGAGAGACCCCAGGGGAATGCCCCATGGCCTCTCCCTTTATTCAAATAAAGTAAAAGGATTCCTCTGTCTCCTTTTTGGACATAAACCTCTGGTCTTTGTGGATTGATTTTCCTGACAAGATGACACACCACAATGATTCATTTACACTTACATGACTGAAAGTTAGCTTGCGTGGTGACTCACAGGCCAGATGAAATGCAAAGGACTACAAGACACATCTACACAGCATTGTACTTGGTACTGAGAAAAGCCAGTCATCAGAGTTTTTCAAAAATCTATCATAATAATAAACATATTACCTAGAAGTACAGCGTCCATTTAAGGGCCCCCTAAGGCTTTTCACAACCACAGGAGACTCAAGGACCCAGGCACACTTAGGGAGAGGGTAGGTAGCCAACTTGTTGAGATTTGGCCCATGTGCCACTAAACTCATCCGTTGATTTTGGATTTCTTTCTTGTAGCTAAGAAGACTGAGAGGCTAACCAGCCATCATGGCACTTTCCAAGGCAGACTTATTTCAGGTCCAACATGGATTCATGTCGCTGGTCATCCAAAAGATAAGTTGGGGGCCACGGCTTGGAAATGGGATGATAGTAGGGTAGTGGGTTGGAAATTACTGGGACAGGTTTAAAAATTAGTGGAGGGGAAACGGATGTCCTTTAAGGGGTCTCTTAGGACAGCTAAAGGGAGTGGCTCTACTTTTGATTGCTGGTGTAGGGTATGCAGTGCAGAACAGTTCCAGTCTGTACTGTCCAGTCTGTGTTGTGTTGTCTGGTATGCTGTGTTGTCTAGTATGTCTTTGGGATCCCTTGGATCAGATATCTCTGCCTTTTCCCCTGGAGGGCCTTATCACAAGCATTGACCATCATTTCTAGATTCTTGAACATTCGCGTTTCTCGGCACTGCGCTGATATAGTTTGTTCTTTTTTGAAATCCTCTACCTATCTTCGAATGGGTACAAGTCCTTATCCACTGTAATGAAACATTGCGGTATATAACTGCCCAGTCTCTGAGTCTCTTCTCAGAAGCATCGAGTCGGACATCTTTTGAGGCCTCATTCCTGGCTCTGTCACCATCCATCCTTTCCAGCTGTGCATTGTAACATCCTGGGGCTTGGAAGATTGAATGGATATGAGGAGCATTCTAAATGTAGAATGTAGATCTTGATCATTGTGACCAACAGTTCTTTTAACAGGTCACTGTTGAAATCTTTTCTTTGGCTCCTTAGAGCCTCCTCCATCCACCATTGCCATACCATTGGCCATCTCTTTTGGCGTTGTCTTGGTCCTTTGCCATTATTCTTCTTGCTGGGATCTTTTTTTATCACACTTCTGTCATACTGCTTGTGGCATAATATGTTGTTTGTGTTTAGCCTGGAACTGCTCTGCCCTGTGGGACAGATGGGGGGGTAGTTGGAGTAGAAAGAAGACTTTACAGGTAACGTTTTGTTTTGCTTAGCCACCTGAGCCACATCTCAGATGGAGTGACCGTGGCCAGTCCGTGCAGAAGGCAGGCAGAGACAGCAGAAGCAGTACAGAGGTGTCTTGCAGTTTTCTAGTCATTTGTCTTACTTCACGCTGTTGTGAGATTCTAGGCAGTTTGCTTTGAGAAATGTGAACTTTGGAAAGGTTAAACTTTCCCTGTGCAGCTGAGTGACTTTGACAAATCTTTTTGCAGAGGGATAGGAACCCAGTAAACCTGATACGAACGCAGGAGGCCAGAGGAATATGGCAACAAGGTGGGTCGGCACCCCAAGTCCGAGCTGCAGCCTGACTTTCTTGTTTCTATGTTTCCCTTTTCATTCACCTTTTCATTTCATTTTGAAGATGAAAAGCATTCAGCACAGCCAGGTATCAGCACTGGGGGAGACCATGACCGGATGAATACTGGCAGCCAAGATGAGTATAGTTTCCAGCACAGATTCAAATGCTACCAAAGTTGTTGTAGTAGCAATGAAACTATAGCCTTTGGCGTTTTTTTGTGTTTTACAGGTGGCCTGCAGCATTTAAACTGCCAGTCCAATATGACCAAGACTCTTCCAGAAGGATGTCACATCCAAGCAGTTTTGGACGGAAACTACCTCAGCCACACTTTTGGACCCTGAGTTGCTACACTCCTTTCCATTTTGTTTTGCCCCTTCTCCCTGGGCAGGTCAGTCGTTGTTTGGCTTTTCAGGGGAAGCCTAAATGGTGGCTATGTTACAGCATTTTTCTTTGTCCCGATTTCTAGGAAGCAAAGCTGGATATCTGCAGTCAAGATCAAGCAGGCAAGGTGAGCAGTGACAGGTGGAGATAGTGAGTTATTATTGCTTGGGTGCCACATTGTGGTGCAATTCTCAATATCCATTGCTGTTTGTGTGTTTTAGGCAGCCCACTGATATTACGCTGAGGCCCCCTCACCGACCTGCCAACAGACCTAGTTTGCTTCTCTTGTGAGCCCCAGGAAGTATTACAGGAGTCTGTGATGAAGTTTTGGCCTTTTCCACGTGCAGGTGCTGTCAGGGTAGCCTTTAAGAATGACCAAGGGGTTGCGGTGAGTCGGGGATGTTGGGAGGAGGAGTGAGGGTCCACTCAAGTTTCAGCAGTGCCACATCACCGTGTGCCCTGCGCAGGCGTGCTCTGCGACGATGGCATCTGGCTCCCAGTGTGGCCGAAGTGTGTGGACCCAGGATATGGGTGTTTTCAGGAGACCGTGAGTAGCAGAATTGTCAAGTTTTGGCTGATGTGCTGCTAAGATCACACACTGACGTTCAAAACAGAATGTCATCTTTATTGTATCAATGAAAGATTTATTATATCTTTTGTATCAAAAAAATATTTATTATATCTTTATTGTAGTGAGAGTATTGTATTGAGACAGCATCCTGGTGACAGCAGGGACTCGCCAGACAGCGAGGTGGCCTTCCTTGGCACCCCATGTGGATTCTCACTCCTGGGCTTCTGAAAGATAAGTCGAAGGCTTTGACCCACAGAGGGGGATGAAAGCGGGGTGCCGGGTCAGGACTCGTGGCCAGGGATTTTTGAGTCAGCTTTGGGGACGGGGCAGTCCCAGCTGTGGCCCCTTAGGCCACATCAAGGGAAAGCCTCACTTTGGCTCACAATGCTGAGGTACGCAGGACAGAGCAGTCCTGGGGTGTGTCGTGTCACTCGTTTGTTGTACCTTCTGTGTCTTTTGTGCCTCTCGTGTCATCTGTGTGTTGCCGAAGGCTTTCTAGGGGCTTACAGGAAACCCTGGCGTCACTCTTAGCATCTCTGATCTCTGTGTTCCTCTGCCCGGTGCCGAGGCCATCAAAGCTTTGGCTCGGGAGCTCTCAGAGGCCTCGGAATCGCATCACTCTTTAGAAGCATCCGATCAGATGTCTTTTAGAGGTCTTGTTCTGAGCTGCGTCAACAGCTGTGCCCCACAAGGATCCATTGTTGCAGATTAGGACTTGTACGAATGTAAAGATGAGTGGAAGATTGTGGCCATAAAGATTTTCGGGCATCCATCTTGGCAGTTCTTGGACTAAGTCGTTCTGTTGGCATCTTCTTCCTCCGGGGTTCTACAAGCCTCATTGGCTTGCAGTCTTTCTCACTTGGGTCTTCTCGTTCCACATTCTCTCAGTCCTTGTGGCCATTCTTCTAGCCCAGAGTTTTGTCTCCCTGTTGTGTCCCCCTGTCTGTTGTCTTGTGTGTCACGGGTGTCTGGGTGTATTTGGCCCAGAGCTGCTCTGCCCTGCTGCCCAGCCTGGCTGTAGGTGTGAAAGGACAAGTCCGAGGCCCGTGTAATTTGAAATTTGGAATGTAGGCTGTAGTTGTAGTCTGGATGGTATTCCTAGATTGACACAAGATGTCTGGAGCTGTGAAGTTATCCTGCAGCACTTTGACTTTTGTCCTAGCTTTCTTTCAGATGCGGATGGATTAAATTTGTGGCAGAGACCCCCATCCCAAATGAGGATGTACCCCCAAGAATGTCAGTCACAGGTTTTGACTGCTGCCAATCCCTGGTGTTGTTTCGGGGTTTCTTCCCAGGTTTTTGTTTCTTTAGGTGTTGGGTTTTTTGTTGCCTCACTCATGTTATTTTCTTATTGTCTGTGGTGCTCCACACGCCACTGTGCCCCACTAGATTCTTATATCCTGTTCTCTGTCCCTATTCTTTTATAATTTGTCTCTTTTGTGCTGCCCATCCCAGCTTTGTTTGTTTTCCTTTTCCCCTCGTTGTATTTGGTGTTTCTATTCAGGGTTTTTTGCCTCACTCATGTTCCTTTTTTTATTCTTGGTTGCCATATTGTGCTCCCAGTTCCACTGGTTCCCACTGGATCCTTGTGTCTCATTCTCTGTCCTTGTTCTGTTTTAATCCCCCTCCATTGTGCTGCCCCTCTTTTTTTTTTTTCCTCCTTCATCTTTCAGCCTGTTCTTTCTTTTCTTCCTGTGTCCTCTCTGCTGCCACTCCCTCTTTCTGCCTCTAGCCTGTGCCTGGGGTTTTGGGGGAGGGATTTCTGGGACCTGCCCCCCTTTTCTTGTTGCAGCAGAGCTCCGTTTTGGGAGGGGGTCTAGACCTAGAAGGGCTTCCAATAAAGCAAGGTGCTGCTGTCCAGGGCAGTCGGAGTTGTTCTGTGCCTTCTTTGGGGGTGAGAAGCAAAGGCTGAGCGGGACGGGGTGGAGACTGGGGGGCTCCCATGTCACTTCGGGCACGCCGAGGACCCCACCACACGCTGCGCTGCGCTGGAGGAGCAAGGTGAGCAGGGAATGGGGAGGGCTCGTGCTGGTAACCCTTCCCCAGAGGGGACCCCAAGCTGCCAGGAAATTCCTAGAGAGGGCTGGGTGCAGAATACAAAAACCTATTGAGTTTTTCTGGTTTGTATGTTAGTTATTGGCAAGGAATAGGAATTTATGTCTAAATTCCTTTGGAAAGAAGCCCTCTCTCTGTCCACTCCATTGTTATGATTTTATAATGTCAGTAACAGAAATGGGTTTTGTTTTTACATATATTACTTACATGTGTGATAAATGTAACTTTGGAAATCTTAAAAACGAGTTTCACTTAATAAATTATAAAAATAATTTAATATAAACAAAAGACAATTAGGAGACAAAAGAAATAAAGCAAAGGGTTAAAACGGCCGGGTGCCCTGGTGGGTTACCAGGAACACACCTGGTATCTCAGGAGTGTCCTTTTTATCCCATCTTTGCTGTGAGAGGTTAATGCATATTCAAGCATGTCCCCTCCCTGGTTCCACCTTCTTGGATCATGCTGCAGATGGTCACTTGTTGATAACAGCCTGGGCCCCTCATCCTTCCCCTGAGGGCAGCTGGTCTTCATATCTTCTGCTGATAACAGTTTGGGCTCTATTGTTCTGATAACAGCTTGGGCCCCACTGTCCTTGCCCTCTGGGGTTTCCTTGCCTTGTACCTAGGAAATTCTTTTAAACTTAAGACTTGTTAGCATAGCTAAAAAGTATTTAATATATAATATTCATCTGCGAAAGCCAATATCACAATACAAATTTATAACAAACCCCTCCTCTTCTTTTTTTATAAATCATTTGGCTTGAGCAATAATTCTTGTATTCTAGCTTCTAGCACTCGTTCATTTTTTATTTTTTTTTTTGTGCCATTCCAGATGTAGCCAATTTTGAGTCTGTAGGCATTACTACTATTTGCATGCCTTGCACTACTTTGGTGATTAGCCAAATTAAACAGGGGATTAAACAAGGAAGAAATATTAAACCAGCTGTAGCACTGCTACAAGAAGAAACTTAGCTTCTTCTACTACTCTATCCCCAATGTATTATCCCACCAGTTAGTGGTCATTACTGATTTTCATTTTTGGACTGGCACATGGGCCATTTTTCTGATTTCTTTGGCGATATCTAGAACGGCATTTTTATTGTCATTGAAAACAACAATCTTATGTATTAATTTTCTCACAGAACACCCCTTCTTTTATCCAATAAATAGTCTAAAGCCAGCTTATTTTGATATATTGCCACTGGCTTTCATCACTGACTGGCTATTAATTCTATAGCTCCAGCTGTTTCACTGGTTATGATTTCTACAACAACTTGGAGTTTCATAATGCAAAAATTGGGGTTCGATATCTCCAACTTCCATCTTGTGCCCAAGAATGTTTCTAATATGTGTTCAGGGGCTATTTCTCATCTCCCCATTTTTGAGGTACTCAAACTATTCCCTTTTATTTCTTTTTAGGACCTCAAAAACCAACACCCCCAACTAATTTCTGTCTTGTCCTGACAAAAAGAAAAATCCTAGCTGAATCATTCTCAGAGTACAATTCCCCTTCCATTGCGAAGGGAGCTTTGGGTATGCCCTTTTTTCACATATCCCAAAATAAGACATCTGGTGCTTTCTAATAGTCATTTTTCTGTTGATTTTTATTTCACCAAAATTTGACTATTTCCAGAGTAAGGATTTTTCCCTGTACTTTTACACTGGAAGAATCTGGTTCTATTACTATGTACACATTTTTTTTTCTTTTACTTTCCTTTGGGTCTAATACCGAGTTGGTTTCTCTGGAACTTACTATGTACAAGTTTTATTACCAGCTTTATACTTTTTACTAGGAGTATTTCTCACTTCATGAAGAAGTTTTCTCCATTTAATTGCTGTTTGAGCTTTGCTTACATGTCCTGAGTGAGGTTAATACAGGTCTAGGTTACTGTGTTGGCTTTATCTTTTCACTTACCATTTGCTCTCTTACCAAATCTTGGTTATTTCTCCTGGCAACAACTGTGAAGAAAATCCATCTTTTTCTCTTTTTTTTTTTTTTTTTTTTTTTTTTTTTTTGGCAGTTGTTTTCTAATCTGTTACTACTTGTTCCTAGATTTTCTGTGGTCTAATATTTTCCCTTATGCATACAGGTACTTAATTTGGATGGGTTATAACAGTGATTATCGATACTGGTGTGGGTAATAAGAAAGAAACCCCGGTGTCATTCCATGTAAAGCTTTTGATAGCATTTGTAACATGGCTTTGCTGGTGTCCCAGAAGGGAGAAGGATAAGTGACAGAAGAAGGAATAATAGGGGTCCAGTATGGCTTACACCCCCACCAATCCTGCCTATGAGGTTACAGCTCACAGCAGGTGTTTATATTCTTCTCGGTGGCGAGTTGTAGTGGTCAGTCTGGTCTTGCCCCCTCTTTCCTTGTCACTTCCTCTTTTGTAATTTCCAAGCAAATTTCTTTTGACACCTTTTAACAGCAGTTTCCCACCGTTCCTCAGGTACTTCCCACTCAACAAGCACTAGTAATTTCCCATCTGTAAAAAAGAGTTATCATTTAAGTTATTCTTAATAGATTTGACACCTAACACTTCCTGCAATGAGAGGCTTAACTTTGTGGACCACAATACCTATTATTCTCTAATTTAAACACTTATATTTAATCCAGATAGCATGTCCCGTATTGGGATGATTTAGACAATGTGTATGATGTGGCACTGATGGAAGTTGTGGTTCTCCCCCCTCCTTTATACAAATCACAGGCAAAAGTAAAAATATACGAGGATTTCCCAACCAAAACAGCCCCAGTCCTCCTGTTTGGAGTGGGAGTTTTCCTCCCCAAGGTGGATATTGAAAGTGTCCCAGAACTTGTCCAGGCAGGACTTGAAACTACTGATACAGGCTTGGTCTTACTTCCCAGTTAGGCGTGATTCTTAACTCATTCCTTGGATCATTTGGATTGTTTCAGTTCATTACCGCCGGTCTCTGCTCAAGAGTACATTTGGTATCACTGGGTTTGGGTGTTACAGTCCAGTCCTCAGCTCTTTTGATCTTATTGGTGTGAATCCAACTTCACTCTTTGGTCCAGATTGCAGCTTCTCTGCCTTATCAGTAGTACCTGAAAACAATTTCTTAATAACACAGGGAGAATGAAAACGTCACATCAAAATTTTCCATCAGTATTCTTTAAAATCCTTGGGTTAAGCGAAATTTAACAGTTAACATAGGAGCCGATCTCTTTCTGTGCGTTCAGATTAGTTAAACAAGAAAGGCTAGGTTAGTTTTGGCTTCAAATAAATTACATTCATTACCTTTTTTACCTTTTGGTTACTATTTACTTGTTTAGCTTCACAAACTTCTTTTTATCGGTTTCTTAGAACAAACCCCTTCCTTTTAACAACAAGAGTAAAAGAAATAGAAGAAAAAAATAAGAGAGAAAAAAAAGATCCTATTTCAAGAAATTAAACACCTTGATGAGGTTTTCAGAACCTAACGAGCAAGATTACTTTTGCTTTGGTCTCATCATCCACCGGTCTGTTTCTCGGCTTTTGTTCCGTTCCTTTCCCATTCACAGCAGTTTTTCAGGCTATCTCTCTCCCCCACCCCTGCTGCCGCAGCTCTGGGCCGAGCAGGCTGTTTCAGCCGCTCGCTCTGCAGGGGCCCACTGGCGTCCTTGCCAGTCACTTACGTGCTGACCCTGGGACAAAGCTGGTGTCCCCTCTTTCCCTGCTGTGCCGTCCCTTCACACAAAGGACTGGCATTTTCAAACACACTCAGCTCCCACCACAGCCGAGGGGCAGAGCCCAGAGTCCACAGTGCTCTGGTCTGGGGCTCCTCTGCTGAGCCAGCTCGCTCTTCAGCGGCAAACCTCACCCAGCACCGCTGCAGGGCCGGCGAGCACTCCCAGCACCCCGCACCCCTGGAGACCCCGGCACAGACAGGGCGGGTCCCGCTCCAGCAGCGCCACTCACGAACCGCGCTCTGCACCCTTCACATCGGGTGGGAGAGGACCAGGAGCCGCCACACCGGGCCCTGCTGTTCGCCACTCACAGGGACCGGGTCCTGCTACAGCCGCTTTACATAAAAGCAATAAAACAACACCTAAACCTAGCAACTCTTAACCCAGCGCTCCAGATGCTCCTAACATCTCCTATTGCGGGCACAATTCTCACCTCTAATCGCGCTTGAAAGTTTTTCTCCCCCCAAGCCAGTGCTCACTCTTCGGAGCCAACAAGACACTTCTCGCTCTCTTTCTAAAAATCTTTACATCTTTAATGAAAGGAAACGCAAACCTCTCTCTTTCTCTTTGCCACTATTATCTCGCCACTCTTTACACCACATCCCTCCAGAATCTCTACTACACAAATTACTTTGCTTCAGAATCAACAACAAATTCTAACACCTCCTTTTGGGGACGCTCCCCAAAGCCATCAAAGGCGCTAGACACAGAGACCAGTCAGCTAGCTAGCTACTTTTACCAACTAAAACAAACTTGAAATTTCTATTTCTACTGCCTTGAACAGATCTTCAGTCAAGCTAGAAATGAAGACACAGACATCATTCTTCTCTAAGTTTTCTTCTACAGGTACAAAGGAGTCTATCTTCACACAGCTGCTTAATGTGAATAATCTCTAGTGTAACTTTTCTCATGACAAGATAGGTCAGGTCTTTTATTCTTACAGGCATTTAGATACATTGACAAGTTTCTGACAATACCTTTATGTTTCAACAGTACTTGCAGTTTATATACTATGAACAATCTATAGAAAGAACCAGTCTTACAATTGTTTTCGAACTCTTCTTTCACAAAATAAGACTCATCTCTAAATTAACACATTTACTTATTAAAATAGACCAAGTTTAGAGTCTCCACAATCCTCTTCTTAATTCGAAACACCAACAATCTTAATTTTAATCTTTTAACTGGGTCCACTTCTGCTTCTGTAATAAGCACAGCTGCAAAACAACACAAGCACTCCTAGAGACATGTGCACTTTCTTGGCAAATTCAAAAGAACAAGAAATCATGGCAGTTCTGAGCCTGATCTTCAGCTAAACACACTATCACAATAACTCTTTAGCAATCATCAGAGAGATGATCAACATTTCATATTGTGAAAAGAGACAAAATAATTTTCAGCAGCAGTAAAAAGATTTACAACAATCCACAGGATTTTGCTTTTAGGCTGACACCAGGTTCTGCTGTTAAGAATCATGGGCTGTGCCCATCACAAACAACATTAGGGTTAACAGCTCTAACACTTATTGACAACCTGATAAGTTTTCACCTCAAGAAGTGACTACTATGCAAATTACTGTAACTTGCCTTTAAAATTATAATCAACCACAAAATTCTACGATATTCACTAAAGTAAAGAAATTGGAAGGCATACTAAGAAATGGGTTTGTTTCTCTACAAAATAAATATTGCAGTCACTCAAGAAAAAAACAAACAGAGCTCACTTCTTTTCCATTTTCTCCCAGGATGCATACTCTTCCTGAAATCTCAAATTTTAAGCACCGACACAACTTATTGCTGCAGAAGACCACAGCACCATCATACACGGAATTCTCTCAGAACCCGATAAAAACAAAGGCTTGAAACTTGCAGCTCCCTTGGTTTGGAGCTGATACCATACGCCAGTACTGCTCCATATCTCGCTCACACATCTGGCTAAGAAAAAGCTCTCTGAGACAGTTTGACACCAGTCCTTACTCTCGATATCACAGAACTTAATGTGCCCGAGGTCTAGTAAGACCCCAGCATAGAAAACCTGGGTCCCAGAGGGACTCACCCAGCTCTCTCACCATTGGGCATGTTCCCGGCCTGTTTCACAGCTTCAGGAAGTTCCAGGAGTCACTGAGAGCTCCTCCGATCCCCCTGTGCCTGGAGCAGGGAACCCGAACCAGCATCTGTGGTTCAATCCAGCCTGCCCACAGCTGCCTAAACACAGCTCTGCGGCTTGAGACCTCCAAAATAAGTTTAAACAATCCAGGGACACCAAGACTTAGAAGGCCCCTGCCCTCACTTTACTCAAAAGGGATGAGCTGAACTCATCCCCTCAGGGCACCCTCCATGCCCTGATCTTATCAGGGCCGGAGCTCCAGGAGTTCTCTTGCACTCCTGAGGCTGACCTGCCCCTCTGCCCCAATAGCTCGGCAGGGAGTAGCCCTGGGAGCACCATCTCCCAGGAAAACCTTTCACCGCCACCACAGCGGGGCAAAGAAAACTTCTAAAAAAACCCCCAAAAAAACCAAAAACCAAACAACTTCAAACACTGAATCACATACCAGCTCACCAAAACGACCCCTCCCGTGCAAGCAGCTCTTGTTGCCCAGGGGGGAGGAAAGGCACGGAGGGACCATCACCACTAAAGATAACCTTGGCTTTGCTCTGAGAGCAGAGCTGCTATCCCGCTGAGAACAGATTTGATAAAATACCCCCGCGGCCCCTGGGCTACAAGCCCCAGTTCTGGTTTGCCACCCCGGGGCTCCAGGACAGGAGCTCGCAGGGAGGAAGCGAATCCCTCCATGTGTCCCCACCATGATCCAGTCCCTGTGGAAGCATCGACCCGTGTTCACTCTTACTCCAACACAGCACAGAAAACCTTTCCTCTTTAACAACACAATTCCAAAAAAAAAACCCCACAAACTTCAATGCAACAATCACACCTATTTACGCATTCTCACATCTGTTCATTCAACTCCACCCAGTCACAGCAAGACAATAAGGTGCTCTTCCCTTGTTAATATCCGCCCATGGGCACTGTAATATGTCAAATATCCCAAGTTTCTTGGATTATTCCTCAATTTGGCAGTTTTAAGTCCAAATTTGTTGGATTTAATTCTCAACTTGACAAAGTTTTACAGAATACACATTTTACTCTGTTTTCCCAGTGGATTGTGCCAGGAAAACCTTGGGCTCCCTTTCCCGAGGGGCTCACCCCTCCCCTGAGACCCAGTCCCAGTAACCCCGGGGGTATCTTGCAACCCCCGCTTCCCGCTCCCCCAAAGATTACTTACAATCCGTCTTCTTCTTTGGGTCTTCGTGCACAAGAATTATGGAGCAAAAATACCACGGTTTTATGGAGCCTTTTTTCCACTTTCCTTTGCTTTATTTCTCCCCTTCTTGTCCTTGGGTTTTTGACCTGCAGCTGCTTGGCCCACGCTAGGAGAAACAGAATGGGATCTGCTGAACTCAGCAGGGGCGCGCCTGTTTCCCCGTTCTGGATCTCCGGTGGTCCTAGAGGTGAGGTGCTTATCCCGGACGAGCCCCCAAAAATTCTTAAAAACGAGTTTCACTTAATGTAATAAAGAATTGGATGAATAAAAATTCGAAAGAAAAGGTTTAAATAAAGTATGTGTAGTTATAACTGATGAAAATATGGAACGAGGAATTCTCCTCCAGGTCGAGGTAGAATTCCTCTTCCAAAGTTACAAATTGCAAAAGAACCCCCCCCCAGATAACAAACCTCGGCAGGCACATCAACTCGGAGGAAAGAACAGGACAAAGACCATCATAGAGACAAAAGAACTAGCCTGAAAGTCTACCTCCGGACCTAGGCAACGCCCAGCCGACTTCGGCCAGAGACAATCAAGCGAAACAAAAGGGACGAGCCTCAGGAAAATGGTCGTTGCCAGAATTGAACACCACACCCGCCAAACCTATGCTAGAGTAACTCAATCAAGAAGGACAAAGAAGAAACAACTCCTCCGAGATATCCATCGGCACTAGCCCGGATCCCTCGACTCTGCTGTGATGAAATATGTTAAAATACATACAGACTCACTTTGCATTTGAGGAGACTCTGCCCAGACACTTACTGACTCAATCTTCTAGGCCAGGAAATCCATTCACCTGACAATCAGGGACACTTGGTGAATGGAAGCTGATTGGAATTCTAGCCTGGGGACATAAAATCCCTATAAAAACCCAGGCCAGAGAACCCTCAGACGTGGATTTGGGAACACCTATACCTTGCGTATAGACCCTGTCCACCCAGCGCTGCGCTGTTCATTTATTGTGGTTTTTCCTCGCTGTTTTGCTGTTTTGTTAATTTATAATAAATTTATCTTTTTTATCTTTAATCTGCCGTTGCATTTATAACACTTAATAAATTATAAAAATAATTTAATATAAACAAAAGACAATTAGGAGACAAAAGAAATAAAGCAAAGGGTTAAAACGGCCGGGTGCCCTGGTGGGTTACCAGGAACACACCTGGTATCTCAGGAGTGTCCTTTTTATCCCATCTTTGCTGTGAGAGGTTAATGCATATTCAAGCATGTCCCCTCCCTGGTTCCACCTTCTTGGATCATGCTGCAGATGGTCACTTGTTGATAACAGCCTGGGCCCCTCATCCTTCCCCTGAGGGCAGCTGGTCTTCATATCTTCTGCTGATAACAGTTTGGGCTCTATTGTTCTGATAACAGCTTGGGCCCCACTGTCCTTGCCCTCTGGGGTTTCCTTGCCTTGTACCTAGGAAATTCTTTTAAACTTAAGACTTGTTAGCATAGCTAAAAAGTATTTAATATATAATATTCATCTGCGAAAGCCAATATCACAATACAAATTTATAACAGAAAAAATTCGTGAAAGAAGAAATAAGTATATAACTGTATTTATAACAATGTAGACCACATAAAAATATAGTGTGGCCTAAAGATTCCTCCCCAGACCCAGCAGTAACTACCTATTCAGGCGATAACGACCCTAAGCGATGCTTATCAGCCTGAGAGAAAGAGCAGAACACGGGCCGTCAGGCTAGACAATGAGAGGAGCCCAGCTGAGATACTCACTGGCTCCACATCGAATCTGGATACCCCACCCTATAAGCCACGACCGAAAAAGCAATCTAACTAAACAATGAGAGGAGCCCAGCTGAGATACCCATCTGCTCCACACTGGACCTGGACACTTCTCCCTGAGAGTCCAACCAAAGATACAATCAGGAAGCAATCAGAACTTTTACATACAAAAAGACTCTGCCCAGTTGTCTATTGATTCAGTTCGACGGTTCCAGGAAATCCATTCAACCAACCATCTAGACTCTTTGTGGAACAGTGACTGCTCGGAGTTTAGCCTCAGGACACAAAATCCCTATAAAAACCCTAGACAATCAACCCTCCGTGTGGATTTGGGTAAATCTGTACCTCTGGGTATAGACCCCTGTCCACCCAGCACTGCGCTGATCTTTTTTATTGTGTTTTTTTTCTCCCGTTTGTGATTGAAATTGTTTTATAATAAATCGCTGTCTATATTAATCATATTTTGCCGTTGCATTTATAACACATGTAAAATGTGAGTGTATAAAACACATCTATGCATAAATGGCATATTAAAATGTACTGACTGAAATTTATATGTATAAATTCCATAGAGATTAGGGTGTACTGCATACTAGTGCTGATTAAAGCTTTATATTTTTGTCATTCTGATGTGTTAGGTGAATGAATTTATAGAGTTTAAAAGAGAAAGAAATGTGTCTTGGTTCTAGAAGACAGGTGTCTGCTAGGGAGAGCAGGAGCCTCCCTTGGGATGAAAGAACGTAGACCCCCCTCCCTCCGAATTATTATAATTTTGAAATCAAGGGGCTTTCAGGCAGAGATCTGGGGATAGGAATAACAGTTCTTTACTAGTATAACCCGGCAAACAAGCAACAATAACTACAGCATTAACAAGAAAACAGAACCAGGGACCCCGTGACAGCTTTCTCGGCTGAGACGGGATGGAGGAGAGGCTTTGTTTTCACAAACCCCTCGGGTCGGCAGTCCCGGTGCTCCTGCAGGGCTCTGAGGAACAGTCAGCTGGAACAGCAGGGATGAGCTGAGATCCTGGGCTGGTGGATGAGGTGGATCAGCAGCTCCGCGGCGGTGCCTGGCACTGCCACACGTCCCGGCAGGACAGGGGGTGCGAGGCCACCAATAAAGAGGGAAGAAGGAGAAGAAGCAGCAGCTCCGTCTGGGTGATGGCGAAATTCCCTTCTCTCCACCGCAACAGCTCCGTGCCCCAAAGTGTCTTTCCCTGAAGCCTAAGAAAGCCCGCCAAACTGTCTCCACCCTCCTTTTTTCCTGGCCCCTTCCCACCCTGGGCCCGGCCACTCTTTGTCTTTTGTCAAGCACCCACCAAGTACCCACAGTTAGGTTTTCCTGAAACTAATGGGTAAAAATTTCACAGGCAAGCCAGAACTAAAAAAAACCCACCTAACCCCAAACATATATAAATATGAATATAAATTGATAAAAAGATACATTAAAAAATATTTAATTAACTATTTATGGTGAAGGGGCATTTTGTTTTTATTTGGTTAGAGGCAGGTCTTATAAATAAATAAATAATTTAGAAATGAAAATATACAAATCTATAATAAAGGTATAAATATAGGGAGATATATATCTATACACATAAAAAAGAAATAAATACAAGTAATATAAAGATATGTAAGTAGATTAATACTCAATATGAAAAATACATGCATATACTTAAATATAATATATTTTAATATATATTATGCATTACATATGTGTATAAATATAGAATATGAATATGATAAAAATAGATATTAAAATATTTAAATAAAGGGGGTTTTTGTTTTTTATTTGGTTAGAGGCAGGGCTTGTTAAGTTTGGGTTGGGGGTTTTTTGGGGATGTTGTGGTTTAAAAGCATTAACTAAAAAAATTACTAGAAAACTTACTAATTTCTTGTTGTGAGATATGGATTGGAAAAAGAGCAAAACAGGCTTAAAACTTAAAAGGAATAAATAAAGTTTATTAATAAAAACTACAAGGATAAGAAACCAGAATAAAACTTCCAGAAACTTTTTTCCCCCAGTACTTAATCATTCTCTTCTTCACATGACAACATAGAGACAAAAAAACTTGGTGGTTAAAACAGTTTCAATTTTGCTACAGTCTTTTCATCAGTCTTTGTAGGGAAAAAGAAGTCCTCTTCTAATTTATGGAGGTTTTTTTGCAAGAAAACTATTTTCTTCATGGCTTTTTATTTCTTTGATGCCAGCCACCTGGTGTTGGGTGTTAGGTGTCCTTCTTTTAGTTCTTTTAGTTACCTGTGGAATTTTTACCCATTAATTGCGGGGAAAACCTAACTGTGGGTACTTGGTAGATACTTGAAGAACACGAAGTGTTCGGCCAGGCCCAGGGTGGGAAGGGGCCAGGAAAAAAAGGGTGGGGACAGTTTGGCGGGCTTTCTTCAGCTTCAGAGAAAGACACTTTGGGGCACGGAGCTGTTGCGGTGGAGAGAAGGGAATTTTGCCATCACCCAGACGGAGCTGCTGCTTCTTCTCCTTCTTCCCTCTTTGTTGGTGGCCTTGCACCCTCTGTCCTGCCGGGACGTGTGGCAGTGCCAGGCACCGCCGCGGAGCTGCTGATCCACCTCATCCACCAGTCCAGGATCTCAGCTCGTCCCTGCTGTTCCAGCTCAGTGTTCCTCAGAGCCCTGCAGGAGCACCAGGACTGCCCACCCGAGGGGGTTTGTGAAACAAAGCTTCTTCTCCATCCCTTCCCATCTTAGCTGAGAAAGCTCTCACGGGGTCCCTGGTTCTGTTTTGCTGCTAACACTGTAGTTATTGTTGTTTGTTTGCCTGGTTATACCAGTATAGAAGTTATTCCTATCCCCAGATCTCTGCCTGAAAGCCCCTTGATTTCAGAATTATAATAATTCAGAGGGAGGGGGTCTACATTCTTTCATTCCAAGGGAGGCTCCTGCCCTCCTTAGCAGACACCTGTCTTCTAAAACTGAGACAGATTTTGGCACCCAACATTGAGAGAAAAAGGGCAAAAAAGGAATAACAGTTCTTAAATAACCTAACTTTTGTGTGCTGGATTTAGAAACCTTGTTAGGTAGAACTATGTTGATTAGCTTACCCAGGTTCAGGGGGCATGTGGTCACGGCTATATTTCTTCCATTTGCTGCACCTTACTTAAATACAGGTCCTATAACTAAGGCTACTGTGGCTATTATCCAGTGTGTTTTGTGGGTTGATAAGGTGAGGAATTCATGGATGTTTAACGTCCTCTGGATGGCAGGCTCATGGATTCAGAGCTATCACACACTAACTGGATGGTTTTCAAGTTACTTTAATAATGGTACCTACCTACTGGGAGAAAAAGACAGCTGGGGAAATTTTCTCCCAACCTTTCACCCAGTTCCTTTGGTCTACCCCGCCAGTTTTCGAAGGGTTAAAATCTTCCCTGAATTCTAATGACATCATACAGTAGCTGGGGTTGCTGATAGGCCTGTTCTACTTAACATTCAGAGACAATGGGAAATTGATTGGGATAAGCACCCTGACACCTTCCCCAGAGACTGGGGGTGCTGCCCCAGAACCTGACACAGCCCTAGAGACTGGGGATGCTGCCCCAGAGCCTGCCCCTGCCCCACAGCCAACCTCAGAAATGAACCACCCAGAGTGGGTGGGGGTTCTGGTGAAGGAGATGCATGAGATGGGCCAGATGCTAAATAAGTGCATTTCCTCAGCTGCTGAGAAACCCTCCCCCTGCCTCAAAGAGGGAGAGTCTGATGGTGCAGCAGTGGAACCCACAGACGTTACAACCATCCAGGTTCTAGCTGAACCACAAGGGCAGTCACAGCCAGCAGCAGTTGCCCCTGTGGAAATGAGGAAGTCTAAGATGAAATCACCCTGTTGATAAGGATAAGAAAGGAGGGCCCTCACAACCCACAGGGGAGCCAGAAGTTGAAATCATTACAGAGTCTCTGACATATGGCTGTCTCTGTAATTTGCAAAAAGACATTGTGAGGCGGGGGCTTGAGCCTTATACAACCTGATTACTTCGGGTCTGGGACCTTATGGGTACAGGCGTGCAGCTGGATGGTGGCGAGGCAAGGAATGTGGGACCCTTGACCCAGGACTCAGGTGTGAATCAGATATTTGTCAGGGAGCCACGGCCCCTTTCCCTCTGGGAGCGGCTTTTGATGAGTGTAAGAGAGAGGTTTGTCCACAGAGAGAGAATGGAAGAGCACTATCATGTAAGGGAATGGAAAACCATTGAGGAAGGGATCCAACAGCTGAGGGAAGTGGCGATATTAGAGGTCCTTTTTGGGAGGGGTGGACAGCATGATAATAACCCCGACAAAGTCAGGTGCACTGGGCAGATGTTGTGGAGTCTGGCAAATCTAGGGGCCACGTGAATACACCAGCTTCATTGCGACGATTAATGCTGATAACAACCGAGAGACGGTGGGTTCTGTTGCTACCAAGCTTAGAAATTTCAAGAGTATGGTCCATGGCCCGCAGCACGCTTGGTTTTCTGCTGTGATTAAGGAACTCAAAGAGGAGATGAGGGAAATGAGGGAAGAGATGAGGAAGAGCAGTTCCCATATGGCACCAGTGCAGGTCACAAGCCCAAAACTCCAAACCCAATGTCCCCCAGCTAGAGAGAGAGGCAACACCTCACGAGCTGAGCTGTGGTTCTTTCTACGTGACCGTGGGGAAGACATGGCAAAGTGGGATGGGAAACCCACTTCTGCCCTGGCAGCACGAGTGCGTCAACTCAGGAAGGGAACCATTAACCAGAAAGGTTCCACTAAAGTGAAGGTAGCCTCAACCTCCCGTGACCAAACTGCCAGATATTACAGAAAAGAGGATGACCCTCTTGAAGGAACCTCTAGCATGTATGCCCAGGGAGGAGAGGATGACCAGTGCTACAGGGGCCCTGCCTCTAGCCAGGAAGAGGCACAGGAAAACCAGAACGGTGTAAATCCGATGGCCTGGCACATCAGAGCCACAAAAATACGAAGCTTTAGTTGATACTGGTGCACAGTGTACCCTAATGCCATCAGGACATGTGGGGGCAGAACCTGTTTCCATTGCTGGGGTGACAGGGGGATCACAGCAGTTGACTCTGTTGGAAGCCGAGGTGAGCCTGACTGGAAAGAGTGGCAGAAACATCCCATTGTGACTGGCCCAGAGGCCCCGTGTATTCTGGACATAGACTTCCTTCAGAATGGCTATTACAAAGACCCAAAGGGACTCAGGTGGGCTTTTGGAATAGCTGCTGTGGAGGCAGAGAACATTAAGTAATTGAACACCTTGCCTGGACTATCAGAGAACCCATCTGCAGTAGGACTCCTGAAAGTGGAAGAACAGTGAGTACCAATTGCCACCTCGACGGTGCACCACCGGCAGTATAGGACAAATCGAGATGCTGTGATCCCCATCCACAAGATGATCCGAGAACTAGAGAGTCAAGGGGTGGTCAGCAAAACCCACTCACCCTTCAACAGCTCTATTGGCCTGTGCGTAAATCTGAAGGAGATTGGAGATTGACTGTGGACTATGGTCCACTGAATGATGTAACTCCACCTCTGAATGCTGCTGTGCCGGACATGCTGGAGTTCCATTATGAGCTGGAGTCCAAGGCAGCGAAGTGGTATGCCACTATTGACATTGCCAATGCATTTTTCTCCATTCCCCTGGCAGCAGAATGCAGGCCTCAGTTTGCCTTCATGTGGAGGGGAGTGCAGTACACCTGGAACTGACTGCTCTAGGGGTGGAAGCACAGCCCCACCATCTGCCATGGACTGATACAGGCTGCCGTGGAAAAAGGTGAGGCTCCAGAACATCTGCAGTACATTGATAACATCATTGTGTGGGGGAACACGAAATGGAAGTATTTGAGAAAGGAGAAAAGATCATCCAGATTCTGCTAGAAGCTGGCTTTGCCCTCAAGAAGAACAAAGTCAAAGCACCTGCTTGAGAGATCCAGTTCCTGGGGGTGAAGTGGCAAGATGGACGGCGTCAGATTCCCACTGAGATCGTCAATAAGATCACTGCAATGTCTCCACCCACCAGCAAGAAGGAAACACAAGTTTTCCTAGGCACCATAGGTTTTTGGAGGATGCACATTCCTGAGTACAGCCAGATCATGAGCCTTCTCTACCTGGTTACCAGAAAAAAGAATGATTTCCACTGGGGCCCTGAGCAGCAGCAAGCCTTTGCCCAAATCAAGTCAGAAATTGCTCATACAGTAGCCCTTAGCCCTGTCAAGACAGTCAGAATAGGACCAGACGTGAAGAACGTGCTCTACTCTGCAGCCAGGAGCAATGGCTTGTCCTGGAGCCTTTGGCAGAAAGTGCCTGGGGAGACTCAAGGCCGACCACTGGGATTCTGGAGCCGAAGCTACAGAGGGTCCAAAGCCAACTACACTCCCACGGAGAAGGAAATCTTAGCTGCCTATGAAGGAGTCCAAGCTGCCTCAGAAGTGATTGGCACAGAAGCACAACTCCTCCTGGCACCCGGACTACTGGTGCTGGGGTGGATGTTTAAAGGAAAGGTTCCTGCTACCCACCACGCGACCGACTCTACATGGAGCAAGTGGATTGCCCTCATCACACAGTGTGCCCATATTGTAAACCCAAATTGCCCTGGGATTTTGGAGATAATTACAAACTGGCCGGAAAGTGAAAACTTTGGTCTCACTGATGAAGAGGAGCAGGAACAAGTGACACGGGCTGAAGAAGCTCCACCGTACAACCAACTGCCAGCAGAAGAAATATGCTATGCTTTAGTTCACTGATGGTTCCTGTCGCATTGTAGGGATGAACCAGAAGTGGAAAGCAGCCGTATGGAGCCCCACACAGCAGGTTGCAGAGGTCACTGAAGGAGAAGGTGGATCAAGCCAACTTGCTGAACTCAAAGCTGTTCAACTGGCCCTGGACATTGCTGAAAGAGAGAAGTGGCCGAAGCTCTGCCTCTACACTGATTCAAGGATGGTAGCCAATACTTTGTGGGGATGTGGGCTGGAAAGGTGGAAAAGGGCCAATTGGCAGCGTAGGGGAAAACCAATCTGGGCTGCTGATGAGTGGAAAGACATCGCCACCAGGGTAGAGAAACTGTCTGTGAGGGTCCGTCATGTAGATGCCCATGTCCCCAAGAGTAGGGCTAATGAAGAGCACCGAAACAATGAGCAGGTGGATCAGGCTGCAAAAATGTCAAAGACTTAGCAAGTCTGGAAACACAAGGGAGAATTGTTCCAAGCTTGATGAACCTATGATACCTCAGGCCACCAGGATAGAGATGCCACCTATAAGTGGCACGAGACCGAGGGGTGGATCTAACCATGGACAGCATTTCTCAGGTTATCCATGACTGTGAGACGTGTGCCACGATCAAACAGGCCAAGCGGTTGAAGCTGCTATGGTATGGTGGGCGTTGGTCCAAATATAGGTATGAGGAATCCTGGCAGATTGACTACCTCACACTGCCCCAAACTCGCCAAGGCAAGCACTATGTGCTCACAATGGTAGAAGCCACCACTGGATGGTTGGAAACCTACCCTGTGCCTCATGCTACAGCCTGTAACACCATCCTGAGACTTGAAAAGCAGGTCCTTTGGAGGCATGGCACCCCTGAGAGGATTGAGTCAGACAATGGGACTCATTTCAAGAACAGCCTTATAAACACCTGGGCTAGGGAACATGGCATTGAGTGGCTGTACCATATCCCCTACTGTTACCGCCGAAGATCAATAGATCACGTGGACACACGTCGAGGTGTGGTGCAAGAAAGAGCAGCGTTTATTTTTCCTCCCAGGATTTATAGGCTTCTGACCACGGCCAGGGATTGGATGGTCAGTGTAATAAAGAATTGGGTAAATAAAAATTCGGAATAAGAGGTTTAAATAAAGTATGTGTAATTATAACTAATGAAAATATGGAATAAGGAATTCTCCTCCGGGTCGAGGTAGAATTCCTTTTCCAAAGTCACGGATTGCAAAAGAACCCCCCCAGATAACAAGCTTCAGCAGACTCATCAACTCGAAGGAAAGGACAGGACACAGGCCATCATAGAAACAAAAGAACTAGCCTGAAAGTCTACCTCCAGATAAAGGCAACGCCCGGCCGATTTCGGCCGGAGACCATCAAGCAAGACAAAAGGGACGAGCCCCAGGAAAATGATCGTTGCCAGAATTGAACACCACACCCGCCAAACCCATACTACAGAAACTCAATCAAGAAAGACAAAGAAGAGACTACTCCTCCGAGATATCCATCGGCGCTAGCCCGGATCCCTCGATTCTGCTGTGATGAAATATGTTAAAATACATACAGACTCACTTTGCATTTGAGGAGACTCTGCCCGGACACTTACAGATTCAATGTTCTAGGCCAGGAAATCCATTCACCCGACAATCAGGGACACTTGGTGAATGGAAACTGGTTGGAATTCTAGCCTGGGGACATAAAATCCCTATAAAAACCCAGGCCAGAGAACCCTCAGACGTGGATTTGGGAACACCTATACCTTGCGTATAGACCCTGTCCACCCAGCGCTGCGCTGTCCATTTATTATGGTTTTTCCTCGCTGTTCGTTGCTTTATTAATTTATAATAAATTTATCTTTGTTAATCTTTAATCTGCCGTTGCATTTATAACAGATTGGTGCCGTGACTCGGATCGGAAGAAACTGTGGGAGAATCTCGCTGTCCAGGGGGGTACCCCCGCTGATTTCAGCGGCCTGGGGAGCAGAGACCCTCCACAGTTCGCTCCGATTGCCGAACCAAATTTAGGCTGAGGAAAAAACCATAATAAAGAGGAAACGGATCCAGAGAGCTCGGGAAGGCGGGGAGCCTTCGGGAAAGCCGCGGCTTGGTAGCTCATAAAAAGTCATATGTGCACGAAGACGCCCTCGCAGGAAATTGCTGTAAGTACTGTGAGGTTGAGCGGGTGATCGGGCGAGTTTGTGAGAGACGTGACCTGGTCACGAAGCGAGTGTGGACTTCAAGGCCGCGTTTCCATCCTCCCGCGAGGGAATTGGCCGGCCGCGAAGGAAGCGATTCTGTGTGAAAGGGTCTCTCTTTCCTTACTCGTAAAGCCTGAGGCTAAAGGGAGTCTCAGGGGACCGATCAAAAGGGGGCTGAGAGAGGAAGGGACGTCCAGTCGAGCTCTGGAACTGGTAAACTCTCTCAGCCAAAAGATTTAGAAAGTCGAAAACACCGAGAAAACCCCGGTACAGCTAACCGAGAGGTAAGTATTGGTGCGATCTAGGACTTTCGGAAGCGAAAAAAAGAAAGACGAACACAACGCAGAGCAGGTAAGAATCGTAGGAAAATGGGACAGAGAAAAAGTAGAGTGCAAAAACTAGATAACGAGAAAAGCCCATCAGAGGAATCAAAACAAATGCTAGACATCCCACCGGAGAGTCCTTTAGGGTGGATGTTGAGAAATTGGGAAAGTTGTCCCGAAAAACGAGGGAAATCCAAGGCAAAAATGATTTATTACTGTGCCGAGATTTGGGGAGGACAGGAATTAAGAAACTGTCTCACTTGGCCAGTATTGGGGACATTTGATAAATGGACGTGCAGAGAATTACTCGCACACATAGAGAAAAAGGTCTCGTCAGACGCTGAGGAGAAAGAATATGCCAAACTCTGGTTAAATACCAAAGTACGGCTGTTTCCAGTGAAACAGAAAAACGAACATAAAACAGAGACCTGGGAACCCCTGGATCACTTACCCCCTCCGTACCGCGGGCCAGTAGAGCCTCCGGTGATGGACCAAGTAGTACCATCAGCACCCGAGGGTTCCATGGGGCAACTGGCAGAAGCACGCTCCCCTCAACCACCGGGAGTAGTGCCGGAAACCCTCACTACCCCCCCACCTGCAGAAAACCCAGCCACCGCACCCTCTTTGGAGTCGGTGTTGGCGCAAGGATGGGGCTTACCCCCTCCACAAATCCCGGTCCGGCCACCACAGCTGGGACCACCGAAAGTATCAGAAGGGAAGCCTCTGAGTCACTTAGCTGCGGCAGACATCCCGCCAGCAATGAGGGGAAAACCTCCCGCAAACTCCAGTTCCCCTCCTGCAAGCAGGACTCGGTGGAAATCAAAAATAGGGAATGGAGAATGGGGAGAGACAGAAAATGGGCATCGAATGTTCCCTCTCAGGGAAGTGCCAACCGCCCCCGGAATAATTGGATTTGTAAACGTGCCCCTTAATTCAGGGGATGTACGAGCATTCAAAAAAGAAATGGGGCGACTGCTAGATGACCCATTTGGAGTGGCCGAAAAATTAGACGATTTTCTAGGGAGTAGTATTTACACCTACGAAGATCTCATGGCCATCCTGAGATCCCTGTTTAGCCAGGAGGAGAGAGAAATGATTAAGCAGGCGGGCATCAGGGATTGGGAAAGGCGGCACCCGCAGGGAACACCCGGTGACCAAAAGTGGCCGAGTGTGAGCCCGAGTTGGAGCGCCCAGACCGAGGAAGGAAGAAGAAGCATGATGGATTTAAGGAATATCATCGTGCAAGGAATAAGAGAGGCGGTCCCCAGAGGACAGAACATTAGCAAAGTATTTGGGGAATGTCAGGGAAAGGAGGAATCCCCTACCGAATGGTTAGAAAGGTTGCGGAGAAGTCTGCAGATTTACTCCGGGACTGATCCCAGTTCCCCGGTGGGGGAGGTCCTGCTTAAAACGCAGTTTGTGGCTAAATCATGGGAGGACATTAGGAAGAAACTTGAGAAAATTGATGGATGGCAGGAGAAGAGTCTCCAAGAGCTTCTAAGGGAAGCTCAGAAGGTTTATATGAGGAGAGAAGACGAAAAACAGAAACTTCAAGCCAAAATATTAGTGGCTGCAGTAAAAGAAGTTCAAAAACACGAACAGAAACAGGGTAAACAGATACCTAAAAAACAAAAAGGATCTCAAAAGGAGGAAACTCCTCCTCGAAAGGATCCTCCAGAGTGTTTCTACTGTAAGAAAGTAGGACACATGAAAAGGGATTGCAGGAAACGAATAAAAGATGAACAAATATTTAAAGAAGATTAGGGAAGTCTTGGGCTCTTTCAAATGGGGACAGTAACAGCAAAAGAGCCCTTGATAAAATTGAAGGTAGGTCCCCACCGCCAGGAAATGAGTTTCCTGGTTGATACCGGGGCTGAGAGAAGCACCCTGCAGAAGTTACCTATAGGGTGTGAAATGAGTAAAGAAAAAGTAATTGTAATTGGCGCAAAAGGAGATCCATTTAAAGTCTCGGTAATCAAGGAGGTGGAAATCGAGTCAGAAAATAAGATATGTTTAGGAAATTTGTTGCTTGTGGAAGAAGCAGACTACAATCTATTGGGGAGAGATATGACCATAGCTTTAGGAATAAATATCATTGTGAAAAATTCGGAGTTAGTAGTAAAGGTGTTGCATTTGACTTCAAAAGATGAAAAAGAAATTGACCCCCGAGTATGGCACTCAAAAGGGGAAGTGGGAAAATTAGATATTGCTCCCATCAAAATTGAAATTGAAAATCCAGAGAATCCGATAAGGATCCGACAATACCCCATCCCAGCCGAAGGGAGGAAGGGTTTGAAATTAATAATTGACGAGCTGCTTAAAGGAGGCACGCTCGAGCCCTGCATGTCCCCACATAACACCCCCATCCTGGCAGTAAAGAAAGCCGATGGAAACTTCCGATTGGTTCAGGACTTGAGAGCTGTAAATGCTAGAACCCGAACCAGGTTTCCGGTGGTAGCAAATCCTTACACTCTACTAAACAGACTCTCACCAGAGGATGTATGGTATAGTGTAATTGATTTAAAGGATGCATTCTGGACATGTCCTTTGGATGAAGGGAGTAGGAATTTTTTCGCTTTCCAGTGGGAGGACCCAGATACCAATCGAAATCAGCAATTGCGGTGGACGGTCCTTCCACAAGGATTCGTCGAATCTCCGAACTTGTTCGGACAAGCCTTAGAGCAACTACTCACTCAATTCACTCCAGAGGAGGGGACAAAACTATTACAATATGTAGACGATTTGCTAATCGCCGGAATCACGGAAGAGCAGGTGAAGAAATGCACCATTTCCCTGCTGAATTTTCTGGGACAAAAAGGGTTGAAAGTATCTAAATCCAAGCTGCAATTCACAGAGCCCGAAGTAAAATATCTTGGACATTGGATATCACAAGGGAAAAAGAAATTAGATCCCGAGAGGGTGGTGGGAATTCTTGAACTTCCTGCCCCACAAACCAAGAGACAAATTAGGCAATTTTTAGGGCTCATGGGATATTGCAGACAGTGGATTGAAGGATACAGCGAAAAGGTGAAATTTCTGTATGAAAGGCTAAATACAGATCGATTAAAATGGACAGGGCAAGACGAAATTAAATTTCAGGAACTAAAGAATGCCCTCGTCACTGCTCCAGTTCTAACATTACCAGACATCAGTAAAGAGTTTCAACTGTTTGTCGATATAAGTGGACAAACAGCACAGGGAGTTTTGACCCAGGAATGGGCAGAAAAGAAGAAACCCATAGGGTTTTTGTCCAAAATCCTAGATCCAGTCAGTCGGGGCTGGCCTACGTGTCTGCAAGCAATTGTGGCAGTAGCACTGTTGGTTGGGGAAGCCAAAAAGGTAACGTTTGGAGCTCCCCTGATAGTTTATACTCCACATGATGTAAGAAACATCTTACAACAAAAAGCAGAGAAATGGTTGACCGATTCAAGGCTTCTGAAATATGAAGCCATGTTAATCAGCTCGCCAGGACTGGAATTAAGGACAACCTCTGCACAAAACCCTGCGCAATTTTTGTATGGGGAACCAACGGGAAAGCTACTACACAATTGTATTGAGGCAGTGGAATTACAGACTAAAGTAAGACCCGATCTGGAGGATCAGGAATTGGAAGGAGGAGAAAAATGGTTTATCGATGGTTCCTCGAGAATGATAGAGGGAAAACGTAAATCAGGATATGCCATCATAAACGGTATAACAGGACAGACTGTAGAATCGAGTCCCCTAAAAGCAAATTGGTCAGCACAGGCATGTGAACTCTTTGCTCTCCTAAAAGCCCTCAAAGGCTTGAAGGGAAAAAGGGGAACCATCTATACCGATTCAAGGTATGCATTTGGGATAGTGCATACCTTCGGGAAAATTTGGGAAGAAAGGGGTCTGATCAACACTAAAGGAAAAGGATTGGTACATGAGGAAATAATTAGACAAATTTTAGAAGCGGTCAGGGAGCCACTGGAGATATCTGTGGTTCATGTAAAAGGACACCAGACCGGACAACAATTCCATACAAGGGGAAACAATTTAGCGGATAAAGAGGCGAAAAGAGCGGCATTGTTGACCGTAAGTATTTCTGAGCTAGTCCCAAGGGAACCTCCAGAGGTTTCAGTGCTTCCTTCGGAAAAGGAGCAGGAAGACTTCAAAAAGGTAGGGGGACATTTCAAAGAGGGTAAATGATGGTTACCTGACGGGAGGGAGTTGGTCCCGAAGGGGATAGCAAAAGGAATACTCAAAAGACTACATGCACAAACCCATTGGGGAACCAGGGCATTGGCTGAACAATTTTTAAAATTCTTCGGGTGTAAAGGAATCTTCGAGCTCGCAAAACAAGAGGTACAGGGATGTGTGATATGCCAAAAGGTAAACAGAGCGAATTTTCGGCAAACCAATTGGGGAGGTCGGCCAATCTCATATCGACCATTTGAAAGAATCCAAGTGGATTTCACAGAATTACCGAGAATTGGCAGAAATAAATATTTGTTAGTTATAGTAGATAAATTGACACATTGGGTAGAGGCCTTTCCCAGAGCTAAGGCTACGGCCCAAACAGTGTCTAAAATTCTACTGGAAGAAATAATTCCTAGATATAGTATTGTAGACCATATTGATTCGGACCAGGGCACACATTTCACCTCAAAAATTATCAAACAGTTGTCCGATGCATTAGGGATCAGATGGCAATATCATACTCCTTGGCACCCTCAGAGCTCGGGGCAAGTGGAAAGGATGAATCAGACGTTAAAATCACAAATATCCAAATTGACAATTGAAACAAAAATGTCCTGGGTCAAATGTCTCCCCTTGGCATTGCTGAATATAAGAACCATGCCGAACTCAGAAACAGGACTGTCCCCCTTTGAAATGTTGTATGGAATGCCGTACAAGCATGGTATGCCGGTTGAACATCCTCAAACAGAGGATGTGCAACTCCAACCTTATCTCATTTCTATAAATAAAAACTTACAGGAGTTAAGGAGAAGAGGATTGATTCCTCAGAGCAGCACGTTGGGATTTCCGATCCACCAAATTCAACCAGGGGACAAAGTACTGATCAAAGGGTGGAAAGAGCAACCCCTCAGTCCTCACTGGGAAGGACCATTCCTCGTCCTCCTGACTACAGACACCGCGGTTCGTACGGCTGAAAAGGGCTGGACACACTCTTCCCGAGTGAAGAAAGTTTCGGTTCACGATTCCCCCGAGTGGAAAATTGTAACCCCTCCGGGAGAATTGAAAATCAGGCTTCAGCGGAACAACAAATGAGCAGCGAAGACAAGATAAGTTGCAACAATTTTGAATGTTATTGTTTTCCTTTTGTACATTTTAAGTGTGCATATTGTAAACAAACGTGGGTGACTCATTGTTTGGGAGGGCAAAAACCAAGAGGGTTGTGTGCCGCGTGTTACAAAGAGGAATTAGAACAGACCAACCTTTTTCTAGCACTTGCTACCCGGGTGGGTATCTTGGAACTCGACTCTCCGGAGTGGTTCCGATTTTTTCAAAAGGGATTACGAGGCCATTTGGACTGTAAAGCGGAACCTCTAATAATCGAGTGCCGCCGAAACGTAAAAGTACCGTGCAGGAGCGGCACGATCAAGGCATCTCGGTGGGCAACCTTTAAAAGGAGGTTTGCCGTCAGGACGTCAAGGGCCCCTGAAGACAGTCCTTGCTGCTGAGAAGATGGTTATCCCCGCCGTATGTTCCTGTACGGGCGGAGGGAATGGCAGAGGGATGCGATTGTGGGGAATCCTGACGATCCTGAACCTAGCCATGTGCTGGACCGAGAGAATGGGCCCCGAGGCGCCTCCAGGGACGACCTCCCTGGGGAAGTGTGAGCAGTGCCAAACTGACACACGAACCGAGCCATTGATCACTTGCCCTCCGGAATTGCACGCAGGAGAATGTTGGGCAAATAGTACCCAAATGGACCTGTGTAAGCTGGAAGGGAAAATTTGGTGCTCCACCCCGGGGATAGGTACTGGAAAAAGGCAACCCCATATCACAGGGGAAAAAGAGGTCCAAGCGACCCATCTACGAAGTAAGAGAGACATAGGAGGGGTTTCCCCAATCTCGGTCTGCGGGCAGTGTAATAAAACTGTCTGGATTGGAGGAAAGGAGCAGTCGACGTTCATTGCGTATCACAGAGTCAACCCCTTGTGTTACAATAAAGCAAACTTAAAATATTGTACCATGGGGGGGAAATTGTACTGGGAAAGGAGGAACCTGAAACACGAAACGAAAGCGTCATTCAGTAATGAACCGATAGTTTTGGATTTACTGAAAAATGACGATGACAGAGTGTGTCTACAGTTTGATCAGGTGATCTGTTTTGCAAAAGACGAGGATGGTTCAGACCCTGAAAATAAAATAAAACAATTGACTCTTGAACTAAAGAGGCAGGAAATGGAAAATAAGAGAAAAAGACTCGAACAAGAGAGGTTAAACTCTCTCAGTGAGCAATACGAACAATTAGAAAAACAATACGATAATTGGAAGCTACCTAGCCCTAATCAGAATCTATTTATAGATCTGATGCAGGAAATAGCTACCGAATTAGGATTGACTAATTGTTGGATATGTGGCGGCCTGAAATCAGCCGAAAGATGGCCATGGAAGGGAGAAGGACTAACCCCAGAACAATTACTTAAGTGGACAGGATTGAAATTATCCAAAACAACCCGGCGACCAGAGGGGTGGGTGATTGACAAAAGAATCATTGGAACTTTTTGTGTCAGTCGGGAAGGGAGTACACCGAGCTAGTTGGTTACACCCCATGTGTAAAAACTCTCTCGGTAAATTCAGATAAAAAGACAAAAATTTGGCAGCTGGAATCACCCGAGGGCTATTGGAGCCAATCTCAGGAAAATAATTGCGAATGGATAGATCTAATTGGTTTATGTTGGAACAAACAGGACGGGGCGAATCCCTTCCATGCCTTTCTCGGCCTGAGGGAATATTGGGAGGACCCGGCAAAACTTAACAGAGATTGGAAGGCACCGGATGGGATTTACTGGATATGCGGAAAGAAAGCATACAGTGAATTGCCCAGAAATTGGAAGGGGTCATGCACACTCGGAATAATTCGGCCTTTTTTCTTTACATTACCTAAAGATGAAAGCAGGTCTTTAGGTGCTCCCCTCTTTGAAACTCTAGCCCGACAAAAGAGGGAATTGAAACGGGAGCTACCAATAGCCGGAGGTAACCACAAATGGAAGGGGGAGGAATGGCCCGCCGAAAGGATCATACAATATTATGGACCGGCAACATGGGCAAATGATGGCAGCTGGGGATACAGGACCCCAATCTACCTCCTCAATCGGCTCATTAGGTTACAGGCTGTGGTAGAAGTTGTTTCAAACCACACTTCAGAAGCCCTGGAACTCCTAGCAAAACAACATTCCCAGATGAGAGCCTTTGTCTACCAAAACAGACTCGCTCTCGACTATTTGCTAGCTGAGGAGGGAGGAGTGTGTGGCAGATATAACGAGTCAGAGTGTTGCATGGAAATAGATGACTTCGGAGAAACTATAAAGGGTCTAGCTGCTGAAATAAAGAAAGTAGCCCATGTACCCGTCCAGAAATGGAATTCGATTTTACAAGCCTCTTGGTGGGATCAAATTTTTGGGCAAGGGGCATGGTGGAAAAAGCTAGTATTCTTTATAGGATGTTCTATTGCCGGAGTCATCTTTCTACCCTGCCTGATTCCTTGTCTGATCAGACTGATACATTCTGTCGTTCAAGGAATGCAGATTGCCTCTCTCCCAATAGACCCAGAAAAGGCACAAGGAAACGCTACCCTTCTTTCAAAAATCATGAAGTTAGAAGAAGAAAAAGAGAGTAGAAATGCGGTTAAAGCATTGAGGGAATTTGAAAACAAACATATGTTGTCCCCAGAAAATGTAGAAGAGTTAGACAAAGAGGAAAACGACATTATCTAACCTGATATTCCTCTGAAAAAGTATGAAAACACGAATTTTTAATGTGATCAAATTATTAGGTGGGGGACTGTAATAAAGAATTGGGTAAATAAAAATTCGGAATAAGAGGTTTAAATAAAGTATGTGTAATTATAACTAATGAAAATATGGAATAAGGAATTCTCCTCCGGGTCGAGGTAGAATTCCTTTTCCAAAGTCACGGATTGCAAAAGAACCCCCCCAGATAACAAGCTTCAGCAGACTCATCAACTCGGAGGAAAGGACAGGACACAGGCCATCATAGAAACAAAAGAACTAGCCTGAAAGTCTACCTCCAGATAAAGGCAACGCCCGGCCGATTTCGGCCGGAGACCATCAAGCAAGACAAAAGGGACGAGCCCCAGGAAAATGATCGTTGCCAGAATTGAACACCACACCCGCCAAACCCATACTACAGAAACTCAATCAAGAAGGACAAAGAAGAGACTACTCCTCCGAGATATCCATCGGCGCTAGCCCGGATCCCTCGATTCTGCTGTGATGAAATATGTTAAAATACATACAGACTCACTTTGCATTTGAGGAGACTCTGCCCGGACACTTACAGATTCAATGTTCTAGGCCAGGAAATCCATTCACCCGACAATCAGGGACACTTGGTGAATGGAAACTGGTTGGAATTCTAGCCTGGGGACATAAAATCCCTATAAAAACCCAGGCCAGAGAACCCTCAGACGTGGATTTGGGAACACCTATACCTTGCGTATAGACCCTGTCCACCCAGCGCTGCGCTGTCCATTTATTATGGTTTTTCCTCGCTGTTCGTTGCTTTATTAATTTATAATAAATTTATCTTTGTTAATCTTTAATCTGCCGTTGCATTTATAACAGTCAGGATAACACTTTCTCACTGCACTGGCCATGAGAGATGCCCATCACAAGACGTGTAGCAGAAAGAATGTACACATATCTATGTTTACAGTTACTGTCCTGGGAAAGTCTTTAGAAAACTATGTTAGCAAGCTCAGAAGCTGAGTTTTCAGGGCGACACCCTACCATGCACCCACTGCTGGAAAAGTTGAACGGTGCAATGGCCTGCTTAAAACCAGCTTGAAGGCACTGGGTGGGGGAACTTCCAAGAACTGGGAGATTAATTTAGCAAAAGCCACGTGGTTGGTGAACACCAGAGGTTCCACTAACCGAGCAGGCCCTGCCCAATCTGAGCCCTTTAGAATGACAGATGGAGATAAGGTTCCAGTGGTACATATGAGAGGTATGCTGGGAAAAACTGTTCGGGTTAATTCTGCCTCCAGCAAAGACAGTCCAATCTGTGGGGTTGTCTCTGCTCAGGGACCGGGTTGCACCTGGTGGGTGATGCAAAAGGATGGAGAGACCTGGTGCATACCTCAAGGGGACCTCGTTTTAGGGTAAACTACCTATGACACTGTGCTTGTATCTGTATCTGTATGTACATATGTATATAGTTAAAGTAGTGTGTGTTTGTGTATAATTTAAAGGTTTAATATTTGATGTAACATTTTGGTATGGGAAAAAATTTGGGGTGGATAATGTTGGGGGTTAGATGTCCTTTTTTTTTAATTCTGGCTTGCCCGTAGAATCTTTTCCCATTAGTTGTGGGGACAACCTAACTGTGGGTACTTGGTGGGTGCTTGACAAAAGACAAAGAGTGGCCGGGCCCAGGGTGGGAAGGGGCCAGGAAAAAAGGAGGGTGGAGACAGTTTGGTGGGCTTTCTTAGGCTTCAGAGAAAGACACTTTGGGGCACGGAGCTGTTGCGGTGGAGAGAAGGGAATTTCGCCATCACCCAGACGGAGCTGCTGCTTCTTCTCCTTCTTCCCTCTTTATTGGTGGCCTTGCACCCTCTGTCCTGCCGGGACGTGTGGCAGTGCCAGGCACCGCTGCGGAGCTGCTGATCCACCTCATCCACCAGCCCAGGATCTCAGCTCATCCCTGCTGTTCCAGCTGACTGTTCCTCAGAGCCCTGCAGGAGCACCGGGACTGCCCACCTGAGGGGGTTTGTGAAGCAAAGCCTCTCCTCCATCCCTTCCCGTCTCAGCCGAGAAAGCTGTCACGGGGTCCCTGGTTCTGTTTTGTTGCTAACACTGTAGTTATTGTTTGTTTGCCTGGTTATACACACTAGTAAAGAACTGTTATTCCTATCCCCAGATCTCTGCCTGAAAGCCCCTTGATTTCAGAATTATAATAATTTAGAGGGAGGGGGTCTACGTTCTTTCATTCCAAGGGAGGCTCCTGCCCTCCTTAGCAGACACCTGTCTTCTAAAACTGAGGCACAGGATGTATTTGTTCTGGAGCACATTTTTGAGCACAGAGAGGGACATGCTGACCACATCTTCATCTGCATCACCCAGCAGCTCAAGAAGGCTTTGAGATTGGCTGCATATAGGTCTGGCCTGTGTGGAACACAAGGCTGTGCTGGGAAGCCATGAACAGCTGCAGAGCAAACACCACCCTGGCACTGTGTAGTGGTCTAGATTTGCTAATTTTGTTTCCCGGTCAACACACCAAATAAACGTTGCGGTTTTAAAGCAGCAACTAAAAAAATCACTAGAAAACTTACTTATTTCTTGCTGTGAGATTTGGATTAGAACAAGAGCAAAAGAGGATTAAAACTTAAAAGGAATAAAGAAAGTTTATTATCAAAACTACAAGAATAAGAAAACCAAAATAAAACCTCCAGAAAACCCCTCCTTCCCTTACTACCCAACCATTCTCTTGTTTACATGACAACATAGCGACAAAAAAACTTGGAACTTTGGTGTTTACAACAGTTTCAATTTTTGCTAGTCTTTTCATCAGTCTTTGTAGAGAAACAGGAGTCTTCTTCTGCTAATCTATGGAGTTTCTCACAAGAAAACTATTTCTGTTATAGCTTTCTATTTCTCTGATGCCAGCTGCCCGGAAATCTGTCATCAGTCCTCTTCTCCCATTTCACATCACTCTGAGGTGTGTATGGGTCAATGAGTCTAGGGATGTCATTTTTAAGGATGAGTTATTCAAAGGCAAAAGTTCTCTTCATCTGTCTCTGTGAGCCTCCCTGGAAACAGAAGTTTTCTCTTTGCCTCTCAAGGCCCCAAATCTTCAACTATTACTTCTCCCCTCTGTTCCAGAACCTCACTGTATCACAATTACTCCAGCCTTTGCTCAAAATCTACACTTTGAACCACTCTATTCCTCCCAATATACTCTGTCATGAATTAAAGGAGCTTTTTTTCAGAACACTATTGTCTATCTCCATAGCTTTAACAGAAAAATATTTCAGCTTAATTAAAGCATCTCTTTATTCTCTCTTCCCCATCTAAAACTTAACTCTTTTCTTCACTATCTTTGATGGTTTTATGATGTCTTCTTCATGTTATCTTTCTCTTTCTCCTCCTTCTCTCTCTCTGGGAAAAAGGAGTAATCTGTCAGTCTCATCCAGGTAGTAAAAGAGTTAGTCTTGGAAAGCTGCAGATGTTCATGGTGTCAGGTTTCAGTTCAGCAGCAGAAACTGCAAACCAAGCCAGGCCGGCTGGCTCCGTTTCTCCCCCCCCCGCTTTCTGTGGCCTTGTCCAGCCTGGAGCGGGGGGGGAGGAGGCCGAGACAGAGCCTGTTACCTCGTCAGAAGCTGGAAACCAAAGAGAAAAAAAGAGCCTTGGCTTTACATTTTAAGGTGGTGTTCACAAGTTGATCTCACTTCTCAATAGTTAAAACCGCCACCAATTCTCAGAAATGAGCAATAATTGATCACAAGAAAAAACTCCCATCAGCCTCTCACAGCTTCAACTTCCTCACAGCTCCTGAACATATCTTAAAAGTAAAGTCACCCCATGACACACTGCAACCCCGCCCTGCTGCTGCTGGGCCCAGAGGCCAAAGGCCTGTCCCAAAGCACTCAGGCAGGTGAGGCAGGAGAGCTGGGAGCAGCTGCCTCAGCTCCTAAAGCCCAGCCAGACCAAGGGACTTCTTTCCCCAGCACAGCTTCAGCTGCTGCCCCATTCTCACCATCAAGGGATACTTGCTGAGCACCATAAGGCCTCTGAATGCCAGGCGATGCCTCAGCTTGCACTTTCTTTGCAGGTGCCTTGACATGATCTCCAGGATGCTGTGACTACATTCACGCAAATCCAGGCAATCCAGGACCTGAAAGGCACAGGGCAGTGAGAGGGGACCCAGCCGGCAGGAGCCTGGAAGTGAGCAGGGCTGGGCCCAGGCAGCAGCACAGGGCACGGACACCGTCCCAGGCAGCTGGGGCTATGCAAGGGGACAGGGCTGGCAGGCAGCTCAGCAAGGTAGTGCTGACCATCAGGCTCACCTCCACAAGGAATGCCAGGAAGTGCAGATCCCAGAGCGGGTCCTCTCTGCTGAGCAGCCGGAGCAGGCGGAGTGCAATCCCAGAACACAAAGAGAGGGAGGCACTGTGCATCTCCCTATCAGAGGGAAAAGGCACAAAGACCCTGAGTTGGAGGGGCAAGAGACCGTGACTGATTCACAGAGATCTGGTCTTTCCTCACCACACTGAAGGGGATGGGGGTGCTTTGGGGGGAGGCACCTTCTGGGCACCCTCAGCCAGCATTTTCCAGTCTGCTTGGCCATCCCTCAGTGACAAGGCCCTCTGTCCCAGGACCACAGGGAATGTGTGAGGCAACCCAAGCACAGGGCACTATTTCAGAGGCAGCGGCAAGAAGGGGGCCTCACCTGGCCTGCAGACCCATGGCATAGTTCTGGGTGTCAGCACAGAGCAGCATGTCCCAGCCACACTTGCATTGCATTTCCATGACCAGTCGGAAGAGCAGAGCCTTCATGGCCTGCACTGCAAACCTGTGTGCAGAGTAAAGCCCAGGTCACATTGGGTGCACTGGTGCTGGTCACAAAGGCATTGGGAAGGACAGGAGGACTGGCACCTGTTGGGTTTTCTGGGAAGGCAGTATTCCTCCTGGCATGCTCTCCAGAAGATGTCAACTTCCACTGGTGGCATCTGCTGGGTGGTGATGACAACATGGAACAGCAGAACCACAAACAGGCGGGCGGAATAAAGGATCACCACCTCGTGGCATTCAGGCACTTGGATAATCATCCAGAGCACCAGAGTTGCCTGCAAAAGAAGCACCCAAAGACAGCGCTCAGAGCCAAGGTGTCCATGGGGCAGGGCCCAATAGGAGACACAGGGGGAGCAGCAGGCCTGCCCCTAGCTCAGCGCCTGAGGCAGGGAGAGGATGGAGAGCGGCTGGAGAAGCAACGTCTGGGTGATCAAAGGCCAGCTCCAGGAACTCACAGCCAGAGCAAAAACATCCTTGTTGTCTCCATCAGAGGTGCATATGCTGTGCAGAGGCCAATCCTCCATCACACAGAGCAGTGTTGGCAGCACTTTCTCTACTGTTGGTCGCGACAAGCCTATGGCTCTCCACATCATTTCAGCAGCTCTGTGGGATCAGAGCTCTGTGTCAGGGGTGTCTCAGTCACAGCACCATGCCCTACACAGCTGTGGGGTCCCAGATGACAGAGCCCCGGTGCCCTGAGGGGCAGGGAGGGAGCATTGGCAGCAGCCTCAGGAAACAGAGGGGCCCGAGGCTCCTGGACCTCTCTGCCTGTTAGGCAGACCCCATTGGAAAGGCTGTGCAGGGTGATGGGCCCTAAAGGCTGGTGAGCCCTGAGCTCTCAAGGCACGTGGAGATGTCACATGATGGGGCACAATGCAGGAGGGTTAGCACCACATTGACAAGGTGTTCTTCAGCCAGCCTTATAATGTCAATTTGCTGCCTGGCATCCACAGTGACATGGGACATGATACTCTGGTGAATGCTCTGTACAATAGTTAGCACCTGGAGGAGGCATGGGGAAGACATGGAGTGCTGTCCAAGGCAGCAACTTCCCCAGCTTCCCCCAAGAAGTGCTTCCCTTCCTGCCACATTGTGCTGGCCTCAAAGGCTGAGGGAGCCCTGTGGATGTGGCTTGAGGGGACACATGATCCTGGGAGGCCTCCTGTTCTGGCCCCAGGCTGGGTACCTGCTGCTCTAAAGAAACACCCCTCTTTCAAAAAAATACATATTAGGTGCATGACTCACTGTGGGAGGGGGCGCACTGTCAGTATTCGCAATGCTCTGAGTCTCTCTGGAGTTTGGAATGGCCACGTCCCCAGTCACTGCCATGTCAGAGTTTGCCCTGTCATCACTCAGTGCAGTGTCAGAGTCTTCTGGGTGCTCAGCTGAATCTGGGCTGACATCAGGCTCTGCCTGGAGCTCGGTCAGCCAGGAGTCAGGCTCAGCTGCGCCCTCAGTTGCTGCTGTGGTGTTGTTCTTTCTATGCCGAATGCGCAGGAACTTCTGGAACCTCTGCAAGGAGAACGAAGAACAGGGAGGAGAAGCATGTTCCATGGAGTGCTCCAAGCTCCACTGCTGGGCTGAGCAGTGCCAGCAGACACAGCCCAGGTGGGGATGGCTGCAGGTACCTGTGCTGCTCTGCGGAAGCGGCCACGGGCAGGGTCCTGCTCTTGTGTCCCGTCTATGGCTGCATCTGGCAAAGAGCAGCCAGAGCTGAGGGGCTGTGGGAGAGGCCGGAGAACACAGCCCAGCCCTGCACTCTCCAGGCAGAGACAGCCCTGGGGTGGCTCAGGGGATGGAGCACAGCCAATGCTGGGGTCAGCCCCAGCCCCTCTTCTGTCCTGTCCATGGGCATGTCCACAGGGGATGAGATGATGGGATGGGATGGGATGGGATGGGATGGGATGGGATGGGATGGGATGGGATGGGATGGGATGGGGCCTAGCTGGCTTGCAGCCATCAGCCCTGTGGCCCAGCTGTGGCACTCACCATCCTGCAGTGGCTGGAACTGCTCCAGCTCTTCAGGCGGTTGTGCTGGGGCAGTTCCAGGGCCTTTCTTTTCTTTCCCCCTGAACACTTTGAACAGGCTGAGGAATCTGCCCGCCATGACACAATCTGGCCTTGAGGGCACCTTCTAGAGAGATGCCTTGGGAAATCTCTGAGTCAGCAACTCATGCAGTTGTGCCTGGAAGGCACCTGCAACAGAGAAGGCTCAGAAAGGCTACAGGACAGCAAGTCCTACAGTCTGGTCTCATGGGCTCCTGCCACAATGACAGGATCTTAAATGATTCAGGTGACCAAATACCATGAACTGGCCTGGATGGCACAGGCCACAGGGATTGGAGATGCCTTGGGAAAGCTCCAGGTCACCAAGTCACACAGTCTGACCATGAGGTCAGCTGCAGGAATAATGCTTCAGAAAAGCTTTGGGTCAGACACAAATGAGTGCGCTGTGCGGGGGCTCCTCACAGCACCACTCTGGTGCGTCCTGTCCCGTCGCGTGCACTGAGCACTGTGGTGTGGTCCTGTCACCGCCAGCTCCTATGTCACCACGTGTCACCAAGGGCCCTCTGACACCCTGTCCATTTCCATCCCATGGTGACCATGTGTCACAAAGGGCCCTTGCACACACTACCACGCACCCTGGTTCTGCCCCCATCCCCCCCAAAGTGGCCCAGGTTGGAAGGAATCCCTTGCCCAAGGTGTCTAAGACAGCCTGACAGGATCTTTAGGAACAGCTCAGACCATCAGCAAATGCTGCCCTGCTCTGTGGGCTCAGGGCAGCAGAAAGAGCCCCCAGGGCTGCCGACGCAGCCACAGCAGGAAGGGCACAGGGCCTTGCACAGAAGCTGGCATGGCCTCCTTGGGACACGTCCCGGCTGCTGGCCATTCTAAACTCACAGGTGTGACACAGACAAGGAACGTGTGGGTCAAGGCATGAATGCTGCTCCGAGCCCTGGGGCCCAGCCAGCACTAAAATCAGCAGGTGTGGCAGAGTCCCCACCAATACAGATCTGCCATCTCCCAAGCCCTCTCAATGCTGGTGCTCATCTCCTGCCCCAGAGACCTATGCCCCTGGGGGGCTTCTGTGCCACAGGGCAGCCAAAGCCCATGTGCACTGGGGGCTGTGCTCCTTCCTGCAGGGGTCTTGGCTGCAGCTTCTAGAGCTACTGCTGGCCACTCTTGCTATCTGTCAGACGATGTTGCTCCTTCCTGGAATGATGCTTTCCATGGAAGGGGTTTGCAGTAGCACGAAAACACCATCAGCTGCTGAGTTTCCTAGGATGGTTAGATTGTAAGGAGGCACTGTCATGTTTCAGTCTGATCTTCTCTCTGTTTTTCTGGGAGAAACATTAGCCCAGTCTCTGATGTTCAAGGCTCCAGTTGCTGCGTGTCTGTCTTTGTGCAGCTGATGCAAGGCTAACATTTCCTGCAGACACAAAGAGTCCTGCCTGAACAGTCACAGAGCTACATCTATTTCTAATTTTAACTTTTTTACATTTTTCCATAGCCTGCTGACTGTTTTCAAGGTTTTCTCCCTATTTTCTCCCTCGTGCACATTCTCCAGAAATTGTGCTTTTACATCCTTTTGCATTTATTAAATTTACCTGCAATGACCAGTCAATCAAAACCCTGGGAAAACTTGAACTTTGGGTTGAACTAGGGCAAAATATTTATCTCCCACATCTGAAGCCATGAACTGCCAAGTACTGTCCCCACTGTCATACCCTGTCCCCTGGAGGTCTGCTGATGCCATTTCAAAGGGGTTGCCAATGATAACAAGTTTGAATATTTTTGTGGTTTCCACATTGGCGTTAAAATCCTTGACTAGAAAAATCACATGTCAAAATTTCTAGGATTCTTACATACCAAAGCTGTCATCTTCACCCTGGATTTTAGTATGTCTGAACAGTCAGACAAAGTTTTAGTTTTAGACATTACAGAAAAAGTCCCTGGTGTTTGGCTATACCTTTACATCAGCATATAGTCCTGATGATTACTTTAGGCAGAAGCAGCAAACGCAAGAATGAGCCAAACAAGCTATTCCTGTGTTCTTACATCCTGCACAGCAGTAACTGGGAATTCAGGAATGGATTCAGGAGGCAATGGGTGCACAGGGAGCCACAAAGACTTTGGGATGCTGAAATGGACCAGCCTGGTGCCTGTGCCTGGGATGCACTGGGCTGAGCTCCAACTGGATGATCTAACAATGGTTGAATGGAAACACCATGGGCCACTGGAGACTCCTACTCCTAGTTCTGTGAGCTACAATATTCACCTGTAACCAGATGATTTTTTCATCTTTGCTTGAAATCCAGGAGAGGAAAAAGTCAACATGGAAAAGTGTTCTTCCAATTCTAGTGACAGTTGTGCCTGCACACCAGCTGTGCCCATGGCAGGGTGGTTGGAGACTGAATGATGTTTATGATACTTTGCAACATAATGTGCTCCGGGATTCTGTGATTCCCCAAATGGGGAGCAAAACTGAGCCGTGTAAGTCCCTGCTTTTTTTCAGCGCATGCTGTATCTTCCTTTGTTCCAAGCAAGTCCAGGGTTTAGTTTCAGAGCTGACGCATCTGTCATTAAGATGCCTTCACAGAAGAGAGGGAGGGCAGGTATAGCACAGGGCTCGTACCCCATCAGAGTCTCTCTCTCACGATGGCTCCAATGCTGCTGCCTTGGGACACCTGAATGTGGAAGGCGAGCCTGCCCTCAAGCACAGCCATCCAAGTCAGTCAGGGGCACAGGCTGCAGCTGAAGCTGCCAAGCATTTACCTGTGAGTCTGGCAAGTCAAGAGAAAGCCATCGTGGCCAATTCTGCTGAAGCTTTTTGCCAAACCAAAGGCAACTGTGCCCACAGCCTCCCCCTGTTTGGCACCTGGCTGCTGCGGATGCCTCACTGTGCAGGTGCCGACGTTGGGGCTGCTGCTGTTCCTGGGCACACTCTGCTGCTGTTTCTGTGGGCTCCAGAGCCCCTTGGGCAGCAGCGACTCGGCAGCCCTGCTAGAGGAGACATCGCCGCCCTCCCCATGGTGGCAGCAGCTCTGTGGGCCCCGAGCTCTGTGTAAGGGATACCTCGGTCACAGCACCGTGTCCTGGGCAGCCGCGAGGGCCTGGGTTGGTGGCCAGCCCTGCCTCTGCCCACTGCCCCTTCTTGGAGGCACCCAGTGGCCGTGGCCTGGCAGCACCACCCTGCCCTCCATGTCCCCAGCCAGCCTAGCCTGGGCACCTTGGGCTGTCCCCACCCTCCTGGAGGGTGGTGTCCCAGCCTCGAGGGCTTCTACTGCAGGGCTGGGAGATATTTTGGGGAAGTGCCAGATCAGCCGGGTGTCAGGAGCAAGGTGGCTGCCCGGGGGCTGCTTATGCCCTCTGACACCCAGTCCCTCAGGTCTTCCCACCACCCTGGCCCCTCAGGGGCCTCCTGTCCCCTTGGAGCCTCCAGCCTTCACACATCCCCCTCACGCTGTTATAAATTTGTATTGTGATATTGGCTTTCGCAGATGAATATATATATTAAATACTTTTTAGCTATGCTAACAAGTCTTAAGTTTAAAAGAATTTCCTAGGTACAAGGCAAGGAAACCCCAGAGGGCAAGGACACTGGGGCCCAAGTTGTTATCAGGAGAACAATAAAAGCCAAACTGTTATCAGCAGAAGATATGAAGACCAGCTGCCCTCAGGGGAAGGATGAGGGGCCCAGGCTGTTATCAACAAGTGACCATCTGCAGCAAAAAGGAAACCAAACTCCAAAATATGCTGACCAGCAGAAAATAACATGATCCAAGAAGGTGGAACCAGGGAGGGGACATGCTTGAATATGCACTAACCTCTCACAGCAAAGATGGGATAAAAGGAGTGTTCCTGAGATACCAGGGGTGTTCCTGGCAACCCGCCAGGGCACCCGGCCGTTTTAACCCTTTGCTTTATTTCTTTTGTCTCCTAATTGTCTTTTGTTTATATTAAATTATTTTTATAATTTATTAAGTGAATCTCGTTTTTAAGAACGCCTTCCCACGGTTTTGTCCCATCTGGGTCTCCACAGCCCCTCATCCATTTACAGCCTCCCAGAGCCCTATTCCCTCAGCGTCTCCCCCAGCGTGGCCCGGCAGCAGCGCCTCAGCCCCACAGGAGCTCCAGATGGGCTGGATCAAGAGGCACCTGGGAGGCCTCAGCAATCCAGGCAGCAACACACGGGCAGGAGGATACAGATAGTGGTGCTTCCTGGCTGGGACAGGGCTTGTGCCTTCAGCAGAACCACCAAAGGCCAAGGGTTTCTGGAAATTTTCCCTGCACCACTGCACGCCCCAGCAGCTCGCTGAGCACAACCACCCTTTTCCCCCTCTTCCCCTATGCCCTGTGCACCCTGGGCAGCAAAAGAAAGGTCTTGGGACTCAGTGTATTATAACATATGCTATATTATTTACATACTAAAGAAAAACGAAAAGAAGAAAAGAACAATCTTTAAGAAACAAAAATCCCTGCTGGCTCAGGTGGCCCCAGCAGACAGAGCCTGCCAGATCAGTTCCCAGCAGAGCTCCAGCAGCGCAGCCAGCCGAGGCCCAACAGACGAGGCCGTGTCCTCCATGCCCTGTGGAGCTGATCTTGCAGGTTCTCGAAGACAGAATATCGAGCCCTCTCTACTGCCTGGACGATGCAAAACGTTTGAATTGCCAGATTTCCGATGGCAGGGCTGGTGTCATGAACCATGTTCTTAAGGGCTGGAAGAGAGACAAACAGAGCCATGGTCAGATCCCAGAGCTGCAGGGGCCCACGGAGAGCCCCCTGCCAGGGCCATCCCAGACAGCTCTTGCCATGGCCAGCAGGGAGCAGGGACCAAGGGGATCAGCACGAAGCTGCTGGCCACGAATGCCCCACGTGAAATCTTGGTGTGTTCTGCCCACGCTGCCCTTCATCCACACATTGAGCAGAGCCCTTTGCAGCCAGGACAGGACTTGCAGCTCCCCTCAGGCAGCTCCGCTGACAGCCCACTGCCCTCACTCACATTTGTAAATGAGCTGCAGCTCTTCCTTCTGTCATGAATAAAATCTCTCAAGAAATCCACCCTGGTTAAAATACTGTGTTTAGTTATGTACAGTTAATGTTCTTATCCCATTTGTAAACCTTGTACCCCTTGTTTACTCCGATGGTTAATAGTAATGTTAATTACTTATCGGTTTCTGAAGTGTTTTAAAGGTTCTTATGACACATTCCTCTATCCCTTTCCCCTTACTTCCTTGCTACTATGTAACAAAGCAGCTCCCATGGGGGCTGGGTCACACTAACAAAAGCAACCCATTAGAAAGGTATGCCAGAGAAGTTGCGCCCAGGGACGCTGTGCCACACTAGAACAAAGAAAGTCCCATGAAGCTGTACAACTGAGTAATATGCAAACTAAGGCATACAGGACACCAAAACAACGAGCTAACAGAGGAATAAAAGGCCAAGGAAACGTATTCTAGCAAGCTATGATGAAAGATCATCTCCCTGCATCACCTAAGCCTGCTTAGAAACCATCTTCCTGCATCACCATGACCTAAGAGGACTGGAAAGGACTGACCCCTCTAGACAATGAGCAAGAGCAACAGGCCTCTTGGCTACTCTCATGATGACGGAAGCCTCAGCTCTGCAGTGTGTGCTGCAAAGCTGAATTGTGCCTCCTCCTTCGAGCTGCCAGTGTGGGAACGGCCAATGGTGCAAACAACTCCTCGCCCCCCCCCCCACCCCAAGAGCTGAATCGTAATAAAGGCATCAAATGGCAGTCTTGTCTTCTGGCCAATTTCTTTCACTTCTGCCCCCTCAGGAACCGCCCGGCTATCCCTGGGAACACAGAGCCTGTCAGGGTCCCAGCAGCACAGCTCCCTGCCAGCGGCGCTGCCAGCCCTGTGCTCACACGGCCTCCCGCCCCGGCAGGGCTCAGCCCGGGCCCTTGCCGCACCCTGACTCAGCCCAAGGGCACGGCTGCCAGAGGCCGACAGCAGCAGCCCCGAGGGCAGCCGGGGCTCCAGGGCGCCGGGCCCGGGTGCCGCTGCCGGGGCAGCAGCCGGGGCTGGGGCCGAGTTGTGGTGAGGCCGGGAGGGAGCCCCGGTTCGTGGCTCACCGATGAACCTGATGGCCGCCTCTTGCAGGGGCTCCTGTGGGCTCTGCAGGTATGGCAGGGCCCGGTGCAGGTGCTCGGCCGCTCGGCTCTCGTTCTGTGCCAGCTGGAGAGAGCGGCAGGAGGGAAGGGCTAGTGCGAGCTCTGCCCCTCGGTCGGGCACTGCCTGCGGCCAGCCCCGGCCTCCCGTGCCCGCCCAGGCCTGAGGCCCGGCCAGCAGCCGCTGGCGCCGGGCTCTGGAGGGGGCAGAGGGCCGGCTGCTGCCCGGGGAGCCGCGGTGCCGCCCCGCCCCGCAGCCCCAGTGGGTCGGGGCTCCATCAGCTAGTTGTGCTAGTATAAAAGTCTTGGAGCTAACCCTTACCAATCCATAAGCGACCAAAAATTCTATTGAGAACAACCAGATACAACTAGTAACAAATGAAAAGCCCCTGATAGAATATATTAGATTTGTGAGCAAAGAGCGTATAGTGAATTACCTTAAATGTGGAAAGGAATCTGTACCTTAGGAGTTATACAACCCTCCTTCTTCATTCTACCGAGGTCCAGGAGCAATATGTTATCTATTGAATCAGTTCATAAGACTACAAGCAGTAGTTAACATTGTTTCAAACCATACCTCTACTGCCCTAAAGTTGCTGGCCAAGCACCATTCACAAATGCGAGCATGAGTAGATCAAAACAGAATGGCCATGGACTATCTGTTAACTGAAGAAGGGGGACTTTGTAGGTTTAACGAATCTGAATGTTGTGTGGAAATAAATGATCATGAAGAAGCCATCACGAAAATTGCTGAAGAAATTAAGAGTAGCACATGTACCAGTTCAAAAATGGAATTCTATTCTGAAGACTGATTGGTGAGATAACCTTTTTAAAGTACTTAGTGAAAAAAGTTAAAATTTATGATATTGTGTTTTACATTAAGATTATTGTTTCTACCTTGTATGAGTCTATGCCTTATTAGACTAATCCATTCAGTAATTCAAGGAATACTGAACGAAAAGTAATTATAATAGCTCAAAAAAATGTTAACCAAATTTGAGAGTGCAAAAAACTTGATGCAGCACAAGAAATGTTAAAAAAATTGGAAATAAAGTGAATGTAAAAAACCAGATTATTGAGAATATAAAAAAATACTAAGATTCAAGTTGTTTTTTTTTAAAAGCATGAATCAATGTGATCAAAAAGAGAAATGGGGAATTGTAGTAAATGGAATTGATTTGTGCTAACTAAATAGTAACTGTTAATAAAGTTATTATTAGAAGCAATCAAAAGAATCAGTGTTACAAGGCAGATGCACCCCTTTACAGATGTTACATGTTAAAATTGAAGTACAGGATGTAGTTTGGAAGATAAATGATGTCCCAAGATGAAAATGGCCTTGAGATGGACAAAATTAGAATGACTTTAGGCATTGAGCCTAAAAATCAGTTAATATAAGACTAATTAGTAGAGTAACATAACACAACACTTAGTAAGCACGTGCAAACCTATAAGGTTATCCAAAGGACAACAAGGAAGAGGAGAGGCCTTTGCCAAAAGACCACCAAAAGAAGACTGGAGACCCCGTAACGACAAGTGAGGCCTGTGCCATGAAGAATAGTGACGCAAATCAGAAATAGCAGGAAACTTACAGGAAACAATGAATACATATTAATGAATATGTATAAGCATACAGTATATAAGTTTAAAGTACTTTGTTTTGTATATGAGCCAGGGTAAGAAACCCCCTCCATACCCTAGGTGGTTTTGTACATGAGGTGGGGTAACAAGCCCTCCCCGTACCCCGGTTGGTTTTGCTTATGCTTTAATCATACTTAATTACTAGCAGATTATATATATATATAAATTGTAATTTTTTGCTAAATTATATTCTTTTACTAAAGAATATTATTGGTATTCGTTTATACCAAATTACTACTCAATTTACTAAATTGTATTCATTTTTAATTAAGCTGCCCAAGGGACTTAGTTGTCAAAATTCTAATTTCATTTATAACAAGGGGATTCACAGATCTCATCCTGCTGGAAGGATGAGGAAAAGGGAGTGGGAACTCAGCAGTGAGGACAGCTGAGGGCTAGAGAGCAGCTCTGAATGACACTAAAATCCCACTGGACCTTTGAAACATTGCTGTTCTTTAGCCAGTGATGACAGGGTGAGTCCCTGAGCCTGGGGCTTGGCCTTCCTCATGGTGAGGGGCATCAGGGAAGGCTGCAGTGTGATGGAGATTGTGATGGGCTGGGAACTCACTGGGGGAAAGGAGGGAACAGTTGTGAAGTAAAAGGCAGGTGGGGGAGAGAACTGTTCAGAGAAGGGCTGAGCTACAGCTTGAGCAAGATGAAAAATGTCATTTGGGGTCATCCCAGACTGATTTCATTTCAGAAGTTATTGAACAAGTTTATTTTTGGGGGATGTCATGTTTTCCCATGGAGCTGGACACTGTGCAGACTTGAGCTGCACTGCCGAAATGCTCAAGTCTCTGCTAGAGGTCACACTGTTTCTTCTTTGGCTGATCCCAGCCCGGTGCTGAGCCCAGCAGAGCCCTGGCAGAGCCCAGAGCAGCCTCAGCATCCGCAGAGCCCGGCTGCAAGGAGAGAAACCAGAAACCGCCCGTCAGCTGAAGACTCCTGTCCCCTTGTCCCAGCCACCCATGGTGCCCAGGCCATACTGGCCGTGCTCAGAGCTGGGTCCAAAGCTGCCCATCACTGCTGCCTTTGGCAGCAGAGCAGGAGGGCAGGACATGTGCCCAGCCTGCAGCCAGCCACGGCAGATCCAGCCCCTCAGCAGCTGCCCAGAGCGGGATGCTCCTGTGCCCGCTGCCATCTCCCAAAAGCTCTTGTCCCAACCATGCCAAGGAGATGAGGACCCACTGTAGAGGAATGGTTAGAGAGCAAAGGTCATATTCCCATGCAGCAGTTAGCTGGGAGAGAATTAGACAATGGAGTACAGGTGGTGTGAGATGTTGCAAAGTCAGGAAGACCTGAGTGGTAACTGTTAACTGAGAACAGGATGCTGTGATCAGAAGAGTGTGAATTCAGCATAGATGAGCGATCACAGGAATGTGGAATTAGGTGGAGTTGACCTTAAATGAAATATCCAATAATGAGCTTGCTTTTGCACTATGCACGAGCCTAATTATTGATGCTATATAAGTGGTTTTAGAGTTACCAGTAAATGAGACTTGCTGATCATTCATATTGAGTGCTGCATTTTCTCCCGCCGAACTCGTCAAATGGCACCCGAACAACAGGGACCTTTGGGACCTTTGGGACCCTAGAGACCTTTGGGACCTTTGGAACCTTAAAAAGGAGTCGGAGTTGGCCAAGGGAGTCGGCAACAGGGGACGGGTCCTTTGCAGCAAGGACGGCGAAAAGCAACAGCTATGCCATGTTCCAGGCAACCTCACAGGAGAGTCCTGATCACACAGCAATGGTGCCGCGCCCCAGGCGACCTCAGAGGAGAGTCCTGCCGTAACGTGCTGCTGAAACCTTGTAGGGGCTGCAACAGCGCTGACGGTAAGATGGAAAGGTAAGCAGCATTTTTTACCTGCTTTTTAGAAAAGCGACAGGTTAAAGATTTTGATTTGCGCAAGGAGCTTCCTGGACTTCTTGCTTATGGGTATGCTCAGGATTGTTTTCAGAATCCCCATACAGTCCATGAATTAAGTGAGTGGCGAAAATTTGGAGATAAATTGTGGGAAGCTACTTTAGATGATGATAAAACTGCTAAAAAATTGGGAAAACTGTGGCGGACAGTTCATAATGTTCTTTTGCAGTATCAGGCTGAACAGGCAGCTGCCACACAGGCATCTGCAGCTATGTCAAAAAACAGATTATTAGAGGGAATTAATGAGTGTCCACTGCCACCCGCCACGAATACAGTAATTTTGATCCCCCCCACGCAGTCACTGACCCCTGCTGCAGCTGCTAATTCTTTTGTGTTGTCTCAAATTCCTTCACCTACTACCCTTGATTCTGGAACGGAGCCTTCGGCACTGTTACCATCCTCCCCTATGGGAAATAAATCTGTCTCTGGGGTAGGGCGTGAGTTAGGTGAGGCTATTGCACGGGAAAGAAGGGAGACATGGGCTACGTTGGCACGGAATATTTTGCAAGAGGGAGATCAGGAAATAGCAGATGTACTGGAAGTAGCATGTCCCGTAACCTTTGCACTGATGCAAGGGGGAGGAATACAAGCTCAAATTACAGCTTTAGATTGGAAATGGTTATCACAGTTGAGATCTACAGTCAGTCAGTTTGGAGTGACCAGTGAACCGGTTAGACAGATGATTAATTATTTGTGGGGTACACAGATTTTGTTGCCTGCAGATTGTAAGAGTATTATGAAATTGATTCTTAGTCAGCATCAGCAGTTGTTTAATGCACACTGGCAAGCTTATTGTCAAGAAAGTGTAAATGTGCAAAGACAGGCAGGTGATCCACTGCATGGGCTAACTTTGGAAGAACTTATGGGATTAGGAGCATATAGTCAAGTGGAAGCACAAGCTATTTTGGGACCAGATAAATTGAGAGAAGGAATGCGGTTAGTGTGAGCTGTGTTTGATCGGATTAAGGAGCCAGGAGGTATTCCATCTTATATGGGTATTAAACAAGGGTGAGATGAGCCATTTGGAGCATTTATTGATAAAGCAGCTACAGCTATAGAACGAGCAGGTGTTCCTGAACATATGAGGGGAGCATTATTAAAACAATGTGCATTACAAAATTGTAATCCAGCAACCAGGTCAGTTTTAAATTCCCTAAATGCTAACTGGACTATTGAAGAGGCATTAGAGAGGATGTCTAATATACCAGTGGGCTCACAGGCAATGTTAGTCCAGGCAATTAAAGAACTACGGCAAGGGTTAGAAAAGCAGGCTGCATCTAATCAGAGTCAGGTTTTAGCAGCTCTTGCACCCCTACAAGCGGCTACAACCAACAATGGCAGGATTCCAGCCTCCCGATTCAAATGTTTTAGCTGTGGCAACCTTGGACATATTCGGAAGGAATGTACTGTACCCTCTGTTTGGGGCAATCAGTGTCGGTCCAATACCCACGCTGATATTGTCTGCCGCCGGAGACTGGAAATGGGAAGGTCAGCGCGAGAAGCCGCCGCACCAGGACACAAATAGCAGCTGCCGGAACATCAGTGCAACTTCCCTCCAACCTGCCACAGCAGGGAGCCTCGGCCTGGACCTGGCAGCCTCAATGACTGTGGATTTATTGACATCACAGCCCTACAAGATTCCCACAGGAATTATTGGACCACTGATAATAAATGGAAAAGCTATGGGTGCAATAGTGTTGGGACGTTCATCTGCTAGTTTAATGGGACTGTTTATTTTACCTTGAATAATTGATGTGGACTATTCTGGTGAAATATATATCATGGCATATACACTGGCACCACCAGCCAGAATTGATAAGGGACAGCAAATTGCACAATTGGTGCCGCTGCCACAATATACCCATCAATTGACACCATAGAAAAATCAGTCATGGGGTACGGGTGGATTTGGTTCTACAGGAGGACTTATATTACTTACTCTGGACTGAAACACTCGACCCAAGTGAACAGTTGTTCTCAATTATAACAGAGAATCCCACCAATTAGAAGGACTATTGGATACTGGGGCGGACTCAAGTATTGTTGCTCCACAATATTGGCCCCAGGAATGGCCTATGTTGCCTAGTATGGTTACTGTTACAGAGGTGGGAGGCTTAACTTTAGCAAAAAGGTCTCCACAAATCCAGCTTCAATTAGATGGGAAGGTCATCAGCTCTATTTTGTCAATTGTTCCATTACCAGACAAGGTTCAATGTCTAATTGGACGAGATATTTCATCACAACTTGGCGTTATTTTGACCAATGAGCACCCTTTAGAATAGAGGCCATTCTTTGGACTTTCCCACTCCCACTTAAATGGATAATTCAGGAACCAGTATGGGTTGAACAGTGGCCTTTAAAAAGGGAAAGTCTGCAACAAGCTCATCAATTAGTGCTGGAACAATATCAACAAGGACATTTAAAGTTGTCAACAAGTCCTTGGAATACTCCTATTTTTGTTATTAAAAAGAAATCTGAGAAATATCGATTGCTGCATGACTTACATACAGTAAATGAACAAATGGAGCCAATGGGGGCACTACAACCTGCTTTGCCCAATCCTGCAATGCTACCAAAAGATTGGCCCTTGTTAATAATTGATTTAAAGGACTGTTTTTTCACTATCTCACTGCATGAACAGGACACTTGCAGATTTGCTTTTACCTTGCCTTCATTAAATAGAGCAGAACCAGACAAGAGATTTGAACGGACAGTTTTACCACAGGGTATGCATAATTCTCCTACCTTGTGCCAGCTTGATGTTGATAATACTTTGCAGCCACTACGTGTTCGATGGCCTACAACTATTATTTATCATTATATGGACAACATTCTTTTTGCTCAGTCACAACCTTTTGCAGATAAACAAGTTAAGGACATTCAAACACAACTACTTCAGAATGGACTGGTTGTTGCACCTGAGAAAATACAGCTGTCATCCCCATGGAAATATCTCGGGTGGACTTTAACTGAGCAGTATGTTGCCCCTCAGAAACTGTCACTTAACATGTCACTTCATACTGTTCATGATGCTCAGCGATTGCTAGGAGATTTACAATGTATTAAACCTGTTGTGGGTATTCCTAATGAACTTTTACAATCCTTACGACCTTTGTTAAAAGGTACTGATCCTACAGCACCTATACAGGTCACCAGTGAACAAGAAGCTCTCAATAAAATAATGGGCTGTATCCAGACAGGTGTTGTTCGTAGGCGAGATCCAGACTTGGACATTAATCTTACTGTATGGTTTGGATCTCAACATCTCATTGGTGCCCTGACACAGCAACAAAAGAAAACAGGGGAAATATGGGTATTAGAGTGGTTGTTGCCACCACTACAACAGAGACATACCTTAATTCAAAAAATTGAAATTTTAGCAAATTTGATAAAACAAGGGCGGAAGCGATTGTGGCAAATTATAGGTGCAGATCCAGCTGAAATTCAGATACCAGTAAAAAAGGACACTTTAGACTGGTATTTCATTCACAGCTCCATATTGCAAGAAGCATTTCTTGACAACAGCAGTGTAGTCAGTACTGAGGAAGTGCCTCGAATACCACTACGATGGATAGGTCAGCAGAATTGGATTGAAAAGCCCAAACGATCATTTGTGCCATTAGCAGGAGCATCAACTGTGTTCACTGATGCTGGAAAGAAATCTCGTACAGCTGCTGCTACACGGCAAAATTCAGAAGGACAATGGAATCATCATATTATTCCAGCTCGAAAGGAGGACACATTACAAACTCTGGAATTAGTTGCTGTTGTTTGGGTTTTGGTGCAGTTTAAGGGTCTTGTTAATGTGGTAACTGATTCTTTATATGTTGCAGGAGTGAGTGAACATATTGAAAATGCAGACATTAAGGAAGTAAAAAATCCTCGTTTATATGAACTGTTTTTGCAACTTCAAGGAGCAGTGAAGTTGAGGACTGCTGCCTTTGCTATTATCCATATTCGTAGCCACAAATGGGATGTGGGTTTAGGAGAAGGAAATGCTAGGGCAGATCGATTGGTTTCATTGTCACAAAATAGTCCTGTCCCACCACAGACATTAGCTAGAGAAGCTCATGCCATCTTTCATCAAAATGCAAAAGGTCTCCATCAGGAGTTTCAGATACCTTTAGAGGAGGCTCGGGCTATTGTCAAAGCATGTCCTATTTGTAGTTTTCATAATCAAGGCAGTGGATTGGGTCTTGGGGTAAACCCTAGAGGACTACAGGCTAATGAATTGTGGCAAATGGATATTACCAATGTTGCAGAATTTGGGAGAGTTAAGTATGTACATGTCACCATCGATACTTATAGTCATTACATCTGGGCCACAGCTCAATCTGGTGAGAAAGCATGGAATGTTGAGCGACATTTAGTAAGTTGTTTTGCAGCCATGGGAGTTCCACGTTCTATTAAAACAGACAATGGACCTGCTTATTGTAGTAGTAGAATTAAGCAGGTGATGCAATCATGGGGAATCAAACACATAACAGGGATTCCACATTCCCCCACAAGTCAGGCAATAGTAGAACGAGCTAATGGTACCTTAAAGCAATATCTGAACAAATTTAGGGAGATCAAAGATCCACAAGAACGATTATTGCATTGTTTATTTGTTTTAAATTTTCTGTGTATTTTTGGAAACAGTAATTTGCCTGCAGGAATACGTCATAGTGCACCTGAAGCAGAGAAAACTCGAAGTCCAATATGGGTTTGCTATAAGGATCCAAAAATGGGTCTGTGGGGAGGTCCCAGCAAGGTACTGTATTGGGGATGTGGTTATCTTTGTGTGCCTACCCCCACAGGGTCTGTCTGGGTGCCGAGCCGATGGACTAAACCTGCTGATCCCAGTAATTCACCTTCAGCTGATCCAGAAAATTTAGCAGATACTTCTCGCTCTCTACCATCAACATAGAGATGGGATCTGATGAACTCTCACATGAAAATCTTGTGTACAGTACCAAATTGTGAATGTTACATTTGTAAAGTGTGTAAAGAAAAGTGGTGGATACATTCTAAGTGGGGCTGATCCCCAAGAGGGATTTGTACAGAGTGTTACAACTTTGAAAGAAATTTGACTGAGATTGCATTACAGGAAGGTGTGCAAACAGGACAATTTGAGAAAGGATCTGATAGATGGTGGGAGATTTTTGCTTTTGGGATAAATCCAGAAAATTATTGTTATCATCCTAATACCCCTTTACCATATATTATTGAAATAACCACAATACGTTGTCGCAAGACACTGACACAGGTGAGGTGTGATATCCCAGGGGTACAAAAATAAAAATTGGGAGCAATTCTTAAAACGGCAGTCTCAAGAAAAGGGGTCTTTCCCTGAAAGTTATCCCTGCTGCCGAGAAGATGGAACACCCTGTGGTTCGAAGCAACCAAATCAACGGGCGAGGCAGAGGGGTAAAAGAAAAAGGAAGCAAGATCTCACATGGGATCCAGCCAAGATGCTGGTTGAACTGCCACAGTCCTTTTAAAGTCCTTAAAGGACTATCTCTGATCAGGTCATTGTTGTGGTTTACCATGATAAAGGGAAATGAAGGGTTTTTGATTGACATGGATGAGAGACAAAATATGTGGGTAACGTGGGCTAATCAAACTGGACAGGATAATACTTGCCTTTCAATGGCTACCCCTTTGGATCCTTTTCGAACTTGTTTAGTGGGCGCACCTTTAGATGATTCACTCAATGCCACAATGTTTAAAAACTGGACAAAGAATTGGAAAACACCCAAGGAAGCAAACAAAACATTATGTGAAATTCCATCAGGTAAATTCATGATCAATATCTGTGACACAGGTTTAATTCCAGCAAATCCCATTGGTGCTCAAAATTGGTACATTGCTACAGGTTTAAATGTTACTGTGTCAGAACCACAAGGGTTAAGACTGTTAGGTTCAGCCCCTAGCAATTACTGTTTAACTTCTGTCAATTGGGCTAGGAGCAATCATGCAAAAAAGTCTCATGGGCCAAATGGTACAAATGTTTCTCCAGCAAATTTGCTATATTTGCAAAATAATGATGCATACTGTGGCGATTGGTCTTGTAAAGTAAATTCTAGCAGTACATCTCTACAATTACCACCTGGTATTTTTCTAATCTGTGGAGATCGTGCATGGCAAGGATTGCCAGCAAACATTTATGGAGGGCCTTGTTATTTTGGGAAATTGACATTGTTTGCACCCACTATACAGCAACTATTAGGAGCCAATAGAACCAGGTTATGAACAAAGAGAAGTGTGTTTCAATTGGGACCAGAATGCAAAGATTAGGTTGAACTTTGGGAATGTCCTACAGTAATTGTGTCATCTATTTTTACACCTGGAGTATCTAGTGCTCAAGCCTTAACACAGTTACGACGACTGGCATGTTGGACAGGAAAACAGTTTAACATTACATCAAAGGTTTTGTCTGATTTGCTTTTGGATATGAACAGTGTTAGGCATGCTGTACTGCAGAATAGAGCTGCTATTGATTTTTTGCTATTAGCACAGGGCCATGGCTGTGAAGACTTTGATGGGATGTGTTGCATGAATCTTTCTGACCATTCAGTGTCTATTTATGCTCGTCTTCAACAACTACAGAGCAATATGAAAAAATTAACCATGGAAACAAATCCATTAGAGGAATTGTTTCAATCCCTAGGTCTCACAGGATGGTTAAAAAAATTTGGCACAAATGGCAATTGTTGTTCTATTGATCATTGTGATTGTGCTACTGTTTATTCCTTGCATACTGCAATGCTTGCAAAATATGGTAAAGAAGGCTACTTCTACAGTTTTGTTAGTACAAAAAGAAAACAGGGGAACTGTAGAGGAATGGCTAGAGAGCAAAGGTCATATTCCCATGCAGCAGTTAGCTGGGAGAGAATTAGACAATAGAGTACAGGTGGTGTGAGATGTTGCAAAGTCAGGAAGACTTGAGTGGTAACTGTTAACTGAGAACAGGATGCTGTGGTCAGAAGAATGTGAATTCAGCATAGATGAGCGATCACAGGAATGTGGAATTAGGTGGAGTTGACCTTAAATGAAATATCCAATAATGAGCTTGCTTTTGCACTATGCACGAGCCTAATTATTGATGCTATATAAGTGGTTTTAGAGTTACCAATAAATGAGACTTGCTGATCATTCATATTGAGTGCTGCATTTTCTCCCGCCGAACTTGTCAACCCACCTCACACCATCCACTGCCAGAAGAAAAGCTGGTCCCAAATGATGTCCTCAGTCTTCTCCAAGGACACGGCCCATCCACACCACAGCTGGTCCCAAGCACTTCCCAATCCAGACTGGACCCCACCTTGAATGCTTCCTTTAGAAAAACAAACAACAAATTAATGAAAATAGGTTACAGACAAAAAGGGGAAACAAGTAAAATGGTAAAATATACCTCTGTCAGGGGCTTGAGGAAGGCCCAACCCCTACATTCTAGGGAAACCCCACCCACAGGTCAGGGAAGCCCATGCTTTCTCCCTTCATCCTGCACTGTTGCCCAAAATCATGGTGATCCCAAAACAAAGAAGGGGAGTGGAGCAGCCCAAGCCCTTCCTTGCCTGCAAAGCAAAGCAGCCATGACCAGGTTCTGGAGTCCCACCTGTGCTCCTGCCATGGGGGTTTGTTTGTGTCAGGCTGGCTGCCCCAGCCCCAGCCAGGGGCACGGTGGGTGGTGGGGGCTGTTGGCAGGACCAGGATCCCATTTCATTTCGTAACCACCCCAGCCCACGCCCCAGCCCTGCCAAAAACCAGCTGGGCAGCCACTGAAGAATCAGCTGCATCCACCCCAGCAAAGGGGAAACCTTTGGTTCCCGGCCAATGCACAAATCTGGGAGCATTCCCCTGGGTCTGGACTTACCTGAAAATTTGCTGTGGAGCCTGGCTCTGAAGAAGGTGCCAGAATCAAAGTCCATCATCGCCAGCTGCTGGTGGCCAGGTGGAGGAAGAGGTTGTCATCCTTGCTGTTGTCCTCCATGTCTCCAGCAGCAGCAGCAGCAGCCCCACCTGGTACAGCTTCTCCAGGGGCTCCCTCTGCCCTGGGGTGACACCAGGCTGTCAGGGTTCTGCCCAGAGCCCGGCTATCAGTGAACAAGAACAAGCAAAATCAGCTCAGATGGTGGCCACCAGTGCTGGGCAGAGCAGCTCAGCTCCAGCACAAGGGCTGCGTGTTCCCATTTGATGACCCCAGTGCAGTGACACAGGCAGGACAAAAAAGTCTGGGTTTCTTTGCTGCTGATTGCCAGGGCATGTGTGGAACTGTAACTTACCAGGTCCCTGCATCACTGTGCCTGTGGCTCTCTCCCTTCTTCTATGGCAGATGAATATCCTGCATCCAGGGATCACAGAACAGGTCTTCTAATGAGGGCCTGTCCAAGTAGTGCAGGGATAAACACCGCCTGATCAGAACTTGGCAATCTGGGGAGAGAAACCACAAACCACTGGTCAGTTGGAGAAGGCACCTGTCTACTTTGCCCCACTATTCCTGTGCCCAGGCCACACTGGATGTGCTCAGAGCTGGGCCTAAACTTTCCCATCAATTCTTTGTTTTGGAGGAGAACAGGAAAGCAGGACATGTGCCAGCTCCTCAGCAGCTGCCAGAGCGGGATGCTCATGAGCCCTCTCCTGTCTCCCAACACTGGTGTTCCCCCCGTGCCCAGAGATGAGGATCCACCTTGGGAGAGCCGTTGTGGCAGCGGGAGCTGGGCCCAGCTGATGTTCCAGCCCCTCCTGAAAGGGTGCTTCCCGCAGACCATCTCATGCAGCAGGATGCCCAGGGACCAGACGGTTGCTGCCTCGCCATGGTACCACCCAAAGTCGTTCCATTCCGGGAGGCTGTATGACAGTGTTCCTATGGAATATGGATAGAGCTCATCAGGGGGATGCTGCTGCTCCCAGAGCCTGGCCCCAGCATCCCTGGGCATGTGGGGGCTGCCCCAGTGGCACACAGGGTGACCCGCTGCCCTCTCACCAGCACCTGGGACTTGTGTACAAACCCAGGGTTGGAAAAGAAGCCACTGCTGCTGGAAGAGGGCAGCAGAAACCCTGGCAAGGCCCAACCATGACACGCAAAAGAAAATACCCACTCAGTGCTGGGGAAAAACCATACCTACATTCTTCCTGCTGGCATTGCCCAAAAAATATTATGAACCAAGGCAAACCAGGGAAGCACAGCAGTCCAAGCCCATTCTCACCTGCACACCAAACCAGCTGGTACACAGGTCCTGGCTCCCTCTCTCTGCTACACCCACCCACTGGGGATTCTGTTAGGCTGACTGCCTCAGCCCCAGCCCTAGTCCTGGGAAGAGTGGTGGGCAAAAGCTGCCAGCAAGGCTGGAAGATGGCTCCCCACCCGGCCCTGCTCAAAAGAAACTCAGCTGAAGACTCAGTGCTGTTACTGGCAGTAAAAGGGAGAATCCCTGCTACCACACTTAGGTTGGGCCAGGAGATGTTGGGCCAGGAGATGCCAGGACTGGGAGCCTGCCCCTGTGTGGGCTCACCTGCAAATTGAGTGTAGGCTGTCTCCTGAAGGTAGGTGTCACAGCCAAAGTCAATCAGTTTTGCCTGGCCAGGTCAACCAGGATGGTCTCTGATTTGATGTCTTGGTGTAGGACCCTGCAGCTGGTGCAGTGCCGCACGGCCGCCAGCACCTGCCGGAACAGCTCCCGCGCCTCTTCCTCGGACAGGAACCTCCGTGCCTGAATGAAATGCTGCAGGTCCTCACGCCACTCTGGGCGATCCAACACCATCACGATGTGGTTGGGGAGCTCAAGCCACTCCAGCAGCTGCACAGCACTGGGGAAGCCTGTGGACACCTTGTCCAGCAGCACAATCTCCAGAGGTGCGCTGGTGCCATTGGGCTGCGGGAGGAGAACGGTGCCGTCAGTGGGGCTGAGGCTGTGCCAGGGCTCAGGAAGACCTCAGCCAGCCCGGGATGCTCTGCACCCTCCGCTGGCCCCATGCCCACTCTCCCTCCAGACGTCCCCGTGGCTCCCACCCTGCCGGGACTCGGCTCATCCCCTCCCGGCACGCCCCGGCTTCTGCCGCTGGTCCCGTTTGTTATGAATGCACTAGAGAGAGAGATATAAGGAAAGGTTTTATTAATTACAGCAAGCCAGCAATAAGCAAAAGTCGGCGCCAGGCGACAGGGGAGAAGGTAAAAATTTCTTCTCCGCGAAACTGCCGCGCTTCCCGCTTCCGTGTTTCTCCTTTTATGTGCCTCGGCTTCCGGGTTACGTGTCCTTTCTCCGGCGTCTCTGCGCATGAGTCTCTAGTTATTAGGGGGTCGTTTTCTGCTCTCTGGTGGTCGTGGGATGAAAGCTCCAAGTCTTCCTCAAACTTACTCTGCTGACCTTTTCTCACTGTTTTCCCTTTAAGGCTTATCTTGTCCTGGCATTCCAGGAATCTCTGCTAGGCTGTTAATTATTATGCGAGCCTCAGCGATTTAGCGGCCTTCAACTTCCTCCCGACTTTACATACAAAGCACAATTTTGCAAAGCATCATATCATATCTATATATTTAGGCGAACAAAAGAGTTTCTGTCTATTACACGCTCACTCACCAGCTCGCCCCAGTGCTGAACACGGTTCCGTGGCACCTTTTTGATGGCCACCTGCAAGCCAAAGGGAACAGTGGGCTGAGTGCGCCGCCATCCATGTCCAGCCCCATCCTCCTCCTCTGCCCCCTCCTCCTCCGTCCCCCCCTCCTCCTCCTTGTCTATCTTCTCCTCCTTCTCCTCCACCCTCCTCCTCCTCCTTGTCCTTCTCCTCCGCCCTGCTCCTCCTCCTCCAACTTCTCCGCCCGCCACCAGCCCCGCTGCTCACCGGGGCACCATCCAAGAGCCGCATGGCTGCGAAAACTCTGCTGAAATCGCCGTGCCCCAGCAGTGAACCCAGCCCGTAGCGCTCCTGCAGGGCCTCCCGCGCCTTCCCTGGGGGAGAGACACAGCCATCAGCGCTTGGCCCAGGGCCAGGAACGGCCCCCGAGTGCTCCCCGACCTCCCTGGGCTGGGCATCCGCAGACATTCGCTCTTTGGAACGCGACAGCAGTGGCTCGGGGCTAGCGGCCTCGCTGCCAAGTGGCGGAGCTCGGGCTGGGGAAGCTGCAGTGGAGGCAGCGGCAGCGACTGCGCCGCCTGTGTCCTCTGCGGGCCCTGGGAGGAGCTGGGGCCGAAGCAGGGAATGGGGCCAAGGTCGGGGACAGAACCAGAGCCTCTGTCGGGGCTGGAGCTGGGCTCGGGCCAGGTGGAGCCGAAGGGCAGCGATGCCTCCCCAGCCCCAGGCAGGCACTGATGCCCGCCCAGCAGTGTCAGCGCCAGCACAGCCGGAGCCAGGTGGAGGCGAGACTGCGGTGGGACACCTGGGGCCATGTCTGGAGCAGCCCCACCCAGGGAGTGGGCCGGGGGCATGGCCCGGCTGGGCACTGGGAGAGGGAGACTGGGAGAGGAGGGAACACTGGGAAAGGGAGACTGAGAGAGGGTGCGGGACCACGGGAGAGGGAGAGGAGAATCGACAGAGTCGACTAATTTGCTTTTTGTCTGCTGCCGCTGCTGCCGCTGCAACTGAAACACCGGGACCGTTTGTTCCCGTGTCCGTTTGTCCATTGCCCGCTCGACCCACCCCGAGCCCCGCGCTCCCTGGGCAGCCCCTGAGCCTGGCCAAACACGGGAACTTTGCCATGTTGAGCCAAGAGCCAGAGTCTTGACTCCTGCACAGGGGCACAGGAATGCCCTTGGCTGCTGCTGTGCCTTGTCCCTGCTGAGGGTCACACACTGTCTGAGCACATTCCCTGAATGCAGAATTTGTACCTGACCCAAGCACTGCACTTGTGTCTCCCTCATTGCTTTCCAAGTAAAACAGGGGAAGGCAAACTGGGTATAGCTCATGGTATTTTACACGGTCTAAAACTTGCCAAGTCTCCGATCTTAGGGGTGAGATCCATTTGGAATGAATGGGATGGAGAAACAGTGCAAGATGGAAAAGAGGAGAAAAAAAAGATTGAGGAAAACATCTTGGATTGTTGCTTTCCATTTTCATCTCATTTCTTAAAAGCTGTCTCAGTTTTCCCAGAATCTTCTCCACAGTCCTGTCTGTTCTTCCCAAAAACCTGTCCTAGAGAATGAGGTGCAAGTCCTGTCACAAGATGTGCCCCCAGCTGCAGCTTCTCTTGGCTTCCCACACTGTGAGCGCAGCACAACTCTTGCAGCAAAGCAGGACAAATATTTGAAGAGCTTGACAACTTGTTCTTTCTTTTCCTTGTGGACAGGGGAGTTGTGCCATTGGTAAGGTTTTCATTGTTACTCTTCTACCTGAAGAAAACATGATGAGGTACCAGGAATTGTTGGGGAATATAAGCCTGGCTGAATGTGGAGAAAGAATCTCCAGAGCCTGCAGCCAGCAGTGGAGAGCTAATCATTCCAACAGCCCCACGGACATCTTGAAAGTGATCTGGAACATGAAAATGGGCTGACAGAGGAATTTTGCTTCTGTGTTCAGTTTAGATGACTCTACATCTCTTGCAGTGGTAGAAATCAAGAGCACAATCAGTTGATGATAAGCACCAGAACATGATAAGCTGGACTTCTCAGTAGATGACAGAAAGAATGTGAAAAGGAGAAATGCAGGGAATGACTTGGTGAACTTCGTGTGTAAGAAGGTACATTTTTTCCGAATAATTCCCAATTCATTCCCTTTGCTTTTATCCTTTTAACAAGGCCAATTGCATCTCAGATTCCTCATGAAATGGGAACCCTGAGCTTGTGGAACTGCCTGAAAGATTCTCTGTTCTTTTTTCTTCTGCTGCTCGGAAGACACAATGAAGTGAGTTAGGAAGTTCTGGTTTTTCTTTCTCCTGGTGGGTTTTTTCATTTTATTTGCCACTCCAGAGGCAATTTCTGTGATGGCTTCTGTCAGTTAATTCTATTTCAGAAGCACCAACAATAGGGTTGTGTTTGGGTGCTGCAAATGTGGCCTGTGTGGCTTTAATTCCTCTCGACTTAGTGCTCAGGTACTTGTGAATATTTGGAGATCTGCTGATGAGTTCGGTGGGAGAAATGCAGCACTCAATATGAATGATCAGCAAGTCTCGTTTAGTGGTAACTCTAACACCACTTACATAGCATCAATAATTAGGCTCATACATAGTGCAAAAAGCAAGCTCATTATTGGATACTTCATTTAAGGTCAACTCCACCTAATTCTACATTCCTGTGATCGCTCATCTATGCTGAATTCACACTCTTCTGATCACAGCGTCCTGTTCTCAGTTAACAGTTATCACCAAGGCCTTCCTGACTTTGCAACATCTCACACCAACTGTACTCTATTGTCTAATTCTTTCCCAGCTAACTGCTGCATGGGAATATGACCTTTGCTCTCTAGCCATTCCTCTATAATCTGCTACTCATGAGGCCTTTTTAAAAAAAGTCCAAGTTGACTGTCACAAAATCACAGTGGGCAGCACTGACTGCAAGAAGCAATTGCAGTTTTGCAGATAAAATTCAGGTGGCAAGCAGAAGAGGGGCAAGAGCAGATGAGATCTACAATTGCCAAGGCAAAGGCACCAACAGCCTCCTGCTGTCACCTCAGGGTGAGTAAAACAGGGCTGAAAACAGCGCTGGAACCCGATCCTTTCTTCCTCTGAGGGCTGGCTGAGGGCAGCAGAGGCGGGCCCTGAGGAATCAGGGCTGTTTGTGGGGGATTGTTGCTGTAGTCCAGAATTGCCCTGGCAAAAGCCCTGGGAAGCCGAGGCAGGAGCAGGTGGGAAGGGCCGGCGCTGCTGCTGCTCGTGGCCGGGCCTGCGCCCGCTGCGCTGCGGCTGCTGCTGCTGCCAGAGCCGGGCGGGACTCGGGGACAGGGAATGGACACGGGGGGACAGCAAAGGCCTTGGGGGCTGCAGGGATGTTGGTGCTCGGGTCAGCGCCAGCACAGAGCTTCAGCCCGCAATGAACCCCGAGGGAAACGCTGGCGAAAGGCTCCATTCAGCCTTTCTTTACTCGGCGCTGTGAAGGGACCAAAGTAAAAGGAGAACGATCAGGGCCCGACCCCTTCTCCTTTGGGAGGAGCTCCTGGAGCTGTGAGGGGCTGTGAGGGGATGTGAGAGGTTCTGTGGGGCCATGAGGGGCTGTGAGGGGCCATGAGGAGCCTCAGCCCTGGCAGGAGGGGGTCCCACCATGTCCCCAGGGCAGGGTAGCCGTGAGGGGCTGCGAGTGCAGACGTGGCAGCAGAACAGGCTTGGGGCACCTCTGGGAGGGGATGAGACCCTTCCCCAGCTCCAAACCACACCAGACCCACCATTAACAGGATTTTCCATCTTTAGAATCCACTGGCAACTTGGAGTTGACTGTACAGTTTAATCCTGGTGGGAAAAGAAAGGGAATTTTCCCAGTGTGTGACATCCAGCCATTGCTATTAATGTCTAGGATTTAAAAGTCTTAACAATGGAAGGTAATACTAATAAATAATAATAACAACAAGAACAAGGAATAAAGCCCTGAATCCCAACAATCAGCTCAGAAACATGTTTTTTTTTGTAGTAATAGATTAGTACTAAATAAATAAATGAAAGAGATTTAATTTGTAATTCAGACAAAAGATGTTTCATCTTTTTTCAAGGTTCTGGTCCCTTTCCTCCAGGGTCATTTCCTTTACTCACCCACTTTCTAATTGTTAGAAGGAAGTTACGGGCACCAGAAAAGACAACAGCTCCTGTTTCAAAGGGAAGCAGCCACCACTCTAGTGAACCTGAATTGCCCCCAGGCACATGTGTGCACTTGAAGGGTGAGCAGGTGTTGGGGACAAGAGATCTCAAACTCCTTCTATGGTTATGAGAAACCCACAAGTGGCAAAGTATCATTGTGGGTCAACTCCTACTGAAATTCCATTCCCCCACACCCTCCAAATGGGCAATGCAGGGCTGGGGTCTGGCAGGGTTCAGATTTGAGTGACTTGTGCTCCCTGGCATGGAAGTGACCCTATGAACTCTTGTAATAATGGATTGTGGTATGTCTGCTGAAGGAGGAGGGGGAATCTCAGCAGACAGGAAAGTCTCTTCTTCTCCTTTCTCCCTGCAGAACCCCCTCTCCAAAGAGAAATGCTTGTGCTGGGTTTACATGGCACCCCTTCCCTCAGCCCAGTGTCTGACCCTCTGTGTGCTCTGCAGGAGCCAAAGCCAGAAGAGTCCGAATATCAGTCACCACATGGTCCCCACACAACAGGAGAAAGCACTGCTTGCAGTGGGGCTGCTGATGTGTGACCCATCCTGATTCCATCCACCCCACTCCTCTCAGCCACAGGCACCAGCAGGATCCCAGGAAAGCCACAGTGCTCTACTAGATGCCAGGAGCACTCCCTGCTGTGGCCTCTGGTATGCTGGGTGACCTCGTCGATGATGATCTCTGGCTGGTGATGGAATGTATGTATGGAGGCCCTGGACAGGAGGTTGTTTGAGACACGTGTGAGGCTGAAGGAGAGATGGCAGCTGTCAGTGGGGAGGGCAGGGACCCCACTTGTGAGTCCATTGCCTTGGACACCCTCAGCCACAAGATGTCTAAGAAGTCACACAAGGCTTTGGCACTCTCAGCCTTCTTTTCCCCAAGTTCCTGCTTTCTGTACATTTACCGTAGAGAACCTTAGTTTTTTCTAGAGCTAGAGCAAAGATCCCAGATGGAACAAGCCTTGCTGGTTTTAGTCAGAAGCGTCAGTGAACAAAAGTTGTGTTTCCTTTACTTTGGTCACATCTTTGTTCCTTCTCAGTGTTCAGGCTGGGCTGTGGGGGGGTCCTCATCTGCTGCATTTTCTGAGTTCCTCTTGGATCCTTTGAGCAATAGGCTGTGCCCTCTAAGGATCCTTTGTGCTCCTTGGTGACCCAGGAGAACCTTCCAGGCAGTTTTTGGGGGAGCTGCTGCTGTGATGTCACAGGAATGTTGCCGTGTCCTTGTGGTGTTCCCATTGCTGTGGGGCATAGAGGCCTCAGTGTCAGAGCAGCTCTGGGCACCTGCTCATTGCCTGAGGATCCTCCTGCCCGAGGCATTCTCAGCAGCCAGCCCAGCCCCTGATGGGTGTCCTTCTGTCCTTACAGGGGGACAGGCTGCAGATGTGTGCAGCACAGCCAAAACGATCCAGCAAGTGGTTGCTGCAGTTTGCACTCTGGACTCTGGACTTCTTATGGGTATTTTTTAACCCACTGGGCCCCTAAGTCGAGGATTTCCCCAGGTGCACCATATGTGCCTTTGAGATTGCTGTGGGCTTTCCATTCTTCCTTTGGAACAGAGGTGATTTTGAAAGAAAATTGCCATTAAGATGCCATTAATTTGGGAGAGTTCCTGGCAGCAGCTTCTTAAAAAGGGGGTTGTTTGTAGCCAGCAGGGTGTGCACAGCATTTGGAATGGAGCCTGGGGAGGTTTTGTTCCCCAAGATGAGAGTCTGTGGCAGTGGACCCTGGCATTCCCTCCATTTGCTGGTCCAGCCAAAAACTGGACACAGCCTTGTATTTTGTGCTGTTCTCTTGCTTGCTGTGTGATCCAAAAGGACTGTGGCACCAGGAGGGAAGTTGTGAAAGTAAAATGCTCTCCCTTGGCATTGGCTTGTTGTGTGGGATTTTCCAGGCAGCTTTTTCTCCTAACAGCATCTGGTTCAGGTGAAGGTGTCACAATCTGCTAACACAAGTGGGAGTCATGAGAGGTTCGTTTGATCTCATAGTGCAAAAAGGACACTGTCCTGGTTTGATTATGATGTTAAATTGTATCCCCATTCGTCCACCTAACCCAGACACCGGTTTTGTATTCTTAAAATTTCATCTAAGAGTTAAAGTGAGTGTTGAAGAAGCACTGAGTCTGTTATCAGAGACTGTACTTGCTCCCCCCGCATCAGGAGTTTTGACTACAGCACAGACAGACAACAAGACACAGATCGCCTTGGCTTTCCAACTAGCTGGAGCAGAGAGGTCTTCCTGGACTGTTTTCTTTCCCTTTTTCTGAAACTAATCGAACCTGCTCTGAAACTGGGGACTTGGGGGAGCACCAGGAGCTTGCACCCTTGGACTACCGGGAGCCCCGCCTGGGCAGTGGTATTTTCCAGCGCCAGAGGGACTGATAACAGAGCGAACATCCACAGGAAAGAGACCCTCTGAAGTTCGTCATCTCTTCGGAACAGTGAGAGGTTTTGTAATTTAATATCGTTCATTCTTGTGCTGGATAGTGCTGTGCCTGTGAAATAAACAGGTTTTTTCCACTTCTCTCAGAGAAACCTCTTTCCGAACCGGTTGGGGGGTGGGAGAAAAGGGCCACGTGGGTTTGCTTCCTGAGGGGAGCCCCCATTGGAGGTTTTCCCCCAAATTTGCCCTAAACCAGGACAGACACCAAGGGATTTCAGTTTAAATCACAACAGCAATAATGCGTCATTATTTTAGTGCCAGCAACATGGGTTATGTGATAGATGAGAAGGATAGAAAGAGAGAGAGAGAGAGAGGGATAAAGAGGCAAAGTGAAAAGAGGAAAAAGCGGGGGCGTTATAGCTACATTGGTTATAGCTACCAATGGATGAGAGTGGGTCGCCAGTGTCTTCCTCCATGGGGAGATCTCTCTCAAAGAAAGTTACTTGGAAAAGTCACTTTTATAGTCTGTTTCAAAGCAAGGGGAAGCTGGCCAAGAGGTGGGGAAACTCCCAGGCTATTGTGATGAGACCCCTTGCTCTGGGAAGCAGGTGTAAGGTACAGACCAGGCCGCTCCTTACAAACCCCTGCTCACCAGCAGGAATGAAGGCAGTCTTAAAAACGAGATTCACTTAATAAATTATAAAAATAATTTAATATAAACAAAAGACAATTAGGAGACAAAAGAAATAAAGCAAAGGGTTAAAACGGCTGGGTGCCCTGGCGGGTTGCCAGGAACACCCCTGGTATCTCAGGAACACTCCTTTTATCCCATCCTTGCTGTGAGAGGTTAATGCATATTCAAGCATGTCCCCTCCCTGGTTCCACCTTCTTGGATCATGTTATTTTCTGCTGGTCAGCATAATTTTTGCTGGTCATCATTATTCTAGCTGGTCAGCATTATTTTGGAGTTTGGTTTCCTTTTTGCTGCAGATGGTCACTTGTTGATAACAGCCTGGGCCCCTCATCCTTCCCCTGAGGGCAGCTGGTCTTCATATCTTCCGCTGATAACAACTTGGGCCCCAGTGTCCTTCCCTCTGAGGTTTCCTTGCCTTGTACCTAGGAAATTCTTTTAAACTTAAGACTTGTTAGCATAGCTAAAAAGTATTTAATATATAATATTCATCTGCAAAAGCCAATATCACAATACAAATTTTTAACAGCAGTGTATGGTGACAGCACCTCAAATACCTGCAAACAATCACCTGGCAAACTTCCACCTCAACCAGGCCAGAATCCCAGCACAAAGCCCCTTGGGATATTCAGGGTCTCAGTCTCTGTGTTTTAAATGGTTATGAGGCAAATGAGGGAAACGTTGGGCTGTCTCTTACAGGCCTCTGCCCATGTTTACAGTTTGAACACTCCATCTCTCCTATTTTCTCACAAATTAAAGGGGATATAGTCCATGTCCATGGCCTTACCAAAAGAACTTTCAGCCCCAATACTAAGGCATCTCCTCATTCTCCTTCCATCTGGGACTTGACTCCTTCTTTACTGACCTTGGTGTCTTCATGTTGTCTTCTACATGTCCTCACTCTGTCCTTTTCTCTCACCCAAGGGGAGGATCGAGGTCTGCAGGTCTCATCTGTGCACCGAAAGAGTTAATTCTCACCCAGGCCTGCAGATGGTCATGATGGTTTCTGCTGGGCAGTGGCCAAAGCAGTCACAGTGATGGATTTCAGGCCATGCTGGGGCTGTGACAAGATCTCAGGGGGCCCAGCCAGAACAGTCGTGGCCATTCTGGCCACATGGCTGGTCCCAGGCCCCTGCTTCCTTCAATTCCAGCTGCAGGCTGATGGGTTCCCCTCCCTGTGCCCAGCAGCTGCTGGGGCCGCACGGGATGTGGTGAAGGGGCCTGGCCCAGCCCAGAGCCGCTCCCGGGGCCTGGCGGAGCCCGGCTCGGTGCAGGCCAGGGTGGAGCAGGGCTGGCCTGACCCGCACCCAGTTAACTCTTCACAGCTGAAAGCAAGACAGATTTCCTGGGCTTGCCTGTCTTTAAAATGTGGATTTCACAGAGATAGATCCAGCTTCAAAGTGATTTAATAGCCTGACAATTCTCAGAGCCAGCCAGCTATTGGTTCTGCTAAGTGTGATAAACAGGCCAGGACACCAGCTCCTTTTAAAAAGGCCTTTATTAAACAGGGCAGCTCTGGGGCAGGGGCCCAAGGGGTTGTGCACACCGCCACTGCTCCCACTGGACACCGCAGAAGAGGAGGATCCATGCCACTAAAGCAGAGTTGGGCCCCCCTTCCTCACAGCAGTCCTTGGGAAGACTCCTTCATCTGGGCTCGTAGTCTAGGATGTCATCCCAGTCGAGTCTCCTCGAGGTTATGTCAGCCTCTGGGAAGAAGTCAGGGGACTCTTCTGGGTCTTCCTTGTTAGAAGGTGCTGGTTTTATTCCTTCCCTTTTGCATGGCTCGTTGTTTCGGGGTTTTTTTCCAGTCTGGGTGCGCCCCATAAGTCTCTGGTCTCTCTTGTTTGCATAAAAGTCCTTATGTCATCCTCCTCCTCAGGACGGTACAGCAACTCGGGGCAGGGATACAATGCTGCCATGTGGGAATCTAGGAGCAGTGGGGGCAGTGCCTGGCTGAACACAGAACAAGAAACACAGGGTACAGCAACTTGGGAGAGGGGGCAGGGCCTGGCTGAACAAGGAACAAGAAATATGGGGTACAGCAATTTACGACAGGGGTACAAGGTAAGTAAACCTGGGACAGGGGTACAAGGTAAGTAAGGGGTTTACAAACAGCAACTGTAACATATTATTCTTAACACTAAGCACAGAGGAAATTGGTTTTGCTGCTTAGCAGCCTCCTCCTAGAAAGATCATTTCTGTCTGTGGCTTCTTCCCTCCTCACAAATATCAACTAATACAAAACCAGCACAGACGTTCAGGGTGAAACAGGAAGCTGCACCTGCCCTGGTGCAGCTCAAGGCTGTGTCTCCTTGTCCTGCCCTCCAGCAGATCCACACTCGCAGCCTGCTTGGTGTCATCTGCCATTTGTGAGTGCTGGACTCGACCCCCTCAGCCAGACCCTCAGTGAAGATATTAACCAGGACTGGGCCCAGCACAGATCCCTGGGGATACCACCAGGGACTGGACACCAGCTGGATGCAGCACCATCCCCACCACTCTCTGGGCCCGGCCTCCAGCCAGTTCTGCAGCCAGCAAAGAGTGCTCCTGTCCAAGCCGTGGGCTGCAGCTTTTCCAGGGAATGCTGTGGCTCTCCGTGTCCAAGGCCTTGCTGAAGTCCAGCTAGACACATCCAGAGCCTTTCCCACACCCACCAGGCAGATCAGCTGGTTATAAAAAGAGATCAAGTTGGTCAGGCAGGACTTGTCCCTCCTAAAGCCACGCTGTCTGGGTCTGACCCCTGGGCCATCCTGGAGGTGCTGTCTGATGGCACTCAAGGGGATCTGTTCCAAAACCTCACCAGGCACCGAGCTCAGGCTGACAGGCCTGGACCTCCCCAGAGCCTCCTTCCAGCCCTTCTTAGAGATGGGCTCACACTGGCATCTCCAGTCCTCTGAGACCTCCCCAGTGAGCCAGGACTGATGAGGAGAAATGATGGAGAGTAGCTTGGGGAGCTCATCCACCAGCTCCCTCATCCCCCTAGCATGGATCCCATCCAATCCCATACACCTGTGAGCATCTGAGTGGCTCAGCAGGTCTCTGACTGCTTCTTCCTGGATTGCAGGGGGCTGTTCTGCGTCCTGTCCCCACCTACCAGCTCAGGAGAACACTTGTCCTGAGAAAAACCTGTCTTGATGTTGAAAAGTGAGGCAAAGAAGGTTTTGAGTACCTCAGCCTTTTCCTCATCTTTGTGAATCATATCCCCCCTGCTTGGGGGCTTGTCCGGGATAGCCACGCCCTGAAGAGGACCAGGGACGGGACAGCTGCCCACCCTATTGGGCCTCCGGGGGACAGCTGGCTATACCGGACCCAGAAGAACAGCCTGGGATGGACATCGTAGAAGAGCGCCGGATTGGGTAAGCCACCGGTGGCGGGAGTAGGAGGCGAGTGAGTGGATGTGTGAGCAAGACGGGGGCTGGCAGCTCAGACCCCCGGGGCGAGTGCGGACTGCCCAGTACCGCGGTTCCGGACTCCCGCGAGGGGGCCGGCCGGGAACGGCAGGAAGCGAAAGAGGCTCACTTGGGCCCAGAGAAACGAGTGAGGCGTCTCCTGGGGATAAAAGCCCCCCCTCTGAGTGCGCAGAGGGTACCTAAGAAGCGTGAGTGGCGCACATAGGGGTAGGCCCCTCTACTGAAAAGGGCTAAACGGCCTAGGCTGCTCCGGGCGTGTGGAAGGCCTAGGTGAGTGAGAGTCACACGCAGGCAATCTAGGTAACTCCCGGGGTGGTGTGGGGGGGTGCCTAGGTTAGGTATGAGTGAACACACCCCCCCTGCTTGGGTACTCAAGACGACCTGACCGGGGAATTGGAATTGGGGGTCCCCAGGCCCTACCGGCACCAGGCTGTCAGCGAAGGGCCCTCGCTTCCCAGGGTCTGTGACACAGGATGTGCTGAAAGGCTCTAGTTGTCGCGGCTCAGTCTCGGCTCAGGGGGTTCCTGAGAAGGGAGGTCGTTAACCTGCTGCCGGAGAGCACAGGGGCAGGTAGTCTGCGCGGGCGGGCGAGGCAGCTAGAGTAATACACTCACGCATCCCTTAGCCAAAGCCATTCCCTGGTGGGCGGAGCGGCTAGGAGGCAAGGGGGAATTCTCCCACCACTCACTTACAGTCAGCCCTCGCACAGAAGCTATTCTCACTGGGGAAGGGGGATAGTCAGGGAGCGGAGGGGCAGGGGGTTCCGGGGTGAGCCCTGCTGACCAAATCTTGTGGACGGCACTGAGACAGGGACGGGGGAAGGTCCCAGGAGTGTCTAGTGCTAGGGTCCCCTCGACGTCGACCCAGGAGTGCTCATAGTCTTCGCTGGCAAGGGGGTCAGGGAGGCGAGGCGCGAGGGGAACGGGATTGGGGTGTAGGGAGGGGCAAGCGGAACCTGCAAGCCCCGCTGGGACCTAACCCCCGGGGCAAGCGGAGACTGCAAGCCCCAGAAAATTCAAAGTGTGAGTGGAAGGCCGGCCGAGTGTAAGAAAGGGTGTGGATTCCTGTGTGAGAAGATTGAGTGTATTCCCTAGTGTGAAAGGAGAGAGTGAGTTCCTAGAGTGTAAGTGGATTTTTTGTTGAGGTTTGAAAAGTCAGTTGTCTGTCATTAGAAATTTTTAGTTGGAGTAGGAGAACCTTTATAAAGTTTAATTTAAGTAAGGGCCAGTTTTAAGGTTGCATTGCCTGTCAGTTCCAGTTTTGTTCGGGTAGAGGCACCGTAAGTTGTTTTTTTTTTAAGTGAAGGCCCGGAGATAGGAGGAGCAATGAGACAATGTTTAAGTAAGAGAGTAGGTCCCAAGGGGAATGAAGAGGCCACCAGAACAATTCCCCCGATAGCCCACTAGGGCAAATATTAAATTGCTGGGATGCACAAGAGGCCACCAAGGGCCTAGACCGGATCAAGATGATCCATTACTGTATAGAGGTCTGGCCCAAACTAGAGATGCAAGGACAGTGGCCTTGGTATGGTACTAAAGATCCTTGGATGTGCTCCCAACTGTACCAGCATCTGAAAACCAGAAGAGAAGCTGAGCCCAGAGAGAGTATCAGGCATTCTAGCCATACCTGCACCAAAAACAAAGAGGGGCATAAGAAAACTCTTAAGCCTTTATAGATACTGCAAACTATGGATGGAACAATATACCCAGAGCATCAAGTTTCTTTATGTAAAGCTAGTTGATTGTGAACCCATAAGGTAGACAGCTGAAGATGAAGCGCAATTAAATCAGCTGAAGGTTAAGCTGTCCTCAGCACCAGTTTTAAGCCTGCCTGACTTAAAGAAAGAATTTGATTTGTTTGTCAACTCTGAAGAAGGGACTGCATATGAGATTCTGACCCAGGAATGGGGAGGATGTCGTAAGCCCATAGCCTATCTATCCAAACTGCTGGACCTGGTAGCTCGTGGGTGGCCCACCTGCGTGCAATCAATAGCTGCTGCTGCCATTCTAATAGAAGAGGCCCAAAAGCTAACCCTACAGGGTAAGATCAGAGTCCACATGCCACATGATTTAAAAACAATCTTGAGCCAAAAGGCTCAGCAGTGGCTGACAGATGCCAGGATATTAAAATATGAAGTCATCCTAATGGATACTAGCAATTTGGAGCTAGTAACCTCCAAGGGCCTGAACCCGGCACAATTTTTGTCAGGGGAGCCTCTGCCTGAATTAGAACATGACTGCTTAGAATTGGTAAATCTCCAAACCAAAGTGAGGGAGGATCTGGGAAATGTACCCCTGCCCTTTGGGAAGGTACTATTTACTGATGGTTCCTCCAGGGTGGTGGAGGGGAAAAGATACTCAGGGTATGCAGTGGTCATAGAGGTAGGGGAAAGAAAACTAGAGGTCCTAGAAAAAGGGAGACTACCCCCCAGTTGGTCAGCTCAGTGCTGTGAGGTTCATGCTCTAAAGAGGGGTCTGGACTTGCTAGA